>NC_141685.1:1245389838-1246008383 GCF_964263255.1 Lissotriton vulgaris
TCTTTAATCCTTCTTTGTCCAGGTCACGGACAGTGCACAAGCACACTGGTACAAATTCTATATGAGTTTAATCTAAAATTCTTGGATAGTGACGTGTTTTCAAATATTGTAACACAGCAGGAGCTCACTAATATTACTGCAGATAATCTCTATGTGATATCCTCTCATTTCTCATATGTGACGTTGTGTTTTGAGCTAAAAGAAACGTCTTTACGGATGTTGCAAGAAATATAAACACAAAATTTCTCAGCAAAATGTCTGTAATCGACTCATATACATCACCCACATTAAAAATACATTTAGGAAAAATTATATTTGAAACAATCAGTTTAATAAGTATTCATGATCCTCATGGCAACACTCTCTGCAGTATCAATATGAGGAGAGTAACCCTTATGCGTCAAGGGAACTGGGTAAAGCAAAGCTCAAAAGTAGAAAGAGGTTCCCTTGAGTTACAACTTTCTAGATCAAGTCTGGTCAATCTATTAAATTAATAGATGGCCATCGCACATTCAGTCACTCACTTATACTTAAAATCAACAAAATTAGCACTTACAATCTAAAGAATTATATACCACGTAGCCAGTAAGTTTGTGTATTGTATGTCCAAGCATTTATTATTTTCTAAAACACAAATTGTAAAAACATTCCAATTAAAAACATACAGATAGGTATTCCTTATAACAGTTGTTTGTTTGCACTGGTGCACTGTTGTTGTTAAGCACTCAGTTAGTCTCATAAGTACATTGTACCATGGCAGGAATCATCATTGGCAATACATTCAAAATACATTTAAAAATTATATAAACAAATCAAGTCGACGCGTTTCGGTGGATCTCTACTGTGCGCACCACCTTCTTCAGGACAGTTAAAATAGTTCTGTAGAAACAATTTAATAAAATACATTATCAAACTTTATTCTTGGCTTACGTTTACAATACAAAAGGCTACCTTCTAATAGTCTAATACTATGTTTACCCAGTAAGTTAATCCACTATTCCAACATTCTATTCCTATTTCATACAAATCAAGACCATTTTCTCTGTGTCATGTTGAACATTCACTGCCCCTTTCCAATCGTGGCTGTGTCCATGACAAATGACTTATAAGAAAGAAGAGGAATATCCCTGTGCTTTTTTTTGTGATCCCATTGTTCACTTTCAGCTCCACACTCATCCAAAATTACTCGTTTCTAATGTTTCTAGCTCCATTCATGTCCGTAGCTAAACACTATTTTATTGGGTTTAGAGATTCAATACCCACCTTTTAAGTTGTCTTAGTCCAACTTAAAGTTACACCTCACATGTGAATTGAGGTGCTGACCCTCGGTAGGTTTACAGTGCCTGTATAAATTATAGACAACAAGTATTATATTCTCGGATTATTTAATGCCTATTGGTTATTCATAATTTGCTGAAATCAACTCACTCTTTGGGGAAGATGATTAATGTTAGTTCTTCCACTGAACTTCTTTGTGATTAGATTCTTTAGGTTTGAATAGATCCTTAGCTATACAACAAGGCACCTATTAATGAAAGCATATATGATCGATTAATTTCAGAGGGACTGGTATTGCTAGTTTACTGAATGCATATAGAGGTCCATCTTACCCATATTAAAATAAGTAGGTTCCTTCTATTGAGGTTATTAATCTCCTCACTTGTAAGGTTATGCTGGGGGAACACTCTCTGCAGAACAGATCTGGCTCTATCAGGAGCCTCAATTTGCCCATGTCTTAAAACGTCTCTGCTGGTATTGCCTGACACAGGGCTCGAGGAGAATACCTCTATATTAGCACTCATAAGACCTTATTTTGTAATGTTTGTGAGAGCTTCCTCTAGCCACATAAACAGGTCTTTCTGAACTAATATAGTGGTCCAGGTGCTTCTTCCCCCCTTTAATGATGTGGGCTCTGGCGATGCATCTTTTGGCCACTACAAGACCCAACCACAGCAGTACCAATTTACATCTGTCACTGTCTATGTCAATTGTAATGTGGAACAAAGTGAAATTGTGCTCTCTGGGAAGCCTCCAAGCCATCACCCCCTCAGGCATAGAAGTACCCCTTCCCAGAAGGGGGAACATTTTTCACAAGTCCAAACGTATGAGGCCTTTCCTCTGGCAGGAACATCTCGGACAACTCGGAATAGACACCATTTCCATCTTCCAGAGCCTGTTACATTTGTTACATTTGAAGTAGACCCTGTGTAAATACTTCAATTGTATGCCTCTTAATTGTAATTCAATCGCAGTCTCCCATGGGGAGGCCCATCTATCTCTCCAATCATCTTCTGTCAGAGGGCTTCCAGCATACCAAATGAGTCAGACGAATTGACCACAAGGGAATGATAAACTTTTGATATTTTATGATTCATCAGTTCCCCAGCTAATACTTTGGCCTCAATTAGACTACAGTCAGGGAGCTCCTCCAGGTCCGTAATATGAGGCATGGACGCATGCTGAATCTACAAGTATCTTAGTATGACTCCGGACAGTGTCCGACCCCCAATTTCAAGATATCAATAGAATCGCATTGTCTAAATCCCTGCAGCTCAGGCTCCCGCCTCAACCAGTACCCCGACCACAGTGGTGTCTCCTATGTCAAAACTCGTGCCCATCCTACATCTATGGATGGAAGCCTCATTCCAGATGCAAAAGACCACTCCTCTGGCTGGCAGAAGAGAGAGGTTGACCCACAATTAAGTAGGTGAGTAATCTGCACCCACTGCATTTCTCAGAAGCAATGACGGGGTTCCCATACTTTTTGAACCACCATATGGAAACCCCTATGGTATCAAGTGATGTTGGAGGTCACTAAACCTCCTTCAAAAGTAGATTCACAATATTTCGAAAGAACAACTCTAGGAGGACGGTGATACCAGAGGAAGTTCTGCAAGGATGCATCAATGCTGGTAAAGAAGGAGCTCGGACTAATATATGGGTAGTTTTGTCATTGATAGAGCAAGCACAATAGTACTACCATTTTGTAAATAGAGTAGCATCCCAGGGTGCACAGAGAGAGCGCCTAACAAAACCCCAGGTCTCTGGTTAAACAATTCAACTGTGACCAGATTTTTCTCACCCACATCCTTTGCAAATCTTCCGTAATGTAAATTGTGAGGTACTTACACCCATGATTCAGAACCTGTAAGTCACCAACCCATTCCAGTGAGGTAGGAGGGCATCCAATGAGGTATGTGAAATATTTTGCTTTATTGATTGCATGCTCTGAGAATTTTCCAAAAATCTGAGGAATCTGAAGGGCCAGGGATCCTGACAATTGATTGTTCTGTGAAAAGTGCAAGCACGCACGGTCTCTATGTCAAATATAGCATAAAGTGGACAGAGGGACACCTTTTTTCCACGGTTGTATGGGGCCGCCATTTTATGTCAGATACAAAAAAATTATTGAGAAGCCCCTATGTTTTTCTACGTGCACAACCATCTTAAAATGTGCTTTTAGATGGAAAGGTTTTAGGAAATTGATAGGCATAGGCAAATTCAGTAAAAGTGATAGGGATGATTATTACAACCTCCAAGTACACAGAAATATTTGCATGAACTTAAAAGAGAATCTAAGCCAAATTGTGTAGTCACCATAGACATTTTTTGATGGTTCAGGGAGACTATTTCTGGACATTGACGGTAAGAAAATATGCAATATTCAGAGAGGCTGGTGTAGATTGCATGATTATGTTGGAAGGTGATGAGACTTGGACTGATTCAGTGGCGTAGCAAGGTCAGGAGGTACCCGGTGAAGACCATTTCTGGTCACCCCCAGCTTGACAAAATGGCAACATTGTGTGTTTTTTAAAACACATTCTTGCCATTTTGTCACCCCCTCTGAGTGAGGACACTTGAGGCGGTCCACACCCACTGCACCTTCCTTCCTACGTCACTGGACTGATTCATATAGACATTGTCAGTTCGACCCTTATTTTAGCGCTATTTGACAGCAAAGCAGTAAAACAATAGTACAATGGGTCCTCTCCACTCTTGTAATTTACCAAGGGCTGTCATCTGGCTCATGTGATTTATTCGGGGGTAATAATCACTTGGAAATTAGTCTGAGGTTGAACATTTCTTGATTATGTCCCTAATTTTTCTAAAAAATCCCAGACCATAATTTCGGGAAATTTGACTTTTATCTTGAATGTCTTTTTTCCCCATTATTCCGTAGTCCCATAGCTTCCCCATGTTTATGCATAATCCTAAACCTCTCTTTTTTCTTTCAGATTACCTTTATCCCAACTCTAAACTTTAGGGTCTAAGCTATCTCAACTGTAACCCTTTTGTGCCTTGCTCATAACTGAATACAATTCCTACTCTGTACTTTAATCTTAACCCTCAAACTAACACTCTCCCTTAGTCTAATGTGTACCCTTGAGCTGACACACATCGTTACCTTGTTTGTATGTCTTAACCTAAATATTACACTAATGCTTGCTCTAACCCAAACACTGTCACCTACTTGTGGACACTTCTGGGCTTTTGTCTTCAATTGTCTTGAACATCTCTTTTTGTTTACCTGATAATTTAGCCCCCTAGATTTTTGTCCCGTTAAAATGGCATGTCGCCATTTCCCAAATTATTATATGAAAATCAGTAAAAAGTAGTCTTAAAAATAACACTTCACCCACTTTGAAATCAATACAGAGGCTGCGCTCCTTCATGAATGTACATTTTTTATACAATTTGTCTAAGATATGCTCATCCTCCATGATGGTTTATTTATTGCTTTATTAGGGGATATTGTTGATCATTCATCTGCATTTACTAGTGTAGCGGATCCTGTCTTCCACATTGTTGCTTCACCTATTACGTACACTCTTTTCTAATAAGTCATACTCGCTTCCTTGGAAAAAATAATTTTCCTCATTGTGACTACACTTTTTCTTTATCTCTGTAGACTCCGTCGAAGGGTCTCACTTTCATAATGGCATCACTGCTCTCATCTTTTGAGTTCACCTCCCATTTGTATGCAGAACATGATCAAAATCATTCTCTTCTGCTCAGAACAACTATTCATATGTACTTGTGCAAGGGTTGGTGACATTAAGACTTCAAAGTGGGAGGTGATCTTCATTCTTGCCCCCCTCTACTTCACAACTTATCCACACATTCTGCTCACTCCAATTGCTTTTATTACTCCAGCTTCTTCAATTTACAATGTAATATTTTTCTTACTTTTACCGTCCACACTGCTCAACATAAGTGACAGGTACATTTTACAGAACCTTTGACTCAGGCTGTCTTCCTCATTCATGATTGTTCATTACTTTTGATTGGTCCTATCTCTATTTTATTTTTTCCCTACATATCACCCATAATTCCACTACACATATAAAATTCCATCTTCCTTGTGTATCTCCTCTTTTTACCAATTTTGCCCTCTTGCACAACTTTTAATGCATGTTCACTTTTTTCCCACTCTTTCCAACTGGGGTTTAGGTTTGTCCAGGTTTTTTCATCTCCCTGTCTTTCAGCTCCATGTGTTCAGCATCACGCTCTAGCTTTAAGATTATTTTTGTAGTCCTCTAGATCTGTCAGTCTTTAAATACAAGCTACGCAACATTCTTTGCCAAGCACCTTACTCTTTACACACTTGTCCATTTCTATACTAGGGGACAGATGCACCTTTTTTCCTTTTTCTTTTTACTGGTCCTTATCATGTATTTTCTCTATTTATTTGTTCTTTTTGAAAATCTCTGGAAATATATATGGTTAAGAGTGTAACATACAGTAAATAAATTATAATGGCACATTGACTTGGACCATCAAGGTGAGCATAGAAAACAATATTAGGGAAAAGAAAGGAAATGGCGACCCCCTCCCCACCACCCCCCCTGCAAATGGAGGGGCAGCTAACACCATGGTGGATATGCCAACACTCCTCTGACATGCACTTCCTGTCTCCTGTCTTTCAGGCTTCTCGACGTATGCTAGATGATGAATTGACTGTCAGTCTCTCGCTACCAAGTGAGTCCAGCATGTTCAACCACAACCACAACCGCTCCTCTTCACCTAGTGAACAGGAGTCCAACTCCACCTATGACAGAATATTCCCACTTGGCCCAGACTACCAAGAACCCTCGAGGCTCATACGGAAACTTCCAGAATTTGCAACAGAAGAGGAGGAAGCAGGTTTGAGGCAAATGTTTTTGTACAGATTATAACTAGGGCTCCTGGTTTTATGGTATTTTTTTTTTTTTACTTTTCCATCTGTATTTATCCATATTTTTGGGGGCACATTTTATCTGTATTTATCCATATTTATTTTGGGTTTTGTAGAAAAATTAAGCTGAAACTAGTTTATGTCCTTATTTATTTAACGGATAAATTAGGTTTTAATTATATGAAAACCCACAGATGATAAATCAATGCACTTACATGAAAACCTACACATAATTAATATCAACCTGGTTCATATCTACTACTGTCTAAGCCTTTTTTACTAAAATTCCTTTAATTTTCTATCCCCCTTTACTGTCAATCTGAACAGCCATTTGCTTGCCAACCCTGACTGACAGCATTTAGAATCACAAAAAAAAATAATCAAATTTCCGTTTTTATCCATGTTTAAAAATAAATATTGACAGGAAAATAAATGGGTTTCTGTCTGTGTTTATCTGTAAAAATCCGTAAAAGTGGAAAACGGGGGGCCTTAATTATAACCCTATTCTATCCCTGGTGCAGTGCATCGCTTTTCTTTAAGTGTTCCTTATGGTGTGTAGAGCACAAATGGATGAGGAACAGCCGACTGAAGCTGAACTCGGACAAGACGGAGGTCCTAATCCTCGGATCCACCCCTTCGGCCTGGGATGACTCTTAGTGGCCGACCGCACTGGGAACCGCCCCAACACCCACCAACCACGCACGCAACCTAGGGATCATCCTCGACTCCACCCTCTCCATGACTAAACAGGTCAACGCCGTCTCCTCATCCTGCTTCAACACCCTCCGCATGCTCCGCAGGATCTACAAGTGGATCCCCACTGAAACGAGACGAACGGTCACCCAGGCCCTCTTTAGCAGCAGGTTGGACTACGGAAATACCCTTTACGCAGGATCCTCGTCCAAACTCCTTAGACTACTCCAACGCATCCAGAATGCCTCTGCATGCCTGATCCTTGACATCCCTCGCCGCAGCCACATCACACCCCACCTGAGAGACCTGCACTGGCTCTCGGTCAACAAGAGGATAACCTTCAAGCTCCTCACCCACGCACACAAGGCACTCCACAACACCAGACCAATGTACCTCAACAGACGACTCAGCTTCTACACCGCCACCCGCCAGCTACGCTCCGCCAACCTCGCCCTCGCCACAGTCCCCCGCTTCCGAAGAGCAACCTCCGGCGGCAGATCGTTCTCCAACCTTCCCGCCAAGACCTGGAACACCTTCCCCATCCACCTACGGCAGACCCAAGACCTGCTGACCTTCAGAAAACTCCTCAAAACCTGGCTTTTCGAGCAGTAGCAGCATTCCCCACCCCAGCGCCTTGAGACCCTCATGGGTGAGTAGTGCGCTTTACAAATGATATGATTGATTGCTTGTCTAGAATGACTGACCTTGATGGTGCCTTGGAAGGACTGTCACTGTCACTCCTCTCTATGTAGAGAAATCCAGTTAAAGGGCAGGGAGTGAGAAGATCACTTATTATTAGCTGGATTTCTTGGAAGCTGTTAGTCAGAAATGATAGCAATGTGGCTTTCACATAGAATTCTCTTTCCTCCATAATTGGTCCAACTCAGTGATCGTTTGTTCCCGAAGCAGACTCTGTAGCTTTTTAGGCCAATGGCAGAGCTCCACATACTTCTACTGCTTCCCAGTTGGCTGCTCACTCTCTTACCAAACCGTCAATTGTGGTGCTTAATTTGGGACAAGATTATGAATTTCTAAGTGGGAATGAGTGACTGAGTTTTTCTCCTGACTCTTCAACTGTGACCTTAGTCAAGACGCTTTAATCATGAGCAAAATCAACTGTCATTGGCTATCCCTCACAAACCATAATTATCAAAGTGAATCGCAAAATAAAATGCATCATAATCAAACAGATATAATTGGAGGGAAGAGCATAGTGAGAGAATTTGAAAATCAACACACTTCGGCTTCATATAACTAGATTGATATTTTTGCACCGCTAACATTGAGAATCTTAATACCCTCTTGATTGACATGTTGGTTCAGTATTTGAACCAATATGGCTGTTTCAAAACAAAAAGACAGCATTATGGGGAAGGGGATGAGAATAGTATCAGGAGAATATGAGAGGTCGGGGAAGTGGCAGAGGTGACTGTAGAAAAATATGGAGCAAGAGGGGATTTAGAGGTCAAAATTGAGACAATGGTTTTCCTATGTTTCTCCAGCCACTGGGAAAATATAGTCTCAAAAAAGGTGCTCAGTTAGGTTGAGATCACTGTCGAGTGTGGGGATGTCGAGGAACAGAGCGAGTGACAGTAAGTTATCGTTTGTTGGCATCAGTGCATTAGTGTGGTAGAGCACATGGGGAAGTGGAGAGGAGGCTTAAAACAATAATGATGCGCACGACTGAGGCAGTCTGTCGGAACTTCTGTCTTAAAGTTAAAAAGCAGCCGTACAATGATAGGTTTACGTTGGTAGAATATAGATTCTTTCACAGATTGTGGTCTAAGGTGCTGTAATAGTGCAGATCATAATATGCCCTGGGAATTTAGTGTGCTAAGAATGTATTGGAATACATTTGTTCAAAGAATGGAAGGTGGTGGAACGAATGGTGCAGGTTTGTATTGAACATTGTGGGCCTCATTTATGAAAAGTGTTGCTTTGGGACGGTTGGCAATTTCCAAAATGGTCATGCTCCTGCAACTTTTGTATTACTTTGTTAATCTCCCAGTGGTTATCACAAGAACTGTATTCATATCCCTAAACACACTCCTGATCTCCTTAATCTGGGCTTCAGGCCGAAGGCGCCTGAGTCTGGCAAAGCTACTACTTCCGTCTGACGCCGGGGGAATGGGAGCCCCGGATTTCTATGCATATTGCTTAGCTTCTCAGCTACAATGGCTCTCATTCTGGATAACTGGTCGTAACTTACAGGAAATAGCATATTCAGAGCGAATGCTAGATCAAAGTACATTACACAGACTGCTCTCTCCGAGCGGCACATTACCTCACACAGCTGGAACTCTTCTTAGGACTGCCATTATCTACTGGAAACAAGCATTGAAATACACAAATACTCTCCCGGCATATACGTCAAATATTCCCTTACTTGGCATTCCAACTACTTCAGGTCCACTTACCACCCGAAGATTGGACCCATGGACGCAGTCAGGAGTGACAACAATAGGGGACCTATTTGGTGATAAAACGTTACTCACACACACTGATTTTATAAATGGCAGGGGTGTCACCGACTCACTATCTATGACCTATGCGAGCTGGACACGCTATGTCAAAAATTATTGGGCACCTCAGGGTAGAGAACCCGATACTCATGAGCTGGTCCATCTAATGTATCTTATGGGTACTGGCAGCAACTTAATTAGATGGTTCTACTGTGGCATACGTGCTCACTGTCCAAACCTCCACGCCGCAACACTTACCAACTGGGAACAGGGTATTGATAGGCCATTGTCTGATAAGGCATTGGTAACAGTATTGGAATACCCAAAACATGCCTCCCGTAACTCTTGTTTTAAGTTCATTCAATACATGATCACGCAAAGAGCGTACTTGACCCCCCATTGACTGCATGCCATTTTTCTTACTCTCCTACCACATTGTCCTAGATGCCCCGAGCATGACGCTGAGTTGTTACATATGATGTGCAACTGTCCTGCCCTGAATGCATATTGGGGGAGAATAATCACTATCTTGCGAAAGGTAGTGGGGGACATGGGGTGGCATAAAGTAGAAGCAAGTATACTAGGTGTATACAAAAGACATAAAGAACTTAAGGTACAAACCAGGTTTGGGGATATATTTTTGTAGCAAGTACATGTATGTGTAAGTTCTGTGAGTAGAGGCTTTAGACATTTCATAGGTTTTAGCACCCCATCATTATCTTCCCAACCAAATTCACATGGATCTTTCTCTGCATATTCATGATTCAAAACATTTACACATCTGATCAAGTAGCACGTTCTTTAAAATGTGTCCATGCAAACAATATGACTTCAGTGGAAGGTCACAGGGTAGTTCTGATCTCTTGAACTCACCGCACCAAAGAACAACAAAGGTGTGACAGTCAGACCTCCTTTTCCACACACTCACAAGGTATTTCTACTGCATCTTCAAAGTCACAGTCTTCTTCTGTCTCAATAAATCCTTTTAGAAACTTCCCAGGTTCAGCAGTTAAAGCTACAAGCTTTGTTCCAATTTTGCTCATAGTTTCATCACCCGTAAGATTATGTGCCTTGATAAGAACACTGGGCATCTCTGGGTCAAGTTTCTTGTACAGAATATGAAACTGGATTAAGTGTCTTTTCTCGCCTGTGCCATAATGTATCCATAACTCTGACAATCCTTGACTAATGAATATTGCAACAAATCTAAGTAGCACAATAACATCTGGGTCATTTGACAGTACAAATACTTGATTGGAACCATTTGAAACAGCCCACTTAACGTGGCACAACACGAAGGTCACCTTCCTCTAATTTGCTCTTAAGTTCTTGAACAATATGGCCAGTACCTTTTCAATATATGTCTGCATGCACCAACTCCTCTTTGACAATCATTCCACTAATTGGAATTTCAGTGCTCACTGAAGCATCAACAATGTATTGGTGTGTGAACATCTCCAAGTTCATTTTGTTCGATGTTGATGGCCAGAATTTATCAAGTTGCACAGGTTTTTGATGCAGGCAAGGCCAATTTTTCCACTTGTAAACATTTGTCTGATTCTCTCACATTCTTTGACAGATGATTCGCGATACCTGTCAAAGACAATGGGGCATTGACAGGTTCAGGTGGCGAACCCTCCCCTGCTGCTGCGATGGAAGTTCCTCCCAAAGGGGCAACCTGATCGGAGGTATAATGGATATGCTCAACCGCCCGTGATACCAGACTCTCCGAGCCCAGCCAAGAACTTCAAGGAGAAAATTCTGAGCAGGAATGGCATGGGTAGGAAGGCGTAAAAGAGGCCTGAGCTCCACTGAAGACGAAAAGTGTTTCTAAGCGAGAGCCGCCTTGTAAACTCCAGCACGCATAACTGTTCACATTGCTTGTTCTCATCAGCAGAGAACAGATTTAACCAAGGTTCTCATGACTGCTGAAAGAGACCTTGCACCACCTCCGGTTAGATACGGCATTCGTGAACATCTAGGCATCTCTGGATGAGTTTGTCTGCTCTGGCATTTAGAGATCCTGCCAGGTGTTTAACCACCAGGGAAATGCCCTCACATTCCAGTCATGTCCAGAGAAACAGGGCCTCTTGACAAAGGGTAACTGCAGTGCCCAGAACAGCTCCAATAAAAAGGGAGCGTCTGAGAAGGGTTCAGATGTGACTTTGCCATGTTGATTGTGAACCCCAGAGAATGCAGGAGGTCCGCTTGGGTCTGGAGGTGGGAGATGACTGCATGGGATGAGCCTGCCTTCAACAGCAAGTAGTCGCGATGGGGAAGACTACCACCCTTGATTTATGCTGATGAGCTGCAACCACTGCCATCACCTTGGGCCAAAGGGGAGCACAGTGAACTGAAAGTGCTTGTGACCTACTGTGAACCGCAGGTAACATCTGTGGGCTGGCACGACGAGGATGTGGAAGTATGCATTGTGCAAGTCCAGCGTTACCATCCAGTCTTCCATGTCTAGGGCAGACAGGACTTGAGTAAGCTTGAGAACTTTGATTTTCTCCTTTTTTCAGGAAGAAATTGAGGGGCACAGGTCTAGGATAGAACAAAGATCTCCGTTCATCTTGGGCACCAGACAGTAGTCTGAATAGCAACCATGACCAACTTCTGTCGCTGGCACTTTCTTTATGGCTCCCTCGGCCAAGAGAGCCACCACTTAGTAAGGAGATATGGTCCTCTGTCAGCCTGCAGCAAATGGGTGACATGGTTAGAGGGGTAGTCAATAAGGGGAGGGAGTAGCCCCTTGGGGCAACCTGGAGAACCTAGTGGTCAGAAGGTATCGATCTCCAGTGGTGCAGGTGATGTTGTATCTTGTCTCCCACTGGGAGTCCATATTGGTCGGAGAGCAAACTAAAGAGGCTTGGAGGCTGCGGCTGCGGCTGCGGCTGCTGGGAGAGTGGTGGAATGGCCCGACCTCTGAATACCTGACCCACGGAGTCTGTGAATACTGCATCCTCGGTCACAAGGGAAGCTTGCATGCCATGGTGGTTTGGTGGGTAGAGACATTGTTGGAAGCCCCTTCCGTGGCTAGAAAAGGAGGGAAAAGTAGACTTGGGCTGGCAAGAGGCCATGGAAAGGGCTAAGGACCTAGCCATAGCTCTCCTTTCCTTAAAGCGTTCTAGCGCTGAGTCTAGCTTGACTCCGAAGAGACGGGAGCCATCAAAGAGCATGTCCTTGAGCCCTGGAAAGACCAAGCCGGTATCCAGGGAGGTCTTTAGTCCACTGGCATCTGCCAAATCCTCCCACCAGTTGTCCTTATTGGAGTCTAGGGGGCTGGTAATCATAAGGGTACAGTGGGCCCTCCTAATCTTCACCATGTCCTAGCCCATAGGAATAGGGTTCAGGCTTGATGGAATGCCTCCAGTCATAGTCTGCAACTGGCTCTGTGTCACTGAGGGATAAGAATAGGGGCGGCACCTCCGTTTGGCAGTAGGACCAGTGCCGGAGAAGGTTGAGGTGGCTCGACCGCCATCGGTCCATATGCGTCCATAGATCCAATGGCCTTACTGGTGCTGAGAGTGAACTGGCAGGTGGAAAGCCAGCAGAGGCCCCTCTCAAACCGCCAGGGCTCGAGGGCCTGCCAATAGTGAAGGCCACACAAATATGACGTGCATGGCTTCATAAAACTCACAGAGTTGTGCGGGGTCACTCCAGCTCCAGGAAACTCGGGGAGACATGGAACCAGCCAAGGCTCAGGCTCAACCGCGGAGTCAGGCCTTAAAGCCGACGTTACTTTGTCTCATTGGATGACTTTGATGGACAGAGGCCCACAAAAAGAAGAAAAACTAGAACTTCAGTTCTAGTTCTTCCTCTTTTTGTGAGACTTACCCGAACGACTGGATGAATCCAACTTCAAGGATTATTGCTGGCTCATCGAGTCGCAAGGAACCTGAGGGACTGCCCCTCAAGGCCTTGGGGTGCATGGCGTGACAGTCGATGCAGGTCTTGGATTCATCACCGACCTTTCCCGGTGATAGGCTCCACCGTGCTTAAAACTGTAGACATCCCTGCCACACCAGGAGACAATGTCTAAACATTTCTTCAACAAAAGGTCGAAAAAGTTCAGTCAAAAAGTGACTGGGGGTAGCTCTTCTGTGGATTTGCATTGACTGGCGTGGAAAGAAAAGAGCTGACATGAGCATGCCGTGCATGTCACTTCTGGCTCGGATGACGCCATGTGGAGCCGAAAGACACCACCTACCAGCGCGCAGGGTTACTGCTCATGGATAAATTTACAGATCCAGTCTGACACCAGTGGATAATTCTAAGATAAGGAATCTGCAGCTAGAACTCTCTATCAGATCTGTACAGCAATATAGGTGCGACCTTCATCCATTAGGACTTGCTTCTAAATTGATGTCAACACCACACAGGCTTCCTGTAAGTTTGTGATAGACTCTGGTTTCAATACAAAAGCCTTCTGAAGGCAGCTAGCATAGTACTACCTGAAATGCACAAGGAAAACTTTAAAGCTGATGGTTAGTGCTGGGGTGATAATGCAGGTGTGGTTTACACCATAATGTCAAGATTTTACGATCAGGTTTATCTGTCTTTGGTTGGGTATATTACTATCAAACCAGACCTGCGAAAAGGGGATACTGCATTGAGATTAAAATCAACATTTGTACCCCCACCACAAACGGTACCTGCTGCCATCACAGCTTTCGAACAAGCAGTGTTCCGGGACCTGGAAACCAGTTCTGAACCAGAGACCTATGGGAATTTCAGTACTGAGGAATATCAGGCATTGGAGAAATTAAATAACAACAATGCGATTACTATAAAACCTGCCGACAAAGGCGGTGGTATCGTCATTCAAAACACCACGGATTATGACAAAGTTTGTGAGGGATTACTGAATGATACCAATAATTACACTCCACTTACCGTAGACCCTTCTCCTGATCTACAAAACCGTATCACCAACTTGGTTAAGGAAGCTGAAGGGAATGGCCACCTATCCAAAAATGAGGCGGACTACCTATCCACCAGTAAGAATGTCATCCCGTACTTTTACACACTTCCAAAGACTCATAAAAACAGGCTGCCACCACCTGGCCGCCCCATAGTGTCAGGGATTGGGTCTCTACTAGAACCCTTATCCACCTTCTGTGACCAGTTTCTAAAACCGATTGTCCAGAACACCCCCACATACTTAAAGGACACAAAGAATCTTCTATATGAATTACAGACTATCACTTTTGAGCCTAATACCATCATTCTAGCAACTCTAGATATAGAGAGCTTGTACACCAGTATCCCTCAAGATGAAACAATAAAGGTACTCGGAACAGCTCTCAATTCTGTCACATGGGAATACAACACCCCCAAGGAATTCATACTACAGTGCGCCACCATCGCACTTAAAGAAAATTTCTTTGCTTACAAAGGCCAGCTATTCCTGCAGTGCTCTGGTACCTCGATGGGCAGCACGTTTGCGCCCAGCGTGGCGGGGTTGTATGTATCAGACTTTGAGGCTCAAAACATCCAGTCCATTAATAATCCGTTTGCAAGGAACATCACCTTTTGGAGAAGATTCATAGACGACGTGCTGCTAATTTGGAAAGGCAGCATGGAACGTCTGATGGAATTCTTGGGGTGGATCAACACCATCAGTAGATATTTGAAATTTACCCACACAGTGAGCACCACGGAGGTGGTCTTTCTTGATGTGGTAATTTCGAACAGTGGTACCACACTGACTACTAAAACCCATTACAAGGCCACTGCTAAAAACAACTTATTGCAGTTCACCAGTTTCCATCCCCGCCCGTTGAGGGAGAATTTACCCTATGGGCAATACTTAAGAATCCGACGAAATTGTAGTAGTCTAGATGATTTCAAGACCCAATCATCCGATCTGACAGCCAAGCTGACACAAAGAGGCTACCCCAATCACATTCTCCAAAAAGGTTTTAAACGAGCACGAAACCAACCTCGAGAAGCCCTCCTTGAACCGGTCACGAAAACAACGATGGAAACGCCACTGACGTGTGTGACCACTTATAGTGCTCTATCCAACCTGATGAAGAAATTCATAAATAAAAACTGGAAAATCATCACAAGCACGAACAAAGATTGGCAAAAACCTCTGTTTTCGTTCAAAAAGGGACACAGTCTGAAAGACGCTCTCGTTCACACGAGACCTAGACAACTGACAGTCCCTCCAACAAGAAGCATCACTTCACTAATGCGTGGAATCTTCCTAAAGTTACAGGCCACTTTCCGTGCGCCAATTGCTCCGTCTGTCACCTGACCGCTTCCTCCAAATCTCTAGACTTAGAACCGGGGAAAACATGGTACCAAAAAGCACATACCAACTGCAATTCCACAAATGTTGTCTACCTTGTCACATGCCCTTGTTCTCTTCGGTACGTTGGAATGACAACCAGAAAAGTAAAACAGAGGATATGCGAGCATAGGAGCAATATCAGGTGTAAGAAGGTAACTACCAAAATGAGCGATCACTTCTTACTGAACAATCACACCACGAACGATCTTAGATGGACTGTGATTGAACAAATCACTGGAGGTTCTAACATTACAGACAGACTGTTTGAAAAGGAACAGCGGTGGGTATACTGCTTGGGGACTCATACAAATGGCCTCAATGACGACATACCCTGGGCCTCTGTCCTTAAATAAACTCAGACTCAGTTCCTCATGCCTTCCACTAAATATAACCTGTGCATTGCCTCCCTCACTCCATGAACTTATATCTATGCCCATCCGAGTCTGTTTATTCATTTGTTCCATGAAACTGAACTTTGCCTACGCATGCGCACTACAAACATTCCGACCCGGAAGTGGGTACGCTTCTCTCTAGTCTGTTTACGTTCTACTCCATCAATTATTGCGCATCCGCACCACACACGCCTCCCAACCCGGAAGCGTTGTCTTTAAATAAACTCAGACTCAGTTCCTCATGCCTTCCACCAAATATAACCTGTGCATTGCCTCTTTCACTTATATCTATGCCCATCCGAGTCTGTTTATGCATTTGTTCCATGAAACTGAACCTTGCCTACGCATGCGCACTACAAACCTTCCGACCCGGAAGTGGGTACGCTTCTCCCTAGTGTGTTTACGTTCTACTCCATCAATTATGGGGCATGCGCACCACACACGCCTCCCAACCCGGAAGCGCAGTCGCAGCGTAACCTACCCTTTCCCATAAAACGGCTCGTACTCCTCAAGCCTGGATCGGCGAGACCCGGTTCCGAGGGCTGATCAGGTGTATCAACGGGAGACTGGCGTAGTGGGCGTGAGTGACACCGCGACCGCTACAGACTATACGAGCTAAGTACTCTTTGCAGCACATTGACAGTGTTTGTCCCTTGTTCTATCCCTTGTCTCCTCTTACTTTAGGATGTGCCAAAAAGCGCTGTCCCCCCCCTCCCGTGGTCTATGGGGTGTAATATCATCCCCTGTGAAGTGAGAACTTTCCCTTCTCACCCTCAAAGTTTTTTGTTGAGTGGTCACCGGCCTTTGGCCCATTGATCGCCCGAGTGATAGAGTTGTGTGTGAATGCCTATCACACTGCTATTCCCCCCCTCTTTCACCACCACAACCCCCCATGCTCACTTGCACTGTTGGCAAGTTTAATAGTCCACACGTGAGACTGTTCAGTCACTACTAAAGGCTTAGCTATAAACTTTCAAGTCTTGACCACAGGCAGAGCCACGCACCTCTGCTAGTTTGTATGAGTTGTGCACCCCCTGGCACTCTGAGCACAAGTCACAGGCTGTAATCTGTGAGCCTATTGACAAACAATTTAACTTCTTGTTTGTCTCTCTTTATGTTTGTCTGTACCTTTTATCTTCACAGGTTTTAATTTTTGTCTCTGAATTTCAGAGACTTGAGGCTGTTTGCTTCCCGCCTTTGGCTGGTGGAGCCCTCCTCTTTTTTACTTCACAGACACGATTTTTCACTTTCAAGGCCTACGGTTGGATGGGCCTTAGCGTGCCCAGACCGCCGGGGTTTACACTCTAGGTCCTGACGAATGCCAGGTTAATAGACCACACCGGCTGAAACATGTTGACCAACTACACTTTCACTTAATGTTATTGGTACAAGACCATCCAATTAGTTGGCCTTGTCTACCATCACATTTTTTAACTTTGTCCTTAATGATCACCTATTAAATAATTTTTGATACATACAAGGCAATTTTAAACCACCACTCTTCACACTTTTCACGTTACCTATCACATAGCCCCTCCATCCTCACAAGACCAGCTCCGCAGTAATTCTGGCGTCGCAGCACACCGGTGTGACATTCGGTCACACCCTGTGGGGCCCGATGATGAAGCAAGTCACCGACCAGGTCGGTGAGTGAGGGCTTTAAAAACAAACCAAATGGGCTTTGTTGACTCCTTGTGCTCCGTGCATACCTCCATCCTATCTGAAAAGGAACACTCTTTGTTGTTATTTTCTGTTAATTCTTGGGGACTAAGAGTGTTCGCGCCTCTCCCTATCTCTCTCTTTGTTGATAAATCTGCCAAATCCTCCCACCAGTTGTCCTTATTGGAGTCTAGGGGGCTGGTAATCATAAGGGTACAGTGGGCCCTCCTAATCTTCACCATGTCCTAGCCCATAGGAATAGGGTTCAGGCTTGATGGAATGCCTCCAGTCATAGTCTGCAACTGGCTCTGTGTCACTGAGGGATAAGAATAGGGGCGGCACCTCCGTTTGGCAGTAGGACCAGTGCCGGAGAAGGTTGAGGTGGCTCGACCGCCATCGGTCCATATGCGTCCATAGATCCAATGGCCTTACTGGTGCTGAGAGTGAACTGGCAGGTGGAAAGCCAGCAGAGGCCCCTCTCAAACCGCCAGGGCTCGAGGGCCTGCCAATAGTGAAGGCCACACAAATATGACGTGCATGGCTTCATAAAACTCACAGAGTTGTGCGGGGTCACTCCAGCTCCAGGAAACTCGGGGAGACATGGAACCAGCCAAGGCTCAGGCTCAACCGCGGAGTCAGGCCTTAAAGCCGACGTTACTTTGTCTCATTGGATGACTTTGATGGACAGAGGCCCACAAAAAGAAGAAAAACTAGAACTTCAGTTCTAGTTCTTCCTCTTTTTGTGAGACTTACCCGAACGACTGGATGAATCCAACTTCAAGGATTATTGCTGGCTCATCGAGTCGCAAGGAACCTGAGGGACTGCCCCTCAAGGCCTTGGGGTGCATGGCTTGACAATCGATGCAGGTCTTGGATTCATCACCGACCTTTCCCGGTGATAGGCTCCACCGTGCTTAAAACTGTAGACATCCCTGCCACACCAGGAGACAATGTCTAAACATTTCTTCAACAAAAGGTCGAAAAAGTTCAGTCAAAAAGTGACTGGGGGTAGCTCTTCTGTGGATTTGCATTGACTGGCGTGGAAAGAAAAGAGCTGACATGAGCATGCCGGGGTGGCACCTATATAGGTTCCGTGCATGTCACTTCTGGCTCGGATGACGCCATGTGGAGACGAAAGACACCACCTACCAGCGCGCAGGGTTACTGCTCATGGATAAATTTACAGATCCAGTCTGACACCGGTGGATAATTCTAAGATAAGGAATCTGCAGCTAGAACTCTCTATCAGATCTGTACAGCAATATAGGTGCGACCTTCATCCATTAGGACTTGCTTCTAAATTGATGTCAACACCACACAGGCTTCCTGTAAGTTTGTGATAGACTCTGGTTTCAATACAAAAGCCTTCTGAAGGCAGCTAGCATAGTACTACCTGAAATGCACAAGGAAAACTTTAAAGCTGATGGTTAGTGCTGGGGTGATAATGCAGGTGTGGTTTACACCATAATGTCAAGATTTTACGATCAGGTTTATCTGTCTTTGGTTGGGTATATTACTATCAAACCAAACTGCAGGGTGATGGATAATGAAGATGTTTTCTTATTTACTTATGCATTTGGGGGTGTGCATAACACTCACTATTTTGCAGCCACTTTAAAGCACTTCCATGGACTGCAAAGGATATCGCCATGCCAGCTCCAGAATGGCAATCCTCGCCTGAACTATGTGCTGCTGCTGATTTCTTTTGTGGCTGCCCAAAAGAAGGCGCGAGGACTGGACGGCATAAGTTGGTGATGGATGTTGGAATTCTCTCTACCCCGATGGTGACTGTGGTTCTTAGAACACTGAGCCTCCTGTAATTAGATCAAATAGGTTCTGACCAAACACAAGGTAGTGGCAGCTGACTTTGACTTATCCAAAGTTGAACTGAAATACTAGCAGGAGGCTCTTGCAAGTATCAAACTGTGGTAAAGGAGGAAAAGTTTTGAGAAAGCAGCACATTCTTAGGCTCATTAGGTAGCCCAGGAAAGTATTCCCAGCTAGTTTGGAACCAAATGAAGTATGTGAAGCTGAAGTGTGGTGATGGAGGGGTTTGGGATGTTTCTCCGCCTGATGCACCTGCACCGTGAAGGTGGGTTATCTCCACTCAGGTAAGGGGTGTGGGCAACCACCATATTGGAATGACGATGATCTAGGTCTCTGAGGCATTAGAGAGAAACATGAGAGAGCTGCCCATTCATACTGGACTGACCAATATTTGAACTGGATAAAGTAGGGGCCATTTTTAAAGCAAACATAGGGTAGCCACCAGGGATACCTCTACCAGGAAGAACATGGTGCTTGGATCTCCAATGCAGATGACAGTGTCTCTATGGACGGCCTCATACAGTGGGAGGATTTCTTTTTGGAGTACCCAATGTGACTGCATGAGAAGATAGATGAGAGGGCAACTAAGGGCTTGATTCACAAAGGTCTTTTGCACTCCTGGTAGAGATCCTGCAGTCATGGGAGAGTCTCCACACATGGGTGGAGTTTCTGCAATGAGAATTCTTATTGCAGAGATTCCACCCAGAGTGGAGATACTCCCCCACGACTGAGGGGCCTCCGCCATGAGTGCAGAGGTCCCTTGGGAATCAGGCCTTAAGTTTGCACCTGAAGAAGCCATGTAGAAAGTAGGCACTAAAATGGCAGGGTGGAGGAGTTTGTTAACAAACAGCGAGAAACTAACAAAAGAAGCTGTGATTTCCATGAGTGTACTAACAGAAGAATGAAGACTGATAAAGAAGAGATTGGAAAGATCTGAGAATGCAAAAAGAGTACCAAATATGAAGATCCTTGTTGGCCAAGTATAACTGAATCTATCGATCCTAATATGGGAGACCTCTTCAGCTGAAAGATTATCGCCTTCCGATGAGAAAAGCAACAACAGGTAATAAGAGGGCAGGCATAATCCTGCAGTATGAGATGCTCAGGGAAGACACATTAAGCTGGTGCCCAAAAGGATTTACGCAATATGGAGCATTAAGCACTGTGGTTTCCTCATACTCCCAGCAATAGCAAAGAGACAGAGGTTGCAGGACAGGAAAAAAGCATTTACTGGTATGAGAGTGTAAGTGACTATACTATATCCAGTGCATCATTGGGTGGAAATAGGTGGGATAATCACAAGGTTTGTGCAGGCTGAGGTGGCTGCGTAGTTCCTGAAGACACTTCAGACCTGAAAAATGTGACTAGCTCACTTGTTCTGCTTTTGCATGACGCCAACACACTCTTATAAAATATCAGCAAGAAAACCAAGACTGCCTGGAACCAGCTTGGTCTTCAAATGAAAGTGGACCCATTCCTGCCACAAAGCAACTTGAGAACTGTTGTTTAAATATTAGTTCACCTGCCTTGTGGAAAAGCCTTGATCCATAGCCTCCCATACTACATACTGCCCCTCCCCCTGCATCCCCATTGGCAATCTCCTATGCCGCACATCTCATTCAGGGCTTGAAGTAAAATGACCACATCACCCTGACACTTACGGATTTTTTCTGGCTCCCCTTGCTGGCCAGCCCTGTCTTCAAAACCAGTTGCATCTTCTAAAAGTCCATCACAACCGGCACCCCTTCCAATCTGGCTGATACACTCACCATCTCTGGTAGCCATCCCAAACTTCTGTGACCAGGACACCATCAGTCTGGAGAAGAAGTAGAGTAGTAGGCTTCACCCACCAATGCATCCAGGATCTGGAACAACATCTGCATATCAGTCAGTACCCACTCTAATCTAATTTAGGAGACAGCTGACGAAATACCTCTTTAAATAAAACTACTTTATCCCACAATGACACTCAGTCCATTAATGAGCATATGTGTTGACCGAACAACCCGAGACTGCAAATACCAGGAATCGGACAATCGAAGGCACATCATGAGACGCGCGCTGTGTATGCGCAAGATCTAAATTTAGGGCGCACACTTATAATGCTCATATTAGAGTGGCGGTCTGATGGGCACTGAGATCAATAATTGGGCAGGCATAACAAGACAATAAAGTTGCATTTAAAAACATGCAATTATTCCAAACTACAAGACCCAGAATGCACTATGTTAAGCCTTAATGTGTATGAGTATAAAAAAGGAGAAATGGACTCTGTTAACACTACCGTGATCAGGAACCTAGTGTTCGAAACACGTAGGAGAGTCACGATTTTATTAAATATTTTTAAGCCAAAAGGAGTGCTGCGTTATTTATCGGTGCGGACTATATATATATATATATATATATATATATATATATATATATATATATATTCAGTCTTGCCAAACTTGTACGATTTAAAGAAGGCGCTGACACCATGAATCTGAATCCAAACTCGATTTATTCGATCAGTATCTGCTTAGACGCGTTTCGGCGTTGCCGCCTTGTTCACTACATTTGCATCTACATTGAGTTTCTACATATATACAAAAAAGAGAGAGCCATGGGCGTGTCTATCAATTAGCATACAGGTTAGATCCAGATGTTGCCATGGTTACATTGAGGCAAAACCTGTATTTTGAAAAAGTCTTTTCTCAGTTTTTACACATATGGCGAGCATTACATCAGAAATATTTTTCAAACATAGTATAAATTCCTAGAATCACCAAAACATGTGTTTAAAATAATATTCGCAACCTTTTCGTCATGTAGCATGTTAATAATCACAGCTAACATTAAGGTACCATAAAAAGCATTTGCTGGAATTCTCGTGAGAAAAAAATAGTTTAGCACACTTTGCTATGGTTTCCCCGTGTTCTTGCCATGGATGTTCCTAATAAAAGGTCCTGTCCTAGTAGGCCATCTGGTTTGCCTGTATCACAGTCGTACAGACGTCCCAAACATGTCAGCGTGTTTGTTTGGGCATACCAGATTGGTCCGAGTTAGCCGCGCCAAACCGCAGAGTGGCAGTGCCGCTATGTAAGTACTTTGCGCGCTTAGCTGCTTATGTGTTTAAATGCCCATTGATGCCGCTCGTGATCATGCGGCCGAGTTCTAAGTAGTGCTGCCCGAGTGGGCTTAACGACTCGTCTAGTGTTTCGTGGCGTTTACAGATATTAACGTTAGTCACTGGCTTTTACGTGAATCACTGTTGTTAGTTTAAAGTCAGTGATGTTTGATAATATGAACCATGCCACATCTAGAGTTGGGGTTGGGGTATTGCGCGTGTGCCTATTACGCAAAAACATCCAGAGTGTATTTCTCTGAGTAGAGTGAGTGGACGGGGGGTACCTGATGCAAAGTGTCTAAGTGTGTTTGTAATGTGTGAAAGGGGGTGATAAGTGCTGTATACTCAGACATAATCCTATGTCTGAGATGTGCTCTTTTTGTGCCCATGTGTGACCCGTGAATTGTGTAGTAGATGAACTGCAGATGTTCATCGAATGGTACTCGGGGGAAAGGAATGCCAAATGGATATGTCGAAATCTACTAGTTATAAGTGGACACTTAAGGCTTCGTCCGCATTCAGGCCGAATGGGATCTTGGAGTTTAAGAGTATAATGTACCTTGACTCCAGGCGGCGCAGCGCTAACAGGCGGCTACCTCCTCTCATGTTTTTTGGAATGCTATCAATTACAAAATACTGGATGTTTTTAGCATTACCGTTATGGGTCTCATGTATATGCCTGGCTACAGGGTACGTTGGATCATTGTTGGCGATTGCTCGCAGATGCTGTAAGATCCGTACGTGTGCTGGATGAATGGTGGAGCCTACATATTTCTTACCGCATGAACATGCTAATACGTAAACTGCGAAGTCTGTCTTACATGTGAATGCGTCTCTTAAAACATAAGGTTTAATCCTGAATGGGAATTGTACTTTGGTAGTGTTCACACCATGGGTACAGGCTTTACATTTTGAACACTTTTTGAAGCCCCTTTGGGAATCTAACCAATTTTTGGTCTTTTTGAGTGCTGGCGCATTACACACCAGTTCTTCCCTCATAGATTTTGCCTTTCTGAATGTTATTAAAGGACTGGTGCCCACTGATTCACCTATGCTCGGGTCTCCCCGAACTAAAGGCCAGTGTCTTGTCAGGATTTTGCGTAGGTTACTATGGTATCTGTTGTAACCAGTTATTAGTCTTGGAGGATCTTTACTGTTGGGCTCAGTTGTTATTTTTGTTGCAGTCACTGGGAAAATTAGATCTTTCCTATTTTTACCTCTGCATTTGTCTTCGGCCCTTTGGCAAGTACTGTTAGTATACCCTCTCTTCCTGAGTCTTTTAAACAACTCTAGTTTGGCATTGGAGAGTCCCTCATTGATGCTACAGTTCCGTGTCATTCTCAGGCACTCTGCATAGGGAATTGACTGTTTTAATGGTGTAGGATGGAAGCTGTGCGCATGTAGCAGGGCATTTCCTGCGGTAGGCTTTCTATATGTACGTGTCTGTATTTTGTTGTCTTGTACATACAGTTCTAGGTCAAGGAATTGGATACTGACAGCATTTGTGTTACATGTAAATTTTAGGTTCAATACATTTTCATTTAGAGCCAGTGCAAATCTTTCTGCTTCATCAACACTACCTTGCCATAAAATAAAAATGTCATCAATGTACCTCTTGTACATCACCACATTGTTTAACATAGTGTCTCTATGTTGGACTCTCAGGACCTGCTCCTCCCACCAGCCCATGTGTAGATTCGCATAGCTGGGGGAGAAGCAAGTACCCATGGCTGATCCCTGGAGCTGTTTATAATGGAGTCTGTCAAAGATAAAGATGTTGTTTGTCAGACACCACTCAGCCATTTCCAATACCATTTGTGTGTGTTGATAAAGTTCAATGGGTCTGTTTCCAAGGTAGTATTTCATGGCATTGAGGCCGTCTCGCTGTCTAATACTGGTGTAAAGTGACTGGACATCCAGTGTCATGAACCTGTAGTTGTCATGCCAGTCGACATCAAAGATTTTTGCCAGAAAGTCACTTGTGTCTCTGATGTAGGCAGGGAGTTTTTTGACCTCTGGTTGAAGGAAAGAATCAATGAAAATGCTCGTTTTTTCAAAAAGGCTGCCAATTGCTGATATTATCGGCCTTCCAGGTGGTATTTGTTCGTTTTTGTGAACTTTGGGTATTAGGTAAAGTTGAGGTGTGATCGGATAGTCGTTCTTTAGGTAATTAAACTCGTCCTTACTGATGAGGCCCATTCCCTTCCATCTATACAACTCGTTGTGATACTTTTCTTGTACGCCTACGTTGTGGGTAGGACTTACCCTTATATAGCAATCCTTGTCTTGAAGTTGAGTCAGGGCTTCCTGGTTGTACATTTGGAGGGGCCACAGTACCACATTGCCCCCCTTGTCTGACCATCTGACTACCACATCTGATCTTGCTTTGATCTTTGTCATTAGGTTGTTATATTTCCTTCTGTGGTCTTGATTTTCTTGCCAATATTCTTTTGTACTTTGCAGGGACAGATTTTTTAGTTCTTTAATGACGTTGTCTGAGAATAAGTCCAGGTTGTCTTTGCCCATTATTGGCATGAATTGGGACTTGGGTTTGAAGTTGGTCTTGACTGAGGCGCAAATGTTAATTTCTGATGTGGATGCTGCCCCACTGGGTGTTATTCCTTCTCCTATATTTTCTTGTTCAAGATCTATTAGATCCTGCAGAGCTTCCATATTCGCCACTGACAGTTGTTGAGCATGCTCACCCATCTGTGTTGTTGAGATTGGTCGTTTTTTAGCGTTTATGAAATACTTTTGCAATTTTAGTTTTCGGGCATATTGAAACAAATCGATTCGGGTTTGGGCATAGTCAAAGTTAGTGTTCGAACAGTAAGACAATCCCAGAGATAAAATTTCAAGTTCTTGTGTATTGAATTCCATATCTGTTAAATTGATGACTGTGTTGTCTATTTCATTTTGTGCTTCCATTAGCGACGTCTGTAGCGTCTGTTTTGTGTTTTGTTCTGTTTTTGATTTTGGCCTTGTTTTTCTCCACCGTCTGTTTTTTCTTCTCCTGCTTTTGGTTGTTGTTTTTGCTTTTTGTTGTTCGGTTTTCCTTTGTCTGCTCCCAAATCCTGTTTTGATGGGAAACGAGGCCTCAGTGTTCTGAGGCGCTGCAGTCTTAAAAAAGCCAATTCTTGTGCGGGTGTTGGTGGGGGCCTGTTCCTGCCTCCCCATCTGTTTCATATTCCGAAGTTAGTTCATTCTCGCTTTGTTCCACTGTTGTGTTTACCCCACTTGTTTGTGGTTTTGGGGGGGATTGCCTTCTTATTTGATCGTATTTCTTGGCAAAAGTGTAAATTCTCCCGCTTAAATAGTCATTGGGGTCCCGCTGAAATTTGATCGCTTTGCGTTCTTTTATTTCTGTCTCTTGTTTCAGAACTCTTTCTTTGATTTCATTTAGACTCTTAGTAATCTCGTCTTGATTTGGTTTTTGCTCAAGTTGTTGCATTATTTCATTGATACGAACTATCATTTTCTGTCTGTCACTGTCTGCGAACTGGATTAGAATTTTCAGCATGTTCTCTGAAGATTTGGCGCTATTTTCCGCCCACATTTGTAGCATTTCCGGGTCTGGGTCCTCATAAGTTGGGGCTACTAAGATTCTGAGCCCTCTTGGGATTCTTCCCACTTCTAGATATCTTGTTAGTGATTTCACTTCCCACCATTTGCCAGTCTCTTTTTTGCGCAATTTTTCCAATTCAATGAGTAGTTTCCGTGTTTCATCCAGTACAGTAGATTGTACTTGAGCGCTAGGAGCTTTTTTACCGCTTATGCCTTTGTCAGTGTCCGTGAACACATCCACAGCAGCTTCCTCTCTCTCCCTTTCCCATTCGGCAGACATACTGATTGTGTTTTGTTCAATATCTTTAGTTTGCATAGATTCACTGCCCGCGTGTATATTTGCTCACATCTACATTGAGTTTCTACATATATACAAAAAAGAGAGAGCCATGGGCGTGTCTATCAATTAGCATACAGGTTAGATCCAGATGTTGCCATGGTTACATTGAGGCAAAACCTGTATTTTGAAAAAGTCTTTTCTCAGTTTTTACACATATGGCGAGCATTACATCAGAAATATTTTTCAAACATAGTATAAATTCCTAGAATCACCAAAACATGTGTTTAAAATAATATTCGCAACCTTTTCGTCATGTAGCATGTTAATAATCACAGCTAACATTAAGGTACCATAAAAAGCATTTGCTGGAATTCTCGTGAGAAAAATAATAGTTTAGCACACTTTGCTATGGTTTGCCCGTGTTCTTGCCATGGATGTTCCTAATAAAAGGTCCTGTCCTAGTAGGCCATCTGGTTTGCCTGTATCACAGTCGTACAGACGTCCCAAACATGTCAGCGTGTTTGTTTGGGCATACCAGATTGGTCCGAGTTAGCCGCGCCAAACCGCAGAGTGGCAGTGCCGCTATGTAAGTACTTTGCGCGCTTAGCTGCTTATGTGTTTAAATGCCCATTGATGCCGCTCGTGATCATGCGGCCGAGTTCTAAGTAGTGCTGCCCGAGTGGGCTTAACGACTCGTCTAGTGTTTCGTGGCGGTTACAGATATTAACGTTAGTCACTGGCTTTTACGTGAATCACTGTTGTTAGTTTAAAGTCAGTGATGTTTGATAATATGAACCATGCCACATCTAGAGTTGGGGTTGGGGTATTGCACGTGTGCCTATTACGCAAAAACATCCAGAGTGTATTTCTCTGAGTAGAGTGAGTGGACGGGGGGTACCTGATGCAAAGTGTCTAAGTGTGTTTGTAATGTGTGAAAGGGGGTGATGTACCTGATCATGTCATGAATGATGTAATATGTGACATCATCAGCAGTGGATTGCGGGTGCGCGATATATAGTTAGTGCAACTAACTATATATGCGAATTTCAATGGTTTTGTGTGAGTAAAATAAGTTTTTTTAAATGCTAATCCCTAACTATATATGGTCTATAACCTATGGTTTTTTCATTGAATTTTCAAGGTTTTGTAAATGCTAATTCCTAACTATATATGATCTATAACCTATGTTTTTTTCAGTGAATTTCAATGGTTTTTTAATAGCAAATATCAAAAGCTGTAAAATGTATTATTCTTTTAAATGAAAAATATATTTTATATGTTTCTAATATATTTTTTTTATGCATCTGCCAAACCCTGACCTCTTAATAGTGCACTGTGGTGGAAATGATTTGTGCACTATGACTGGGGTTGGTCTGGAAATGCTTTTAAAGGACACCTTTCATCAATTGATGACAATTTTTCCCCAAACTTCCTTGGTGTATTCCAATATATGCCAAAGACAGAAATGAAACTGGTCCAACCAATTTTGTCCACAATTTGAGTAATCACGGAAACATGTGAATAAATCTGTTTCTGCTTACATGAGAGACTATGGAATGGGTTCAATAATCAACAATAACTTGCGTTTCAACATGCAAGACATCTACAGACGAGATGTCGTGCACTTGTCAGATGAGGGGAATAGAATATTCCTCCTGAATTTAAGACTGTGCATTGTAACCTACTTGAAGGTACCTAAATCAGCCACAGAACCCAATAGCTCTTTTCAGAGCTACCCTACCTCTGATCATTCTAAACATTTATCTTTTTCTAAGTTTTTTCACTATTTTTCACCAAAGTACGCTCCCCGGGCGCGTACCGGGCGCTCACGACGCGATTTTTTTTTTTGCCTATTTGAGCGTCCTAAGCCCCCCTCAGAAAACCTAAAGGGTCAGGAAGTGTCTACCGTGCCCCCTTCTACCCATTCCGAACATTGTTTGCCCTCCATCTTGTGTCTCAATTCTACTGAAACACAAAATGGAGGACTACCGTAACGCTGCCAGTACGCGTACCGGTGCGCGAACCGGTAAGCGCTCGATAAAAAAAGGTGGGAAAGTAATTTACAGAAAAAACACTTGACACTTTCATCAAATATAGAATAGGCCCTACTACATAGCAGTCCCTACCAATTACCTAAATTTGATGGAATTCCATTGAGACATTTATGCTGTAGGCCTGACTAAATATCCTGAGGTAAATTACATGACAAAAACACATATGTTAGAATTGACAACCAATTAAAATGTTACTTTCATTTTCTACTATTATATCATGGCATTTGATTGGTTATGTACCTGAATATATATAAAGAAAGAGAGAGAAACACAGCCATTTTGACTACTACTTCCTGAAGTACATTTCAAGAGCATTTTCACTGACAACTTAAACTTCTTTTTGAAAGGTAAGAAGTTATTTTAAAAATTTGAAATGAGAACTATGCTATGGTAATTTGTGAAAACGTTTTCAGATAGTTATATACTGTCCCTCTGTAAGAGTTAGAGATTGAGATAGGCTTCTCTGTTATAATTATGGATTGAGTTAGGCTTCTATGGTATAATTATGAATTTACTTAGTCTTCATCACAGTCACTTTTTAATAGTTCTACTTCCTGCCTGAATCCATACAGTGCCCAAAGATAACTTCACTGTTACAAACTCACAAGTACCTGTCTGAACTTTAACCCAACAGTAACCTATCTCTACTGATATATTTACTTTTTATGCAATTTACAGCAAGAAAATGGAAGCACAACAGAAAGAAAATAATATTTCCTTTCAAATTAAGATTGAAAACAATCCAAATGAAGAAAATGATGAAATTGACTTTTTGGATGACACATTAGACGAAGAATTAATTGAATGTGTAGAAGAATATGAATCATGGAATGAAAAGGAGGACATACCTGATAAAATGATGTTACAAATTCTTTTAGATTTTGAAAAATCTGAACAATAAATTTAAATTTTAAAAATTAAAATTGTTTGAGACATTATTCTTTTTTATTTGAAAATTATGAAATAGTACCCAAAAAGATATAATAAAAAGTGAGACTTAAAATATACTGTGCAACTTTTTTGTGTTACATAGTAAGTTTGCTCATAGTTACTTCCTTTCTCCCACTATATTATCTCCAATGTGTATTTAACATCTCTTTATCATCTCCTTCCTCCATATTGTTTCTGCTTTTCTGACAGACGATGGTATGAATTCCATATACCACAATAACTTCTGAAACAACTTGCAAGATATCTACAAAGGAGACAGTGTTTATTTATTTTTAGACTCTGCATTGGTACCTACATGTTGCTACGTAAATAAAAAAAAAAAAACAACAAGAACAATCAATAAACATACAATATTTGAAAATGCTATCATTCTTTTTTCCCCATATTACGCTCCCCGGACCGCTTCCCGGTGCGCGCACTGGACGCTCCCCCCGCAAAAAAACGATTAAAAAAAAAAAATAATTTGCCCCGCCCGTTTAAAGCCCCCACATCAAACCTAGGGGGTCAGGGAGGATCTACTCTTCCCCCTTATGGTCATTTCCCCCTTTGTTTTGGCCACCTCTTGTGTCTCGATCCTACCGAGACACAAGATGGCGGCCGCTCCGTACTGTTTAGAATGTTTACAGACACCGGGGAGCCAATCAGCTTTCCGCGCGCAAGTCGCGTACCGCGCCCGGGGCGTGCTTACAGATATATATATTTTTTTGAACCTAAATTACTCAAAATCCACTATTGCACATATCTTGAGACCTAGCAAAGGCACATCGGGCTACCAGTCCCAACAATTTTGCCAAGTTCCATAGAAATCCATTCAGCCATTCGAGCTAAAAGTGAGTCCAACCGCCCTATGGAAAACTCAATGATAAAAACACGTTTTGGGACCCCCCTTTTTTCTCGGCCCCCACTTCACGAAACACCCCCAAACTTTCAGGGGACGCTCAGAAACAAAATGTGCCATTTTCCAGCCAATTCCGTCCTTCAACGCCAAAGTTATTCAACATTGAATTTTCAGAAATCCCTATTCGAAAAAATCCTAACTATATATACACCTACTGGCGACCGCCAGTAGGTAATATATATATATATATATATATATATATATATATATATATATATATATATATATATATATATATATAGTCCTTTACTGACAAAGGATGACAACGCTCTGTGTGGGTTTTTCAAAATATATGGTGGCCTGTTATTAAATATTTTGAAAAACCCACACGGAGCGTCGTCATCCTTTGCTGGTAAAGGACTACTTGAATATATATGTATATATATATATTCAAGTAGTCCTTTACCAACAAAGGATGACAACGCTCCGTGTGGGTTTTTCAAAATATTTAAAAGTGTTCTTGTGTTTTTTTTATATATATATATATATATATATATATATATATATATATTTTTTTTTTTTTCACCAAAGGCTCCTTCTCAAGGAAAACACTGCACTCCAACAGGATGTCAATTATCAAGGATTTATTCTGTGCAGTATCAACACCATCAACCACCACTTACGCGTTTCAACCAAACTCGGTCTTGCAAGGTTTTTTAAATGCTAATTCGTAACTATACAAGGCCTGAAACCTATGGTTTTTTAATTGAATTTGCAAGGTTTTTTAAATGACAATTTTTAAATGTATTAATTTTTTTTATACTGATTTACTACATTTTTGGCGCGTTTGCAGAGGAGGAACTAATTCCCCTTGCATACTGGGGGTCCCTGGGGGCAACTAGGCCACCAGGAGCCTCCAGTATAAGCCAGGGGGCTGGATTGCAGAGAGGTATAATGAGGTCACACCCATTTTTACACCTCTCTGCAACGCAGCCTCCAGGCGTGTTTGCAGAGGGGGAACGAATTCCCCTTGCATACTGGGGTTGCCTGGGGGCAACTAGCCCACCTGGAACCTGCAGTATGCGCCAGGGGGCTGCATTGCAGCGAGGTGTAATGAGGCCACACCTTTTTTACACCTCTCTGCAGCGCAACCCCTGGCGTGTTTGCAGAGTAGGAACTAATTCCCCTTGCATACTGGGTGTCCCTGGGGGCCAACCAGCCCATCAGGAGCCTTCAGTGTGCGCCAAGGGGCTGCATTGCTTTGCCCCAGGGGTGGCAGTCCCCGGGGAAGTGTGGGGGGATTGTGGACCCCCCACACTTCTTTATCACTATGCCCCCGCGATTTGGTCCCCACGGGGGGTAATTTTTTAAAAAACAAACCAGGTTTTAAAAAAAAAATTGTTCCTTTTTTGTCCTTGTGGGACTACCTGGGCAGGCCTAGGGTGTAAGGGTGTATCTACCCTGCCCCCTTGTGGAGTAGTGTGGCTCACTGGTTAGAGGCGGCAGACCCGAGAGCAGAGGACGGCCCGGGACCAGGGTTCGATTCCCGGCGCGGCAGGTTTCTGGACCAGGGTCAGCGGACTCGATAATTCTCTCGCCTCGGTGCCCACTCTGATCAGCGATCACACTCGGCAACTCTGGGCATTAGCTTGCCTCATCTTCACTAACGGCCCCACCAGACCGCCGGGGATGCCTGGTCTCACCCTGGAGATACCCATTAAGGGACCATCTCTCAGGGAAGCCAGGAAGGGTTTCGCAGCGGTCGAAGCGCCTTGGGACCCCTCCGGGTAAGTAGTGCGCTATATAAATGCCTATACATTTACATTACATTTTTGTGTTCTTCACGTTTGTTTTTTTGCTTTCTTTTGCCTTTGTCTATCGAGCACAAGATGGATGCCAACACTTCCTGGTTAGAAGTGTTGACAGCCAATGAGCATGCAGCTTTCTTGGGAAGGCATCCTGATTGGCTGCCACTGTCTGTCAACACTCCAAACCAGAATGTGTTGGCAGCCATCTTGTGCCTCGATAGAACCAAGGCACAAGAAAGCAGTGAAACAAAGGTGGAAACCACGCAAAGGGAAGCACCCTGACCCCCTAGGCCTGCTCAGGGGGTCCCACAAGAACCCCCAAGCCCAAAAAATCACAAAAATCGCGGGGTAATCAAAAATTAAAAATTAATTGTAATAAATGTTTATTTTTAAAAAAATACTACTTGTAGGTACTTAATTCCTCCAGATAACACAACAGCTCTTTTCAGAGCTACCCTACCTCTAAACACTCTAAATTCATTATTTAAACTACATTTTTTTCTCTGTTTTTCCCCGTGGTACGCGTACCTGTACGCGCACCCAGAGCGCACTCCGTGAAAATTTCAACAAAAAAAATAGTTTTTTTGCCCTTCGTGGTCCTTCTAGGCCCCCCTCAGAAAACCTAGGGGGTCAGGGGGTGTCTACCCTGCCCCCTTTTAAACATTGCCCCCTTTTTTTTCAGCTCTTGTGTCTCGATTCTACCGAGACACAAGATGGCGGACTCTCCGGACTGTTTGGAATGTTGACAGACACCCGAGAGCGAATCAGCTTTCCGCTCGCGCACTTCCATGGCGCGCCGGGTGCGCTCCCCGGTACGCGTACAGATAAGCGCTCGAAGCGCGCATATAGATATATATGTGTTTTTGAAGTTACTTTTCATAAAAACCACTGGAGCAATTTTCACCAAATATAGAAAAGGCACTTCTGCGTACCAGTCCCTACAATATTGCAAAGTTTGGTGTAAATCCATTAAGCGGTTCGGGCGGTAGGCGTGTCTGAACGTTCTATGGAAAATAACATGGGGAAAACACGTTTTGGGACCCCCCTTTTTTCTCGGCCCCCGCATGACGAATCCCCACGAAACTTTCAGGGAAGGAGCAGCACTGAGCTGGCCCAAATTTTGGGAAATTGCATGCAATTTCCTCAATCGACACTAAAGTTATTCCCAATAGAATGTTGCGGATTTCCTATGGTAACTAGGTCCTAACTATATATACCTGCTGGCGACCGCCAGTAGGTAATATATATATATATATATATATATATATATAAATCCGCCTATACCACTACCCACCTTTAAACCTAACCTTACCATGTTTTACAACTACCCACCCCATAATCCTAACATTACCTTTACCAACCTTTACCACTATTCACCCCTAAACCCTAAAATTACAATTTCAGCTCTTATTCCACTACCCACCCGTAAACCCTAAAATTATCCTTACCACCCTTTACCACTACCCACCCCTAAAACCTAAATTTACCCTTACCACCCATTACCACTACCCGTCCTTGATATCTAAAATTACCCTTACCACTACCCACCATGAAACCTTAAATGTAACCATATATAAGATGTTTACACACATATATGTTTATACACATTACCTACTTGGCAAGCACCAGCAGTAGTTATAGTTAGGGCCCAGTTTCCATAGGAAAAGCATTTTTTGTTTTACTAATAACCATTTGCGATTCTCCTATTAACATGACCAGAGAATCTGGATTTCATTAAAGACACGGAGGCTGACATTATGCATTATCCTTTAATAAGCAACTCACACAGCCGCACTACATCATAAAGGATAAGTTCTAGAACAAACAGTGTACAAAGGATGTAACTAGGATATGATCTGCCTCTTTTAAAAGAATCGCAGCAGCAGGAAGGACTTCACAAACGGAGAGAATCAAGAAGAAACATCGAGGAAGGAACTCCAGAATCTCCAATATCTTGATGGAAAGCTCCTCAATGGAAATCCAGTCAAATAGAATTGCCTGAAAGAAAGAGATGATTAAGAATCAAGAGCCTATAGAGCTATAAAATCTCAAAAACAATTATAACATGGGTATAATAAGAGATTAATAGCAATTGAAGCAATAGATAATTTCATAAAGACATATCAAAGTTGTAAAAGGGAGGAGGGAGGGATAATGTCAGCCTCCGTGTCTTTAATGAAATCCAGATTCTCTGGTCATGTTAATAGGAGAATCGCAATTTCATTACAAGACCGGAGGCTACATTATGCATGTTCGTAGCCCCGAAGGACAACATCAGACATATGCTCGATAGGCTTGCAGTAATGACGAGCAAAGGTGTTAGCATTTGACCAGTCAGCAGCTTTCAAAATATCATCCAACTTACCACCTGACCAGAAGGATTTACTGGCCATAGCTCCTCTGATAGAGTGTGCTTGGAATTTAGAGAGGTCAATACCAGCAAGACTCATGGTAGACTTAACCCATCTAGCTATAGAAGTGGAAGAGACAGGTTTAAAAGGTTTCACAAAAGAAACTAAAAGTTGATTTGCATCGTTAGGACGTAGGAGAGACATTCTAGAATCATACTCTTTCATACAAGCAACAACACAAAGTTTAGGGAAGGTGTCAAAACGAGGATAAAAGATAAAATCTGACATGGTTTTCGTCCTTCTGATTAACTCAAATTTGACACCAGATATATCATAACATCTATTAGAAATGTCTAAGCTTTTGATGTCAGAAACTCTTCTACAGGAAACTAGGCACAAAAGAGTGGCGAGTTTGAAGGAGAGAAATTTTCTATTAAGGGAAGAGTTATCAGGCCAAGAACAAAAAAGGTCTAAAATACATTTAACATCCCAAAGGGTCTGATACTTAGGTTTAGGAGGTCTTCTCAATCTTATACCCTTGAGGACTCTACAAATAATAGGATTTTTACCTACCGATTTACCGTTGATGGGGGAATGGCCCGCGGAGATTGCGGATCTAAAGCAATTAATAGAGCGATAAGAAAGACCTCTGTCAAACTGTTCGACCAAAAAATTCACGATATTGACGACAGGAGTCTCCACGGGATCGAGATTCCTTTCCAGGCACCAATGAAACCATTTCTTCCAAATGTTGTTATACCGGAGGTGTGTTCCTGGTGCCCAAGATTCTCCGAGAAGAGAGAGAGCTGTTGACGAAAGTCCATACAATTCGTTAGATTGCCTGACACTTTCCAGGCAAGAAGGTTCAAATTCCCCTCGAGAATAAGACGATGATCTTCCCCGTCTGCGTTTGAGACCAGGCCTGGAGAGGCTGGGATCAGAAAGGGAATGTCGCATGCTAGTTCCAGGGCTGTCGGGAACCAAGCTTGGGACGGCCAAAAGGGAGTAATTAGGATCAGAAGGCATTGTTCTAATCTGACTTTCTGGAGGACCCTCTGAATCATGGCGAAAGGGGGAAAGGCATAACCCAGGAAGTGAGACCATGGTTGGAGAAAGGCGTTCACAGCGAGAGCGCCCGGGTCCGGCATCCAACTGAAATAGTTGGGAAGTTGGAAGGTAAGCCTGCTGGCAAATAAGTCCACGTTTATAGGACCCCAAAAGTGGAAAAGGGAATTGAAGACGTTCACATCGAGTTTCCAGTCTGAAAAATCTACAAGGAATCTTGAATTCCAGTCTGCAGAAATGTTTGACTTCCCTGGAAGATATTCCGCCCTGAGGGAAATTTTGTGTTCTAGACAGAACATCCAAAGTTTCCTGGCAAGATTGGAGAGATCTGCAGATTTCGTTCCTCCAAGGCGATTGATATAGGCAACAGCAGAAATGTTGTCCATTTTCAGAACAACAGACCTTCCTTGGATGGAGTGTTTGAAGCTCATAAGAGCGTATAAGCCAGCTGTCAGTTCCAGAAAGTTTATGTGTTGAGAAGATTCCGTCAGGGTCCAAACCCCACCGGTGTTCTGGTCTTCCAAGCGTGCACCCCAGCCATGAAGACTGGCGTCTGATTCTAGGACAAAATCTGGGGAAGAGCCAAAGATAGCTTTGCCATTCCAGGCGTCTAAGTTTTCGAGCCACCAAAAGAGCTCTGCTCTGGCATCTGGGTCTAGAGAGATAAGATCTCCGTACCATAGGCCTGAATTGAGGGCTTTTCTCTTTATTCGCTGAAGCGCGCGGTAATTCAGAGGACCAGGGAAAATGGCCTGAATGGAAGAAGAAAGAAGTCCGAGGAGTCTGGCTAGTTCGCGGAGTGTCAAAGAATCTTGTTTCAAGACGGACCTGATCTCTTTCCGGATCTTGGCAATCTTCTTGGTAGGAAGAAGGAGAAGACATTTGACAGTGTCCAGAGTGAAGCCAAGGAAATCTATGGTCTTGCAGGGAGAGAGAATGGATTTCTCTTTGTTGATGATGAATCCTAGACTCTCTATTAAGTTCATTGAAGTATTCAAATCTCTTAGGAGGTCTGAATGAGATTGGGACATGATAAGGATATCGTCCAGGTAGATGATGAGACGGATACCCCTTTCCCTTAGAATTGTAACGATACACTTCATGATCTTGGTAAAACACCAAGGGGCAGAGGAGAGGCCGAAGGGAAGAGCTTGGAATTGGTAAAGACGTTGTTTCCAAGCAAATTGAAGGAAAGCTTGATGTTCCTTGTACATTGGGATGGTGAAGTAGGCATCCTTCAGGTCTAACTTGACCAACCAATCTCCTTCGAGAAGGAGATCTCTTAGAAGGTGGATACCTTCCATTTTGAAGTGACGATAGACCAGAAATTTGTTGACTTCTCGAAGATTTATTACCGGTCTCCACCCTTTGTCCTTTTTCTGAACAAGAAAAAGAGTGCTTATGAATCTTGCATTGGACCAGGGAACCTCCACTATAGCGCCCTTTTTGAGCATAGAAATAATTTCTTCCTCCACGATCTTTTCCTGATCTTGTGAAAGGACAAAGGGTTGGGGTAAGTGTGATTGGAAAGGGATCTGTAAAAAGTCTATCTTGAAGCCCAAGACGGTTTCTAGAACCCATGGATCTTGGGTGATTGAATTCCAAACATGATAGAATTGTTTTAGTCTGCCCCCTACAATGGGAGGGAAAGAAGAAAGAGGAGTAGTACTTACTTGTAGAGTTTGAGGTGTTGGGAGCACCGCGACCTCTGGAACCACGGTTTCTTAGACCCCTTCCTCTTTGGGGAAAGAAGGGTTGTCTAGGGGGATAGAAGCCTCTTCCAGATCCCCTGAAAGATGAATAGGGTCGTTGATTTCCTCGGCCGGAAGAGCGACCCCTTCTGCCGGCCTGACCAAAAAGGTTTGTGTTAACACCTTAGCAGCTATGGAACGTCCAGCTCCAGTGCTGAACGTTCCGTTGCGCAGGTGCAGTTGGAACGTCCAACGGCCGACGGCAGCACTCCCGAGGTAGTGGTGCCGTCGGCCGTTGGACTGGCGCAGCACTTATGAGGTTAAAGACTCGTCTCAGATTGTTTTGAGCCCTGTCGAGAGCAGTAAAGGTAGAGACGTATTTACCGATCTCTTTAATTATATCTTCTCCGAAAAGAAGGCCTTTAGGGTTTTGGGAGGGTTCTTTTTCTGCCATGTCCCCTAGTTTAGGGTTGATTTTGTTTAAAATGGACCTTCTTCTTTCAATATTTAAACTGGCGTTAGCATTGCCAAGGAGAACAATGGCTCTTTGGCTCCATCCTCGAACGAGGTCGACGTTCAAGGGGGTAGAGGAGAGATGGGATTGTTCAGCCATATCTAAAATTCTAACCAGAGGTCCTAGGACATCTAAAAGACGGTCTTGGCAGCCTTTAAGGGCTCTCTCCAGTCCTTTTCTAGGGTCTCGCCCCAATTTAAAGAGGAATTTGATAAGGTCTGGATCTAGGTTTGGGGTTTGACAGACCCTCTCCTCAATGGTAGGTCTGGGGGATTCAGACCTCATTGTATTTCTGGTATTTCTATCCAATAGGTTTCTCAACCAACGTGTGACAAATTGGGAGACATGATACGAGGAGCGCTCGAGCTCAGCCGTCGGAGAAGAGGAAAGAGGCTTAGGGAAGGGGGCACGCAACGCGAGCGTTGCTAATGGCTTTTCCTTCAATATGAGGCGAAGCGCGTTTGTAGAGGCGCATTTGTGAAGCGATCGAGTGAAAGCGCAATTGAAGCGAAGCGCGTTTTGAAAAGCGCTGAGAGAGAGGGACGTTTAGGAAGACGGAACGCGGTCGCGCGGGGAGATTAGAGAGGTAAGGACAACCGAAAATTGGAAGTCCAAGGGAGGGGGGTTGGAGTGGGATCGAACCAGCACCACCCACGAGGGAACATCGGGATCAAGGCAAAGGCGCATAAGGCATAGCAAAATAAGAATTAAGGCGTCACAGGACAAGAAATGTGCAAAAAGGCATAGTAAACAGCGTAATAATATTAAGAAACGCTCAGGAAGTATAATGTACAGCAATGTAAACAAATCAGTCTAAGTAAGCAATGTAATCAAATCAGTCTAAGTAAGCAATGTAATCAAATCAGTCTAAGTAAGGAGAGATAAGAAGTAGTGACTTATCTGCTGGCGAGCCGCTTTTAAAAGAGGCAGATCATATCCTAGTTACATCCTTTGTACACTGTTTGTTCTAGAACTTATCCTTTATGATGTAGTGCGGCTGTGTGAGTTGCTTATTAAAGGATAATGCATAATGTAGCCTCCGGTCTTGTAATGAAATTGATGAATGTTCATGACATTTTCTAAACTGGTGTGCCAGTTAGTTCAGCTACTATCTGAAAAACGGTGGGGTGTTTCTTCAAGTAGGGGCCGAGAAAGGAGGGATCCCAAAACACGTTATCCACGTGCAATTTCCCCGTACAATTTCTCATGGGGATTTTGAAAACAACTACAGCCCAAAAAGCTGAACAAAATGACACCAAAATTGGCAGAAATCTCGATCTTGTGTGCCAGAAATAGTGCTTTTTGTAATTTGTTATAAATTTGTTCAGTAGTTTTGGAGTTATTAAGGAACAAAGATTCATATATATCAGAAATGCAGGTCCACTACAGTGGATCTGCAAATTCACGCCCCAACAACAATGCCGTGAATGGCTTTCCATAACCTGAGAGGAAAGGTGTACTGACATTTTCTGTGTCGGACATGGTCCCGGGGTACAAAATTAAACTTAAAAGTGTTGAAGTGGTCAGGGTCGAGGTACCCTGACCCCATGAGAGTGATGGGAGGGGGCTGTAAGAGACTTCTCATGGGCAAGAAATTACCCAAAAATGTTTTTTTACATGCATGAGGAACAGCGGATTCGCAGCAGCGCGCAGCATGACCCCTGTGTAAATCCGCAACTTATCTGTAGATCCAGATACAAATTAAAAAAAGAATGCAGCCACACACACACCCATGCAGCCACTCAAACACCAATTCACAGACCCACACAGCCACTCACAGTCTCTCACACACACACACACACACAACCACTCACACACCAAATGACACACCCATACAGCTACTGACATACTTACTCACAGACCTACATATTCGCTCACATACCCAATAAAACTCACACAGACACTCTCACTCTCCAAGAGACCTACACAGCCACTCACACACCCATACAGCCACTCACACACCCACTCACACATCTACCCAAAGACCCACAAAACCACTCAGACACCCACTTACACGTCCATACAGCCACTGACACATTACCAGATCTACAACACAACTCCCACACCCACTCACAGACCCACACAACCACTTACAGTCTCACACACCCACAAAACCACTCATACAGCCCCTCACACCCATGCAGCCACTAAGACCCACAAAACCACTCACAGACCCACACAGTTACTCATACACCCACTGACATACCCATACAGCCACTCACACACCCACTCACAGAACCACAACAACACTCACACACCCGCACAACCACTGACACACCTAAACAACCACTCACACACCAAAAAAACTACTCAGACCTACTCAGACCCACATAGCCAATCACAGACCCACACAGCCACTCACACACTCATACAGCCACTCACACACCCACTCATAGATCCACAAAACCAATCAGACACCCATACCGCCACTGACACACTCACTCACAGACCTACGAAACCACTGACATACCCACTCATAGACCCACACAGCCACTCCTACATTCTCTTATACAACCTCTGACAAACCTACTCACAGACTTATAAAACCTCTCACACACCACTCACAGATCCACACAGCCAATCACACCCACTCACAGAACAACACAACTCATTGACAGACCCAGAAAACCACTTACACATCCACTCAAACACCCATTCACATGCTCACAATCCACTTACACCCCCCCCACAAAATCACTCATACACCCATAAAATCACTGGCAAACCCACTCACAGACCTACAAAACTACTCTCAGATCCACATAGCCACTGACACCCATTAACAGACCCACCCAGCCAATCACACTCCATCACAGCCATTCACACACCCAAATAGTGACTCATACCCCCACTCACAGACCCGTGCAGCCACTCAAACACCAATTCACAGACCCACACAGCCAATCACAGTCTCTCACACACCCACACAACCACTCACACATCAACGGACATACCTATATAGCCACTGACACACTTACTCACAGACCTACAAAATCGCCCACATACCCAATAAAACTCACACAGGCACTCTCACCCTCTAAGAGACCTACACAGCCACTCGCACACCCATACAGCCAATCACAGACCCACAAAACCACTCAGACACCCACTCACACCTCCATACAGCGACTGACACACTACCAGATCTACAACATGACTCACACACCCACTCACAGACCCACACAACCACTTACAGTCTCACACACCCACAAAACCACTCAACCACTCACACCCATGCAGCCACTAAGACCCACAAAACCACTCACAGACCCACACAGTCACTCATACACCCACTGTCAGCAACACTCACACACCCGCACAACCACTGACACTCCTAAACAACCACTGACACACCCACTCAGACCCAAACAGACATTCACAGATCAACATAGCCACTCACACACTCATACAGTCACTCACATACCCACTCATGGATCCAAAAAAACACCCAGACACCTATACTGCCACTGGCACACTCACTCACAGACCTACAAAACCACTGACATACCCACTCATTGACCCACACAGCCACTCCTACATTCTCTAACACAACCTCTGACAAACCTACTCACAGACCTGTAAAACCACTCACACACCACTTACAGATCCACACAGCCAATCACACCCACTCACAGAACAACACAATTACTCACACACCCATACAACCACCCACATTCCCACTGACAGACCCAGAAAACCACTTACACACCCACTCAAACACCCATTCGCACGCTCACACATCCACTTACACACCCACAAAATCACTCATACACCCATAGAATCACTGGCAAACCCACTCACAGACCTACAAAACTACTCACAGATGTGCACAGCCACTGACACCCACTAGCAGACCCACCCAGCCAATCACACTCCAACACAGCCATTCACACACCCAAATAGTGACTCATACCCCCACTCACAGACCCACAAAACCACTCGCACATCCATTCTATGTTGTGTACTATAACTGCTGTAAAGCGCTCCGATACCCTTGGGTCTGGCTAGCACTATATAAAACTCCTAAAAAAAATAAATAAATTCACATACTCATACAACTACTGACACATCCAATGGCAAACCTACAAAACCACTCCCACACAACCACTGACACACCTGCTCACAGACCTATAAAACCCCTCCCACCCACTCACAAACCCACACAGCCAATTAGTCCCTCACCTAGCCACTCTCATACCCACACAGCAACTCATACACCACTCATAGACCCACACAGCCACTCACACACTCTCTCACACACCCACACAATCACTGACACACCCACTCACATACCCATACAGCCACTCACACACCTATTCGCACCCACTGTATTAAATGTATTGTTGTTTGGTATTGAATGTCTGCTTTTAGTTGAGAATAGATCCTTGAATCCGCCTGCAATATGGCCTGCAGACCCCTTATTTATCTAGGGATCCGCAGTGGATCCGCATGTGAAATTTGAAAAAAAGGATTTGAAAACAAACAGAGTCAGTGTTTGGAAAAAGGTTGGCTCTAAGAATAGCCTTTGTGTTTATGGTGTGTAAATGATAACTACACATAGAACAGGATGCAGTCTTTTAACAGCCTGTCGCCTGTGTCTGTGAAATGGACTTCGTTTTACTGATATATTCCGCCCATGTCCAATTGGAAGTTGTTATGGTATATAAAGCCAATGTTATGGTCTTGGAGAAATGCAGAAACAGCTTTATTGTCATGTTTCCTATATTTCTAGAACTGCAGACAAAATTGGGTTGACCACTGCCACTTCTATCTTTGGCAAACTTTGGAGAACACCAAGGCAGTATGTGGGAATAGTGACATTAATTTACGAAAGCTATCCTTCATTAGGTTTTCCAGTTCTACCCCAGTGATTGTACTCAGGTTACTGCTACCACAGTGCACAATCATGAGGTCTAGATTTTGGCAATCCATAATGCTTTCACCCAAAGTCAGCAATTGATGCCACTTGAACCCTCTCTGGTCAACCCAAGTAATGTCTACATTAGGTAAACCTAGGTCCCTGTCAATTCCACTCTTTCCAGCACTCTCTCTGGCCCAAAACACAAAACTATGGCCCACAATCCAGACTCTGACCATCTTGGAGACAAGCAGGAGGAGCACACAGGAAAAAGCTGCACCAGAATGAGGCAGTTTTGAAGATGGAGGACAGCAAGTAAAATAAAAAAGAACATATTTGATTGGGTGGTAGAGATGTGCAGGGAACTAAAATTAGGTAGTGACTTTAAGAATATAAGTAAATAACTCTGCGATTGGCTTTGGAGAAATAAAAAAAGCTATGTTGTTTGGGATATGATTAGATTTACAAACAGTCAACCACCCCTTCTACAGTTAATTTGAAGCTAGTATGCTGTTGAGAGAAGGCCTTGTGAACTTTTGACCTACTGGTAGGCAGAGACTATTGAAAACATGGTTACTAAGGAAATGGAGCTAAAAGAGTGTGGGAGAAGGGAACAAAAGAGTCTGCATTGTGAAACTAAAAATCAGACTGGCGTACATAAATTGCTTAGCAGGGAGTGTTAGTGTTGTAATTGGCAATATTTTAGAAAAAAATGCAAAGCTTTAACAGCAAATTGTTAAATGCTTTTAAGGACTTTCATGTGGATCTGCTGTGGATTTACATGGGGGGGGGTAGGCGCACTGACCACCGTGATGTATCCACACATCTGCTATAAAATCTACCAAACTGGGCTTCTTTATAGGAAACATGAAAAGGTTTAAAAATAGTGACAATTGAGAGGTGGTATAACAAAAATAAAATATGAAAGAAATTCTGTGATATGCTAAGTAAGGGAGTTTGAGTGAGAGCACAGTGGGAAGGGTAGCCATTATTGGTACTTTTGTACTGAGAGTGGAAGAGAAATAAAATATTTCTGAGTTGAGATTTGCAGTAGAAAACAGTTATTATCAGATATTACCATAAAAGTTGGACAACAGCAAAAAGGTTATACATGTATGTTAATTAGGTTGCACTATAAAAAGTATATACAAAAAACTATGAGTGAATATAAGCTGAAAGAAAATGTGTAGCTTGTAGATCCTATAGTAAAAGGCAAAATAGCAGGGAGGTTAGATTAGAATATTAAATAAAAATATAGTGAGCAGTAAAAGAGGAAGAGGAATTGCTATACTGAAAATATAGTTATTTTATTAAGTCATTATGAATGAATGTGTTTGAAATTAGATTTGGGTGCTTTTTTATAGTATGCAATTTAATAGTATATAATTTGTACCGACTCACAGATAGGCAGGCAGTTACACACCCAGTTACACTCCCACAAAAGCACTTATATAGCATTACTAATATAGCCAGACAGTGACTGACTCACTCAGTCACACATCCATAAAACCATTCACAAACCTATTTACTTACTTAAACATCCACTTACATAGTCATTCACACACTCATACAGGCATTGTCATACCCACTTACACACCTATACAGCCAATCATGTACCCAGCAGTCAGATAGTCAATTACACATGCAGTTATACACCCAAACACCCTGTTATATACCCAGTCACCTGGCCATGCTACCATTCACATACCTAATTAGAAAGCTTCGCAGCCACTCATACACCCAGTAAAACAGTGACAGAGGCACTTACACAACCGCTCACACACCCACGTAGCATTTATGTATGTACCACTAACGGAACCACTTGCACACACAGTTATACACCCAAACATCAACTAACACAGTCAATTACCAATCCATGCAGCTACTTATATATACTCATTTAGACACCCATATCATCACTAACACACTCAGTCACACACCCACACAGCTACTTACACATCCAAGGACATCCTCACTGAGGCACTGACACACCCATATACCGATTTATACACCTATACTTAAACACTTAGATAGCCTGTTACAAACTGACATAACTATTTATGTAGGTACTGATTTGCTTCTGGTACATAATGTAATACAGGATCACTGACAAAATATCGACAGACAGATTATCGTCTTTGTATCTACAAACAGGTAAGTACAAAAATATCGAGTAAAAAATATCGTTTACTAAAATATAGTTTGTAAAAATATCGACTTTAGTAAAACAATGTTAAATTAAATTAATATTAAAAATGATTTACTAACATATACTTAAAAATACTTAAATTAACTTATAATAATTAAATAATTAATGAAAGTTATAAAAAAAAATTGCAATCATATTTGTTAAAACATATATATATAGTAACATAATATAATTTAAAAAATATCCAATATTATTACCGTAGGATAGCGGAAGTTTAAAATTACTATTCCCACTCCAAAGAGTGCAACAGTAGATAAGGCGTTGGATAGCATAGGGGTAAAAATTACTATTCCCACTCCAGAGAGTGCAACAGTAGGGAAAGGGTTGGATAGCATAGGGGTAAAAATTACTATTCCCACTCCAGAGAGTGCAACAGTAGGGAAAGCGTTGGATAGCGTAGGGGTAAAAATTACTATTCCCACTCCAGAGAGTGCAACAGTAGGGAAAGCGTTGGATAGCGTAGGGGTAAAAATTACTATTCCCACTCCAGATAGTGCAACAGTAGGGAAAGTGTTGGATAGCGTAGGGGTAAAAATTACTATTCCCACTCCAGAGAGTGCAACAGTAGGGATAGCGTAGGGGTGAAAATGACTATTCCCACTCCAAAGAGTGCAACAGTAGGGAAAGGGTTGGATAGCGTAGGGGTAAAAATTACTATTCCCACTCCAGAGACTGCAACAGTAGGGAAAGCGTTGGATAGCGTAGGGGTAAAAATTACTATTCCCACTCCAAAGAGTGCAACATTAGGGAAAGCGTTGGATAGCGTAGGGGTAAAAATTACTATTCCCACTCCAAAGAGTGCAACAAATACCAATAAATAAATTTACATATTTAATTAATTATAAATAAATTACTTCCCACCCTACTCCCCTATAAACCCACAACCCGCCACAAAAATAAAATTAATTAAATTAACATAATTATCAATTAATCAATTAAGTAAAATTAATTGGCAATTAAAATGTAATTACTAAATAAAAATTAATTAACAATTAATTACAAACAAATACCAATAAATAAATTTACATATTTAATTAATTATAATTAAATTACTTCCCACCCTATTCCCCTATAAACCCACAACCTGCTACAAAAATTACATTAATTAAATTAACATAATTATCAATTAAATACAATTAATTGGCAATTAAAATGTAATTAATTACAAAATAAAAATTATTTAACAAATAATTATAAACAAATAGCAATAAATACATTTACATATTTAATTATTTATAATTAAATTACTTCCCACCCTATTCCCCTATAAACCCACAACCCGCTACAAAAATTACATTAATAAAATTAACATAATTATCAATTAATCAATTAAATAAAATTAATTGGAAATTAAAATGTAAATAATTATAAAATAAAAATTAAATAACAATTAATTATAAACAAATACCAATAAATACATTTACATATTTAATTAATTATAATTAAATTACTTCCCACCCTATTCCCCTATAAACGCACAACCCGCTACAGAATTAAATTATGCAAAATTTAAATAACATTAAATTCATTAATAAAATACATTATAACATAAATAAACACTTTTAACACATAAAATACACTATAAACAATTCGATATAAAATTTTCGATATTTTTAATAACCTATATTATGTACTTCGATATTTTGACTATCTATATTTTAAATTTCGATATTACATTACTTACCTTCAAAACGATATTTTTGATGTCTATATTCTGTCCATTCGATATTCTGTCCAGCCTATATTTTGAACTCGATATTATGTCCATTCGATATTTTGTAGTCGATATTTTGTCTGTTTACCAATGTAATAGTATGTAATACAATGTATTCTATATTTGGTTTTCAGATATTATGTGTTTAAAGAGGAGGATTTACAATGCAGAGTAAAGTGTACTATCTGCTTAAAACTGAGAGCAAAAATGAACATGATGAGGGGGAATGGGCTGGAAACAAGAGCTGCAAGTAAGAGAACTATGGAGTTTGTTAAAATAGCATATGAGAAAATGCAAAATGTGGTAAAAGTTTCAAATAAAAAGTGAGTTTTACAATCAAATCACAATGGAGTAAAAGTAAGTCAGACTGAAAGTAAAAGAATTTTAAAAAAACACCTAATTTGATAAAGCCGCAGAAACAATTTAGCGAAATACAAGTGAGAATGATTTGAAGGCTGGGAGGAGCCTAGCTCGACATCGTGATGGTCGCACGGTAGCTCGGCTCCGCCGACCTCCCTGCCCAAACTAAGCTATCCTGTCGCCCATCCAGCGCAGAAAAGACAACATTTTGCAGACGAAGGTCTGCTGACACTTACCACCCTTCCTGGTGGCTCCGGCGATCAGTGAGCCCGCAGCGGCGTCCTTCCGGGAAGTGCGGCCTCTGCGGAGTGGAGACCGGGGCCTTGCCTTCAGCGAGTAGCCGGCGGAGACGAGTCGGTGGCGGCCTCGGGTGGAGGACGGATGCCGGCCGGAGGAGGCCGTTGTGCGAAAAAGCCGAAGGCAACTGAACGCGCCTGGGTCTACCTTCCGGTGGTCCAGAGGTGAGGTGCGGCAAGTTGTGTGTGGGGGAAGCCGTGTTGGTGCCCCCCCCCCCTTGTTGCCTCGCTCGGCCATCCTGACTTCGGTGGTGGAGAGTGGCTCCGGCGGAGTGTTGGTGCCGGCGGGTCCCTCTTCTTTGGTGGCCCTCATCTTTGCATCGTGGCTGCTGCGTGGACGATTGAGGAGATCCCGCGTGGGCCCCGCATGTGAGCCCCCCCCCAGGAGTCGGTCACGAAAAGACTGCGTAGTAATCACAAAATGGCGGCTGATGCTGTAAGCTGTGGGACGCCCTGGGATGTTGGTGCTGTACCTCTGTGCCGTGAAGAGACCTGCACCGGGGAGTGTGAACCCACGATTGGCGACGTCCTGCGGGCACTAAGGATTTGGCAGGCGACCCTGATCCGGGATTTTTGTGTGCATGTCGACGTGGGGATCGCCATTGCTTCCGAGCCGTCCCCCAAAGATGCAGATGGTTCTGGGGTGGCTATTTTCTGTTTTCCTTACTGTGGCGGGGGCGGCGATGGCTTTGATTGCATGCGGGAAGAACTGCTGGCGATCAGTGCAACTGATTTACATGACTGTCGGGAACAGCTCGTGCATTGCCTTCGGCGGTGGAGATCCAGTGGGTTGCTTCCGTTGACCGTCCAACGATGGCTCCATGACCTCTTCTCACTGCTTTGTTTTATGCTTGCTGCCTTTACATACATCGCGGCGATAGCTAAGAAAGGACTGGGGTGAACCGTGGGGTTTTTCACCCGGAGGACTGCTGTTCGATGCATGGTTTATGGACTGCCACAAATTGGGATACCTTGTCGAACCCTTAATATGTATGACTACTTGAAATCATTCCAGTTTCGTTATGGGCTACACTAGAATGTTTGTATGGGCGGGGGTGGAGGCCGTGCGCCTTGTTACATGGTATCCTCCCCCCTTGACTTTCCTTTTTTCCTTTTTATCTGTTTTCTTCTCCTTTCCCTACATTATCTCATTCTATATTTCGGGTTCACACTTAGGGCGACAGGCACGCTGCTGGGAGGGGTAGGTCATAGCCTTCTGCAGGGGTGCAGGTTGGGACGGGTGGATGGGGGTCTATTAGATAGTTCTTTGTTTCTATGGCTCTTATCTGTCCTTTTCTTGGGTCTCCATTGCTGTGCGTGATCCCGCGGGATGAGTGCCTGGGGGGGGAGGTTTAGGTATTCCCATATGGTATTGTACTTTCGGGGGTTTTTTTGCTTCTCCTGACTTAGCCTCCCCGCCCCTAAGAATGTTTACTGTCTGGATTGTGGATCGCCATTATCGCCGTGGGGCGGGTACAGTAACGTGGATTTCCCCTTTCCTTTCCCTTTTTTCTACTATTTTTGTTTTCTTTTACTCTCCGGGTTGGGTTGTATAGTGATTACACCTTTTTTCCGTCTCATTGATGATTTGATTATCATGAGAGTGATGTTTTGCTTGTCTTTGGGCACATGAGGTTGTGGGTGGACACTGACTGAAAAAGAATAGCAAGGGCATCGATGGCTTGACCGCTTTGGACTATTTTGATAATTGACTTACGTACTCCCTATTATAATGATGTTGATTCTGTTCCCCGTCATGTGTACCAAGACGCTTATTATACAACCGATCCTCTACTTTATATATATAAAATTAACCTTCAGTGATCCTTTACCGGGGGGTCACGCTCAGTTAGCATTATAGACTTGCATCATTGGGTAGTATTGTGTGACCATTCAGTACTTTTTATTGCTATTGGTGTCCTCCAGTTTGTTTCGTGGCCGGCCTCCGGGTTGTAGGCCCGTATTTGTATGTCACCATTTACACAAATAAAGGTTTTCAAAAATTAAAAAAAAAAAAAAAGAACGATTTGAAGTAGGGTAATACAGAATTTGGTATAAAACATGAAGCAGTAAAAGAGAAGGGCAGCACCGAGACAAAAACAATATATTGAAAGCGTGGTTGACAAGGCGTTTGCGATGATATGCAAATTATTTATTTTGATAATAAATAGAATGAGAACACTGGATGAAACAGTGTTGTCTATAAAGAAAAGAAGCCAAAAAAAGGCTTAAGAATAAAAGTCTTTTTTGCAAATTTTTCCCAAGGATAATGGAAGCATACCTGTAGTACTGGGGCTTTCTTTAATGAAGACAGCGACTTACAACTGAATGCTTTGTGCATGCCATTGAAACAACTGTTTGATGTTATGAGGTAATAGACAGTAGTCCCATTGCAAAAGAGGAGATGGTTCCTAGAAATGTAGAGGAAGAGATAGGTGAAGAGGTACAAGGAAGGCGTAAACATGCCCATGTGTACAAATGGGAGAACAATAGTATTTTTTAGTATTCACCAGGAATCAACTGATACATTCACAACTTTTCTATGTCAATTCCCATGTAAAAGTGTAAAGCAGAGAATTACAGTGTTACAAGCATTAGATCTATAAAAAGTGATGAAATATTCTAATTAGAAGGACACTCATTTGTGTGTCTATTCAGGAAAGCATGCAAAAGTACTTTTCATCATTTTCTAATGTTGCCAGTCATCATTCAAAAATAGGAAATTTAGTTAGAAGACTTTACTTTTTTAAAAATCCTGCATTGAGTTTGAGAAATTAACAAAGCACTTCTGCATGTTACAGTATCGCAGGTTGAAAATGTTTGGGAAGATATTCATTTAGGTTTCTATGAGTGGAGTGGTGTGGCTCACTGGTTAGAGGCGGCAGACCCGGAAGCAGAGGTCGGCCCGGGACCAGGGTTCGATTCCCGACGCGGCAGGGTCTTGGTCCATGGTCAGCGGACTCGATAATTCTCGCCTCAGTGCCTACTCCAACCATGGGTCCCACTCAGCAACTCTGGGCAATAGCTTGCTTAATCTCTACTTACGGCCCCATCAGCGCCGGGGATGCTTGTCTTCACCTTGGAGATGCCCAGGAGGGACCATCTCACAGGGAAAGCCAGGATGGGTTCCCCAGCGGTATACAGCGCCGGGACGCCCCTTTGCTGGGGCAGCTGTGCGCTTTACAAGTATACGACATTTAACATTTAACATGATCCTGAAGTGCTCTCTGGCCAAAACGAGGAGTTGGTATGTTCAGGTCTAAAGGAACAAAAGTCAGATAGTAGTACTGATAACTTTAGACAGAAAGTAGCAAAGTTTAATACAGCTTCGGCAAAGAAACCAAACTATATTTGTATTTTTTTCGCCGCATCCACTACAAAGGCTAAATTCAAAATGTTTATGTCTGCTTAAAAACTGAAGAAGAAAACAAAGAAACGTACCTAGAATTTACAGTGTGTTATTTCTGGAGGAAAGTTTTGAATAGTCGGCATGCCAGATCATGCTCAAGTATTCCCATATAACAAATTTGACTACAACAAAATGCCTGCAAAGGCAACGCATTATAAGTTAGAGATGGTTGAAATTCCAGAGGAACTTCGACATCTGAATGTTTATGAAGCAATACAGACACAATCTATTTTCAAACAATAGTTTGCATGGAATCACAGCCTGGAAAACTACTACCCACTAAGCTTAAAGAAAGTGCTTAAAGGTAGAGTTGTGTATTTACCTTTAGATTTTAAACGCAATATCGAAACTATGGATGTAGAGAGAGATAGGGAAGAACCTGCTTGTTATTCTAGTGAATGGTGTGCCCACAAAAACAAAACAATCTGTCTGGAACTTGTGGATGTAAATTTAGTGAAGAAAGCTACATTGTATCTTAAATAGAATAATGTGTACTACGAAGACAGCTTACCTGGCGAGGACCCACGAGGATTGTGTGCTGCATAGAGACTTGGGCTGCCCTTTATCCCTCACCCGCAACTTCTCGCAGCACCCGCTTCGCGGGCTGTAGCGAGGGGGGTTGTTGTTCCAGTGGCGGACCAAGGGGGAGAGGAGGAGCATTCGGCGAACTACGTGAAGGGCGGTGCGAGGTAGGGACTCGCTTGACCAGCAGTCCCTGCAAAGCCCCGCAGAGCTTGGCCGCGCCCCTAGAAACCACGCCCCCTGGGGCCCGGCTGAGAATTAAAGGCCTGTGACGCCAGGACTCAGGTGGGACAGTTTACCTGGCGAGGACCCACGAGGATTGTGTGCTGCATAGAGACTTGGGCTGCCCTTTATCCCTCACCCCAGAGGGATACCGCTACTCCCGCAACTTCTCGCAGCACCCGCTTCGCGGGTGCCGCTTCGCGGGCTGTAGCGAGGGGCTTTGTTGTTGTTCCAGAGGCGGACCACGGGGGAGAGGAGGAGCATTCAGCGAACTACATGAAGGGCGGTGCAAGGTAGGGACTCGCTTGACCAGGAGTCCCTGCAAAGCCCCGCAGAGCTTGGCCGCGCCCCCTTGAAACCAAGCCCCCCGGCCGCAACGCTTTCTACTTAACAGCACGAACAACGCGTAGCGGAACACGAGCGGAACGCCGAGCGAAGCCCGGGCAAAGGGCGGGCAGTCTGTGGCAGTCAGGGGCTGTCTAAGGCTGGGCTGGGCCACCCCTCTGACATTGTTATTCGACACTCCAGATCTGGTGGACAAACTAACACTAGTAAGAGTACCTGCTCTTTCTCAAAAGACTGTGCTAATGTCTACCCGCTCGGGGAAGAGCTTGAGGTAAGGGGGTGAGGTGGGACCTAGTGGTGTTATAGGTACTATGGACAAATTTATCACACGGGTTGCAGCCGTCATAGAGAAGGAGATAGTAATGACGGAGCTGCGTATTTCGCAGGAACCTCACCCGTCTAAAAGATCATCCTTGGGCCCCTTATCTCAGGCAGTGTCACCTGTATGTAACCCTGTTCCCCTTTTAGCCACACCTCATGTGTTTGACGAACCGCGGGTTGCATCTCTGAGGGCTAGTATTGATAGACTGGAGAGCCTGGCTGCATCATCCATACCTCCTCCTGAGGCTGGTGGCAATCTGGCCTTGCCTCTACTGTATCCCCTGTTTCCATAGCAGGCCCTGGGTGCCCCCCCCCCCCCCAACAGTGGATAACCCTAAGTCACCGGGCACCCCGCTGTTGGCTCCTAAGATCCCTGTAATTACTAAAAGGAAAAGGATTGCTAGCCCGTGTAAAGGAAGTTCCTTGAAACTGTTTAAGAAACCAAGGAAACAGGGGTCCAAGGGCACAGGTACCAAAGGCACGATAAATTCCTCTTCTTCTACCAGGGGGGTTGGTCCCATCTCAGAAAAAGTAGGTGCAGCTCCCTTTCATAGCCTTCAGCTACCAGCTTTCTGTGTCCCTGTTACTATTGCACAAATCGAGGAGCTGTTGTAAACACTGTTGTCCCTGATTGTTGACAGAGTAACAGGGCTGGGTGATAGGTTAGACAGGTTTGAACAATCAACCCTATATAGCTTCTTCTCGCTGAAAGCACTTATTAAACTGCACTCTAGGTTAAGGGAGGAGGGTCAAGGAGGGCCCATTGAAAACAGGAATACTATGGAACCCCAGCAGGCTTTGCCTGTTGTACCCACTGCGGCTATTTTGGTATCTCCTCAGTTGACTGACAATGCTCCCGCAGTGCCGCTTGTGGCTAGCTCCAGGAGCATTGACCAAAAAGCGCAAGTCCTTTCAAGTATCCCCACGCCCCCCAAAGCCCCGGGTACGAAGCCGGGCCGGGTTGTGTTGCCGGTGGGAGTGGTTCTGCTAAATCAAAGGGGACACCAAAGGGGACGGGCAAAGGTAAAGCTACTAGTCAGGCTTGTTCAGCCAAAACCTCGAATAATAGTCCTGCTCTTATCCACCCACAAACACTATTAACAAAAGTCGCCCCAAAAGTTTCATCTTCCAAAGTTGCTCCAATATCCCCCCTGTGAACTTGCCCCCAGACTGTCATCCATATGCTGCTGTCCTTATAAATGTACCCACCCTGAAGGCTGATCAAAATGAATCCCCCCAAGCCTTAAAAAATAAAACGTTGCACTGGCTAAAGTCCAACAGACCCCTTCCTAGGGGCCTTGATGGATTAATTATAGGAGTCAGAAGGGTGGATTGGGTGGGTTATGGTCAAAAGCATGTAGAAGGAGACTGCATGGTGGTCAATTTCAGGGATAGTAGAGTAGCACAAACCATTTGTGATTATAAACCTAATCCTGGGGGGCCGGGAATTGGTATAGTGGACCTAACGTTTTTTTTACCCAAGATCAGTCACTACCCCGATTGGCCGAGAATTCGGCATGGTTTGGAGCAATAGCTCAGCCTATTCTGAATTTCCTGCTAATCCTCAATTCTATCCTCAGGCAGTCTGGCCATCGCCTGGGTGGAGACCACCGGGATATTGAACCGACTGTACTGTTGGGGAGGTTCCCGGAGTCGGTAACTCAGGTGATGTCACTGAGCTGATAGGGCTGACCATTGATTATGGCACACTCCCCCCTAGTATAGTAGTCCCCACTCCTATACGAGAGAGTAACCAGCTTCCCGGGGGGCAAGGTGGGGTTGGCAGCCTAACGACCCAGGACCTGTTGGAGGGGGGAGGAAGCCTCGACTCAGGTGGTGTCCCAGCTGTGGCGGATCCAGTCCTTAGGATTTTCAGCTGGAACATCGCGGGAATCGATAGGAAGTTGGGGTTGCGTGACTGGAACGCTCTTGTTGAGGGATACTCCATCTGTATATTCCAGGGGACGTGGGGTAAGGAGCCCTGTCATAAGGTGGGATATTCATCCCACTTTGTTCCAGCTGTCCCCCCCTTGTCAGGGAGGGGCCGCCCTTCGGGTGGCCTCCTCATTTGGGTTGCTGTCTCCCTAGATTGTAGGGTGGAGGAGCACCCCACAAACTCACCTGATATCCTCAACATCACGTTAAAGGATTCTCTGGATGCCTGCTCCTAGACATCTTCAATATCTATGCTAGAGGTACTAGGGGAGGTGTACAATCGCCCACCATTGCTCTTTTGGAAGATCTCCTTAGGCAGCTGCCAAAAAAATTGTGCATTTTGGTGGCCGGTGATCTAAATTGTACGTTCGAGCCCCTAGGCCTTGATGACATGCTAGGCATAGAAGAGGAGGATTCGAGAAAGGGGATTCCGGCCCTGGCTTTGCCCCCCATTAAAAGGTGGTCACAAGTGGCGTTGCAGATCAACGCACTCAATATGGAATTTGATCTGAGGGCGGCCAATGGGAGGTCCAAATCTGATTTGATTGGTGCACACACTTACAACAGGCCCAATCATACGCCTAGAATAGATTATATTCTTCTCGACATATGTTTATGGAGTACCCTACGTGACATGGAGATTATTCAGACCATTGAGAGCGATCACAATCTTCTCTCTCTTGTCTTATCTCCTGAGTGGCTCAGGGGCAAGGCTGGGTTACAACCACCGTTGTCATCCAACTCTCAGATGGCCAGTGTATCTAACTGTGGGAGGCGGCTGAAGTGGGCCAAGCTGTCTTGTCTGTTGAGAAAGTCACACCATAGGGGCTCTGCTGGCTGCAGCCCAGAGCAATCTGGGCTCATCGTCTAATGCGCCTGAGGAGGCCACGCAGATTTTTTGTGACCTAATTAGGGCCCTTAGCAAGCTTTTCATCTCACCTAGTAGCGCCTCTGGTGCGACTAACAGGAATAAACCCTTGATTGGACAGGGATGGTTTACGACCAAATGCAGGGCCATGAAAAAAGCCTTGATAGGGGCAGTCAAATCCAAGTCCCAACTAGCAATTAGGACAACAAGGAAGGACTACTCCCACACCTTAAGGGCAGCGAAGAGGGAGTGGGAGGAGAAGTTTTGGGAAGACCTTCTGGCAGCAAGCAAGGGAAAGGATGCAAGGGGTTTTTGGAGTTTGGTTAGAACTAGGAATAGACCAGATGTATCGCTGGTTACGTGTAACATCCCTGCCCAGCTCAGGTAGAACCACTTCGGGGCCCTGTATTCTCAACCTGTAAGGGACCTTAGTGAGTCTTTTTCCTTGGAGGATGATGTAATTGTTAGTGGCATTGATGGCTTTACCGTGAGGGAGGTGGAGGCTGTAATTAAGTCCCTGGTCCCATTAAAAGCAGCTGGGCCGGATGGGATACCAGGTGACTTGCTACGAGCCGATCCCAAGGAATGGGGACAACTGGTCGCTACGCTACTAAATGCAATCATGAGGGGCGCATTAGTACCTGATTCCTGGAAGGGGGCGGAGGTTGTCCCGATATTCAAAAAGGGGTGTCGGGACAACCCCGCTAATTACAGGCCCATTAGTCTCATCGACTCTTCCCAAAAGGTGGCTGGGAAGGTGATTTTGGGGAGGGTCCTTCAATGGGCTGATGACCACAAGATACTGTCTGACTTCCAGGCGGGATTACTTTCAGGAACTGGGACGATCGAACAGGCCTTCAGGCTGATGCTCCTATATTGGAAGGTGGTGGTGCTGGGCAAGGGCAGTCTTTATCTGGCCTTCATTGACCTGAAGACTGCCTTTGACCTAGTACCTAGGGAGGAGCTATGGAGGGTTCTGCAGGGGCTGGGGCTGCCCCCCTACCTCCTGTCGCTTTTGATTAAACTTCACACAGACAATTATGCACAGGTGCGGTGGGGCACGAATGGGGAGAAAACCAATAGGATTCCGGTGTGTAGGGGTGTCCGCCAGGGATGTGTGTTAGCTCCCACACTATTCTCATTGTATGTGAATGTTGTAGTAGAGCACCTGCTCAAAGAACCAGCAGATGCTCCGTCCCTGGCGGGCACTCGGATCCCCACCCTGCTCTTTGCCGACGATACCCTTCTCATTGCAAAGACACCTCAGGGACTCCAAAAGCTCCTCAACCGCTTCCAGGAGTTCTGCTCTCTTAGGGGATTGACGATCAATGTAGACAAGACCAAATTCCTGACTATGAACCCTCCCAAAAAGCTAGGGCCCCCCCCGGTTCTAAATACCGTTCCCCTGGAGAGGGTCTGTGAGTTCGACTATGTGGGGATCCGCCTTAGCAATTCCATGAGCTGGAACCCACACATTCAAAAGATGCTGCTCAGCCACAAAAGGGTGACTGGCGTCCTACTCAGGGAATATCGCTCATCCTCTAAACATTGCATTTCCCCGGTTATAGACATCTACAAAGCAAGAGGGGTCACTGCCGCTCTGTATGGGGCGGAGTTGTGGGGCACCTCAAACCTTGAGGTATTAGCTAAAGCGGAAAGTAAATTCTTGAAAGAACTTATGGCTCTCCCATTGGGCACACCCACAGTCCCGGTGCTTCTCGACTTGGGCTGCAGACCAACTGCGGACCATGCGCGACTCCGGCCTTTGCTCCTGTGGGCTCGCTAGTGGAGGGTCCCCGAGCTAGCCTCGTATGCAGCAGGTCTGTCTGAGGTGATTGCAATGGAGGGATGGCATCGAATAAAATGGCTAAGGGATGTTAAGAGTTTATTGGGGGAGCTGGGACTGGAAGACTCCTGGGTTACTCGTTCTGCTCCTCCCAAAGCCACCATGAAGAAGCTATATTGGGATTGGGTATCTTCAAAACTCATTGGCAATCCTCGACACTGCAATTCGACCGCAACATTCCTAAGAATCAAAGATGTGGTTGCATATGAGCCTTATCTGGACCTCAGCTCTATCCCACTGGACAGGGCTCTCTACTTCAAGCTCAGAGTGGGTACCTTACCTCTAGGCAACCTGGTGTCCAGGTGGAAATCATCTTCCCAGTCCTCGCCCTTCTGTGCTCTGTGTTCGACACGGGTGGAGACGGTGGCACACATTCTCTTTGAATGCCCGGACTATTGTGCTCCAAGGAGGTGCTTGCTCATACCATTGTGCAGACTTTTAGGTACACTATAGCATTTGGTGGCCCTCCGCATCTTACTGACTAATACATCCTTCCCCATTGTCTGTGGTGTTTCAAAGTTTTTAAAATGGGCATGGGTGATTCGTTCAAAAAGGCTTTCCATTTCAATTTAATTCTTTTTTTAACTATTTATTGTAAAAATTCTGATGTTTTATTCCTTTTTAAATTAAAATGTATTTTATTTCTGGCCTTGAGAATGTATTTTTAATGTATGTACTGCTTTTAAGATATTTATGTAACGAAATAAAGCATATATCACTCACTCACTACGAAGATGTAGATGTTTTTGAACCTGAAAGTTGCATGGAAGAAGAAATGGTGCCTTCAAGTGGACAGTTTGAAAAAGTGGATAGAAGTAGATCTGAAGAAATATATGAGCACTACAGTATCCATCCACTACATGCAAAAGAAGTTATGGGGATGCCATTGAACTGTATCAGATGAAACAAGCTACAGGAGCTCCACAGAGCGTGTGGGAGAAATGTTAAGAGGCTCAATGTTTTTCTCAACTATTTCTAACTGGAGTAGTAATTAGTAATTTGTAGATTTATGTAGTACATGGGCGCAAGGAGATTAAGTGATTTGCCCCAAAACACACAGGATGTTCGGCCAACGCCCAGACTCGAACCGGGATCCCCAGCTCCCGAGTCAGCAGCTCTGGCCTCTGCGCCTCCTCCTCTCCCTAGGAGAAAGGGGTATGATCACTGCCCTGTGCAAAGACCTGCAGCAGAGTATAGGTCAACAAGATTATATTTAGAGGTTCCTAAATGTTGACAAAGTTTTCCATATGTATTCCATCTCTTGTTTGAAAGTGATTTGTCTGGACTATCCTATGCTGATAACCATATTCTTAAGACAGGAGTTAACTTACAAAAATGTCTGCCAAAAGACTTTGTTGAAAAAATTAAAGGAAAAGATGAGAACTTTGCTCTTTGGATCCTGGAAATGTTTGCAGGTACTTTAACAACAGATTTCAAGCTATGCTGTTGTTCATCTGCAACAAAAGAATTCCACCTATTGGAGAAATTACTGATTTATTTTGACGAAAAGAGTACCAAGCCAGAGGTGCTCATCATATTTGTGTACTGTTGTGGGTAAAAGATGTTTCTAAGTTTGGACAAGACACTGATGAGTGTGTACTTTCTTTCATAGAACAGTATATAACAGGTAGCATTCCAAAAAACGCTGAAGAAAAAGGCCTAAAGCAGCAAGTTCTGCATTTCCTATCACATAGATGTGGAAGTTTGGGATTTTCCAGAACTGTTATCTCAAAAGGAAGAGTGAACAGTTTTAAGTCTGCAGTAAGACATATACTTTCTCATAAATCCCAAAAAACACCTATACCCTCAGGTGAACAGAGGCTTCAAAATATATAAATGACTAGAATCCTATCATTTTGCAAATGTGGAATGCCAAAATGGATATTCAATTTGTGGTTGACAATTCTATAGCTGTTTCTCATTATCCTACTTCATACAGAAAATCTGAGAAGACAGAGATGAAAGATATGTGAGAAGAGATCCCTAAAGAAAAGTCTCTAACAGAGAAATTGTACAGCTTTAGTTTGAAATTGCTTTCACAAAGGGAAATTGGAGCCTATGAATGTTGCGATCGTTTGAGTTCTGCTACTTTATATTCTAAGTCAAAAGTAGTTATTTGGGTGAGTCTGGGCCTAGCAACAACTCGAAACAGAGCTTTTAAGTATTTTCTAGAAGTTCAATAACCTACCGAATTTGAGTCAGACAGTACAGATATTGTAAAAACAAATGTGTTGGATGCTTACTATCCCAAAAGGAGTGTTCATCTTGAAAATGTCTGTCTATATAAAGTGCTCCAGTACTACACAAATAGAAAAAAATGTGACAGAGAATGTAGATGAAGGTAAATTTGCAGTAGTTGGTTGCCATGGGTTTTTGGTTTGACATATTTATTTTATTTACTTAAACAACTTCTAAAGCGCTCACATACCCTTGGGTGTCCCGGCGCTAAGGACTAAAAGGAAAGAAGTGGAGCGGGCTGCTTATTGATCAAAAAGCTATGTTTTTTACTAGTTTCCTGAAAGCTAGCAGGGTAGGACGGGTCTTGATCTTCAGAGGAAGTGAGTTCCAGAGCCTGGCGGTGGCCACTATAAATCTTCTGTCGCCCAATGCGGCTTTCTTAGTTCTTGGAACGAACAATAGATTGGCTTCTGAGGAGCGCAGGGTTCTGCTGGGCGTGTATGCGCAAAAAGTTTTCTTCAGGAACTCAGGTCCCATGTTGTGGGAAGCCTTATTGGCATAGCAAAGGCAGGCTAATTAATCATAAAAAGCTGAGTTGCCAGACTGCTGAAAAAATAGAATCTCTCAATTTGGCACGTTTACAGCTATTTAAACGTTGGCGTTCTGAGACTGAATTATTAGGAGAGCTTGACTGCTATGAAGACTCTTTCAGTGCTGCAAAGGATGGCATTTAGTGCACAGTATTTGCAAACTACTTGAAAATGTTGAAATTCAACAGGAAGATACAATTGCTGCTTAGCCGGTTAAAGGCAGTTTGCAAAGTAGCCAAAGTTCAGCTTTTCAAAGTCAGGAGCCACTTGGACAGCCCAACATTTAAACCTATACTGTTTTACGTCACTTCAGTGGTCAAGCTGGTACTGGTAAATGTTTCTTAATTCAAGTTCATACTGCTTTTCCCCAAAAAGACTACATAGTTCAATTCATCATATGTGGTTACAGCACCTACTGGACTAGCTGCACACAATATCAAAGGTATTACTTTGCAGCGACATTTGATGCTGCATGTGGAACACAACAACAAACTGAAATACCAATAGTCATCTGGTGAATTGTCAAGAGTGTTAAAAAAGTTGAAACCTGTAACTAATGGTGAGGTTAGCATTGTCTCAAACTTAATGCTTGCCTTTGTGCATTTGAAAGTAAAGAAAACCAAATTATAATGTCCTATTTGGAGGAAAACATTTAGTTGTTTTTGGAGATCTATTGCAACTCAGTCCTGTGAAGGGGCATTCTGTGTTCAAAACACTGCTGTAAGATTAAACCAGAAGTTATTTTGGGAGGCATTGGGAATGTGAATATTTGGTTAAATATAAATACATAGAATGAATTAGGAATACGAGACAAGCATCTGATATTGAATATGGAAATATTTTGAAATATATTAGAGTAGGTGTTCTTGCAAAGAGTGAATGTGTTTTGTACAAGGTTGTCTTCTTAAAAACCTTTATCTAATAATGAAGACAGCAGCAGAGCTATTTTCATTATTATACAAGTTGATCAACATATTGTGTGCCTAATGCCTACATTTGAGGAGTGTGCATGTTTTAACAATGAATTGTTGGAATTGCAGGCAAGAGATTTTGCAACTGAAGGCAATAGGTAAAATGGAACCCTAGGGTTTCACTGTATTGATACATGAAAAGTTACACACAAAACGGGATTCATTCGAAAAATCTTTTTCATGAACAGCAAGATTGGAGTAATGTTTAAGTTTATGCAAAAACTGTAGGGTGATTTTGCACCGAACCTTCGCTGTTGAAGAAAGTTTGATTAATGGTGCTTTGGATAAAGTTGTTGATTTTCTTAATTTTCCTAACAGGAATGAGGTGGAATACCTTGTGATTAAATTTGATCAAATTGAACAATGTATTGCATGTTTTTTGATTTTGAAAGATTTATATGTTAGACGGAAATAGTTTCCTGTTTGTCTAGCACATGCTGTTATTATTCATTAATCACAAGGTTCAAGCTTAGTTGCAGCCTTTATTAATATTGGCAGTACAGTGTTTAAGAAAGGTATGTCATATGTAGCTTTCTCTCGAGTTAGGACAATGTCTACTTTATAGCTAGTTCCATTTGATGAGGAGAGACGCAGACTCAAGTTGTGTTAAAGAATACAACTGATTACGAAGTTTATATGCTCCTTATTTGGGACAGTATCCAGATCATGAGAAACGTTCCATCTGTCAAAAGGTGAAAGTTTCAAAGCAGTGTAGTGATGCTGTTGCAAGGAAGGAAATGAAAGAGAAGTGTCACAGGCCGAAGATGGAGTAGGGGAGAGGAATCCGTACTCCCCGACATCCCATGAGAATGAAGTCCTATTCCTTCATATGCAGGCTTAAACTTCGTGGTGGCCCTTTAACGCAACAGAGTTTCCAGCTGAAGAGCAAGGCCATAAGCAGAACCGGATGACATCGTCTACCGAGGACCAATCAGGAGAAGGCGTCACGAGAACAAAGGTGGAAGAAGCCGTTGGATCCCCGAGAGAGGAGGCGAATGCCGAAACGCACAAAGAGAGGGATTGAGGTCAGACCATGCAGACAGGGGTAAGGAACCCCTCCACGACAGAAGCTGAAGAAGACGTCCAGGGGGACGCGGAGATGCCAGGAGGCCAACGACCCCACGCTTCACCCCGCCACTCTCCTGGAGGAGCGTGGCTGGACAAGGTATGATTTCGCCTTCGGGGCTTTGCAGGGAACTGGGTGGAGAACGGAACTAAGTAGAGGGAGGAAACACGCTTCTTTGCCTTCTGCAGTTTCTTAAACCTGAGGGTACTTGGTGAAGGGCTTTATTAGGGCTTTAATAGAGTGCAGTGTTGCTCCCCACTGGATCCCTACCCTCTGTCCTGGTATTTCAATTCAACTGGTGACCCGAGTATTTTTTGTTTTGTTTTGTAAAAGCCGAGGGATATTTACGACCCACGGTCAAGGTGGTAGCAGTACATGGCTAAGAAAGGAAGAGCCACTTCCTAAACCTGATCTGCCGATCCCCAGAAAGGATAATCCAAAAAGATGATATCCTAGTCTATGTACCCAAATAATAAAACCAATAACTACAGAAATCACAGTCTCTCTCTAAAATCATTCAGGAGGTTGTCCCTTAAGATATAACATTGTGACAAGAAGGAAACTGTTAAGAAACAGAAGCGGTCGCTCCTCTTCAAGCTGCCTCATCGACCTAAGTGCGGTATTGTGACCTGCCTTGAGCTGCTCTGAGCTGCACCCGATTTTAATTATTAACTCCCAGAGCGCCCGATTTTAATTAATTATTTCCATAGCGCTCCACCACCTCAGCAGTTGTGCAGTTTGTTTTGCAGCGTAGCGCTAGTCCCAATTGTACCAATTAGCATAATAACACAGCGCTAGCCTCCATAGCGTGCTGTAACGCTGAGCTTTGTCTGCATTGCCTTGCATTTCATTATTGTGATTGTTTGTGCCCATTTACAGTATCTTAGCGTGTCATTAATACTCTGTGCCCCTATCTCTGCATAGGATTTGGCCGATTGCCATCTTGTTTAGTTTCTTGTTGTTGTTTAGCCTTCCCTCCCCGGATATCCACCCCGCCTCCCGCCTCCCAGCTGCTCCGCCCTCGCCACTCCCTCTCCACTATCCATATATGACTGATGTCTATACGCGCAGCGTTCACGCGCAGCGGTTGCGCCCCATGCACGCCGAAGGTGCGCCAAAGGTAAGCCCATCTACGCCCGTCCGCGCCTGGACCGCGCCCAGCGCCAGACCCCCTGGTCCCCGCCGCTCCCAACCCACTAGAGTCACATATGACGCCGCAACTCTCCTCGCCCTCAACCCCGGTCGAGCACCACAATGCTGCGAAGCCGCCCCAGGTCGCTCCCACGGACCTTTCGCCTGCCTCTCCTGCAAGTTCAACTGCTCTAGGACCCTCACCAAACCCAATCCCTCCACACACAGCTCCGCCTCTAACCGCCTGAAGTGCATCTTGCTCAACACCCGCTCGGTCCACAGACACGCAACGGAACTCTGGGACCTACTCAACAGTGCGTCACCGGACATCGCCTTCCTTACAGAAACATGGATGAACACAACATCTGCACCCGACATCGCCGTAGCCATACCGGACGCTTACAAAATCACCCGTAAAGACCGCACCAATCAAACAGGAGGAGGCATCGCCATCATCCACAAGAACACCATTAAAATCACGACCAGCTCCGAGGATAATCTTGCAACCGCCGAATACTTCCACTTTCAGATCCACACCGACCCTAGGACCACTCTTAGAGGCACCCTCATCTATAGGCCTCCAGGTACCCGCAGTCAATTTAGCGATGACATCACCGACTTCGTCTGCCCACATGCCCTCGCCTCCGAGAACTGCATTCTCCTAGGAGACTTCAACTATCACCTTGAAAACAAACACGACAGCAACACCACCACCCTTCTGGATAACCTGGCCAATCTCGGACTCAAACAACTTGTTGACACCCCCACCCATGTTGCAGGACACACGCTCGACTCTATCTTCACCTCCAGCAAGCATATCTCCTTCAATCGCACCACAGCTCTCCATTGGACGGACCACAGCTGTGTTCACTTCAGCTACAAAACCACCCGACCCACAACCGCCCACAACCTATTCCTCGGAGAAACTGGAACAAAATCACCTCCGACCAACTCCTCACATCACTCAACCAAAACCCTCCTACCCTCTCATTGGACCCAAACCAAGCGGCCACCAATCTCAAGGATCACCCACAGTGCTGACGAATTAGCACCCCTGAAAAAACACCAGATCAAATCAGACTGCAAAAAGGCTCCCTGGTTCAATGATGACCTTAAAAATCCAAGAAGCTATGCCGCACCCTGGAGAAAACATGGAGAAAAAACCCAACCACCGACAACATGGCCACCCTCAAGGCAGCCACCCGCAAACACCACCAAATGATTCGATCCGCTAAGAAATCAGCATTCAAGGATCGTCTTGACAACAACAATCACAACAGCAAGGAACTTTTCAACATCGTCAAAGAATTCACCAACCCCACCGCAGCATCTAACGACATCACTCCCTCCCAAGACCTCTGCAATGCGCTATCCTCCTTCTTCTACAACAAAATAGCCGACATCCACAACAGCTTCGAGAATTCTCTCAGCTACCAACCCCCCCCCCCACCCCCCTCAGATCCTACTCCGCCAACTAACAACCTCAGCGCATGGAACCCAATCACCACTGAAGACACCATCCGCCAAATGAACTCCATCCACTCTGGCTCGCCAACCGACCCCTGCCCCCACCACATCTTCAACAAAGCGAACTCCATCATCGCACCCCATCTCCGTGATGTCATCAACTGTTCGTTCAACTCTGCCACCTTTCCAGAAAGCTGGAAACACGCCGAACTCAGCACCCTTCTGAAGAAACCCACAGCAGACCAATCTGAACTTAAAAACTACCGACCCATATCCCTCCTCCCATTCCCGGCCAAAGTCATCGAACAGCCGTCAACAACCAGCTCGCCGCCTTCCTTGAATCCAACAACTCCCCCGATCCATCTCAATCCGGATTCCGAGCCAAACACAGCACCAAAACCGCCCTCATTGCAGCAACAGACGACATCCGAACACTACTGGACAACGGTGAAACTGTGACCCTCATTCTACTCGACCTCTCCGCCGCTTTCGACACAGTCTGCCACAGCACCCTTATACAACGTCTCAGCAGCATCGGCATAAAAGGAAAAGATTTGGACTGGATCACCTCATTCCTCGCTGGGAGAACTCAGAGAGTCCGACTTCCCCCATTCACCTCAGAGGCCACCGAAGTCATCTGCGGAGTACCACAAGGATCTTCACTAAGTCCCACCCTCTTCAACGTCTACATGAGCCCACTCGCATCTATCGCGCGTCAACACAACCTCAACATCATCTCCTACGCTGACGACACCCAGCTGATCCTCTCCCTAACCAAAGACCCTAACACCGCCAAAACCAATCTTCATGAAGGCATGAAAGAAGTAGCCGAATGGATGAAACATAGCCGCCTAAAACTCAACTCAGACAAAACGGAGGTGCTCATCCTAGGATCTTCCCCCTCTGCCTGGGACGACTCTTGGTGGCCCTCCGCTCTGTACACAGCACCCACACCCACAGACCATGCACGCAACCTTGGCTTCATCCTAGACTCCTCTCTCTCGATGTCCAGACAAGTCAACGCAATCTCATCATCCTGCTTCAACGTACTTCGCATTCTCAAAAAGATCTTCCGTTGGATCCCCCTCGAGACAAGAAAGACTGTCACCCACGCACTGGTCACGAGTCGACTGGACTATGGCAACACACTATACGCCGGAATCACAGCAAAATTACAGAAAAAACTCCAACGCATCCAAAACGCCTCAGCGAGACTCATATTAGACATCCCTCGCCAAGATCACATCACCGGACACCTAAAAGACCTCCACTGGCTTCCCGTCAGCAAAAGAATCACATTCCGCCTTCTCACCCACACACACAAAGCCCTCTACAATCTAGGACCCGAATACCTCAACACGCGACTGTCCTTCTACAAACCCACCCGCCAACTAAGATCGTCCAATCAAGCCCTCGCCGCAATCCCGCGCATCCGAAAATCCACCATGGGTGGCAGATCCTTCTCCTTCCTTGCTGCCAAGACCTGGAACTCACTCCCCACTCACCTCCGCCTTACTCAAAACCACATCTCCTTCAGAAAAGAACTTAAAACCTGGCTATTCGACAAATAATGAACCCCCTACCCAAGCGCCTTGAGACCCTTTGGGTGAGCAGTGCGCTATACAAATACCCGATCTTGAACTTGAAACAAAACTTTTAAAATTAGGACGATATTGTTGGTTACCAATTGTCAAACCCCTCTGGGTTTAACTGCTATGCTAATGTTGTGCTAAACTTGTTTGCATTACCTCGTATTGTCGATGCAATTCAAGAGAAACAACAGAAGATATTATGTTCTGTACTGTGTATTTTGTTGCACTGTCTGCGTAGTGACAGAAGTAGAACACTTTGTGCATCAGGCATAAAAGAAATGTAGATATATGTAGTGGATCTGTACAGGAGTTTTTAATGGTGATGTTTGCTGTTTCAGAAGAAGAGGATATACCTGGTAATGAGTTATTCGGACTTAGTTACTCGTGGGACCATGAATGTGAAGATTGCTCATACACATCAACTACAGACATATAATCGGAGCATTTTATTTATTTAATGTTACCAGATTCCAAAAGTGTGATGTATGACAGATTACTGACGAAAGCTACACAAAATAATGTATACCCAAATTGTCAAACAGATCTTCTGTCGACTTAACATGTAGCAAGAACTGGCAAGTATGTTATTTTAATGCTACAGCGATGCAGACCAGATGGCAGTAAATTAGATACTGAGATTACTAACTCTAAAGCAGGCCAGATATTTACATCTAGAAAAATATACACTACTATCGCTATCAATTTTCATGAAGGAGTTAGTATTGCATCTGGTAATTACACTTTCTAAAAAGTAGAAGTAGATGGACAGAATGTAATGATAGGAACTTCAAATGCAAGCAAAGATTGCCTTGGAAGTTATTAAATTCCTATCTCTTGTTTTTGGGACCAGAGTTTTATGGAGCGTGAAAGTTGTAAAAGTGGAATAGTCTAGTTATTGTAGATGCATTATCAAGATTTATGATTCATGCGGCCTACCTAGGATGATGTCTTTATAAGGCTTTGCCTATACTGGCGTGTCTTATATAGCTAGTAGTGTTACTGGTGCACTTTTAATGATGAAGTTCTCACTTTCAGAATAGGTTTCTTTGAATTAGTAATGCAAGTATAGATAAAATGATTGTTTAATTTGTTTTAGTGTGTGCAATACGCTGCTTTGCTTTTTTGCAGTGACATACTGTGCAGTTTTTTTTTTATACAGTCTATATGATTGTTTTTTCCCCAATGTTCAAGGATAATTTTATATACACTACATCATTGATGATGTATAACTATAAAGCCTGAAAACAGTAAAATGAGGGAAATTGAAATGTTGATTTTTAGTATAACACACCATTAGAGCATGGTAAATGTTTAGTGATTTATTGCTAAATAAAGTTAGCATTGCTAACATTTCTGAGTTTAATTTATAATTGTATAAAATGTAAAACTAATTCATATTTTTTCTTTTTTATACAGATAACGGTCCACCATAACGGTCCATCATGCATCCACCACCCAGGCACCCAACCATCCACCCATCATGCATCCATCCATCATGCATCCACCACCCAACAGACACTGTACCTAAAAGAAATATTTATATATATGTATAGATTATCTCGCATCCAAATGCGAGGCTGTAATGAAAAAAATATATGTATATATATATATATCGATATATTCAGGGTGTCACGAGGCTCGAACTTTGGTTTCCAGCACCAAAGTCGGCAGCGTTATCCGTCAGGCCACATCCTCTCCCGTTGTTTAGGCCTTCATTTTCCACATGTTTAAGTTATTCCTGTGTCGGCCCGAAAATCCTTTTATACTCCCCACCAAACTTTTGTATCATCATTGTACCTAAAAGAAATATTTATATATATTTATAGATTATCTCGCATCCAATGCGAAGCTGTAAATGCAAGGCTGGAATGAAAAAAAAGTAAATGATTGCCATTTTATTGCTTCTGCCATATCAAACTGTGGATGCTTGCTGTAACTGGAATGTGGGGAGATGGAGGAAGTCAGTGTGATGTGTGTGCATTTATATATTTATAGATTATCTCGCATCCAAATGCGAGGCTGTAATGAAAAAATATATTTATATATATATATATAGCGATTATGCAGCCTCCAAATGTTGAAGTGGGCATTTATTGCCATCGCTAGCTATGTAATCGCTAGCGATGTATATGTACATGCGATGTTATAGCATGAGTCCTGATTGCATGCGTTGTGAAGCCGGCCGCGGTGTAATAGTCGTGTTGCGATGGCGGGTGTTTCCCCATTGTGAGGGTGTTCCAGACTACAGTTAAAAACATACATCCACTTACACAGTCAGACACCCTCTTATATTCTGATATACCTACTCACATACCTATAGAGATACTCACGTCTCACATACCCACACAATCACCCACTTACAGACCCACCTGCACACCCCTACAGACACTCACAAAGTTACTCACATACCCACATACTCACACATCCATGCAGGTACTCACACACCCACTCAAATACCCACTCATATTCATACAGCCACTTACACACTCAGACAGACATTTACATCCCCACTAACACACCCATACAGTCATTCATATAGCTACTGATACACCCACACAGCCACTCAGAGACCCACTGACTTGCCCATACAGCCACACTCACGTCTACTCACAGACCTACACAGCTCCTCACACACCCACTTATACCCAAACAGACATTTACATCCTCACTAATACACCCACATGGGCACTCACACAGCTACTGACACACTCACATACTCCCATGCAGTGACTCACATACCCAGTTTCCCATGCACACACCTACTCACATAGACTCATATACCCATTCAGATACTCATACACTCCTTCGCACACCTTCCAAGCAACTTACACACCCATTCACATACTCACACACCCACTCATGTACTCACATACCTACAAAAACACTACCGAACCTCCTGGCAGACCAACGCAACCATCCACACTCCCATACAAATACTCACACACTCATTTGCACACTCACACAGCCATTCACAATTACACACCTATTCACAGACCCACAAAACTGCTACCAGACCCACTCACAGATCCACACAGCCACTGACACAGCCACTTACACACCCACAGACTGAAAAAAACACTACTACGCCTACTCACAGACCCAACACAGCCACACCCATTCACACACTCATACACCCACAAAACCACTCCAACACTTACTCACAGACCCACACTGCCAATCACACACCCATTTGTACACTCACATACCCTCTCACACACCCATTCACACATACACACACCCACTCACACACCCATTGATACACTCCCACTCCCACTCACACACCCATACACACACTTACACATCCACTCACAAACCCATAAAACCACTACTGCTCCCCCTCACAGAGCCACACTGCCACTCACACAGCGATCCACACACCCACACAACATTCACACACCCACTCACATTCCCATACAACCACTCTCACAACCACTCACAGACCCAGTAAGTCACACACCCACTCACACACCCATTTACATTCCCACACAGTGACTTACACACCCATAGTCACTCACACATCTACTTCAGACCCACAAAAGCACTCACACACCCACTCGCAGACCCACACAGCCACTCACACACCCACACCGCTCACACACCCATTAAGTCACCCTCACACCCACTCATTGACCCACAAAACCATTCATATACCCATACAGTCACTTGCACATCTACTTACAGACCCACAAAGCCACTCAATCCCCCACTCGCCACACAGCCACTCACACACCCATTACGCCACTCTCACACCCACTCATAGACCCACAAAACTATTCATACACCCACTCACTCACCCATTTATACATCCACAAAACCACTACCACTTTCCCACACAGACCTACGCTGCCACTCACAGAGCCATTAACACCACACACAATCAAATGCTCTCACACACACCCATACAACCACTCACACACCCACTCACAAATCCACAACACCACTCACAAACCCACAGTTACTCACACACCCATTTACATGCCCACACAGTAACTCACACACCCATACCGTCACTCACACATCTACTTAGAGACCCACAAAACCACTAACACACCCACTCACAGACCCACACATGCACTCACACCACTCACACACCGAATAAGCCATTCTCACACCCACACACAGATCCACAAAACCATTCATACACCCACTTCCAGACCAAAACAGCCTCTCAGCCAATGACACACCCACTCACACACCCATACAATAGTTATTCATACATTGACATACAAACATGTAACATATAGCTTTTCTTTCTTCATACAAAAATAGGTGGTTCTAAAAAGAACCATTTTTTTGAGGTTTTGGAACTAGTTTTGTATTTTTTTTATTTTTGTACAACAAACTGTAACTATAAAAAATAAATTAGAGAAATGCACAGAACTTGTGCAAACCGTGTTGTAAAAACAAAATGTACATTTGTGGTTCATCACAGCCTACTCAAACGCCGGCATTGACTGTTCAGCAATGGAAACTATTTTATTGCACACTGTGCAATAGCATGCTTGAGCATCTGGGGTACTACTGCAGGAATGCTTCCAGTTACGGCAGCAGGAACTGGGTCTCCAGAAGCAAATGAGGCAGCAGCAGCTATTGTCGATGAACCTGCTGTATCCCTCTGTATTTCCACACTTGCAGTTTTTGAGGATGGATGGTCCGCAGAGGTTTTGGCATGCTGCTCGTGCCATGGGAATGTTGTTTGTCCCTCTGAGGAGTTCTTTATTGCAAAGGTTGCATTTAACAATCTTTCCTATTACCTTTTTTTCTCCTGATGGTATGGAGAAAAAGTTCTTCTACCTCTTGCTACTCTTCCTCCTGCACTCTTTCTCCTCTTGATGCCATTTTGGAAACTGGTTCAGAAAAAAACCCACAAAAAAAGAAAGAGTTCCACCTGTGCTGCAGAGGTGTGTAGACTAAGGATACACCCCCAAAGACGAAGAAATGGGAAGGAACTTCCTGTAGAAGAGGTTGGCAGGTGTTCCAACCAATCAAATGGCTCTGTCACATGGGATTTGCGGATCCGTCGCAGCAGTGCCGCAAAGTCACAGCGAATCCGGAAATATGTATTAAAATAACCTAGTAAGCTAGAATTACTTTGTGGAATATAAGTTTCTATGTTATTTTACTAAATCACTTACCTCAAACATCAATTTTATAGTGTACATGTAGGTTTTTGAGTTGGAAATCATGCCAGATCCATGGTTCAGAAAGTATGCATGGATTGAACTCACAGTGGATTTGCGAATCCCAAAATTCTTTGTACAACACCAAGTATTTTTCTTTTTTTTTTTGTTGTAAGACTTTATTTGCATTTGACAATTATACATTACATCATTTGCGTGTATAGAGGACAATGTCACGCCTTAGTCATTCCGATGCTCGTGATACACAGCTATTCAGCCGACAACCTTCCGGTCCGGCAGCGATTATGATCATGGTGCGTCAAGTTTTCAATCAGTGTATACAGAATTAATAGTCTTACTTTTTAATTACTTATTTTAAGTTAGAACAGAACTATAGACTCATCAGGAATTATGAACAGTTCAATAGAGCTTCAATACACGGACATTCATCTATATCGGTGGGGCTTTACTGATGTACTACGCTGTATTCTACCCATGAGTTCCCCATGGTCTCTTACCATCACAACCATATCCCTCCCCGCATCCTATTCATGAGTATATATTAGTTCCCAAGTTCGTCCTCCTCATCAGAGCTATCCTCTCCCTCCTCCGGCAAAGGTTCACACAGTTCACCTCTATACTTGTTCCAGGGTAATAAGATCCTGTTCCACTTGCGAGGGTTAGCCCTTATTTTATAGACCGCACGCTCGGTAACCATCAGTTTATCCATGTGTTTGCACCACTGTGCTAATGTCGGTGTGTCTGCCGCCCCCCATTTCGTGCTATATCGCGCTTGGCCACCATCGCTCCTATCACCACCCACTGTTGGCCTTGTCTAGGTAGATCCGTCCTCCCCCACACATTCAACAAGCAAACCCTCGGGTCTGGTGTAAGTGAGACTTCCAGTGTTTGTGAAATGGTTCTCATAATTCACCTCCAGTATTCGCTAATGACCGGACATCCCCAAAGTGTGTGTAGGAGTGTCCCTTCCTCTCCATAGCCTCTCAGACAGTTCGGATTCTGCGCTCTGTGTATTCTATACAAAGCGGTTCTTGTGTAGTAGACCCTATGGAGTATTTTAAATTGTACTAGGCGGAATCGGGCCGATACTCCGGCCTCTCTCGGGGATGCCAGTGCAGCATTCCAGTCTGTTTCGTCCATTTCTCCCAACTCCGCCTCCCATTTATCCTGTAATTTAACTAGTGGGTCCGGTAGATTATTTAATAGTTTTCGATAAGTGAGTGATGTAGCTCCTGATTGCATATAGTCAGTGAGCAGGCGGTCTTCTAATGGAGATGATTCAGGGACTTTGGTCCCCGGCTCTATGGCCGTCATCAATGCGTGTCTGATCTGTATATACCTATATGTCTCAGTGGATCCTAGGTCATATTGTTGTTGTAGGAGTGAGAATGGGATCATACCAGTACTCGTCCATAGGTCTCCCACTGTGGAGATTCCTATGTTGTCCCATAGGGTAAATCCTTTGCTATTTCTCAGGCAACCCAGTGCTTTAGTATCCCACAGGGGTGTGAGTTTGGTTATAACATCTCCCCATTTTAATCTAGCCTGCGCCTTATGCCATAATATTACTGTGTGCTTTGTCGGGCCTATCAATTTAGTCAACAGACGTTTGTTATATAGTGGTGCCAATAGGCTGTGTGTTCCTAATTGGGTTCTGTCAGCCATATATGCCGGGTCGTCTTGTGGTGCGTGGAGCCATTGGTTTATCACCTTAAGTTGGGACGCCCAGTAATATAACTGTAAATTTGGCAGTGCTATCCCACCGTCGTACCATCCACGGTTAAGTTTTATATGAGCCACGCGAGCCGGGCGTTGTCCCCATAGCAAACCTGAGAGGACTGCTGTCACCTTCTTAAAATATGAGGGTGGGACAAGGGTCGGTGTGTTCTCCAATATATATAAAAAACGCGGAAGTGCCTTTATTTTAAATAAAGCCGCCCTACCCAGAAGCGTCAGTGGTAAATTCGCCCAGTGTCTTGTATCTGCCTTTAAGCGAGTGAGAGGGGGTAATAAATTCTGCGTGAAGTAGTGCGAGGCGTCTCGGGTTACATAAATGCCTAGATATTTAAACGAGGGGTGTGCTATGGTCAGTTGGCATTCGCTGGGTATAGGCGGCAGGGGACCCTTCAGTTCATATATAATCGATTTTGACCAATTTATGGTGTAGTCTGAGTAAACACCGTGTGCATTACACAGGTCAAGTAGAATAGGAATACCTGCAGCCGGATCAAACAAGTATATCAACATATCATCAGCATAAAGGGAGACCCTGTCTTCCCAATGATCCCCCCAACTTACCCCCTTTAAAAAGGAGTGTCTCTAATGATAGTCGCTAACGGTTCCAGAACCAACGCAAACAGCAGAGGAGAGAGAGGGCAGCCCTGCCTCGTTCCTCTAGCCAATGGCATGTCACGTGAGACGTGGCCATTTGCCGTCACATGTGCCACCGGTTCCGTATATAAGAGTTTTATCCACGCTATGAATTTAGGGCCGAAGCCCATGTGCGCTAGAACTGCGAAAAGGTATGGCCACTCCACTAAATCGAATGCCATCTTGGCGTCTAGCGAAAGAATAACCGCTGGTTCTGACAAAAGGGGGGCGCGCGCCATGGACTCTGCGGAGGTTAAGTGCTGTGCTCCTATGCGGCATAAAGCCAGATTGGTCTGGATGGATCAAGTGGGAAAGGTGGGGCATCAGTCTAGTAGCCAATATCTTTGCCAGTATCTTGGCTTCCGCGTTGAGTAACGAGATTAGTCGGTATTAGGCACAGTCTGCTGGTGGCTTACCCGGTTTTGGGAAGGCAACTATAGTGGCCAACCACTGATCCAGGGGCAGTACCTCCTGCTCCAAGCTATCCTTGAACATCGCCAATAATGGCTCACTTAGTGTATCAGACATTGTTTGATACCATTCAACCGGGATCCCATTGGGGCCCACTGCTTTCCCTGTGTGAAGTGTGTTAATTGCTGCCTGAACCTCTTGTATTGTCAGGTCTGCCTCCAGTTCCTCCACTGCGTCTTGAGGCAGGGTTGGGGTGCGAACCGGTTGGAGAGCCAGCGTCGCAGCAGCCTCCGTAACTACCCTTCAGGAGTGTATACCTCTTGAAAATGATCTGCAAGGAGATCAATTATTTCCAATGGGTGCAAAAGTATTTTTCTTTTTAAAATATTTAAAGTTCTGTAATTTAATATTTTTATCGTTTTTTTTTAACCTATAACATTTTTAGATTACAATCACTTAAAAAACCTAAGGTCAAAGTAATGTTATTAGTTAGGTGTGTTTCATAAAATATTTTTTTATTAAAAAAACCTCAAAACTCACTGAAAAAAAAGCAAAGGTTACAGTGATATAACCTCCCCTTTTCATAAAAAAATGCCCAGGGGGGTGGTGTCCCTTGGGCCTAATAAGGCTCAGGGAGGGTAGCCACTTCGGCCACTTCCCGTTAACAAAAAGAAAAAGGTTTTAGAGGATGAGTCTCCAGGACCTAATAAGGCCCGGGAAAGGGGCACGTAGACCCCTCCACTTTAGAAAACATAAGGTCCTGTGTCCAAACCCCCCGCCAAAGGCCATGCTCAGTGGGGGGTTGACTTTATGTATGATAATAAAACACTACTTTAGGTTAAAAATCCTCTGGAAATTCACTGAAAAAAACAGGTAAAGTAACATTATAGTTAGGTGGGATAAAAAGATTATTATTTTTACACCTTATAAATTTACTGAAAAACACAAAGGTCAAAGTAATGTTATAGTTAGGTGAATATGTCAGTGACAACATTAACGTTTTGAACAAAAAGAAAACTCAGAAATTCACCAACTATAGTTAGCCGAGCTAACCATAACATGCACCCCCACCATGCACTGCTTATGACCTAACATAGTACACCACTCAATACATGTTCTTTGACATCATTTATATCACTGATTAAATCTAAAATGACTTCATTGATGATGTCACTGATCTCATTCAATGAGTGTGTTAGTTTGGTTAATAATTTACACAGTGGCGGTTAACTACCATATTACTTTTCTATCTAATTTTGTACAGCCAGTTTCCAGTTAATCTGTATAAGTGTTTACAAAACGAATGTGCTCCTAATGCACCATAGTTGTGTTGAAGTACAGGTTATAAATCTTTGTATTGAAGAGTAACTCTGTGTGCAGGTGACAGTTGACGACTTGTGTTCATTATGTTCCACACACGTTTTTTGGTAGCTCTAAGCTGTATATGTGTTGCTTGCCTATGTCTGACTTAACATAGAGTGAAATGCAGCCGGAAAGGTTTCCGGTTTCAGCTTATGCATACATTACGGGTCATAGGATCAGCATCAGGCCTGATATGCCAATTTATTCATAGCCTGTGTCTAATTTTCTCAGGCATTTCCAACTCTTTTCAGGTCAATTTTAGACCAGTAAATTTTTTTAAAGTGTATAGTTTCTGCCAACAACTGTCTTGTTCCACTCACAAAAAGTCACTTCTTTTTTCTGCTCACAAAAATCACTGAAAGTGTCACACTTAAGGCATTGAAATGTCACACATAAGAACACTGCAAATATGGGAATCTTACACATGCACAAACTTAAAACGTGGCAGCTATGCTTCTAATGTACGTCAGTGGATAATTTATCCATTATATATTGAACTTGATTGGGCTACTATATGCTAATCTAACTGCTAGAATCAGGATAGATAGCAGCATGTTGAAACCCAACCACCCACTCTCACCACTACTATATGTGCTAATTTAGGAGCCTTTAGTATGCAGATTCAGAGCACACCACCACCAGAGGGGCATATCGTTCCAGGTAGATGTCTGTTAATCTCACAATATGCAGACAATATCCTCTTCTATGTCAATAAATCAGAAACTAACTTCCCTCTCCCCAGGTTTTCTGATTTTTTAAAAATATGATATGTACTCAGCACTATTGAAAAATGTGATAAAGAATAACTATTCCCCCTGACACAGGAGAGGAAACGATCGGAGATAGAATACCCAGTACAGTGGTGCACCGGCAAAGTCAAGTACCTAGGTTCCACATATGCCAGGAAAAAGAAGCTGTGTGGCAGAGTGATTTTTGCCTGGTGCTAACAACACTAAAACTACAAGTAAATAATACGTGGTAAAAACTACCTCTAGCAATAGTGAGCAGTGTTGCTACTATAAAATGATAACCCTGGGCATAGAGAAAGGAGGATTTAGGTGGAAATCACAAAGCAGCAGCATATGTTGCTAAATACTGGCTGATAAAATCAAGTAACATAGTTCCAGAATAAGGGGGTCATTAGGATGGCGGACGGACCTGCGTCCGTCCGCCACCCCCGAGGTAGAGGGACGGTCCGCATGGGCAGCAGCGGTCCCTCCATGCAAATTAGGATGTGATCGCCACCCTGGCGGTCACATCCCGTATCTTTAACCTTGCGAGGTTAAAAATGCAGGATTGCATTTACATGCACAAAGCAACAGGCACCGCGTGGTGCCTGCTGCTTTGTTCATGTAAATGCAGGGGTACCATAGGTACCCCCCATGTGCACCCCCCACCCCCTGACACCCTGGGGGCCTGCAACGGGCCCCCAAACTGAAAAGACCACATGCTTTTCCACGGCGGAAAAGCCGCCGTGGAAAAGCATGTTTCCTGCCCCATCCTAATATGGCTGGCGGTGTCTGATAGACACTGCCACCATATTAGAGCTTTTCCCCCACGGTCGGAAGGCGACCGCGGCGGAAAAGCAGCAGACGGTTTTCCCGTCCGCCGATGACCCCCCAGCCATCCTAATCTGGTGGAGGGTCTTTGGAGGCACTGCTGCGGTGATTCTGCATCCTCCGGGCCGGCGGTGGCTTCCGCCGGCCCGGAGGATGCGGAATCACCGCAATCCAATCGGCCCCAAAGTTTGGGTTGACAAGGACACCCTACAAATGATTTTGTCAGTGACAAAGCATGAACTGTCATACACAAAGGCATACTGGAATGTTCAAATGGTTGTTGGGGAGCCTGCTCATAGACAATTTATCTGAGCAGGTTCAAAGATAACCTCTCAAATATCCAAAGATATCGGAATAGACGCCTCACACACTTATTGTTCATCATCGGTAAGATTATACCACTAGGGCAGAGTCACCAAAGGTAGAAATGGGCGTTCTTAAATTAAATCTCACTGGATAAGCAGGGATCTAGGTGAAACTTTTGCTATTAAAAATACCTACTGGTGTACCCAAAGGTTTCCTTTACTCGTTGGGTACCTGAGATTTGGATAAAAACGTATTCTGAGGTTTTTATATTGAATATATTTGTTCAACTAAACCTCCTGTGCTTATGCCAACATGTTTCGGCCCTCTCTAAGAGCCCAATCGGTTCTGGGGCCTTTGTCAGAGCTTGATATATCTGTCCCTGCCTTCTAATGCAAGCATTCCATGCACACATGTGAGGCCTTTCTGTTATTTCTTCTTTGTAGGGTTTTTCTCTATATTTGTTTTCCGAGTCATACCAGCAGCTCGTCGGTGGTCAGAGAGGACACATCCGGTATTCCCTCAGTGCTGCAGCTTTAACGGATGTGTGACTACAAGTTAGCCATTTTAGATAACCGGGGCCCCTGCAGACAAGATTGCTTGCTAAGCGCAGGGAAAAATTCAAGTATTTTAGAAACAGACTTAAGCAAGAATGAAAATAAAAAAGACAGGTGTAGGAGTACAACAATGCAACTGACTGATGATCAATAAGATAACAGCTGACAAACAGCAAATCATGTAATAATTGAACCAATTCTGTTATTGTTATATCACAAAATATGTTTTACTTAGAATACAGTATGTAAAATTATAGAACACTAATTATCATGATATATTATTTGCATGTACAGTGTCCTAAACAATAACCATTCTTTAGAGTAAATCATGGAGACATTTAGCGAATAAATTATTGCTATTCAGTCTCCAAAAGATGGGGACATATGACTGGAAATCGAAAGCATTAATAAATTGAAACAAAATACGTTATCGATTTATCTCGTGGTGTGAATGGCTTTATGCACGCTTCGGCGGAAGTGCCTTCATTAAGAAGCTGTTGTATCTTTCAAGGACTAGGGCCATGGGGTTGTAAGTGTTAAAAAGACCACTGGCCAGCACCACCCTCCAGAGACCGCATGACTCAGAAAACAAAAATGGAGGAAAACACTGCAAGGAAGAAATAACAAGAATGGTGAGAGCCTTATGCATGTTGGCATGAGCACAGGAGGTTTAATTGAAGTATATTCAGTATAAAAATCATTGTGATGATGAAGACCATATTTTTCACAGGGACTCTACAAAGACCTCTAAAATATTTTCTATACTTGACAGGTGCCGGTCAAATATGGGTTTTTATTCCATAGCATGTCGTAAAATAAAAGCGACCAAATGAGATATAAATAGTATATTTGGAGATGCACAGTGTATAAGCTATGTATGGCCACTGTTGATTGTGGGGAAGGGCCATGTCAACAATGGAAATTAATTGTAATATTACACCCAGTAGATCTACAAGTACAGTTGATGCCATGCTGAGTTTTTCATGTGCTGCACTTGTAAATAAATAAATAAAGGTGTTTAACCATTACCAGAATATTAACTCGTAAATAGAACTACAGCTTGTGAATTGGTTTTTCTTTTACAGTGATTCTAGAATTTCATCTGTTCTATGAGGCATTAAGCAGAGTTCCCCACGAGTCATTTACACACTACTGTAATACCATCATGCACTATAGTTATAAAGAGCAAGTTACTTACCTTTGGTAACGCTTTTTCTGGTGGATACAGTTTCTGCCTGTGGATTCCTCACTTTTTGAATTATCCCAATGCACAGCATTCCATGGAAACTTTTCCCCTCAGCTCTCCCACATCGACGAGGACGTCACAACGATTGGGCTCCACATGCAACTCAGCGTGGTGTCATTAGAGCCATAAGAAGACCTTGTCGGCGTGCTGACATCAGTTCCACCCCTTTCTTCCGTGCCTTCAGGTCGAACCAACAACATTTTCACAAATATTTACAGTATACACATTCAACCAAACCTGAAAATTCTTCATCATAGACATTTTCCAATGCCAACTATCTCAAGATTCCAGCAATAAAATACACATTGATTACTTTTCGGTATAAGCAGATAGGCAACGGGTAGGCAGGTGGGGCAGTGAGGAATACGCAGGTAGATACTGTATCCACCCGAAAAAGTGTTACCAAGGGTAAGAAACTTGTACTTCTGATAGATGCATCTGCCTGTGGATTCCTCACCTTTTGAATTGAAACCATCCAAAGGAACTCGACCGTCTAAAGGCTACAACGTCATTGATAACCTCGGGGTAGGAAGAGGCCAACTCCCTGTAGCCAAAAGCATAAAGGGTATGAAGGTGCCTGCGGAAATTGAGGGGGAAATCGTCCCAGGGAAAATGTTAATGAACCCATGGGGCCAGCAAGCGCACGCAGCACTCGCAAACAAGCTGAATATAGTATTGTACTGGGGTGGGGTTTGCTGGGTCAGTAACGGATTCAGAAGACTTGAATAGTGCTTTTAGAGAGGGTTTTATTTTCAAGTATGATTTCTTTCTACGAGAAGTCAGTCTTATTCGGGCAAACTCGTCGGGCTCCGTTCTGACGCCTCGAGGAAAAGCAGGCAGTTCCAGGGTGTTCCGGCGTCGTCCGGGTGGTGTTGCAGCCAGAGTGGAAAACGTCAGCTTCGGTCTCCAGGCGAAGTCCGGGAGAGTGCCGCCCAAAAAGAAGGAAACAGAGAGACGATATTAGGGAAGACGCTCAAAAACGCTCCACACAGGGACCGGGAGTGAGGGAAACCAGGTGCAAGTAGTTAATAAACGAGTGGTCGAAGTGTACGTGAGGGAAGGGTGCAGGGAAACGACTAGGCGGTTTACACAGTGGTCTAACCACTCCAACCTGCCCACCCCGCAACTTTTCCCTCGTACCTTGGAAAGCCACGCTCCTCCCGCGGGAACGTGGCGGGGCGCTTCGCAGGAACGTTGGCCTCCTGGCTTGTTGTCTTCAACTCGTCTACTCGCGTTCTCCTCCGTGCTCGGTCTCCACTCCATGCCAGTCTCGTCCTCCGGGGGAAAGGGTTCCGGCGTCTTCCGGGATCCGCCTTCTTTTAACGTGGCTACGTTTGAAGTGGGCGGAGTCTCGTCACCCAAGCAACCGGACTGAAAGTAACTTTGTCCAATGTCCGGCTCGCAATCCCAGGGACTCACAGAGTCATGGCGGATCCAGTCCTCCCCAGGTAACGGTTCCTGCTGCTGGAGGGAAAAAGGCGAGAGAGGTACAGCTGACCACCAATCATGTACAACAGAGTCCTCAGTATTCACACCCTGCCGACCAGCCGCCCCGTCACAAGTATGTAAAAAATGCAATGGATCCAATCCCGGAATGCAGGGTATGCCGGCTCCGGAACACCAGACTCAGGAGCCGCTCGTGGAGGCACCAAATTCGGCTCCGGCATTGCTGATCCAGGAGCCGGAGGTGGAGTTGCTGACTTTGGTATTGGAAGAGGCTAAACATCCCTTTGAGGAGTCACAGCTCTCAATGCCATAGATGGGGCCGGAGACCGAGAGATCTCATCCCTGCAATGATGTCTAGGTCGCAGGGACACCGACTTCAGACTCGTGACCTTCGAAGAACGACGCCGAGAACCAATGCACCACTTCTTGTGCTTCTTGGATGACCTCAAAGTGTGAGGTATTTTTGACTTCGATTGGATCCGAGACCTCATGAGACCCTCTTCTGTTTCTTGGCTTTGGCCATGAATAACTGGACCTCTCTTTCCTTCAAAGCCTTTGGATTAATCCGCTTACACGAGGTACAAATCTCAACCTCATGATCTGAGGACAGGCACCAAAAACAGTCTTCTTGGGGGTCAGTGATAGACATCTGGCCCCCACATTATGTGCACGGCTTGAATCCCGACTTTCTTGGAGTACTCATCTTCGATGGCTACAAAGTTGCAACAACAGCAACAAAGAAACTCCCAGAAATGGAGAGTCTGGAAAAAAACCTTAACGCGTTGACGGTAAGGAAAAAAGGTACCTGATGTCAGCACACCAACAACGTCTTGTTATGGCTTTGATCATGCCACACAGAGTCACGTGTGGAGCCATTCCATTGTGATGTCCTATTCGACGTGGGAGAGCTGAGGAGAGAAGTTTCTGTGGAATGCAGCGCATTGGGATAATTCAAAAGATGAGGCATCCACAGGCAGATGTATCCATCAGAATATGACTATATACGTTTGTTGGTACGTGTCCAAATAACTTGTTTTTGGGCCATCTTTATTTTGCCCAGAATAGCATTATATATATATATATATATATATATATATATATATATATATATATATATATATATATATATATATATATATATATATATTGCTACACGCTCGCTTATGTCGAAAGAAAGCAGACGGCACTCCAAGCTGATGATTTTGTGGTTTAGTGACAGACCCCCGTTACCCCATCAAAGACAAACGCGTTTCGCTGTGAAACGGCTTCCTCAGTGTCAATGTGCATAACAAAACTTGCCATTTTATCTCCACCTCTTAATAGTTATCAAAAGAGGACTAAGCCAACAATAAGGTAGAATAGTGGCAGACATATTGTAAAGTGCAAATGCATATTAGTTCACAATGAAACACGGAAAAAGTGGCAATTGATAAAGTGCTCGTGCAGTTAAAAACAACAAGGGAAGAAATCCCTATGTAATTCATTTGTATATTTCGTGACTTACTCGGTGACAAGAGAGTATATACATGTGACAGTAATGAATTCATATATATACACATATACACGCAGTGCAAATGTTTCTATGTATACACAGAAATGTTGGAATATCACAAGTTGGTATCAATTGCGAGTCTTCTGCAAATATTTACATAAAGCACTACATTTTCGAATATCGAAAGTTAGATGTATTTTATACCCTTCATGTTAACAACATTCTATTAATATGCACCGTGTATATTTAGTCCCTCTCTCATCATATTTACATACGTGTCGTGCAAGTCACCTTTTTTATAACGCCCTGAATGGGCATTTTTTTGTTTTGTTTTCGTACATCTAGCCCTGTATGGGCATGAGACTCCCTAGTGTAAATGTACAGATTTCATAATACTATGAACATTGCGTATGGGGGAGAGTGTGGCAGATGATAGTACCTTATTTTAGTTTCAGATGTTACATATCTATTCTTTTACAGTTAGCCCCTTTATGTCTTAATCCAGGTGTACCCAGAGTTCTTCGTCATTGTTTAGACCTATCGGCTTCATAGTTTGGAGGTCGATGATATATCTTGACTCCATTGCCCTGAGGGTTCTGATCTTATCTCCACCTCTTTCCTGCCTTTCCAATTGATCTATCAGATAAAAGGACAGTAGATCTCTGTTACTATTGTGGTGGGTTTCGAAGTGGCGTGCCACCGGGTAGTTTTTATCCCTGTTGGTGATGGCACGCATGTGCTCCAAGATGCGCTTCTTTGCTGGATTGATTGTACTACCAACATACCTCTTGGAGCACGGGCAGACAAGACAATAGATCACAAATTCCGAATTGCAATTCAGGAACTTGGTGATGGTTCTTGTTGGTCGGGGATCATTTGGCCTACCCTCATATTTGGTTTCTGTGGGATGCTGCGCATTGGGATAATTCAAAAGATGAGGCATCCACAGGCAGATGTATCCATCAGAATATGACTATATACGTTTGTTGGTACGTGTCCAAATAACTTGTTTTTGGGCCATCTTTATTTTGCCCAGAATAGCATTTTATATATATATATATATATATATATATATATATATATATATATATATATATATATATATATATATATATATATATATTTTATGTTCAAAGGCTCTGCAGCGAAGAAAGCACACAGCATCAGAGAAGTCGGTAAAACCTTCATTTAGTGCTTGAGAATGTCCCAGCTTCCGTCTGTCATTCTTGTCAGCCCGACGCGTTTCAGCGCTTCCTGCACTTTCCTCTGGGGCTTAATGACAGTGCGATCTGATTGGAAAAAGGCTTGTTCAATTACCCAGTCCCTGCTTGCTTTAGTAGATCAGCCTGGGAGGCGCTTTGTTAGCACGTGACTTGATTGATGTCTTCTGGGAATTGTAGTATATCTTGCCTTAATTTGTTCCCCGTAGTGGATTCCATACTGGCATTACAATATTTCAAGTTGCGGTGGTTTTGTAGCACTCCACCACATTGTACAAGCATTTCAATATGCCCCGGTCAACCCGAACATTCACATCAGTATTGCGCTCTGCTGCGCCGTATCCTGTCTGGGTTAGTTCCCTAACGACGGCCCCTTTCTCCACGGCTCCTTCCTGTGTGTCCAGGTGGTGCATCTCTTCCACGACGAAGCTGTCGTGTTAAATGTTTTATGTTCAAAGGCTCTGCAGCGAAGAAAGCACACGGCAACAGAGAAGTCGGTAAAACCTTCATTTAATGCTTGAGAATGTCCCAGCTTCCGTCTCTCATTCTTGTCAGCCCGACGCGTTTCAGTGCTTCCTGCACTTTCCTCTGGGGCTTAATGACAGTGCGATCTGATTGGAAAAAGGCTTGTTCAATTACCCAGTCCCTGCTTGCTTTAGTAGATCTATATATATTCCAGCTCCAAAGTACTTAACGTACAAAGGAGCACCCGGACCTCAGCTGCCCACAAGGAGCCTTAAATGGTGAGAACGCCTCCAGCACAGCGATATCCTTTAACTGTTCAAACTGCCCTGGATGCCTGACACGTTTTGAAGTGTCCCCACTTCTCTTCAGAGGCTTTGGCAGTTATGAAGGAGCGCTTGAGGCACCACACTCCTTCTTGCTTAGATGCACGCCCAGGAAGGGACTTATGGGACTTGTAGTGCCTCACGTCGCGCTAATGTTCAGTCGGTAACATTTCAAGCCCACGGATGGGCCTCGCTGTGTGGAATTCGTGCAAAATCCATGCGCTGCTGTCCCATGTTCTCGGCCCGTAGTCAAGACCGCATGGCCCCCGGTTCTTTCAGGGTGGTGCTCCTTCCGCGGCATGGGTCGCCACGTAAATATTCCAGCTCCAAAGTACCCAACGTACAAAGGACCACCCGGACCTCAGCTTCCCACAAGGAGCCTTATATGGTAAGAAAACCCTTCAGCACAGCAATATCCTTTAACTGTTCAAACTGCCCTGGATGCCTGACGCGTTTCGAAGTGTCCCCACTTCTCTTCAGAGGCTTTGGCAGTTATGAAGGAGCGCTTGAGGCACCACACTCCTTCTTGCTTAGATGCACGCCCAGGATGGGACTTATGGGACTTGTAGTGCCTCACGTCGCGCTAATGTTCAGTCGGTAACATTTCAAGCCCACGGATGGGCCTCGCTGTGTGGAATTCGTGCAAAATCCATGCGCTGCTGTCCCATGTTCTCGGCCCGTAGTCAAGACCGCATGGCCCCCGGTTCTTTCAGGGTGGTGCTCCTTCCGCGGCATGGGTCGCCGCGTAAATATTCCAGCTCCAAAGTACCCAACGTACAAAGGAGCACCCGGACCTCGGCTGCCCACAAGGAGCCTTAAATGGTAAGAACGCCTTCAGCACAGCGATATTCTTTAACTGTTCAAACTGCCCTGGATGCCTGACGCGTTTCGAAGTGTCCCCACTTCTCTTCAGAGGCTTTGGCAGTTATGAAGGAGCGCTTGAGGCACCACACTCCTTCTTGCTTAGATGCACGCCCAGGATGGGACTTATGGGACTTGAAGTGCCTCACGTCGCGCTAATGTTCAGTTGGTAACATTTCAAGCCCACGGATGGGCCTCGCTATGTGGAATTCGTGCAAAATCCATGCGCTGCTGTCCCATGTTCTCGGCCCGTAGTCAAGACCGCATGGCCCCCGGTTCTTTCAGGGTGGTGCTCCTTCCGCGGCATGGGTCGCCGCGTAAATATTCCAGCTCCAAAGTACCCAACGTACAAAGGAGCACCCGGACCTCAGCTGCCCACAAGGAGCCTTAAATGGTAAGAACGCATTCAGCACAACGATATCCTTTAACTGTTCAAACTGCCCTGGATGCCTGACTTGCAGTGCCTCACGTCGCGCTAATGTTCAGTCGGAGCACCACCCTGAAAGAACCGGGGGCCATGCGGCCTTGATAAAAATCTGATAGAAATGTATGTACCCGTATGAAAAATCTACTTTTTACTCTGTAAAACTATCAAGTTAGTGTGTTTTTTAAATTCATTTTAGGATGAATTATGTGATTTTTATTATTTTTTATTTTCAGGGAACGTGCTTCGTACACAATTCTGCTATTCTTGTTCCATAAAATAATCAAGAGACTAATACCTCATGCCCACTTGGGCTGGATTGTTGGAGATGCTTTCATTAAGAATGTCATTAATGTTTGGTAGCATTATTAAGTTTTCGTTCGTGAGTTTTAAAATTTGGAAGCGCAATGTCCACTTGGTATGTAATTTGATTGAATTGTTTCAAAGCGCCTTTAGCCCACTGGGGCAATAACGAGCAGAAAAAGAGTAATGAAAAAACAGTGAAAAAACAGTGTAAAGCTACAGAAAACTTTATCGAAAACGCTACCTGGTGACATATGCACATGTGTAGATATATCATTTTGCTGAATCCGACTTAACTAAATTTATTGTTTCTCTTGCACTTAATCAATTGTTATATGTGGAACAAAAATAAGCACATTATATGCAGAAATCGAATTAAGATGCACTTTCCGACTGCTTAGCGCTTGGATGGTGCGTAAAGCAGTCTGTTGTTGTTGTTAATGATGCACGGTGATCACATGTTTTGTTATTTAAACGAATGAAACACTCACTACTTGACTCGTGACCAAGGGTGTTTCCCGAAACGCGTCGAGTATTTACTTTGTTGCCTTGAAGTCCGTCGAATAAAATCTATTTGTTGCAATTTGGAGTTCGTGTTTCATACTTACCTTGCGAAGCAGTACAAGGATTGGAGTGTGATTTCGATTTGATACATATATATGTATATATATATTTCACCAAAGTGATCCTCTTGCACGAAAAGTGCTCCACAGCGGGTGCTCTGCCCAGGAGCCGGATCCTGGCCCAATAATTAATATTTTAGAACAAAGGAGGCGGCACTCCCGGATGGATTTTAAGCTTTTTAATTCAGCGTTTCACTCCACCAACGCGTTTCAGCCACTCTAGGCTTTGGTCATATATATATATATATATATATATATATATATATATATATATATATATATATATGTGTATGTGTTTAAGAAATGGGTAATCCCCAAGTGGTATTACGTAATGTGCAAAATCATGTGGAATTTCGAGGCGTTGAAATGACCCTGCCGTTACACAGAACATCATTCACGTATAATGAATTTACAATGAAATGTTATTCCTTTGCCAAAAGCCTAAGTTGTTAGATAGACTATGTTTAATTAATCAAAAACACTGATATAGTGAAATGCCACACATTGCTAAAAGATGAATGTATTGCATAGCTCCAGATGTAGTGTGTTATGGTAGTCTGTTGGCTATGTTCATTTTCAACACGATCACGTGATTTACTTTAAATGTTGGATGCAAACAGACTCTTGTACTCGTGAGAAAGGGAAGGTGATTCCCGAAACGCGTCGAGTAGGGCTGTGAATAAATCCAGTTTTTGAAAACTATTTGTGGCCTGGACATCGTTCTTGCGAATCGTGAACGAGTTTGGTGGAATGTGGAGGGACTGGCGATCCCGTCCGGGGCCCGCCGCTGCTGGAGGCCACTAAAGCTTTGCGCCAAAACTTTTGCTGGAATATGTGTATGTGTGTATATATATATTTTTTGTTTAACATATATATATACATATAGGTATATTTTTGATTCCAACTCATCATTCACTGTGTTGTTTCCTGTGTCTTTTCATGAACATAGGCAGTCTATTGTTTGATGTCTTATCCTAGGGGCATTTCTTACTATTTCTCATTTGTTGTCAGGCTGCAGTGGAGTTGGAAAAGCTGCACAGCTTAGTGGCCCTGATGGTGTTCCCCACTACGCCGAGGCTGACATTGTGAATCTTCAAGGTGTAACCGGCAGCAACACATACTCCGTGCCTGCTATCACCATGGATCTCCTGAGCGGAAAAGACGTAGCTGTAGAAGAGTTCCCAAGGAAGCTTTTAACATTAAAAGAGAAGCTTGGAGAAGGACAGTTTGGGGAGGTTAGTTGTTTTGTTTGCTTTTTGTCTATGTTTTTTTGTTTTTACTTAATTGAATGCCCTGCATTTGGACTCTTTTCTGAGGATTAGTGATTCGTGCTCCAATGCCAATAAAGAGATGTGCAAGATGTATTTTTTGCACAACTGGATTATGCCACTCTGCAGAAACTTTTAGGAGTAAATAACGTTACAGAGAAACCATTATGAAGAAAAGTAGTAATTGCAAGTTTTATTTTTATGTCAGATTAATAGAAATATAAATAACACTAATCATAAATGTTGGATTTCACTACTAGTAAAAAAACAAAAAAACAAAGTGCTTTAATAATAAAGAGGTGAAGGCGTTATGAGGTACAAGGGTTTCTTTCTGGGTTTAGAGTACAGCACAGTTTGGAGTTCAGATCACGTGTGGGATAGAGTTGGGCTTTGTATGGGTGAGTGTGTTTAAGGTCCTTTTACTTCTATCTGATTAAAAACTTTGAGGATTTTTAATACTGGGTTCTTCATGATGATTTTTCTTCATACGTATTCTTTAGTATGATCTAGATCCTTTCTAGATTTGACTCAAGTTTGAACACCATATTCTGGAATTATGGCAAATATGAGAACTGGTCAACAAAGACTTGTTGGCTATTGAAAATAAGCCGGTTATAAAAATCTAAACTGGATAATCTGTAGATGAGTGTTATTCATTGACCATGAATTGTGAAGTCAGCCTACAGAACCCATGGAGATATGTGTACCCATCATCAGGGAGGCTTTCAGTGCACATGTTTCACTCATAAGAGATTTATTTAATGAGGCTAATTATTTAAAATTAGATTTGTATCCATTTTAATTGAAGAAATTCTAGTCCGTGTACTGTTTTCCTTGTTTTTCATCTACTCTATCTTTTGTGGGATAGCAGGTTATTATTATCAGAATTAGCCTCAAAGGGTACCTGACATTTCAGTTACAGGTAAGATTGAAATTGTTCATCTGCAAATGCAAATTGTTTACTTTCCTAGATTGCAAGTGCTGTTTGCGTGATCTAAAGCCATCATTTTGTCAGCAACTTTAATTACTAAATTTAATTATGAAGTAAGCCCAAACCAAACCTTAGCTCCACTCACTATGCCAAAATTATAGGTGTTTTATGAGGATTTTGTTGGTCATAAACCAAATGGAGAATGTTAAATATGCTGGATCAGTTGGAATTGTATATGATTGGGTGGTGGCCAGTTCTATTTGTCTAGAGGGTCTGATATTCTCTAGTATAACCTCACAAACTCCTGTCTAAAAAGGGTGCCTACAGACATTGACTGCTGTTTGCATGGCTCTACTTGAGTTCTTTCACTCTGGATTTTATATCAAACACACAAAAGGTGATGGGAAAAAAGCTAGAAATAAGTCTAACCATTAGCACTTGCTCAGGGTAGCATTCCAACCCATCTTCTTTTCTCACCATGCCACCTCAGTTTAGACGCAGCCATATGCAAATCAGTCTTGACCCAGTAGGAACAGTCCAGCCCAAACTGCCAGGTTAGGCCTTCCCTGAATGGAACACAAGCAACCCAAAACCGGTTGGACCCTGATTGGGGCTCTTCAGTTGGGTGCAGTGTGGTTCCAGTGCACTACCACCTCTCATGGATACCAAATGTCTTCCCCCTCCAAACTAATCATTTCCCTAGCAGAGGCTTCCAGTTCATGCACACCATTAGAATTACACTGCTTCACGCATGTGCCAACATTTGGCAAACGTGAACAAACTACAGGGGTAACCTATATAACCCATAGGCTTTTGGGTATCTAACAAGGAAAATAACAAAGTAAAGCCTACGGAAAAGTAATACATCTACCTGATTATAAGACTGGATACTATCAATTATCCATTCTTGGATTAATCATTCTCAACACAATTTAATTGAGATATTTTTAGATATAGAGTTTCTCCAATTGATAGCCATAAGAAGAGAGAAATGAATATCAAATGTATGGCTCAACTACTTCTTTTAATTAAACCACATTTAACCTTAAATATTGGTCACAACATTGAACACAACTATACAAAATTCATATATATAAACAAAACACATATATTTCTGATTTACATACATATATATATATATATATATATATATATATATATATATATATATATATATATATACACACTTTTTTTGGAACCAAAATAACGGTTCTTTTGCCCCACTTTTTTGAACAAGGATGTCAATGTATTATTAATTCACATAACATTCCTTCTCTTTAGATCACCAAAACAAAGACAAAGGGAGTGTACAAGGTTTAACCGCTTTTAACCTCTCTCCATCTAGCACTCTTTAAAAGATTATTTAATCAACAAAACTCAAACAGGTTTATTGTTTTGACGTCTTCAAATAATGTGTGTCAACGCGTTTCAGCCTCTGCTTAATCCAGGCCTCATCAAGACTATGAGAGCAATTATAATAGAACCCAGGTCAGGATCTACTGTAGCCAAAAATACGAGATCCAACTATCAATATCAATAGTAAGGGCTTTTGACTTGAATTCCTTCAAATTGGGCAATCACCCCAACAGAAAAGAAAGCCTCATAAATCATCCTTAGGGTCCTCAAACTCTCCACGGCGGTAAAAAATCCAGATAACATTTCCTTTTGAGTCTTGCCGAACGTGCAACATTCTTTAAAATATGAATGACCTTAAGTGGTTTAAAGAACTGACTCTCACACTTAGGACTCTTTCCCAGTTCCCTTACTCTTACCCACTGACGTACATATTTTTGTCAGGCAAGCCATTCCTCAAACACTCAATAACATCCTTCAAAATCAATTCCTTGGCACTTGCCTCTTTCCTACACCCTTGTCAAAAGCTTGTAAACCATTCTTAATAAAACTCAGCTAACACATTTCTCTTTCCCGGTATGTATTCCAGTTTGCATATGAAATAAATCTTGTAAACAAATAGATAAACATGTGAATCTTACAGAAGGGTTCACCACACCACTAGTAGACAGAACTTTAACCTAATGTTTACGATCACATCTTATTACACATGCCTATCCCCAAATAAAAGCTTTCAAATTAGTTCCCAGACCCATCCTAGTGCTTCACACTCTATGACAGTATTGTTCTCTTCTGATGGAGACAATGGTACTGACGCAAAAGCTACAATGCTCTCTTTCTCATGACTGTCCCTTGGGAAAGTACCTCTTCCAACCCCTTCTCACTAGTATCAGCAGTAACAATGCTTAAGCATTGTAGATGTAACCCCTGAAGAGTTGTGGCATTGTAAATGCCTTTTTTGATACCCTCAAAACTTTCCTGACACTCTTTAGGCCACTTAAATTTGTTCTTATCCTTCATCAACTGTCTCAAATGGTAAGTCAGATCGGCAGATTTACTCACAAACTTGACATAAAATAGAGCAAGACCCCATGAAATGACCTAAAATCATCCTTATACAAAGGCGCCTGAGCCTCTGTGATGGCTTCCAACAATTCAGCCTGTGGTTTAATACCCTGGCTACTAAATTCATGCCCCTAGTAAGTTATTTTCTCCCGGGCAAATTTACACTTTGAAAACTCCACAGTAAATCTGACATATTGTTTAGGTGCTGCAGCAAGGAGTTCCACAGCCTAGCAGTGCAGGCAATGAAGCTTCTGCCTCCCCAATTGTCTCTCCTGACTTTGGGAATAACAAGATTAGATGCAGTAGAATATGTCTACTAGGAACATATAGTTGAAAGCGATGATTCCAGAAATCAGGTCCTGAGTCAAGTAATGCTTTAAAAGGAATACAGAGGGCTCCAAATTCAATCCTTCTCTTGGTAGGCAGCCAGTGTAAATATAGAAGAACATGCGATACTGAATGGTGCTTAGGAATGGCAGAAGGAGCTGGGCAGCTGCATTCTGTAAGATCTGCAGCGTATATAAAACTCTTTTTCGAATAATGGTAAAAAGAGCACTGTAGTAAACGATTTTTGACAAAAGGAGCGCAGAGATCAATCACAGCCTTCTGCAATTCGGGGGAATTCAAGGGGGGAATGTTTCTGATGGTTTCAAGCATATAAAAGCCAGAAGAGGTGATGGAGATTTTTTACTTTAGGAGCTGGAGTAGGTAGTTCCCCCATTTCTTAGGCCACCACTTGGTTGTCCATAACAATGTATTTGAGCTGAATAGCAGAACCTCGGTTTTACGCAGAGTTAAATTTTAAACAGTTGCTGGACATCCAGTTTCCACATTTGGAGCATATTATTGTGGAATCTTGAAGCCGTATTATCAGGATTACTGGCTACTAACACCACAATTTGTGTGTTGTCTGCATAGGACACTAGTGCCAAACCAAAAGATTTTATTAGGTTGTCCTGGGGAGCTACATACAGCTTTAAAAAGCTCGGCCTCAATGATGATTGCAAGGTGAAGGAGGGAGCCTTAAACCTGTTGAGCTTGACAAACTGTTCTCTATTTAATAGAAAAGATTTTATGAGCCTTGCCTCTAATACTGGTGGCAAAGAGGGGATCAATAAGGAGACCATGATTTACAGAATTGAATGCTGCAGAGAGATCTAATAAAATCAAAGAAGCATTACCTCATTGTACAAGAATTGCCTAATTTCCTCTGAAGCTGTAATCAATGATAGTTTGGTGCTATGTTTGTTTCTGAAGCCAGACTGAGTGGCATTAAGAAGTACATTGTTAAGAAACAGTCATAGCTCCAGATTGATAGTTTTTTCAACAATTTTAGAAGAAAAAGAAAGACTAGAGATCGGCCTATAATTGTTGGGGTCATTGATGTCTAGCTTTTTTAAAAAGAGGCCCTTTTCCATTCCTTTGGAAAGGAGCCCAACAAGAACCTTTTTAAACATGCCCATGGAAAGCTTAGAAATAACAGCTAGTGCTAGCTGAAGAATTTGAGGAGGCAGGGGGTCAGTGGCGATCCAGATTTAATTCGGCACATCATGGACAGAACTAGCTCCTCTTATAATGAGAAGGACGTCAAGAAAGTTTTTCCAGTATCACCTGAGGAAAACTGATCCAATGAAACAGTAGATGAGTAAGAGGTGTTTACTGGCATGTCAAGCTGGCCCAGGAGCAGGTGCCTGCTGGTTCAAGATTGTTGATTATATCCTCCTCTCTTAGTAGAGGATTGGCAGAAAGATTAGCTGAGAATGTATTGTAAATCTATTCTACCTTGTTTTGAAAAAAGGCAGCCAATGCGTTGTAAAACACTTTACTGGCTGTATTATTTTTAGGCTCTGGTAGTTTATTCAATTTTTGCACTGTGGCAAAGAATTCTTTGGAAACATTTATAGAAAATTTAATTTTCAGAGTAAAGTAATTGGATTTAAGCTCTGAAAACCAGGTTTTTATACGTCCAGAAGGCCTGTTTCTAAAACAACTTGACTCTGGGCTTATATCGATTATGACTTTTCCATTCAAGCCTTCTGCAGGCTTGTTTTTGGGGTCTAAGATTATCAACAAACCAGGGTTTGGATACCTCTAGAGAGGGCCATCCTAAGCACGCCCCATCTTCGTGAATCCGACCCTACAGCAGTCACATGTCAAGTCAAGTCAAGTCATAAAATTTGTATAGCGCACTACATACCCAGAGGGTTTCAAGGCGCTTAGGAAGGGGAGGGGGATTATTTGTCAAATATCCAAGTTTTAAGCTGCTTTCTGAACGCTAGGTGATTCTGGGTGAGGCGAAGGTAAGCGGGGAGTGAGTTCCATGTTTTGGCAGCCAGGTATGAAAAGGATCTGCCTCCCATGGTGGTCTTGTTGATGCGAGGTACAGTGGCGAAGGCTTGACTGGAGGAGCGAAGTTGGCGGGAGGGGGTGTAGAAGGACAGTCGAGAGTTGAGGCAATCTGGTCCGATGTCGTAGAGTGATTTGTGTGCGTGGGTAAGCAGTCGGAAAGTGATCCTCTTATTGACGGGTAGCCAGTGGAGGTCTTTAAGGTGACCAGAAATGTGTTCGTTGCGTGGGATGTCTAGTATGAGCCTGGCTGAGGCGTTTTGGATTCGTTGTAGTTTCTTCTGGTGTTTAGCGGTGGTGCCTGCGTATAGGGTGTTTCCGTAGTCCAGTCGGCTCGTGACTAGAGCGTGGGTGACTGTTTTTCTTGTTTCAGAGGGGATCCAGCGAAATGTTTTTCTGAGCATGCGAAGAATGTTAAAGCAGGAAGAGGATACGGCGTTGACTTGTCTGTTCATGGAGAGTGAGGAGTCCAGGATGACGCCAAGGTTCCGTGCGTGGTCTGTCGGGATGGGTGCTTTTCCGAGGGCTTCCGGCCACCAGGAGTCGTCCCATGCAGAGGGGGATGTACCTAAGATGAGGACTTCTGTTTTGTCTGAATTCAGTTTCAGACGGCTTTGTTTCATCCATTCGGCGACTTCTTTCATTCCTTCGTGTAGGTTAGTTTTGGCGGTGCTGGGGTCCTTGGTGAGAGAGAGGATCAGTTGAGTGTCGTCCGCGTAGGAGATGATGTTCAGGTTGTGTTGGCGGGCGATGGTCGCTAGGGGGCTCATGTATACGTTGAAGAGGGTGGGACTGAGTGAAGATCCTTGAGGTACGCCACAAATGATTTCAGAGGCCTCGGACTTGAATGGTGGGAGGCGGACTCTCTGGGTTCTTCCGGTGAGGAACGAGGTGGTCCATTCCAGTGCTTTTCCTTGGATACCGATGTTTCTGAGGCGTTGTAAAAGGGTGCTGTGGCAGACAGTGTCGAAGGCTGCAGAGAGGTCGAGGAGGATGAGGGCGACTGTGTCTCCATTGTCCAGTAGAGTTCGAATGTCGTCTGTTGCTGCGATGAGGGCGGTCTCAGTGCTGTGTTTGGCTCGGAAGCCGGATTGTGAGGGGTCGAGTGATTTGTTGGCTTCGAGGAAGGCGGCGAGTTGGTTGTTGACAGCTTTCTCGATGACTTTGGCCGGGAATGGAAGAAGCGAGATGGGGCGGTAGTTTTTGAGTTCGGTGGGGTCTGCTGTTGGTTTTTTCAGAAGGGCGGTGAGTTCAGCGTGTTTCCAGTCTTCTGGGAAGGTAGCGGAGTTGAAGGAGCAGTTGATGACGTCTCGGAGGTGCGGGGCTATGACGGAGTCTGCTTTGTTGAAGATGTGGTGAGGGCATGGGTCTGTGGGGGATCCGGAGTGGATGGAATTCATCAGGCGGATGGTGTCCTCAGTGGAGATTAGGTTCCAGGCGTTAAGGGTGTTTACGGGGGGAAGATGGTCAGCAGATGGTAGGGTGGGTTGGCTTCCGGGTTGGTTGTCAAAGCTGTTGTGGATGTCAGCAATCTTGTTGTGGAAAAAAGAGGCTAGGGAGTCGCAGAGGGTTTGAGATGGGGTGATGTCGTTGGAGTTGGCCGCGGGGTTGGAAAATTCCTTGACGATGTTGAATAGTTCCTTGCTGTTGTGGGCGTTGTTGTCAAGTCGATCCTTGAATGCTGTTTTCTTGGCTTTTCGGATCAGTTGGTGGTGGGTGCGGGTGGCGTTTTTGAAGGCGTCCTTGGTGCTGGTGGATGGGTCTTTTTTCCAGGCCTTTTCAAGGGAGCGGCACAGTTTCTTGGACTTCTTGAGATCATCGTTGAACCATGAGGCCTTCTTGTTGCCAAGTTTGTGTTGACGTTTTTTCAGTGGTGCTAAGGTGTCGGCGGTGTTGGATAACCAAAGGGTGAGGTTGGAGGCGGCTTCGTTGGCGTTGGAAGAGAGGGCTGGGGAGGTTCGAAGGAGCGATGTGGAGATCTGATCCGTGGTGATTTTGTTCCAGTTTCTTTGTAGAGTTGGTTGGAGGTGGATGATGGGTTTCGGCTTGTTGTAGGTGAAGTGAACGCAGCTGTGGTCAGTCCAGATGAGATTCGTAGTGTGGCTGAAGGAGACATGGTTGCTGGAGGTGAAGATGGGGTCGAGTGTGTGACCTGCGATGTGGGTGGGGGAGGTGACCAGTTGTTTAAGTCCGAGGTTGGCGAGGTTGTCCAAGAGGGTGGCGGTGTTGCGGTCGTTGATCTTTTCAAGGTGGAAGTTGAGGTCTCCCAGAAGGATGTAGTCTTTGGAGGGGAGCGCGTGTGGGGTGATGAAGTCCGTGATGTCTTCACTGAATTTTGCGCGGGGTCCTGGTGGTCTGTAGAGGAGGGTGCCTCTGAGTGTGGTCTTGGGGTCGATGTGGATCTGGAAGTGAAGGTGTTCGGAGTTAGCGAGGTTGGCGTCGGAGCTGGTAGAGATGCGGATGGATTTCTTATGGATGATAGCGATTCCTCCTCCTGTATGGTCGGTGCGGTCCTTGCGTGTGATCTTATAGTTATCAGGGATAGCGATGGCGATGTCAGGGGCGGAGGAGGCGTTCATCCATGTTTCCGTTAGGAAGGCGACGTCAGGAGAGATGGTGTCTAGGAGGTTCCAGAGGTCAATGGCGTGCCTGTGGACCGAACGGGTGTTGAGAAGGATGCATTGTAGGTGGTTGGGGTCTGGAATCTGTGGTGTGGTCGTAGCGGGGATGTTGTCGGTGCCGCTAAATTTGCAGGAGAGGCAGGAGAACGGTCCATGGGTGCGTCCAGGAGCGGCATGGACGCAGTTGGGGGCGCGACCGGGGTTAAGGGCTAGGAGGGTGGCGGCATCGTAGGTAACGCGGGAGGGCTGGGGAGCGCGAGGGGCAGGGGGTCTGGTGCTGGGCGCGGTCCAGGCGCGGACGGGCGTAGACGGGCTTACCTTTGGCGCACCTTCGGCGCGGGTTGGGCGCGGTCGCTGCGCGTAAACGCTGCGCGCGGGAACAACTGTCATATATGGAAAGTGGAGGGGGAGGGGCGAGGGCTGCTCAGCTGGGAGGCGGGGCGGGCTCCAGGGATCACAAACATGCACAGTTAAAGCCCAGCGCATGCACGTCCCCATGTTATATTCTCCTAAACTTCCATTGGTGTACCATCCTCAAATGCCGCTGTTACAAGAGGGATTTTTAAACAAACCCAGACTAAATTTGACATACATAAATGGGGGGACCTATACTTGAAAGGGAAATTTCGTACCATGCAGCAGGTGTTCACTACATCTACTCCCCTCCCCTATGGATATTTTCCGATATGTTAGGTTACGCCAAGGCATTAGAAAATACACACCGTCATACCCACAAGAACTTTTAGGAACTACACACGTTCATCCATTACACACGCTTGTGATGAATGAGCAGGCTTTGCATGTGGTATCTACACTCTACCATAACATTTATACCAGCCAAAGCCCGCAACGCAGTGAGGCACAGGAGAAATAGGGAGCGGAATTGGGCCACACAATTACTGAAAAACAATAGTTCTACTGTTGTAAACAAACAGAACAGGTCTCAGCTAGTTGTCACCTACGTATTATACACTATGAATTCTTACATCGTATCTGTCTTACCCCCGTTAAAATCTGTAGGTAAAAGCTGAGAAACAATGACCACTGTGACATGTGCGGGCGATAAAAGGAGATTTTTTGCATCTTGCTTGTAGTTGTCTCAGCATCCTAGAATATTGGCAACAGGTGTTTACAGCATTACAACAAATGACATCTCCCCTGATCCAAGCCACACCATTGACTGCACTTCTAAACTACACAGAGACTGTAGAGATGGGATATAGACGTTTCATTTCCTTAGGGCTGTTACTGGCCAAACCTAAGGTGGCATGTCGGTGGGGTCGGTGCAGAGCCCCTACATTTATGGGGTGGCTCAAAGATATGCTATTCTGGCAAGATCAAACACTCACGTATTCGGAACGGCTACCACTAGCCTCGAGGCCCAGAGACATATGTGACCCCTCAAATCGTACCTCCTTGCACACCCAATTGATACTACTACAAATAGTATGTAACTAAGGACATCGCCTACACACAAACTAAGAGACAGATACAAAAACAATATTGTTTGAGTACCCTTGAATGTATTCTCCATATTGGTGCAAATGCCAATGTGTTCAACTGTTGTATTTTAGATCTGCTGCACCTGGATACCATGAATGTCATTCATAGTACTGTCTTCACCACTGTTTAAGCACGTACTTGACTGTGCAATTCATGTGTCCTGAATGTTCTTTGGTTTTTAAACTAATAAAAACAGATTAAAAAAACAAACAGGGTTTGGAAGGGGCAATTCTTTTGTTTTTAAAACATTTAGGTGGACCCAGAAGGGAAATACTAGAATCAATCACATAGCCTCAATTTGCCATTAGCCTTATGCTCTACAGCCATTGCGGTACACCAATCAGAGGATTTAATGAGCTCTATTATATCTGCCTTATCCTCAAATTTTTTTAACGTTCCTCTCTGAGTAAAATTGGCACCCTTTCAGCTTTATGAACTTTTGGTGTTACATTTTTATTCAAAACAATCTTATGCTTAAAATAGGATCATTTTAAATATTCACCATTAAATGCATGTGGGAATTTCTCCAGCATATGTTTACCTGCCATCTCTTCTTCATCCACTATCATGACTTGTTCTTTCCTATTGGGGTTCAACACCATATGTAATTTCCCTTGATCAAACCACCCCAAAACCAAAGGGCTCTTCTTTGCAACACACAATTTTCCAACTGCATGCCTATTCTTTTTTCCAGGCAAAGTGTTTATTACAAATTGCTTCGAGCTGAGAAATATAAGGCAATAAAACTATAAGGTGCTCCCTCAAAGGAAAGGTCTTTAAACTGAAGAGGCGATGAAGGGACCTTCTGCCTCAGTTTGCCTCTTTGATCCATTAATTGGTGGAGCTATTGTAAGAAATCAGCTCTTCTGGCTTGAACCACAGATTGATCTCCTTTTGGCCCTTTCCACAGAGTCACTGCCATGGCATATGTTCCTGTCAACCTGTACGCAGAAGACACCGAGGATGGTCCCTGGTTTGGAATCGACCGGGTTGGTCTATCCCAGCATTACACTGTCAGTCTTCCCAACATAAAGTCCTTCCCACGCCATATGCACAACAGGGTATTCACCAAGCCAGGGTAAAATGGGCGATTCTTCAGGTCAATGTAATGTTCCTTCAGAAGTTCATTGGAGGCGTGCATAAACTTCATGGATACCAGTCGGTAGCACATCTGGTCAAAGCACTTAATTATCTCCCCTACCAGGCTCAGTTGAACACCATCTGGCTTGATGCAAATGAAGGTGCGTTCTGTGACACTGTTACCAGACATGTTTCTGTTGCAGGAAGTGCTGTATTCGCCCTTAATGTAGGCAGCGCTGAGGTAGGGAGCCTGTATGCCTATTCTTGAATCTGTAAGATTAAATTCTTGTAGCCAAGAATGTGTATAGACTTACCCCCAAAACCTTCTGGGCATATATCAGTGAGTAATAATTTAGAGCCCAACTTGTTCACAAATGTGTTCTTCCAGACACTCTCATCAACAATGGTGTGTGGCGAAGCAGAGTCCGCAACAATATGGATGCCTACACCCCCTATAGTCATTAAAGGATGTAGGTTTATTTTTTATTGCTCCAGCTTCCAATATCTTCAATATAACCTCCCTTACATTGAGAATCTCCTGAGATAAATCACTGTAACCAAGGTCACTATCATCCTGTTCTATCACATCCCACATGCTTCAATTCATTTGAAGAAACTCCAGCGGACTGGTTATTTTCCTGTTTCTCTCATGTGGCAGCAATGGATGTAAAGCACAGACACTAGCAACATGTGCTTATTGAGAAAAGTGGTGTGCATGACAAACTTTAAAGGTATAGGCCACGGTTTGCTCCTGAAATGAAGATGAGGGGTGCCACGAGCCACTTGTGTGCTGCGTCTGCGTAGTTTTTGCGCACCCGAGAGGCGCCACGTCAACCTTTGGTTGGACCCTTTAGACTTCGGGGAATGATAACGGATGCGGCTGGGGGTACCGTGCTGCCCACTACCTGGAACTCGGTGTCACAAACACGCTCTTTAGTGCATGTTCCCCCCCCCACCATATCTCCTATCTCACAATTCCCCATATGCAAGAGAAAAAGTATTCATTGTGGTTCCTCTCCACGCTTTAACTGTGTGCTTCATGGTAATGAAAGTGGGGATTTGCATACGGTACGCATGGGAGCTCTTTTGCGCCATTATTTTGCGCGGAATCTAAGAGGTGGACTCTTGCACTTCGGGGAGTTTGATGTCTGTGTCAAATGAATGTGTTTCTGGAGTGAGCCGGAGGTCGGCTTCTGGTGGCGTCAGTGAAGTTAGGGAGGTGGCAAGCCTTGCAGACCTCTGCTGCCGAGGCAGCAGGAGCACTGAGTGACAGCTGATTGACAAGGTGAGGGCAGGGAGGACAGGGCACGGGGCCTCCAACGGTGGTTCAATGCCAGAGATTTGGGCGACTTCCAGGAAGTCGCAGCATGAACGTCATTTTTATCAACTTTGGAAAGATGAACAGTGGAATTGAACCTTCCAGACCTATTGCGCCTTTGAAGGCTTGGGTGAGCGCTCAGTTAATGAATGCCACAAACCAAAGTCTGTTTTCGGCAAAAAACACGACAAGCGTAAACGTGTTCACTCTGTTTATACTTCCTTTTTTTGTAACTGGTCGGAGTTGCATGCAGCAAGTGTTGGCCCTGGGGCTCATGTTAGCACAAAAACGTGAGTTTTTTTGACAGACTTCTAGTGTCTGAGATTATTATTATCATTTTAAACTTTTTTTTCTTTTTTATGATCTCAGTTTATCCTGTACCACAGGTCAGACGAGGTAAAAAGGAGCAATCAATTTGCTATTTTTGGGTGGATCGGCAAAATCCTCCTGGCACTGCTTCTCTGTGGGTGTCATCCACATTTGCATTGCATATCTTTAGCCACTCCTTGATCACTCCTCTTTTGCATATGTAAATTAGGGTATTTTGTACTTTCAACCCTGTCGCTATCCAGTATACGTGCAGCTTTGAAGCTGGTTATAGAGCCAATGTGGTCCCATCTGGCCCCAACTGCAGCCGCTGAGGGAGTGACCACAGCCTGTTGACGGTCCGGAGAGCCAAGATCCAGTTCACCAGGAGCTGAAGCATCCCAGGATTGCTCGTAAAATGCGTTCAGCAGCACTGAAATACGCTGGGGACAACTATACAATTGGGCATTTAAGGGGTCCACCAGTACGTGGATGTCCGAAGGCTCAACCAATTGTGATCTGGGGCTTAAAACCAGGACACATACGAAAGTGCACAGCAGACAGTGGAATACAGGTTGCAAGCAGTGCAGCCAGACAAGCTGAAAGGACAAGAACCAGTGCTCAATCAGTTCTTGAAGCAGAGGTGTGCCGAAGCAATGTACCAAGCATTCACGGTACATTAGCACACATGGCTGGGCTTGTTCCATGTTGTTTTGAGCTGGGACATCCATAGGGATTAAAATCACAGTCTCTGCAATCAGGAGCAGGACAAGTGGAAGACCTCCAAAAATTCTTCCAAGTTAGCAGTGTATAAAGTATGGAATCACCCCGAATACTGCCTAGAAGATACTGACCAACCCAGAGCCTATAGACTTAAAAAAGTACGCTATGCCTCTCGTATCAGTCATGTTAGAAATACGATGGACCAGCTCCCCAAAATGCTGTGGGAAGTTAATATGAAATAGTGTCTATTTCTTTGAAGAGGGTCATGCAAACTAGAGATCAAACATCCCTCTAGCTGATGTTAGGGCCACATTTTTTGAAATCGCATGGCTTTCAGTTTGCTTAGTGCTTCAAAGCGTACTTTGGAAATGCTTATCGAAGGCCATAACTGTGCGGGCTAGTGGAAACAGAACTTGAGCATAACAAGTAACTATGGAATTTACCGTCACCACATAGGCGTTACCGGGGTCATCCCACAACAGCATTGACTGTTAAGTATCAAAAAGCTCCCATGAAAGAGCCGAAGCTTTGAAAGCCAGACGAATCACAGCAATCGGGGAGCCTTTTAGATAACAGGACAGGTTTACTACAGACGCATTACAAGCCCCATGAAGCAAAATGTCCTTGCAGACCAGAGACCCACTTCAAGTCTTCTCACAGTCCGAACCACTGCGAAAGACTTCAGACTCCCCATTTCTACATTGATACTTGAAAGGTAATCCCAATATCCCAATACTCATGTTCGTACCCTTCCCCTAATGCTTCAAATCTGCCTACCTGATGGTGTTGCAAGCAATATTGGAAATGGAATGTCGAAATTGGTTTAGTAATATACCCATGGATGAGCCGATCTTTGGATTGCTTTTCAGCAACGCTGAAAGGTAATTTCTCTAGTTTTTCATACAGTAGTGTTAATATATCACAATGGTATGTGGCTGGAATGTAATGTTTGAAGCGCCCAGCTCAATAACATTATAAACCTCCATGCAGACCTGTCCTGATGTATTATGTCTAATGTAGATGACAATATGTTGCCCAAAGAGTATTTTCTAGAGGATAAGGTGGCCATACCATTGTCTACCACTACCAAAACCTTTTCTGAATTAACCCTGTCAATTTCTCGCAGCCTTTCAGCAATATCTTGCTGAGAAATCTTCCATATCTTATTGATTAGTGCATACAAGAAGCGTATTTGACGTGGCTTCCGGAGACCTAATAAAAAGTCCCTGACATACAGGTCATCAGACAAAAGAGGCAAGTGTTGTTTCACCTGTGATAGTGTTGAGGTTTACTGCCAATCAAGGCGCAACTTCCTAACACTCTGAGTTGTCACTACACCCAAAGATTTAGATGGTACATAATGCATGTCAGGTCAACTATCCTTGGTGTTACCTAGAAATCGCACTCGACACCTGTTTATTGTCCAGTGACCAAACCAACCATCCCTTCCAATTGGGGTCAGATGAACTTCCCACCCTGTACCCCTTTAAACACCACAACCCACAATGGTACTAAAAATGACCCAAAAACTATTTGATTAAATTTAAAAAAGTACTAAAATCCCACTATATTAAAAAACATTAACAATATTCATACAAACAATTTATAACATATGCAATTAAAATATATAGTAAAATACATTAAAAGAAATTTAAAATCGATAATATTAACAATATTTTTAACATCAATATTAACATAGATATTTTTTTTATCGATATTAACACTTTCTATATTTCTAACATCAATATTACTTACCTTAAATTCCATATTCTTGTCATTGATATTCTTGCTGACGATATTTGTTTCTGACGATATTTCCAACTTGATATTTCTGTAGGTCCTTATTACATTTTTTATATTTTGTATGAATACTGTGGTGCTATAGGGCAATGATTCCATTGAGTGTCAATATAAACAGCACGCAGATTTATCCAGGAAATGTTGACCTTAATGTTGAATACAGAACATGTCATCATAATTAGATGTACCATCATACAATTCACCAAAGAAAAATACAGTTGAAGGCTCTAGATTTCTAAGCAATTCATACAGTGTATTACTGTCCTAATCATCAGAAAAAGCACTAGGGGTAATGATTTAATGTTTTGAACAAATATGTAATTTTTAGCAGTTCAGTGGGGCCATATACATAATACAATACCCTATCCCATACAGGTAACACCAGGGAAAGGTCTCTTCATTCACAGTGTGATGATAGTGTGGTTTGAGTACCATGTTCACCAGTTGTACTGCACAGTTTTCCAGAAGACACTGTCCATTTAAGAGCAGCAAAAAGACAGTTACCAAAAATCCAAAGGACCACGAAAAGTAACCAAATGTAATCCAAAAATGTAACCAGGGAGAAACAAAATATATAATTTTCAGCTAAAGATAGAAAACACACTTTCAGCCTGAAAGGGAAAGGTGATGGTGGAGGCCGTGGATCAGTTGGTGGAGGCGGTGGATCAGTTGAATGCGATGAAAAGTCATGAACATAGCCCGAGGCCCTCTAATCTATTTTTGGTAGTTCAGCATAATATGTAGAACTGGGAGATTACTTGATCTGTGGTACGTTTATGTAGACTATTCTTGTTAGGCTTCTGAATCGAAATTTGTGTTTCTGTACTAGTTGACTGTACAGTTGTTGTAGTTGCAACAGGTAGAAGATAAACTTTGTTTTTGTTTGTTGACTTCTCTTGTGCAAGAGAGGCTGCATCTTGAGTAGCAAAGCTTTCATCTGAACTTACTGAACTTGCAAGAGAAGGCAGGTAGCTAGCCAGGAGTCCACGTGCCTTACTCTTGAGAATCGGACACATAGGGGGTCATTAGGATGACGGGCGGACTTAGTCCGCCCGCCATCCTATGGGTTATTGGGACCGCCCGCCATAAGGGCGGGGGTCTTGTGGGGGGTATTAGGATGCGCCTGCCACTGTGGCGGGCGCATCCTGCATTTTTAGCATTGTGGCGGGCGGTGCTCTCAGCACCGCCCGCCACAATGCTAAAAATGCACGTATGCATTTGCATAAACAAAGCCACAGGCACCGCGCGGTGCCTGCCGCTTTGTTTATGCAAATGCAGGGGGGTACCACAGGTTCCCTCCGTGTGCACCCCCCACCTCTCCTTCACTCTGGGGGCCCACAGGGGGCCCCCAAAGGGAAGACCGCATGGCTGCCACGGAAAGGCATCTAAAAAAGCCCATGTTAATATGGCTGCCGGTGTCTATTAGACACCGCCACCATATTGGACCTTTTCTTTCCAAGTCGCAAGGCGACCGGGGCGGGAAAACGGCGGACGTCTTTCCGTCTGCCGTAGTCCCCCCGCCATCCTAATATGACAGGGGTCATTTAGGTGAGGATGGCGGGCGGATTGCCCCCGCCAGGCCGGCGGTGGCTACCCCCAGCCTGGCGGGGCAATCTGCCCGCCATCCTAATGAAGCGGTTCAAAAGGGGGTGGTGATGGACGGAGCATCTGAACCAATCAAACACTCACACCCAGTCAACAGATCTGGGTTTAAGCCATCCTAATGGGCCCTATAGTGAGGTTTGATCAGGTGGTGGACCCGCTATGGTAGAGCCTTCATCTGCTGGCAGTTGTCGCATTGGCGAACAAAGTCTTTGTTCTGCTTGTAGAGACCGGGCCACCAATAGCGCTGCTGTTGTAATGAAATCTTAGCTGTCACTGCCTCAAATGCAGAAGCAAGACCCTTGTGTGCAGCTAGTATCAACCCCAGTCTGTGATCTGTGTTCTGGGTTGGCTCCAGAAATGTGAGCATATGGTATGTTTTGTTCATCTAACTTGTAGGAGTACTAGAGTGGAAAGCCTTTCAGCAGGTTGGTTCCGTCGTGCTCAGCTTTGACAGCCACCATGAGGTTTCTGTCTATCCTCGTACTAGAACGATTGATCGCAGCAATGGTAGCAGTGCGAACTGTTTCTTTTACAGCTTCATCTGCCATGTTGTCGGTGGTTGAAGAAGCACACATTTCTCCAGGAAGTGTGTCGCAAGACTTTTGCCTTCACTTGACAGTTCAAATCCCAGAAAAAGACATTTAGGGGCCCATTAGGATGGCGGGCGGACTTCAGTCTGCCCGCCATCCTCGCAGTGCTGGGACCGGCTGCCATATGTGCAGCGGTCCCGCACCGCTGGTTAGGATGCGTCCGCCACCCTGGTGGTGGCAGTCCGCATATTTGATATTGTGGTGGGCGCTGCTTGGCAGGCACTGCGCGATGCCTGCCACATTGTGCATGGGAATGCAGGATCCCCCAAGTGCACCCCCACACCCCCAGGGGGGCCGCAATGAGCCCCCAAAGCATATCCCCACCAGCCTTTCCATGGCGGCATCACCTCCCTGGAAAGACCTTTTAAACCAGGCATCATAATATGGATGGCGGTACCTTCCAGGCACCGCACTCATATTATGCCCCTGCTCCGCCTGGCCGGCAATCGTAACAATTGCCGATCTGTGTGAGCAAATCCCAAATTTCATCGACATAGGACAATGCCTGGTCATCAAAATTATGGAGTAGCTCAGTCACTCTGGCTGAAAACAGCCCAGGGTTATTCTTGTATCCCTGAGGCAATTAAAAGAATTGTTTCGGAGAGCCTAGCGTACTGAAGGCGGTCAAATATCTGCTTCAAGGCACTACATTCTGGCAGATAAAAATAATTCAAGATCTCTAGTGTTGTTTTGTATTTTCTCTACATAATGTGTGCATTTTGTACTGCAAATGTGCGAATAGCTGTGTATAAGTGTCTGTGATCTAATATTAGACGATATGAATAGTCCAGTTTCTTTACTAGAGACAAAGGATTGTTCATAGATGAGATGCAATTTTCTATTATATCTTACTATTCAGGTTTTTCTAGAATTTCCCTAACTTGTTTTTTAGCTTCATGTTTAATTGGGTATTGTCTTTGAGGTTGTGGGGTTATCCTCAATGATATTTCCTGATATGGAGAACCGTCTTCCCATCCAACATGGTTGCTGTATAACGCAGGAGATATCGCTAGCGCCCACTCCTTGGCGTATGATTGTTTCACAGATTCTGGAACAGGGTCAGAGAACGCAGGTAGAATTACAGTTCCCCTGTTTGAGCAATCCATTACGAAACCCAGTGATAAATCCTTTTCAGACCAAACTATATTTAAACCTTGTACCAAGTCCTCCCAAAAGAGAACATTAATAAACCTAGGCATGTCCCCTGCCAACCATAGTTTTATTTCGTATAAATGATGGGGGACGCTCACCCTGGTATCAGGTGTTTTCACCATGATATATTCACTCAGCGCTATTTCCACCAGTCAATCCTAGTGTTGCTTCCACCATGCTGTCTAGCATGATCACTGCCCATTCCCTGCTCAGAAGCATAGTCATTATCTGGGGCATGCCTGACCTTCAGTCCGGCTAGTTTCTTCTTTTTGAATTAAAGCTTGGAAGGTTTCTGTTTATCTACCTGTTTTATTATGTAGTCATTGAGCACTGTGAGTCCTTCTTCGGTTTCACATGCTCCTCTGATCTACCCTCTAACTACCCACCTCTCCAAATATTAATCGAATAATTCCTGAAAGGAATGAGACAAACATGTATCGGTATCTTGATACCTGTCGGGCAGTCTAATATTATCACTATTTCAGAGATTAGATCTCTTTTCAGTGGCTTACTGTTGAGGAGACCCACACCGTGATTTTGTCTTGTCTTTATTATTTTTGGGTTTATTATCCCACTGCTTCTTCATTGAAGGGTCGGGCGCTTGCTTAGAGTTATCCTTTTCAGTATTACTCTTTAGTTGTGGTTTACCAGGTCTGGCTCCCAAATTATCTCTACCTAACATATCAGTCAGTCAAAATACTTTATTTTGATCACAAAGATCACCAAAGTAAAAGATAGACACAGTTTACAGTGTACTAAATAACCAAAAAGGACAGTCCAGGCACTGTCATAGAATGGATACAATTATTAAAACATGATAAAACAATACGCAGATTTAACACATATACAATATACAAAACATTCCACTGCATTCATCTCGGTGATAGCTACTCAGGAAGTGACTTACACATCCAATAGGCACTTGGAGCGCCTTATCCAGGTTGCCATAAGAAATTTGCCCACCCCAACGACATAGGTTCTAACTGTGCTGGTACTTAAAATTCCAAGATTTGACCAGATGGATACAATATCTAAACTGCAGATATAGTTAGCGTGCAAGAGGGTTCGATTTTGTCATTGAATGTCCCAAAGCTCATAAATGGTTTAAAATCATCAATAAAAGATTAAGTGAGACTACCTGTGCTACTCGTCACTATATCCATAGTTGTTGCCTCCCAATACAAATTTTTTATCTTTTCTCTAGATAGCTAACAAAGTTGTTTCGGAAAAAGCTGATAACATGTAGGCTCAACCTCTGTAAGAGAGTTTTGATAACATGGAACCAAAGGATTTCGATTACACTCATGTGGGTCAACAAATCTCTGACACCTTCACTGTAGGGTTCAAGATCGGCTGAGGTCCGTAAACGATACCAGAACAGTAACCTAGTGTATCATGGGTTTCTTCGATAATTCTAGGCAATTCAAATCCCTTAGGGCTGCTTCCTCGTTTATGTTATTTAACAAAATGGCAGACACTGTGGCAAAATTGCCCATCAGTTTCATACCCAAGTCCAGGGCCGGTCCTGCCCCGTACTCATTCTGGAGCTGTTTCAGCACCACAGGCAAAACAGCCATAGAAGGGGTACCATGTGTTCTGGTATATACTGCAACAAAAACTGTACCCCAAGTGGTGCAGTCTTCCACCAGGGGAGCCATCCCCAGCGGCAAGCAAATTGTTAGTATTCTGGGTTTTTCCTGCGGGCCTATGTGGGGAAAACTGCTTTAAGCTGACTTGCTTTTGGGCAATCCAGAACGGAATCTCCTCCTGCCTGATGGAAATTTGTTCCCAAAACTGCATTTGGCGTTTGTGGGCTAATGCCCAGGGTAGCTAATTGAAGTTGTGCAGCCACGCAGGGTTAAGTGTCAATGTCCGCATATTGAACGGTGTAAGACTTCTATATATTGTTGTATATTGCTCTGCCTAGAGTCACAGCCACCTCCCGCCAGACTACAAGTAATTTTGTGGTCTGGCGGGCTGGCGGCCTGGTGGTTCCCGTGGTGGTGCCTCTTTTAAAGGCGGCAATGCCTTTGAAAAAGTCACCACAATCAGAACGCCACACAGGTTCCTGCACGGCATAAACTGTAAAGTCTATGCCATGCAGAAACTGGGGCACATGCACACGAGGCTCATGTTGTGCCCATCTGCATGCTTCCCCATGCAGGAGGGGCATGGGAGGCCTTGTACGGCCCCTCTTCTCTCAGCACCGCCAGCCTTTTCATGGAGGAAAGACCTCCATTAAAACACTACTGGTCCTGAAACTTGTAATATAGATGGCGGTGAGCAGTGGTGGCACCTGCATCTTACAATGGCCTTAATCGCTGCGCCGCCGCCAGGGAACAGCGGAGCCAGTGGTCCAATTACAGTCCGACCATCCAACTCATAATAGGGCAGTCCGACCACCGGTACAGCAGTGGCTGGACTGCCACTGCTGTGCCACCATGAGTCTGGCCATCCTCAGACCACCAGATTTGTAATTAGGCCCCAAGTCTTTATGTAGTGTTCGCTCCTCTGCTGTTGGGAAATTATCAACATTAGGAAGCGATGTTAAACTAATTCATGTGTTCTTGGTTAGTGAGAGGTATCTCCATTTCATCATATGGTGTGTATTCTTTTGGTATTTCATCTTCTGTGTAGGTGTGAAATAGCTGTGTGACGTTGTCTGCAGACGGGTATGTAAACCAAGAATAGAACACCTCTGTCCTAAATGCTTTGCGTGCCTCTACCACGAAGGTAACATCTCCTTCCTTTGCTGGAAGACTATGTTGTAATAGTTACAGAGTAACCACATGTCTGCAGTTCTCTGTAATGTTTAATGCCCTGGGATTTTCATCTCCAGACATGATAGGCAATAAATTACAGAGAAGGTATGACAGTGGGAATAACAGATCCTTTAAAGCTTGAACTACATACAGCCAAAACATAGGTGTTACCTACTCAGCTGAGGAGGGTGTTCCCTACTACAACTGATGTCTCTTGTTTGAAAGTATATAGGGGTCTTTGAGAAGGCACGATTGAACTACTCAGGCGTTCCATAAAATAAGAACATAACCAACGTTGGCGGCACCATGTTGTGTAGTTTCCACCTCGTGCCTTGTAGTAGGAATTGCGCATTTGTGGACAGCATTAATGTTGGGATGGTGCCAGACTGATTCTATGCACCCGCTCAGTATATGTTGTCCTATAAACCATGTCACAGTGCCACCATAAGCCCCCCCTAAACCTAGTCGGGCAGCAAATGGCTTCTGGCAACCACTGAACATGTCAACCATGGTCCCCCAGAAAGCGTGGTAATAGATCTAGATCTCTTTTGCTCAGACACTCGTGCTCTAGTACTCTAGAGGGACATACAAGAAATACACAGAGGGATGTTCTCAATATTTTTTTGAACCAGCATGATTTTTGTATAAATATATGTGCTGCGATGATCAATAGACCGAAGCAGATGAAAGTTACTAAAAGCACCAGACGGTGAACAGAATAAAAAGCTCCACCATGGTGGTAAAACAATGTATATATGCAGGCATTTTTCCTGTAGCAGTGAGTAAAGTTTCCTATGGGTATAAACATGGGAACGGTGCTCCTGCCCGGTGATCCACCATGGTAAGTCAGCCTGACCCCAAGAGCCCCACACAACACAAATGATGGGGCTGAGGGCCACCAGCTGTCCCTGGAGTAGGCATTGAATACCCTGGTCGGACCCGAGGAAGTGCCAGGGCAGAGGCTGAGAAACTGGGGGCGAGGGCCTCCCAAGATGGCGGACAATAGATGAAGGGAGCTGGGGATCGTGGACGAGTGAGCAAACACCTCCCAAGATCAAAGAGCCAGGGAAAGGCACTCTGGGTGCGAGAAGCAGTGGTCGGCAAGTACACAGGAATTAAGTAAACGTCAGGAGATCCTACAGAGCCCAGGGCCTGCCAGAGAGATCACTGGATTGAAGCAGTGGGGGCAGAGAGATCCCCCCCTGCCACCACTGGGTAGCATTGCAGCGGTCACAAGTTAAGGGGTGCTGAACAATGGGGAGTAAGACAACAGCGCAGTGGAAGTTACCCATCTAGAGGCCTTGTGGAAAGAGGCGGCATTAGGCCACAACCTCACAGGTCAGAGGCCGCTAGCAAGCAGGCCAGCAATAGCTTAAGTACACGGGCATGGCCTGGAACACCAGTGAAGAAGGAGTCGTGCCCAGGGCTGTGGTGCCAAGACGATCGACATCCATAAGGAGTGGAGCAGGCGAAAACAACAGTGGTGTGGCTCCTGAGGCCAGAGGAGTCATAGCCGAAGCCCGGTCGGCAGACTCGAGGACGGAGCTCTGTTGCCTGAGAAGAGCGGGAACGGCTGGGAGAGCAGAGCACTGCTGGCACCCAAAAGTCCCTGGAGGTGAGTGCCACGCAGACCTGGGGCTGAGGCGACCTATGAGAGTGGGTGCAGATGAAAGCCCTTGAGAGCAGTATGACGGGAGGCACCGCTGAGCTGCGGGGGTTGCGCAGAACCCGGGACCTTGGCCTTGAGTACTAAGCGGGGTGAAGAAATAGACTTGTGGTTAACCTAGGAGCAGGAGGGGCAGCTGGAACCCCGGCAATTTTCCTGTAGGTGCCTGATGTGGAAGTGCATCTCCCCGTGACTAACGAGGAGGCCAGTTTGGCGGGGGGCTGCGTAAGAGGGGGAGCTTCATCAATCTGCCCCCATGAATGAGGCAGTGGGTCCAAAGACTGCCTTTTGCTTGAGGCCAGATAGGGGAGCATAAAAGAACCCCTGGAGAAGGAAACTTGAAAAAATGTCTGCCCCACAGACCAAAGGAAAACAACCACCTAGTCATCAGAGGAGAGTCTGGTGACTGACACGGATACATCCACAAACAGAACCCCAGTTCAACCAGGGGCATCAGAGGCAAATTCAGTAGACCCGACAACGAAATCAATTGAGGATGTGCTAACACCAAGCACAGTGGCTTTTTGTCCCAGGTCCAGGACCAAGGATTACCACCACCTCCACAGAAAGGGGCAACAGGAGGCCCCGCCCGACAAGGCGAGGAAAGAACAGGCAAATCTCTACGAAGCGGGAAGAATGTAGTTTAATTATCAACATTTCATCTAAGGAACTTACTACACAACAAATTAAAGTATTAAACAAAGGATTATCATTTGTACCTACCAATACCCCGAACCACATGGAACTGGAAGCATCTGTATACAGATTCATGAGAACATTGCGGCTATGCCATTTTTTCAACAATGTGGTCAATACTGAACAAAGGGATCAGTCGACAGAAGAAGGAAAGTTTAAACCTAAGAGTACCTTTCAGGCACCCATCTCACACAAGATGTTGGATACCTATGAAATAATGATCAAAAAAGATATTAAGGCTCTGGATCAAAAGAAGGTTAAAACATATAACCTAACTAAGCATGACAGAGTAACAATAAAGGCTATAGCTAACAATACGGAATTAACAATGCAGCCTGCTGACAAGGGGGAGCCATCGTCCTTATGGACAGTGTCTTTTACCAACAGAAAGTTAACTCACACGTCTTGGATGCTAACACATATTTACCACTGGAAACTGACCCTACCACAGAATTACTTGGAATATTGGGGCAACTCTTACAGAATGCAGTGGACCTAGGGTGGATAGACGATCCCACAAGAATGTATCTTACCACATCTAACCCTCAATGACCCCGTCTGTACATGATTCCGAAAATTCACAAGAGTCTCACAGATCCTCCCTTCAGGCCGATAGTATCGGGGTGCGGGTCAATCTTTGATCCCCTCGGAAGATATCTTGATTACTTTCTACAGAAATTCGTACAAAAATGGAGATCATACATAAAATATACCACTGACTTTTTAACCAAACTGGAAAGCACACAACAGGATATGCAAGAATCATAGTTACTTTGTACCATAAATGTGGTAGCACTTTACACCTCAATACCACACGCCGCAGGTTTGGAAGCCGTCCAATGGGCCCTACTACAGTTGGAAGATCTCAGTACAGACAAAGTGTTTGCAAAACAGTTACTTCAATTAGAACGATTGGTACAACGCACAGCTCACTGGAACCTCCATGGGTTTTTCGGGGGCGCCTGCAAACATTTTCATGGCTTTATTTGAGTACCAGAACTTGATGAGCAACAACATGTGGTGGTCTAGGATCAGACTATATTGTCGATTTATAGATGACATCTTTTTGATTTGGATGGATAACCGTGAAACACTGGACACCATGATACAACAACTGAATACATTTGATCCTAGGATACAATTTACCCATCAAATTGACAATAAGGCAATAGAATACTTGGATGTAACAATTATCAAAACACCGGACAGCAGTGGACTGCACACCCAAATGTACACCAAATCGACAGACCGCTATAATGCTTTGGAATATTCTAGCTTTCACCCAAGGAGTCTAATAAAAAATCTTCCATATTCTCAATTGGTAAGAATAAAAAGAATATGTTCAGACCCCCTAATCTGCCAAGATAAAACACAAGAATATCTCCAGAGATATAGACAAAGAGGGTTCCCTGACAGCATATTCCAGGAGTGCAACACAAGAGCAGCAAGCAAAGACCGGAAAGAACTATTTGTATCACAAACTGCAAAAACAACTGATAAGATAGTCTTTGTCTCGCGATACACCACTAAATCATCGGCAATTAAAAGAATAATCAATACAAGATGGGAGCTTTTAGCTACTGAACCGGATGTCAAGAACATTTTCAAGGATTTTCCAATTCACGCATATACCAGAGGAAGAAACTTACGAGAGTTACTGTCTAAAACCACAAAGCACAACCAAAACAAGAAAAGCAAAGGAACTTTAAAATGTTACAACTGTACACGTTGAAACAATGTCATTACTGGTAACATGTTGACGCATCCCACAACAGGAGTTCAAATACCATTAAGGCACACCAGTGACTGCAACATGCAGAATGTGATCTATTGCATAAAATGCCCTTGTGGCAAAACATACGTCGGAAAGACAGAACGCAAAATCAAAATAAGGTTGACCGAACATAAAAGTCGAATCCGTACAAAGAATGTCACTTCAGCATTAGCAGTACATTGGGCAGAGGAGAATCACTCTATTTCACAACTACAGTTTCTGATTATTGAACAGGTACAACTCAGGCCAGGCATAGACAATCATAAGAAACTCCTTCAACGTGAGGTGTATTGGATTAAGACCCTAGACACCATAATACCGAAAGGATTAAATGATAGAATGCACATGTCATGTTTCATTTAAAACCAATAATAGTGGTAAAATATATCCATAGACATATTGTTATAGATCAGTAATCAGGTCCAACTGTATCCTAAACAAGTATAAACCAGCAGATCTACACCAATACATTCTTTACACAATACATTTTTGACACAATTTACCTCGAGGTTACCACACATTTTTGGGTAGGAACATTACCACATTTTTTTCTTTGTATATAACTCTTAGTATATTTGTTGCGTTGCATTATGTCTTGTAGACCGGCAGATGTTATACTGAGAAATTGAAATGATTTTGGATGGACCGGCTTCAGGACATTATCGCAATAAAGTTTTTTATTTAAAAGAAAAGCAGTGTAGCGAACAGATCGTAGCAGAGTAAGGTGTAGAGTGGTTCCTCTGAATAACTATCTTGGCCACGAATAAGGCATCACATGCGAAGTATGCACTTTATGTGTTCATATATGAGGCACTAAATATTGATAACAGTAATAGAAACGCTAGCACGACGATTTCACATTTTGGTATATTCGGCACTTTTAAAACGCCGAGCGTAACACGATTGGATTCACTTTACCGAAGTTCGCTTTTAATTTCCATTACACTAGCTTTATTATTCCCGCGATACAACGGTGGCAAACACGGAAGTTGGATTATGCGCTCGCTTTACATAGTCGTGCAGGTACGTTCACGGTGCGACATTGAGATTGAGGCATCGCTATGTGATATTGGAATAGCTATATAGCACGCTGAGGAATCCTACTTATGGCCTTTTTATTGGTCTGTCGTTTCAGATATAGCTCAAAGGGATTAAGTTTGAGGTAAGAGCGTGCGGTCGATTTGCGTGAGTTTGTTAATGCTCGGCGAACAGACAATCTCCGTTGATTTTTTGGTTCTAACGTGTATTATTGGCATTGACTTGCAGCTTATGGTGTTCAACAAAGGAAGGCTGGGGTAAGCGTGTGATACACCGGTGTTTTAGTATATGTTATGTTATCGTAGGTTTTATTAAGCGCTCAGCTACTCTAGCAGAGTGTCCCGGCGCTAACAGACCAGACACAGCACAACTCATCCATCGAGGGGAAGTTAGAGGCAGAACAGCCACGTTTTAAGATATTTCCTGAAAGATGCCAAATTCTCGCTCTCTCAGAGCTAGAGGCAGATCATTCCAGGCCCGTGATGCTAGATGTTGAAAGGATCGGCCCCCAGTCCGTGCACGCCTGATTACAGGGATCTTCGCCAGTGACATGGAAGCCGATCTTAAGGCTCTGGTTGGATGGTGGAAGACAACTCTCTTCCGCAGATAGAGAGCCCCAATGCCATGGAGGGCTTTAAACGCCATGGTAAGGGCCTTGAACTTAATGAATTTCCTAATTGGAAGCCAGTGAAGGGACTTCAGGAGGCCAGTGGCTTGAGAACGGCGACCAAGGCCAAAAATGGCCCGAGCCGCCGCGTTCTGCACTACCTGTAACCGTGTCAAAAGATATTCAGGCAGGCCGAGGTAGAGTACGTTCACGTAGTCCAACCTCGATCCAATCAGGGCTTGCACCGTTAATTTCCTATGGGCAAAAGAGAGAAGGGGGAGGAATTTCCTCAGCATTTTGAGTATTCCAAAACACTGCCCCACTAGGCTAAGAATCTGAGATTTCAATGAAAGGCAATTGTCCATCTTGATTCCCAGGTTCTTAGCTACCTTGGAGTCAGTAGCAGGGGGAAACATTCCTGCAGGCCACCAGGTCTTCCATCCAGGATCAGGGGGGCAGCCGAACAAGAGGAGCTCGGACTTGTCGGAGTTGCATTTCAATGAGTTAAGTTGAAACCACGTAAATATTGCGCCCAAGCAGTTCTTGATGCTCTCGTCATCAAAGTCCATGTTCTTACCGCAGGTGAAGAGAAGCTGGGTATCGTCGGCGTACGATAAAATCTGGGCGCCAAAAGACTCTGCCAGTGCCGTGAGGGGGGACATATAGATATTAAAAAGAGTGGGGCTCAGAATCGACCCCTGAGGAACTCCCACCTCCAAAGGCGGCACTGTAGCAGAGTACGGAGGAGCCCAGACTGTCTGTTGCCGGTTGGAAAGGAATGACTCAAACCATCTGAACACCGTTCCCCGAACCCCGATCTCCGAGAGTCTCGCCAGGAGCCGGTCATGGGGAACGGTGTCAAATGCCGCCGAAAGATCTAATAATACCAACACTGCTTTCCCTCCATTATCTAGGACTTCCTTGATGGCTTCTGACACCTCCAACAGTGTCGACTCTGTGCTCATATTAGCCCTGAAACCGGACTGGGTGTAGTGCAAGATCTCATTTGACTCTACAAAGTCGGCCAGGACTGAGTGCACATGCTTTTCAGTCACCTTGGCCAGGGCCGGGAGCAGCGAAATAGGCCTATAGTTGGCATGGTTATTGGGGTCCAAGGACGGCTTCTTTAAGAGAGGGAGAGCCATCGCCTGTTTCCATGCTTGTGGCACAGTTCCAGTTTCCAATGACCTATTAAGGATCGGATTGACAGTTGGATTGATAACATGTGCAATTTTAGCTAAAAACTTAGCGGGGCACGGATCAAGCGGGGAGCCAGATCTCAATTTAGACAGAATTTCCAAAGAAGATTGCAACTCAATGGAAGGAAAAGTCATCAAAGTGGGCTGTCCAGCGCTCACCTTAGGAGAGCCCAGTGCTGGGTCAGGCGATCCACGCCCGCCGCAGCAGGAAAAGTATCCTGAATGCTAATAATCTTATTAGAGAAGAAGCTAGCCCGTTGGACCACCCAAGGTTCCGAAAAGGAGCATTTGGGTGTAATGGCGGCCGGGGAGGTAAATTCCTTCACTACCAGGAAAACTTCTTTACTGGTGTTACTGGCCTCCTCAATCCTTCTGGCAAAATAGGCTTTTTTCTCTAAATAGATTTCCCTGTGGTAGGCCTTGATCCTGCTCTTATACGCTTCCTTCAGGGGCTCCAGATAGCTTACTCTCCATGCTCTTTCTGCTTTCTTACAAAGCCTGCGGCTGGAATTAAGTGCTGAAGTGAACCATGGGGCGGATGCGCGGGACGAGGCCTTAAAGGAACACTCGGGCGGCGCCAGCTCCTCCAAACAGCGCGTAAGCCAACTTTGAAAGAGGTTAATATCTGTCTACACGTCACCTGATAGACGACACGGATGATTCATCAGATATTGGTCGATCATGTCTGAAGACACTTTATGAAAGGCACGAGGGAGCTGAGATGAATGACCTTTGTCCCTAATAGTGGAGCTAGATTTATGCATAATATCAAAGGACACCAACAAATGAACAGTCCAAAGTACTGGCAGCGGAGGGGAGACTCTGATAAGGGCAGTAGAGAAGATTTGATCCAACGTATGACCTTTGTTGTGTGTAGGTGACATCAGGTACGGTAGTAAGCCCAGAGGCTCCGTGGAATCTAAGAGCTTGATCGTATCTACAGCATCCACTTCGTCGAAGTGGATATTGAAGTCGCCAAGGAGTATACAGTGTTTAAACTGTACGCACAGTGACGACATCACTGAGGAAAGTCCCTCATGGAAGGATCCAATAGGACCTGGAGGTCTGTAGACCAAAAGTCCAGCACAGGATTGGGCTGGTGATAGTGACAGGCAGAAACCCAACGCTTCTGCTCCCTGAATGTCTTCAGTTGGTAAAATAGTGCATTTGAAGCGCCTGTCTATCACAAGAGCAACGCCCCCACCTCTGCCCAAACCCCGATCTTTCCTCAACTTATAATAGTTAGGGGGCAGAGCATTTGCTATATCCGGCTCCGATGCCTCACCAAGCCATGTTTCTGTCAAAAACAAACAGGCTGGTTTAGTCAGCCGAAAGATTGAATAAGTCCTGAGCACGTTTGCTCACTGACCGAGTGTTCAGAAGGGCACAGCTAAAAATATGTTTAGAGTGGTCCACCCCTGACAAAGGGACAGCTACGTGCCCCTTCTCGCGGATGTTTCCTGTCGGCAAGGTATCGCCGAATGACCAGCCACAGCCGGGACAGGCAGGGATATCCTCGGAGAGAAGATCCTGAGGAATACATTCACTGCTACAGACACGTCTCAGGCTCAAGAGTTACACAGATGAATACCTGAGAAGGGATTTCTGAGAGTGTCTCAGGGAATCGCAGGACCGTCCGCCCCCGTCCGCCTCCGGGACGCTGACGGACGCAGACGGGCTGTCCTTAGGCGCTCCTTTGGCGCGGTAAGGGCATGCCCGCTGACCTCATCCGCTGCGCAGAAGAGTGGCCATCTCTATTTATGCGCTTCAGCGCGAGTGCCTCCCTCCTTCCCCGCAGCTACAGCGCTAACCTGCCTCCACCCCAAGATGGCCGCTAAGAGTTGCCGGCCGCCTCCAAGCCCCAAAACCACTCAGCACGTACTCTGCTGAGAGGGAGCCCTACAGTGGACGTGAATATACGAGACGTATATACGATACGAACTTTCACCAATAGTGGAGTGGTATTAAACTTTTATGTTTTTGGTTGTTTACAAACTTTTTGTTTAAAGGCACATTGGTTGTTGAGGCTCGCTTATACTAGAAGAAGGTAGGAAACACCTCACATATACACAGAATTACATCTTGTTCATAATCAACAAAGTCAGTTTTCCTTAATCAACATGGTTATGTACATGGCTAAGAGTAGTGTTTTTGAGCCTAACATGGACACTGATAGAATCTACTATATGTTTCATTCACAGATCAGTCTCTGAAGAAGGAACTTCTTTAGTTCCTAAATGCATTGGGCGCCAACATTGAACAACAAATAAACTAGTGAAAAATACTGTTAACTTCAGTTTTGTTTTGTACACATGTAAATGAAATTCTACTATGATTGTACTGGCAATGTAATGTACAATGATGCAAAATTGTCTTTGAGTTTAAAAAATATATGTTTGAAAATATAGGAATAAATACTGAAATATATTGTTAAAATTAAATTTTTGGGGGCGTGGCCAAGATGGCGGCCTGAGAGGACGCGACGCGAAGAGGCTCCACGTCCCAAACCCCCATTAAATCACAATTGCATATTCCTTCTCCCCGACACGCTCTACAGGCTGCCTGCTTCGAGCGGAATACCTGCCGGGTTCCCGGGCGAGATCACACGCGCCAGTTATCGGGGCGCGGATCCATCAGCGGCGGGGAAGGCTGTTCCGGGCCGGGGAGGAGAACGCGGCAGCCCAGCCCGCCGGACGAAGGCGGCTGGCGGAGCTCTTCGCGGCAGACTGGCCGACATTGCACCGATGTATAAGAACAACAGGAGTAAACCCATAAACCACGTTGGGATGGGTGTGGAGTAGAAAGAACAACAATTCCCAACAGGTATCAGTTAAAGGCAGTTAAATGATGTATGCATTCGGCATTACATGAACAAGAAACAAGGAGGCTCATATGGTTTAAAAGCTGTTATTCACCAATTTCAAAGGAGGGTGTTTCACATGGAAATACAGTTAAACAGCACTGTACAGAAAGAATGATGTGACAACCCGAGGGCACTTGGTGAATGGTGATATATACAATTGGTGAAAGGTCAAGATGCAAGTGCTGAACATGAACAGCGTGACCGGCGCAAAGTGACAAAGAAATTATACAGTGATGGCTCCGCAGGATTAAGTTATAGTCACTTAAATCATGGAACAAACAATTTTACAGGAGCCAAAAACATTAAATGCGCCATAAAATTGCGCTGTGATTTCGACATTGCACCGAGGCACGGCTGACCCTCGACTTCGAGAAGGGAGACGTGAAGCAAGGAGCAGGGGCCCGACCGCCGGTCGCCCGGGGGGAGGCGCGTGGAGCGAGAAGCTGAGCCAGGCGGCACGAAGCAACACCCGAGATCCCGGCTTGGGCCTACTCGGCGGAAGACGAAATGGACGCCGCGGGAGACAGGAGATTCCCCGCACAGAGGTGAGGAGTGAGCCAGTGGGGCTCCTGGGGTCCAGAGTTCGGGGGCAGGCACTCAAGCCCCCGGCGTGAGGGCCTGACCGAAGCCTAAAGGTTGGGGCCCTTCGGCAACGCCACGAGGCAGCATTAAGGCACAGCAGCGGCCACACGGCCATGCGCCCCCACACAGGTCGAAAGAGAGTGTCTCTAGAGGGCAGATACCGAGTCACCAGGGAGGGCCAGGCAGGACAAAGGGAACAGGTCCCGGTACCGAGGGTGAGGACTCGGGGGGCACCAATCGAGCCCCCGGTGATCAGTGGTAGCCCAGCATGCGGAGTGGCGGTGGTCCGGTTGAGAGGACACGACTGCAGGCCCAACACGGAGATAGGCCGCCACGTGGCCTGGCCGCAGGCCCCTAGCTGGTGGACGCAAGAGACCCATCGCAGCCCGCACAATCGGCACTCAGCCTCCCTCACGGACCCGCCACTGACCGCAAACTTGCAGGGGGACACAGCAGGCGTGTGGGATACTGCCGGACTCAAAAGGGAGGTAGAAATGTCATCCACAAACCGCAGAGGGGGTCGTACCATCCCAGAAATGCTGGCTAAAGGCGCATCTAAGGGGGAGAAGAGCCCCGATAAACCGACGCCGTCGCCTCAGCCTAAAGAGAAGGAACGGGATGAGGGGGAAGCCCCGGCAACTAAGTCGTTCATGGTAGCCCTATTCACTTCTCTTAGGGAACACATTCAAACCCTCAAGCAAGACATGGCGGGAGGATACAAGGAACTGCGCCGCGACATTGACGAACTTGGAGAACGAGTGGCGGAGGTCGAGAACACTGGGCAAGCCAGAAGTGAAAAGGTAGAACTCCTACAGCAAGAAATTATCCGGCTCCACGAACAACACACGGACCTACAGGCACACACGGAGGACCTCGAAAACCGCTCGAGACGCAACAATATACGAGTCCGAAATGTACCATCTAAGGCGGAGGGGGAGAATGTCACGGCCTACTTGCAGGGTTTGCTCCGAGACATACTGGGGGAGAATGAGGACTTTGTGATTCGCACTGACAGGGCCCACAGGGTGGGTCTAGCACGCCGAGCGCCCGCTCCCCCTGCCGGACATCCTAGCCTTCCTGCCCAATTATCCCCTCAAAGAGTGCATTTTGAAGGCGGCGCGCCAAAAACAACCCCTTTGCTTCCAGGGTCACGCCATGGAGCTATTTCAAGACCTGTCGGCGATCACTCTACAGAAGAGACGAGCATTCAGAGTGGCTACCACCTTCCTGCGCGACAAAGGGATCCCGTACTCCTGGGGACACCCATTTAGACTTATTTTCAAATGGAATGGGGCCCCCCCATCAACTTCGGTCCCTGCGAGACACTTGCGACCTGCTGGGCATTCCCCATGAGGGGGACACATCGGATGACGACTCAGGTACACGGCCCTCTCAATCGAAGTCCCCACGGACGACAAGGGATGGCTGGCAGAAAGTACAACGTAAACGCTCATCCAAGAAAGGGCTTAAACCGGATCCCGAGACCGTGGCGCAGGAACAGGCTGATACAAGAGGTCTCTAGGGACACGAACGCCGGATCCTGAGAGGACACAAACGGGGGTGATATCTTGCACAGTTAGTGTCAGGGTGGGGGGGCGGTACGGGGGGCCTCGGGCCGCCATTGCCACATTTTCCCTTCACTCAAACTTCTACCACAGGCCTGGACTGTAATTGTATAGGCCTGGGACAATGTTCACCAGTTGGGGATTCACAGTTGGGGTTCGGGAGGGGAGGGAGGGGCCGGGGGAGCGGGGCAAGGGGTGCCTATAGGAGTAAATGAAGTTGGGGTTCAGGGCTGAGGGGGGGAGACGGGGACGGGGGGCTCCGGTGCGTTCGGTTCAATCAGGCGGCAGGCGTAGGGGTACAGGGTAGCTTCAGACCACGACGCAGAGGGACGGGGCGCACATCTCCTCATGGCTGACGAGTCCATCCAGGTTCTTACCCTAAATGTTAAAGGGCTCAACAACCCAATCAAGAGAAGGGCATTACTCTCTTATTTAGAAAACTCAGAGGCGGCTATATGCCTTCTCCAGGAGACGCATTTGCTGGCCAAAGACTGGCAACGTATGAGGTCCAGGGCTTTCCTAACTCCGTTTTACTCCTCCACCACGGAGAAGAAGGCAGGGGCAGCCCTTCTAATCGCTAAACACTTCAAAGGTCGGTTGGGAGATAAAGTGGCAGAAATCAAAGGTAGGCTCTTGGCCTACACTGTTCTTATTGGAGGACTGTCGATCACAGTGGGGTCCCTTTACGCTCCCAACACCAAACAGGAGGTCTTCCTTAAGGGGGCATTATCAGGGGTCATGGGCACAGACACGAGGCACATTTTGGTAGGTGGGGACATAAATCTGGTCATGGACAACGAAAGTGATAGGTCGAGCAGGAGGTTTGGCGATTCAGGAGCACTCTCCACTGAAGGGAAGCGCTGGCTCACCAGCAGGGGGTTCCTAGACACATGGAGAGGGATCCACCGAACATCCCCGGGGTACACCTTTTACTCACACGTGCATCGCACATACGCCGGATAGACCATTTTCTAGGTTCTACAGAATTGGCCCCCATGGTCTGAGATATAGAGGTCGCCCCGGCGGCCCTTTCGGACCACGATGCGGTGGTGCTTCACCTGATGGTCACACGAATACGGTCACATAAGGGTAAATGGCGCCTTGGGGAGAATTTGCTTTCCCCCAAGGGGGTCGCACAGCAACTTTCCCAGAGCATTACGGACTATTTAAGCCGAAACGACACGGGTGAGGTGGCCGTGCCAACGGTCTGGGGGGCACTCAAGGCGGTCGTCAGAGGGGAACTCATTGCGATCTCGGCAGCGGACAATAGAGAATGGAAGGAACATCGCCATGATTTGGAAGAGCAAGTGCTAGAACTTGAAAGAGTTCACTGCCGGACGGGGGCCCCCAGAATCTGGCGCAAGTTGAAGGCAGCCAGGGTGCAGCTTGCGAGCCTCGATTTAAATCGAGCGGAATACGCAGCACTGCGCCTCAGACACATGAACTATGTGGGGGGGGACAAGACCGGCCGCCTCCTGGCTAGTAAACTTAAAGCAAAAATTGTCCGCTCCAAGATCCCGGTCATTCGCGCGGAAGACGGAGGGGAGCTCTGAGAAGACGACCGCATTGCGGAAGAGTTCAGGGCATTCTACGCCAAGCTGTACACGGCTGATCAGGACCTGGATGATGGGTCGGGGACAACATATCTAGATGAAGCAAACATAACAACCCTCAACGAGGCAAATGTCCTGGCTCTAGATGCCCCCATACGCCTAGAAGAGGTGATCTCGGCAATAGCACGCCTTAAACCGTTGAAGGCGCCAGGCCCAGACGGATTCTCCGCGGGCTTCTATAGGACGTTCTGCCCCCTCCTGGCCCCTATTCTAACAAAACTATTCAATTCCTTTCAGGGCCTGGGCTCAATCCCACAGGAGAAGCTGGAGGCAGACATTATAGTCCTACCGAAACCAGGCAAAGACGTGTCCCTTTCTGCGGCCTATAGACCGATCTCGCTCCTCAACCTCGACTTAAAGCTTTTCACGGGAATTCTGGCCGCGAGGCTAGGCCCTTGTCTCCCAGATATAATAAAACCAGACCAGGCAGGCTTTATACCTTCCCGTCAGTGTGCAGATAACACCAAGTGCCTGATGCATGTAATTGATAAGGCACACTTTAACGCCACAGACGCGGCCCTTCTATCAATAGACGCCGAAAAAGCGTTCAACAGAGTGGACTGGAGACATCTAGACAAGACGCTGGCGAGATTTGGCATGGGTGACAGGTTTCGGGCTTGGGTGGTTGGCTGTTACGCGTCACCCCAGGCAACGATCAAGGTGAACGGGATAAGCTCTAAACCTTTTGACATCAGACGAGGCACGAGGCAGGGCTGCCTGCTCTCACCGCTGCTGTTCGCCATCTATATCGAACCTTTCGCCCAACACGTACAGGACAACCAAGCCATCACAGGTATCAAATTTGGGGGTGAAGAACAAACTATCAGCCTCTACGCCGACGACATCCTTGTCGCAGTGGACAACCCTAGGGTTTGGATACCAGCGTTTTTGGAGGAAATGGAACTGTTCGGGAGGGTATCGGGAGGGTATCGGGCTTTAAAATGAACATCGGGAAGTCAGTGATTCTACCTCTGGGGAGTAACACCCGCCAGGCCAACAGAGGCTTGCTACAACTGCCACGCAAATGGCCCTGCCATACCTAGGGATTGAACTGACGCCCACAACAGCCCAGACAGTCGAACTAAATAACTCTAAACTTCTAACGCGCATTCAAGGGGACATTTTGAGATGGCGACAACAGCCGCTCTCTTGGCTCGGACGGGTAGCCGCTGTTAAGATGTCCCTATTGCCAAAGGTGCTCTACCTCTTTCAAACCATCCCGGTCACCCCCCTTATAGGCATGATTAAAAAGCTGCAGGACACCAGACAGCACTATATCTGGGCTGGTAAACGCCCTCGGCTGAGGCGAGACCTGGTCACGCGGGTACTGGCGGAGGGGGGCTAGGCGTGCCTGACTGCAGCGATACATCCAGGCATCACAATTGCGATACCTCCTAGAATGGTGCCGACCAACTTCGGAGAAATACTGGCTATTCCAGGATAGGGCCATGGCGGGCATGCCACTTTGGAGAGTCTCCACTTTGGAGAGTTCCATTTCTTGAGCGCTCAGACAGGCCGGCTTACCTCAAAAAGTCACCCATCACCAGGTACTCCTCCAGGTGTGGGACAAAGTGGTGGTCTCCAGGGGCCTTACGTCCTTTCCGTCACCGATGACGCCCCTGCTAGATAACCCAGCATTCCCGCCAGGGATGGTCCCCGGTTCCTTCCCACAGTGGCGACAGATAGAGTGTTGTTCGGCAGGGCACTTATTTGATTTACAGGGCTTCATGAAGCTGGACACAATAAAGGATATGTATGCGATTGACAGACCGCAAAACTTCCAATACTTCCAGTTTAGGCACTGGCTTACCCACAAGGATACTATAACTCATGTGGGCCGCCATCTCACACCATACGAGAAATGGCTCCTCTCCAAAACCACAGATAAGCGGGCTATCACGGAACTGTATAAGCTACTGACCCCCCCGCCCGTGACTAGATCCGCGGGTCAGAAACGATGGGAGCGAGAGCTGGGGCACACGCTCCCAGACAAGGATTGGTGGACATCTTCTTTCGGGCGCATCACACAGCTCGAAACATGGCCAGCCGAGAATCGGCGGTCAAGGTGGCCTACTACTGGCACCTGACCCCTGAGAGGCTGCATCAGAGCAACCCTAGACGAGACCCTACATGCTGGAGGGAATGCGGGCACACGGGGACCATGCTTCACCTGCTATGGGAATGCGCAGAAGTGCAGGAATATTGGGAGGCGGTGCTTAAGGACATTGACTTGCACTTTGAGACGGAGATCCCCCGCTTCCCCGCATACGCGATCCTGGGCCTACCTAACAAACTCATGTTCCCACTCAAGTCACTGCGGGGGAAACAAATGGGGTTGGCAATGGGGCGGTGAGTCAACACATCCTCTCACTATGGGGCACCTCACGGAAACCCACACACACCGGGTGGCTCCTCAGGCTTTGGTATATAATGGGGATGGAAAGGATACAAGCCTCTCTCACACAAACATCAGACACCTTTCGAGAAACGTGGTTGCCACTGGTCTCCCTGTTAACCCAAGAATTTAATGAGCTCACATGCCCAAAATATCTAAAAGTCCTCAGACTGGCGGATGAGTTCCACAAGACACCGGGAGAGGAGAGAGGCAATGTTTAATTCGGGTCCGTGCGGCACCTAAACAGAACACACCGGAGGGGGGGTGAGGATGGGGGGGGACCAGGGGGGCTGGGGCAGTTGGGGTTAGGGTGGGCCTTGAGGGGGGTTTGGACACAGGACTTTCAATCAGCACCACCTTGATGGGTATTGCCCTCACTAGCATCCACGGACACATGGCATCTACCCCTAGGGATATGATCAATAACACATGTGCAGAAATGGGGATTGAAGGGCGCATACAATGCTGTGCTTGTCCAACTGTTACGTTGTATTGTCTCAATAAAAATACAAATAAATTTGATCAAAAAAAAATTATTTTTACACAGTGGTGTTTACACACCAAGTGAAGTGTGCACAACTTGTCAAGCCTCGATGCTTGTGATAACTTGGTATTAGTAACAAGGGTTGACAGCTCTTTGCAGCACCCTATTAAAATTCAAAAGGTTCAGAAGGAGTACAACAGGGGTGCACCCCTATTAATACATTTATTCCACAGAGGAAGGAGGTATAAAGATCTGGGTGGAGCTCACTCCAGCAGAAATACACCCGGAACACCGCAATTGCCAAGAACCAGGCGGCTCTGTGCTATATGAACTCTCACCATCGGGCAGTCATAGAGTAAAGGCCTAGGGAGCTGGGACAGGAGGGACCTGTGCCACTAGGGACAACAACCTAGAGCGAGTGTGTTAACCCTCTTCAGAGAACAGGTAACACTGGGTCACGAAGAGTAGGAAGCAGGGGCGGTTTTTCCATTAGGGCTGACTGGCTGCTCAGCTCTGACATTCTTATACATTTACATAAATGCATATTAAATAGATCAATTTATTTACAGATACGATCGTATCTCTAAATAAATTGATGTATTTAAGTCTGGACTGGCCTGTCTGTTTCAGGCTGCCTGTCCCACCCCACTATTAAGTAGGAGACGGAATGAAATGAAATGAAATGAAAACGGGATTTCTAGAGCGCATGGCTGCCCGGGGCGTCCCAGCGCTGGGATTGGACTAGCAACTGAGGGGGGGAAGCAGAAACGGGAAGGGAATAAACAGATTATTGTGGGAAAAGGTGGGTTTTGAGTAGCTTGCGAAATTTGTTGTGATTCGTTTCTGCGCGTAGATGGATAGGTAGGGCGTTCCACAATATTGCGGCTGCAACTGAGAAACGGCGTCCTCCAGTACGGGCTTTCTTAATTTTGTGTACTGTGGCCAAGTTGCCATGGGAGGAACGCAGAGACCTGTTGGGTTTATATGGGAAGAGCCTGGTTTTATGCAACGGGGGACCCTGACCTTGTAGAGCTTTGTGCGTTATACATAGGGCCTTGAATTTGACCCTTTCACGGATTGGGAGCCAGTGAAGGGTCTTCAATGCAGGTTTGGCTGATGTTCTGCGGGAGGTGCCTGTCAGAAGCCTAGCAGCGACATTTTGAGTTCTCTGCAGGATGTTCATAGTTGTTTCAGGGGCTGCCAGGAAGAGGGCATTGCCATAATCTAGTCTAGATGATATCAGCCCTTGTATTAGGAGCTTTTGAGAAGGTACAGGGAGCAGAGGGAGAATTTTCCTGGCTGAGCGGAGTAGGCCTACACAGGTACCTGCTGTTTTTTTGGCCTGGGTTTTAAGTGAAAGGTCCTGTTCTAGCCAGAAACCCAGACTTTTGAGCTCCGACTTAGGTTGGGGAAGGGTCCCTAGGCAAGATGGCCCCATTGCGCTGGGGAGGGGTGATGTTTGTGGTCCCAGTAGCATGAGCTCGGTTTTAGAACCGTTCAGTTTCAGTCTTGAATCACACATCCACTGATAGATCCCTTCAAGGCAGTCATGAAGGTTTTTGATTTGAACACTTTCTAGCGAAAATGAGACCACCATTTGGGTGTCATCAGCGTATGTGATGGTTTTTATCCCAAATGGGGTGACCACTTCCTCCAGGGGGGCCATGTAGGTGTTAAATAGTGTGGGGCTCAATGAAGAGCCCTGGGGGACCCCACACTGGAGGGGGAAAAAGTCGGATCGCTCATTACCTTCACAGACCTGAAAGGTTCTGTCTTTAAGGAAGGATGTGAGCCAGCGAAGTGCTGTGTTTCTTATTCCTAAGTTGGACAGTCGCTGTATCAGGATCTCGTGGTCAACCGTATCAAATGCAGCGCTTAGATCCAGTAGCACCGATCCCCCAGAATCCAAGATGCATCTGGCTTCCTCCACCACATGAAGAAGGGCGGTCTCGGTCCCCTGCCCAGGACGGAACCCAGTTTGAGAGGGGCGAAGAAGGTTGTTGGCTTCAAGAAAAGCCGATAGTTGTTGATTGACAACCTTCTCCGTGATCTTACTTATCCCTGGCAATAGGGAGATTGGGCGGAGATTGGAGAGGTCAAGTGGGTCGAGACCTGTTTTTTTTTTGTATGGCTTTCACTACTGCGTGTTTCCAGCTATGGGGGACCACTCCTCTGCTGAGGGAGGCGTTGATGAGATCGGTGGCCAGGTGTGAGATAGTGGGTCCCACTTGTTTGAGAATATGAATGGGGGCAGGATCATTTGGAGAGCCACTTTTCATCCCTGAGAGAGTTTTAAGAAATTCTTCTTTGGTCATCTGATCGAAACTGTCAAGGATAGGGCCATTCGTAGGACGCGCCGAGGTTTCTGCGGGGATTTTGTCAGATTTGGGGGGGAGGGTTTGAAGAATGGTAGTTATTTTGTTCTGAAAAAAAGATGCTATTTGATTGCATCTAGCAACAGAGGGTAACTGGGTAGGGGGGTTAGGAATTTTTAATAAGTTTTTAAAACTTTTGTAGGTCTCGCGGGACGAGTTAGAGGCGGATTTGATTTTTTCCTCATAGAAGGAGGCCTGAGCTGACTTTCGGGCTAGTGTATAGATATTCATTGATTTTTTATATTCTTCTTTGATAAGTGGGTCCCAGTTTTTCCTCCATTTGCGTTCTTGGACTTTGCAATTTTTCCGAAGAATCTTGAGTTCTTGGGAATACCAGGGGGATTTAAAAGAAGTGCATTTTTTCTTTAGATTTTTCTTGGGAGCGACTTGGTCTAAGGTTGAGGTAAGCCAGTTGTTAAATTTTTTATCTGCTTTGTTTGGGTCGGGATCAGCGGAAGGGGCAGAGTGGGTTAGTTTTTGCATCCAATTTTCGAATGATATTTTGGACCAAATTCTATCCTGTTGTCTGGGAGTGGGGATCTGGGGGGTGTCAGGAGTGATCTGCCAAATAAAAGGGATAAGGAAGTGATCTGACCATGGGAGGGGGTGTGGGTGAGAGACTTCTAGATTGTGGAGATTGGTGAAGAGTGGGTCTAAAAGATGTCCTTTGGAGTGAGTTGCTTCAGAGTTTTTGAGTTGGAGGTCGAATGCTTTTAATTCCGAGATTATATCTCCGGCAACTTTATCTTTATTGTCCTCAAAGTGGAGATTTAAGTCTCCTAGAAGGAGAAAGCTGGAGGTCGATGTGCCCGTGGAAATGGTGGCCTCTAGCAGTGAATTGACGAAATTTCCTAAGCTGGCGGGAGGACGATAGATGAGAAATCCCGAAAGGGTTTTATTGGGATTTATTTGGAGAGAAAAGTGGATATTTTCACAGTCCTCGATTCCTCCATTTTGTATCCTGCAGGTAAGAGTGTTTTTATAAACAATCGCTAACCCTCCTCCTTTACTCTTAGTTCTATTTTGGTATAGTATGAGGTAGCCTGTTGGTAGCCATGCAGAAAATCTACTTTCTTTAATGTGATGCACGATACAGGGCTTGCTGTTTTAAAGCCCTTCATTGCCATTGTGGCCTAGGGTTATATGACCTCTGTAGGCCAGTGATGCAATCAGCGTCAAAGTTTCGGGCGTCAGAGACTTCATCCCTGCGTGATATCAGACGTCTGTCATTCAAAGGCAAAGATCCCACCCTTTCGTTATAAGTGAAAGTGGATGCAAGCACGTCTGATACTGTGCCTTGTTCTCAGTAATGGTAAGTGTTTGCAAGCTAATGTTGTGTATTGTACATTATGCAGAGACCCCTCATCATGCTAACCTTCCCCACTGTGACACCCCACACCCTCCCTGCTCATCGCTCGTTCCTTTAGAAGTGGATTTGTGGCATTTGTTCCACCGTGAAATGGATCCAAATATCCAAGTCAAGCCCAAAGCGAGAGAGATGTGCTTACTCTGGAACAAGTGCTTACAGTGGCCAATTCTCTGATGTATAACATTAAAACTAACCCTGTCTTCATGCCCCTAAGTTAACCCTGATGCCAAAAACATGGATTGACTTTCAAACAATGAATGTTAAAAACGTCAAGGGAATGCATTTGAGCGATTTAGTTTCTCTCTTATTTCACTTGCTTTACTTAAACTTGCATTCCACAAGAGTTAGCTATTTTAAGAAATTGTTGTTTATCTGTATTTTTTTCTGTGCATACTTTTGAGGCTTGAGTTATGTCAGTTGTTTATGAGGGTCTTTGATTGAGCACGCAGGGGCTCAGGCTGAAGCCAAACAAAGTGCCTGTCAGTGGGATGGCCCCTCTGCAGAGCACACAGAACTATGTTTGTGTTTTCCATTTGCAACTGAAATTCCGTGGATATGTGTGTGAAGGGGGAACACAGATGTCAAAATATTTGCAAGGCAAAAGTAAGAGAAATTAAAGTGCTTAAATTTGAGGGAGTGCAGTGTATGTTGGGGCGGTGAATTGACAGATGGGAGGAGTTTATTCGGGGAAGACTGAAAAGAGGGTGCTGAAGAGGAACAAGAAGGGTTTGAAGAGGTGCAGATGGACAAGATATGCAGAGAAAAAGAGAATACATATCTAACTTAAAGAACACAAAACTCCTTTCACAGGCCTCAATGCTATTTAATTCACAGACTCACTATTTCAGAATTTAACATTTCCATTGTTAATTATTTATAAGAAATTCTTCGGGGTTGGCAGAGGGAGAGTCCTCCGCCCACAATACTTTAGAAAGTGGGGAGAGCGGGTCGGATGAGGAAAACCAACCTGATCATGATGGGGGGGGAGATAATTGATTCTAGCAGTCAGCGGCCTGCATGTGTTTGGTGTGTCCCATGCTTATACCTCACTGTGTTATACTCACGGATGAATATGTACCCCTATTGTGCCTTTCTATCTCTAATGCTGCTACCTGTACCGAGTATTACCAACCACATCTAAGGTATGCCCCTACATGCTGTATCATTGACGATTTGTTTTTGATGTTACAAAATGAAAAATAAAGTTAAAAAAAAAAATATATATATATATATATATATATATATATATATATATATATATATATATATATATTCCACAAAAAAAGTCCCCAGAGACAGGATCGCACTCCGCAGCAGATAAGTTTGACAAAACTCTTTTATTTAGGCATGTGACTTCCCTTCCCCGTACATTGTCTGCAGGCCTGACGCGTTTCGAAGCTTTTGCTTCTCTTCAGAGGCCGGTGCTCAGCAGGACATTCTGTGAGGCTCTCCAATCTCCCAGCTGGAATACTTCCAATCATCGCACAGCTTCCGGTGTGCCTCCATTAAGGGAATCCGTTTTTCATTGCATCGTGGGAATTGGAGTTTTTTAGCCTAATTTGCACCCTCCATTAGGTTTGTCCGCTGTGCCACAAATTCAGACATTCTTTAAAGCCCTCCGTTAGGCTCCCGGATGAGATTTCACATGCCTATAGTTTAAGGCTGCTGTGCCCATCGAAACGTGACGTTACACTTTCGCGAGACCATTCCTATGCTCTTTGGCGGTGCGTGTTCCTCGCGGCCTGGAAGCGCCGCGTATATAATCCACAAAAAAAGTCCCCAGAGACAGGATCGCACTCCGCAGCAGATACGTTTGACAAAACTCTTTTATTTAGGCATGTGACTTCCCTTCCCCGTACATTGTCTGCAGGCCTGACGCGTTTCGAAGCTTTTGCTTCTCTTCAGAGGCCGGTGCTCAGCAGGACATTCTGTGAGGCTCACCAATCTCCCAGCTGGAATACTTCCAATCATCGCACAGCTTCCGGTGTGCCTCCATTAAGGGAATCCGTTTTTCATTGCATCGTGGGAATTGGAGTTTTTTAGCCTAATTTGCACCCTCCAGGGAAGTCACATGCCTAAATAAAAGAGAAAAAAAGAATAATAAAAGAGTTTTGTCAAACTTATCTGCTGCGGAGTGCGATCCTGTCTCTGGGGACTTTTTTTGTGGATTATATACGCGGCGCTTCCAGGCCGCGAGGAACACGCACCGCCAAAGAGCATAAGAATGGTCTCGCGAAAGTGTAACGTCACGTTTCGATGGGCACAGCAGCTTTAAACTATAGGCATGTGAAATCTCATCCGGGAGCCTAACGGAGGGCTTTAAAGAATGTCTGAATTTGTGGCACAGCGGACAAACCTAATGGAGGGTGCAAATTAGGCTAAAAAACTCCAATTCCCACGATGCAATGAAAAACGGATTCCCTTAATGGAGGCACACCGGAAGCTGTGCGATGATTGGAAGTATTCCAGCTGGGAGATTGGAGAGCCTCACAGAATGTCCTGCTGAGCACCGGCCTCTGAAGAGAAGCAAAAGCTTCGAAACGCGTCAGGCCTGCAGACAATGTACGGGGAAGGGAAGTCACATGCCTAAATAAAAGAGTTTTGTCAAACTTATCTGCTGCGGAGTGCGATCCTGTCTCTGGGGACTTTTTTTGTGGATTATATATATATATATATATATATATATATATGAAACAATCCCTGCTGCCTCTCGCCCGGAGCCCAGTGCTGGAAACCGCTGCGCAGGAAGAAGAGAGGAGACCTCAGGTGCAGTGAGCAATGTTTTCTTTATTGTACCCTCGAGGAAGCGGCACACAGCATGACGTTTCGGCCTACACAGAGGCCTTGATCACATGACGCACGCTGGGAAAAAGGCAATTTTTAAAGTGCTAGTGCTCAGTGGAAGTACACTCCGATTGGTAGGTTTTTGGTCACGTGTTGCACTTATCATAGACACGGACAACAGACTATAAGTTTGCAGACATCATGGGATAATCCCCGAATAGCGCCATGTTATCATAGTCCATACTGTAACAATAAAGTGCAAATGCAATTACATAAATGTGTAAACAGAAAAAGATCACTGGATGAATCCAAAAATCAAAACTGATATTTGTTGTGCAAAGTGCAATGTGCGTCATGAGGATCAATCTCAATATATACACTATATACCCTGTACAAAAAGTCATGTATAACACCCCATTCATAGGCTAGTATCTACAAAATATATAAATAAATTCATAAATAATGTATCATAAATATATAAATATATATGTTAAAACCATGACTGTACAGTATATTGCAAATATATATACAAATAAACACAACATCATTGATGCGGGATGAGATCTCAAGTGAACAAGAATAATGTCATAAGTATTCATGTTATGGCCTTAATACCAAGATCGCAGCATCCCATTGTTAATGCACAAGTTTTGTTTACACATACGTATGGTACTGAGCTGGAAAGTTCACGGGCAGAGGAGATGTTGACCCCCCCTAAGGGGAGGGGAAACCATCGCAGCCTCTGCCCTGTGACCATCCCCTGTGCTCATGAATTGCCTGGATGGACCATACCTAAAACCAGATGTACATGTGTGACTAGTGAGAGATGAGAAAATTAACAAGTGCACTTATTTTTATGTGGTAATTTTCAAGTTTTTTTGTGACTCCGTGACATTGTTTTCTCCAACTCTTTCTCTGTAGAGCTTACTATATATATATATATATATATATTTATAAGACATTATTGTTGTTACTCGTTTATCTTAAACAGCTAACTCCCAGTAAAAAAGCCAATCATACTGACAGGCTTTAGGTGTATGTCAGTTGTTGTATTATTTATTTGGATAAAATTACATCTGAGAGAGATTTGGATAAAATTACATCTCAGAGAGAAACCGAAAGTACCAGTCAGGTGGCACACTATGGGAATCACAGAAATGTATTTAACATGGTCCTTTATTGAGAGACACCACTTTTTTCGTCTCACTTAAAGACCTGTCTGCACATATTTCTATATGACTGGTTACAGCCAGCATCTATGGGTGCTTCTCAAAGTCTAGTTAGAGCATATTTTTCCTAAGTGAATGCTGCATGCAGTTCAAGACACTGGGCAAGCATACATTTTAAAGGGTTAACTGTATAATTTACACATTACAATAACTGTTGAACATATTAATTCAGGAAGATATGGGGCCGTTTTAATATTTCAAGACTATACGTTCCCACTGCTTAACAAGCCTTGCTTTATCGCTACATTCATTTGCTTTAAAATACACCAATTGCCAATCTTTTTTTAATTTCTTTCTCAGGAGAGGGACTCACCTAGAACCCCAGGTTTGTCCATTGAATTTGTTCAGATCGCTCGTTATAAAAAAATCCTGGCCAACTTTTGTGCCTCACCACTTTCAAATGTCACCAGCCGCCACTGGTAGGCCACTTTCAAATGTCACCAGCCGCCACTTGTAGGAAGTGGGGATTAACAAAAAGAGCAACTACGAGACGTACTTAACATCACCCACTGAACATCGACAGATACAGAGTCAGGCTACTCCGCCAATGGAAATGGGGAAGGTACCTAAGAAATGAGCACAGGGTGCCACTGACCAAGGCAGAAGACCATAACAGGAGGAAGATCCTTGAGGAGAATTGAAGGAGACTGCCCAGCCTCGCCCAACACTGGCAGATATCATGTAGACAATCACAGCGTCCCGTGAAGGGCTAGAAACTAAATCGGTGGCATAGGCACCAACCTAAGTCTACCCAAGGACGACTACCGTTAATCGGTGGAAAGAGTGATGAACACGGGCGCACAATGTCTGATATTCCCATGGAGGTCGCTGAGCTATGCAAATCCTTATCAGAAATGGAAGGAAGAGTTTGGACCTTAGAAATAAGAGCAGAAGAAAGTGATGATCAATCCTGTGGGATTAACCTGCGTATAATTGGGGACCCGAAACAAGAGGAGGGAAACAATATGGTAAAGTTTCGGGAAAACTGTCTAAAGACAGAACGCTCCGGAAGGCCTATCCCCATTTTACGCACTAGAAAGGGCACACAAGACTCCCAGCCAGACCCCCCAAACTGGGTGCCCCACTGTGACTGATTGCTGCTCATCTGCTCCACTTCAGAGATCGGACCACATTCTATCACAAGCTCGCCAGAACAATAATTTACAAATCGGTAATAACAAAGTCATGGTGTTCTCGGATTTCACGAAGGAAGTGCAGAGACATCGGGCCATCTTTCTGTTGTTTCCAGCCAGACTTAGAGTTGTTATACCAGCTGGGACCCAATTCTTTGAAAATCCACAAGAAGCTTGGGCCTGGCTTGACACCGCCCGAGCCGTGGTTCAGGGGTAGACTCTCCAGGATTAACATCTCAGAAGAAACAAGCGGGTCCGGATAAAACCAGAACCCAATCCCGATCAAGGCTTGATAGGAAAGGTGCAGAATCCTCTGGGCGGTCGCAAAACGGAGCCAAGCGGATTCCAATCCCAAATCTACACAGAGCGACCACGAAGAGAGACAATTGGACTGTTCCCACAGATCTAGCTCCGCAGAGGACTCTTAGGCAGATCTTCCTAAAGACACTCCCAAGTCCATTGATCAGCTCATATAAACGAGGGAACGCTATGAGATAATGAGTAATGACATTCCTACTGTATCCTTCTTGGCAATGCATCCTGGGAATAAACACGGGAAATCAATGTTTTGGGACCGCTCACCCTTTTCTTGGTTCCCACTTAAAAGATAAGTATCAAACTTTCAATGAAGGAGCCGAGGGGAATACATTTTTTGTTGTAAAATGTGTGCAGGTTCATTAAACTGCGCAAAATGTATTAGCGAAACCAAAACCTCTTTTCTTGTGGAAACTGTGACTAATTACTATGCTGTAATAAATAACATGTTGGCGCATACTTATACATTGTTTACTCCATGCTGTTGTGCCATGTGTATTTGTGGTGAATAATGGACTGTAAACTGTACCAGAACACAAGGAGTTAAAGCCATGCAATGCTTCAAAATAACATGGAAGACACCTCATGACTATTAAGAGAGTTGTTTTTCTCTTTCAAATCTTTGTAACATGCATTACCTCCTCGTCCTGTCTCCCCGTCTTATTCCTTAACAGTGAGCAGCTAGTCTGCTCTACAGAAACCTATTACCTAGCCGAGCTTTTGCACTTCCCCCAACATGGCGTCACCAACATGTGACAAAGGGGGAAGTGCAGTAGAGAAACATCCTGAGAATACCAAAGAAAACAACCCGGAAACGAAACCATCACCCCAAAAAAATACAACACAGGGAGGGAGGGAAGGGCTCAGGAATGGGACGGGGAGACAAGGTCTCGGAGTAATGAATATTACCGGTGAGAAATCCGGGCATTATTTGAGACAGCAAGAAGTGTTTTCTCATGCTATTTAGGTAGTATAGTGGTAATGATGGGGAATTTGACCTTTGCACTGTAATAAAAAGTGTGTCAATGTGCGTTTATTAGTACTGTTGCTCTAACAAATGTGTCATTGGACCACATTTATTTTCACTGACATAGCATAAATAAATATGAGAAACTCCACCCACTGAAGCCTGTACCCTCCTAAACATTGCACCCATACCTCATGGTAATGGGCGATGGAACAGTTACAAAATTAAGCATTCCGATTCAATGTGCCTGATCACATTTTCTTAAATCCTATTGGCTTCTTGCTGATGCAGTGGGCAGCTGTTGACACAGTACTATTCTTTTGATGACTTTTATGAAATGCTTCCTGCAGTGTTTTCTGTTTTGAGGCTTTACGTTAACTGTCGCTCAAGGGTAATGTGAGCTTGTCATTTTTTTAAAAACATGTTTCTAACAAATCAGATTATTTTGTATCGGAAATATTGGTTACTTGTAATGTTACATTACAATATGGCCAAACAATTTTAACGCACCTGAAATCGCCTTCATTGCCATTACTTTTTTTGCTTCTCTCCTACAGATGTGGAAATATACTTCTGAAATAGTGGACCAGTATTCTATGTGTGTGATGGCTTGTTGTGAAGGATACATGTTTGCAGCACATTCTACAGTAGATGCAAACTTTGTGCTGCATTAAGGTTTTATATTGTCTCATTATTCTCCTAGGTTCATCTTTGTGAAGTAGAAGGCATGGCGGAGTTTCTGGGGAAGGAGTTCACAATGGAGGTCAGTTCCAGCAATCAGCCAGCCTTGGTAGCCGTGAAAATGCTGCGAGCAGATGCTAACAAGAACGCCAGGTCTGTCAATCGGATTGGGTCTTTGGGTTTGCAATCTCATAACTGTGATATCTCAATGAGGCCTGCAACTGCAATGCTGCATTGCCACGTGTGTGTGTGTGTGTGTGTGTGTATGAGACACTAACAGAGTGCAAGGCTGATGTCGGTGCTCTTGTATAGAGTTGCTACCTTTCTGAGAACAAAATAAAACAAGTTACTGACCAGTAACAATAGTCTTGAGCTTGAAGCTCTTCTAGATTCACGTGTTGTCCATTATGCTGCATGATCGTCAATTCACAAAAAGGCCTGGGGTATTCTATTCTATGGTTTTGGTAGAGCGCGACAGCTGCCCCAGCAATGAGGCGTAGCGGAAATGACATCACATGCCATTTGACCTTAACGTTCACTCACACTCACATGATTATACATACATAAAAAATCACATAAACACACACTATCTTACATAAACACACTCTTCCCAGCAAGCATGCACACAACATACATTTAAATGCATTTGTTACTCACCTCAGCTGCCAGGGAGGGTCATAATGCAGCTAATTGCACTCCATTTTTTATTACACTAATAGTGAATAATACTAAAAAAACACAAGGAGACTGGTGCCCCAACTGATGTCCATAAGGACGAACTTCCCTGTGTTGCTGGCAGTGATTTTGCAATCTCTGAGGCCAAGGGTCAAAAATATAGTGTCCGGGGTTGCAAAGAAAAAGCCAGGGGTCGCAGCTGCGACCCATAGCGACCCCTAAATGACGTCCACGTTATGCTGCCATCTATTAGTTAGACCCGGAAACCTCTTCTATTTTCCTTTTTTTTCCTCTTTGGGTGGCATTAGTTCAAGAGTGATGTTGACCTCATATGACATTGAATATAACCACACTATGCTTCACTATGTGATTACCAACTTTAGAATATGTTTTCTATCTATTCTTATGTTAAGCCACATTTGAGGGCAAAACTTTTAACAAGGATAATTATTGCATCTGACATCAGTGTTAGATTTTTTCAATGGCATTAATTTTCGCACCAAATAGCAGGCCACTCGTATTGAGAGTCCAATAACATTAAGTGAGGGTACACATAAATAAAATCATTAAGGGCTACTGATTACAATCAATGGCTACTCTTTCTACTTGAATATGTAACAGCGCAAGTCCTTTGCAAAGAAATCAAAAAAAGGTGTACAGTGTCTGAATGATTTACTTCAAATATCACTCCAAAAAAAGAGAGTTTCCCCAAACAGACCAGAAAGGACAGGGTGAAGTTAAGATACAAAAAAGTTTTTCCTTTCTGTGTCAATCACTTTAATGATCTGAACATTATATCTATTTATTATATGGACCAAACGAGAGACTTATATATAAAAATATTTCTAGCACGTGGAGGTGTATTGTTTTGGGTTTGTATTTTATTTATTAATATAAAGATTTTCTTTTTTTATATAAAATCAATACAGTTCATGAATTACAATTTTTAAAAAGATATCTGAATATACAATATTCATATACATTCCCAAATATCATAACATATTGCAAAAAAATCACATAATATACATAATGCAAATTACAATTAATACATTCAATAAAAAAACATCTTTTTGGTTCTTGTGTCGACGCGTTTCGGTGTTTTTCTTTAATGTGCTAACACCTTCCTCAGGACAGAACAATTAAAATCTTGAATCTGTTATTTTTACATGTGGCGTCTTGGTGTAACGGCCCACTCTGTGTGTTTTTGGAAGCTTCTTAATGACTTTTACACACCTTCCTGGGGGTTCCTTAAACTTATCCCCTTGTCTTAAGCACTTTATGTGTTGGGGTACTACTCATAACCCTCTGTAATGATGTACTTTGCGACTGTTAGGTACTAGGGGTCCTTATCGAATGCACCCCCACCTCGTGTCTTGCCTCCACCTCTTCTTTTCTTGTGGGGCTGATAGTGCCTGTATTTAAATCTTTAGTTCCGTCACTCGATCTGGCTTCAGTCTTTCCCTTATCTCTTATCTACCCACACCTTTTCCACCACACCAGAACCAGACTCTTCAGCGCAAGCTTACCAATTTTATCTGGGGGGGGGGGGGGCGCAGGCCACGTTTTTCTAATAAAATACTTATGCTACCTCGGGAAAGAGGGGGGTTGGATTGCTCTAATTTAATGGAGTAATACTGGGCCTCACATCTTTGTTTTATTTCCGAATGGGTCGCAGGGGAGAGTGAGAAGGTTTGGTTCCATATGGACAGGGCAGTGGCTTGTAGACCTATGTGGGACCTCACTTGGCTCTCACACTCTCACTGCTCGCAATTCACATTTTCCACCTGCCTTGCACCCACACTGCTTCCAAATCCTGGTCCGAAGGGGAGTGTCGGACGCTTCGGGATCTCTTCGAGGGAGACACCTTTAAATCCTTCGATCAATGCAAGCGGGACTTCCCAGCTTCCCGAGGGGGGCTCGTTTACAGTATCTCCAACTTTGGCACTGGGTTCAGGCTCAGATGCGAACTGACTCTGGGGGCCTAGTCTCTCCCCGGATGGGTATTGCTCTGACACAATATTATACCTTAGCTTGTGCCCTCCCACTATATGGCTCTTCCTCCTACAGGGGCTTGACTTTTTAATGTGGGGTATCTTATGCACTTTGCTTACACTTCTCGTAGCCACACTCCTCTATTGGGATTTGTTACCATTTGGCCCCGTTCTGCAGTTTGGCTGCCTCTCCTTTCCTAGCGTACTGTCCGTTTTCCACGACTGCTTACACTGCACATGGTTTGCTCCTTCTTGTTTCCATTGGTCAATTTCTTTCTCTTTTCTCTCTTTGTAAGCATTGTTTCCATTACGCACCTCTCCTCCCTTTCTCTCCTCTTCCTTCGCCTCTCCCTCTTTTTCTCCTCTTCTTCACTATATTTTCACCTTTTTTCTCCTTTCTAATAACTCCTGGTTTGTCGTATTGTTTCTTTTGTATTATCTTTTTAATAAAACAGATTTGAAACAAATGTATTCCCCAAGACTAATTTTTGCCCAAACATAGTGGCAACAGAATCCCAGTTTTGCAGCGTGAATCTTTCTGGATTCACTATGCTGTGCATATTCCGCGGTCTTGTGGTTGGGTCCGGATTCGTAGCCTTTTCTTTGTTTTTTTGTTTTTTTTTCGTCGCCCAAGTGGGCGTCGGCGTCACCCCTTCCTGGGTGTATTTCCGGTGACGTCGGCATGCTTCCTGCGGAAGCTTCCACCCTTGGGCGCCATCTTCAGATTTCTTTTTTCCGCGGTCGGGTCTGGATCGTTCCCGTTTGGGCTCCAGACATTTTTGGAGAAAGTACTAGAAAAGGATCGAAATTGGAGAAGATATCCAAAGAAGAAGACTACGAAGGACTTCGCCGAACACTACCCGGCGAAAGGAAGGAGAATTCATCGAGGACTTCGACGATCGTCAACGTTCGCGCGGCCAGGGAGGCCTAAACACTCGATGATGGACAACACGCCGTTCAAGTTCTGCCCTAACTGCCACCACAAGTTCGCGCAGAAAGACCAGCACCCGGTTTGCAACCTTTGCCTACCGGTAGAACACAGAAGCGAAGACTGCAACGCCTGCTCCATCTTCGCCCAGAAGACCCTTCGTGTAAGAAGGAGCCAGAGGGTAGCGCACGCCACCCTCAAAGGAAAAGGCCCGACGCCATCGCTGTACGAGCTGGGGATGTCCTCGGAGGAGGAGGACAACGCTGCCGCCGAAGACGACAGCTACACGGTCGTAGAGACCGATTACACGAAGACATCTGATAAGGTAGGAGACTCGTCGTTCCCCAAGAGCACGAGAGACTCCAAGTCTCGGAAAAACGAGGACAAGGCCCCGAAAGCGCCGACGCAGAGACACCTCTCGTCCGCGGCTACCCACAGGCCCAGCGGATCCTCTGAGAAGGAGTCCCTGGCGCCGAGAGCTGCTGAGCAGCAGAAGTCGCCGAAGATCGTCCCCGAAAAGGACCGATCGACGTTGAGGGAGAAAGACCCTAAAGCTTCGACGCCGTACAGGGACCCGAAACCCAGTTCGACGTCCAAGGCCTCGACGCCGAAGCTCTTGCAGCCGACCCAGGCGCCGAAGAGAGTGGCCGAACAATCCGGCGCGGACAACGCGGCCGAGATGGAAAAGAAAAAACGGCGACTAGAAGCCGAAATGGAAAACATCTTGCAGCGGAAAAAGGATTTCGACGCCAAGATGAAAGCCTTCACGATTCCCCACAAGACAAAGCCACCCATGCGGGACGTGGTCGAGGAGGAAGAGGAACAGGTCGAGGAACATGAGCCTGGCACCGAAATGGTCGACGACCAGGATGAGGAAGAGAATCCCTACGAGGCTTACAGCTATGAGGAGGAAGAGGACAGCAGGTTGGACGCCGAGTCGGCCACCTCTGACCCGCAGGAGGAGGATTACTTGGATGTCGACACCGAAAGCCCAGAAGAGGCGGTCGACACATACCCCTCGAGGCCATCGCCGCCAGACGACATCGGAGCTTACAACTCGGTTATAAGGTCGGCGGCAGCAGCCTTCAAGCTCAAGCTCAACGAGGACAAGCAAAAAGCGGACTTTCTCCTCGAGACATTACTCCCCACGCAAACAAGGATCCAGTATCTACCGATGCTCGACAGCGTCTTGGCGCAGGGAATGGAAGCATTCAGGGAGCCCGCAACATGCAAGGCAGTCACTCCCAGAACCGAAAAAAAGTACAAACATTCATCGAAGGACCCAGCCTACATCCGAGGCGTGGTCTCAGCTGACTCGATCATCACAGCCACAGCAAGGAAGAGGGCTAACGTGGCCACCACTTCTGGACCTCCCCCTGATAAGCAGAGCAAAAGAATGGACTTAGTGGGCAGAAGGATCCAACGGAATGCCGCGACCCAATGGCGCATGGCTAATTCCAATGCCCTCATAAACAGGCACATGTACCAGATCATGGAGGAGCTAGGAAAACTGGTGAAAGACCTACCCCAGGAGGCCAGGCAGAACGCCGAGAAACTGGTGGAAGAAGGGAAGAATGCGGCAAATTGTTGCCTCAAGACGGCCCTGGATGGTGCAGACACCTCCAGCAGGCTCATGATGATGGGTGTCACGGAAAGAAGACACGCATGGCTCAGAATCTCTGGTTTTAAACCTGAAGTGCAACACAGCATCTTGAACACTCCGTTCAACGGCGAGACGCTGTTCGGGACAACAGTTGACGAAAAACTCAGTCAACTGAAGAAAGACAATGAAACTGCACGATCCATGGGAGCTTTTCAGTTCAGAGGCAACAAAAGGGGCAGCCAGTCACGGAGGCCCGGCGGAAGAGGTGGAAACCAGCCAGGTACTTCACACCAGGCTTTCCAACAGACGCACCAGGCTGACTCGCAGGTGCAACAGAGTGCCGCTCGCCTTAGAGGTTGTTTCCAGCGTTCCAAAGCTCTATCTGACATCGCTACAGGAGTAGCCTTTCATCTGCCAAGTACATTGTGACCCAGAGGGAGGAGACGCGAGGCCGCAGAGGAGGTGAGAGGCGCGGCCCGGGACTGCGAGGTACAGCGTCAGCAACACCAGCTGTTTCCTCTTCCCGCGTGAGCCGCGCCCCCTCCCAGTGTCCCGCCCCTTCCCCACCTCACAGTTACTTAAACAGGGCTCATAACGCGCATCGCGGGACTCGCGCAGGTCGTAGCCCGGGGCGAAGCCCGGGCAAAGGGCGGGCCCGTTTAAGCCCGTGCAAGTCTGGTCTGGGCCTACTCTCTTTGCTTCTGGACCTTTGAACCTTGACCTGTTTTTCCAGGTAATCCTTACTACCATCACTACGCCCCCCTATCAACGTATATTATAGCGCCACCATGGTCACAAGGGGCAGTAGGAGTAAGACCGCTCAAGGTCTGGGCCAGGTCAGTGGTCCAATCGACCAATTCATTACGAAAGCAAACGATGCAATTAATCAAGGGATTGTTCTTTTGGAAAGACGTGTTTCACAAGACCTTGCTGCAGCACGAAGATCCTCTATGGGCCTTCTGGCTTCAGCCAAAACACCTATTCAACATGAATCTAATGCCCCACTCCTGTTAGATATTCATGCAGAACTACACACTATTCCAATGAGTGTCGATTTATCTGTCACTCATTTATCACTAGGGGAAGACACTCTAGAAGATCTGGAGAAAACACCAACACTGGCGATTAGTCCCACCCAAACGCCTCCGTTAACCCTGATAGAGTCACAACCTACGATAGAATTGCCATCTTCAGTCCTAGCTTCTCCTATCGAAATCGTTAAGGAGTCAAGGGAGGGTGCCATCCCTAAACAAAACAGCACAAGGCCAGTAGCTAAGGACAAGTCGATCTGTCCACCTAAGCACATAAGATCCAAAAAAAACCCCGCACTAAACATCAAAACAACTCTATCAATTCCTTACCTGTAAATGTGGATGATCCCTCTGTAACAGCTGCATCGTTTGATGATGCTCAGAGGGGCTATGTTGATGGCAATACAAATCATCTTGAGCTTAATGCACAAGTACTAGCTACAATTAAGGATCTCATAAAAACTCAATTGTTACCAATTGAACGATCCTTAAATAACATCGAGAAGCAAATTGCCAGAATAATTAATCATACCAGCCATTTAAAACCTCCTAATATCACTTTAGCCCCTCCAGTCCCAGTCTCAACGACCGCCAACCACACTAAGACAGCCACTGCCCAGAAATCTGCACCCCCATCCTTAATACACAAAACTCCCTTACCCACAGGTAAAACTCCCAAAACTTCCACCACCACACAAGCGATTCAAACAGACATCAAGGGCACTACTAAGCAAGCTCAGGGAAAGCCAGCAACAACCGCCGACCCTCCTAAAACCAAATCAAAGCCTCCCTCCCCCAAACCTTTGGTCGCCCATCAGGCTGATGATACTACTAACAAACCAATTAGACCAAAGAGGCCAATCCATCTTCCTCCAGAGGCAAGCCCCTACACTGTGATCCTTACGGGGGTCCCAGAACTGGAGGAAAATACGAGTGAACCCACCTGGTCCCTAAAAAATAAAGTCATGCAATGGCTTAACATTAACAGACCTCTTCCTACACATCTCAAGAGCAGACTTACCATGGTACGTAGGGTCCCCTGGATTGGGGAAACAAGGAAAAGAACACAGGGGGACTGCATTATCATTAACTTTGATGACCCAGAGACAGCCAGATATATATGTTCTTGGTCGTCATTGGAGAGAAAGGGAGGTATAGACACTAATCGTCTGTCCTTTTTCTATCCTCCAAAGTTCCTCCATGAACAAGATTACCCTCTTAGCTGGAACCAATCTCCAGGCTGGAGTTGGTCACAAGTAGATACACGTAATAGGAGGAGGGACTGGGATCATTATCCTTGGAACCCAAGAAGAGAACTACCCTATACAGAGAGGTGGAGGGGGGTACCAACTAGTAATTATTTTTCACCCTTAGAAATGGTTGATTGACCATCAAACGACCAAACATCCTCCATGAATCAGATCAAAACCCCCCCGTCTCCTGATAGCTTAGGGTCATCTTCAAGTCAATCTGGGGAACCTGGCTTGGAACGACTCATTGTGGGTCTTACTAACATGTCCCTTCCCGGGCCTGTGACTGCTCAAACCGATGAACATCTGGCTTCCCCATTACCCTCAGCTTTTGATTCAAGCCATCCTCTTTGCTTACCTAATGACTTTGACCCAAGTTTTCATATGTCCATCCTAACTTGGAACATAGCTGGTCTTTCAAACAAAGCAAAGGACCCAACCTTCTTGAACTATATAAACACCTTTGACATCATAGCGCTTCAGGAATGCTGGGACCTGACACCTACTAATTTGGATGGTTTTAGTACACACCTTACCCCAGCTATTCAGTCAAATAGAGGCAGACCTTCGGGAGGTCTTTGCTTCTATGTGTCAAACAGACTCAATGTATCTTTAGAATGTGTTGAGCTCGCTCCATCTGATCCTAATTCAAAGTCCTTTGGTCCCTCCTTACAGGCCCTCAAAATGTCTGGGAAGGATGTTGTTGGTTCTCTCTTTATAAATTTATACAATAGCGCACAGAGAGATGACCAACCAAAATTTACAGAGTTTCTCTCCAAACTCATAAAGAAGGGTATGGGAGGGTCTTGTTCAGATAGGCGTTTGGTCATACTAGGAGATTTTAATTGTCACCTATGCCCACACAGTGGTACCAGGGTTTGTGATTTAAGAGCCCCAAATGGTGAACATACCACCCACTTTGAACATTCAATCATGGGATCCCAACTGAACACTTTACTACACGAATGGGACCTGGGCTTTTTTAATGACCTAACAATGCCCCCGACTGACTTTCAACCCACATTCCATGGAAGGGGATCGCTTACGACAATTGACTTTATTCTCCTGTCCAATAGTCATCAAGGCGATGCCCGAGAAACTAGAAGAGAAGAGTTGGTTCTGAGTGATCACTATCCTATCAGTGCCAAATATACTCCCCCTCTAGTGGAAACAAGCTTGGGAGTGATATAGAAAATCTTTACTCTCACTCTATATCTCTCTCATCAAGAAACGGGTACATTATAAAATGGGTAAAATTCGACACATTGAAATTTCTTGAGAACCTGATTAAATCTGCCCCTGACCTCTTCCGGTCCTGTTTAGAACACCCTCCCAACCCAGAAGAAATCATCCTTGCTTTTGACCAAATCGCCCTACAAATCAGAAGAAATCTGACTAGAAACTGTAACAAAAGTAACGTGTCCAGGAGTAATGGCTGGTTCGACCATGAGTGCACAAACACTCATAACACCCTGAAGGCCACTCTTAATAAAAATCCAAAAAACTTGACGGAAATAAGATCTGCCCGTGTTGCCTATAAACAGGCAATAAAAAATAGGAAAAAGGAACTGAAAACGGCCGCCTGGGAAGCCCTGTTAAAAGCAAGTTCATTAAGAGACAACACGGCCTTTTGGAGGAAGGTCAACGCCCCCTTTTTCAGTGATAGGTCAACAGACCTTATAGAAATTGCAATCACTGAAGAAGTTTGGATAAATCACTTTACCGAATTATACAAATTAGATGACCAGATTGAACTACTTAACCTCGAAATTCCACCAACGGAGAGTAACGAGCCGCAAAGCAACCACTCAGAGCCGTTTCCGCTCTCCATTTATTTTGATTACTCAGAAGTGGAATTGGCCATTCTTGAAAGCTCTAATGCCAAAGCGCCCGGCCCGGACGGAATCCCAATAGACCTATTTAAAGATAACATCCAATTGTGGGCACCAATTGTAACAAACGTTCTCAACTCCTATGCCCACAAAGGATTCCCCGCAACTTGGCAAGAAGCGATTATAATACCCATATTCAAAAAAGGCCAAAGAATGGACCCAAAATGTTACAGACCTATTTCCTTATTGGACTCCATGATGAAGGTGGCCGGGAGAGTCCTGTTGAACCAATTGCAATCTTGGGCTCAGGAAAATAACATCTTGTCTAAATTCCAATATGGGTTTGTTTCTGGTCTCGGGACAGTGGAACAATGTCTAAACTTAGCTCTGATCATTGATAAATATGTGATGGCAAAAAGGTGCAATATATTTATGACTTTCGTGGACTTGAGCTCTGCTTTTGATTGCCTGAATCATAGTATACTCTGGTCTACCCTTACTGACATGGGAGTTGATTCCAACATACTTGCCTTCATAAAAGAACTATACAGAGGAGCCGGGGCTAAAGTTCGCTATGGCAAAGATGGAACCTGTACGAGCAAGTTCCCTATTAAAAAGGGGGTCAGGCAGGGCTGCATCCTCGCCCCCTTTCTTTTTAACCTGTATATTAACAGCGTCGCCGATTGCCTGGCCAAACTAGATGTTGACTATCCTAAAATAAATGGCCTCGCAGTTCCAATTCTTTTATATGCGGACGACGCTGTCATCATGTCCAGGACCCAACTAGGGCTTCAAAAAGCATTGTCAGCCTTTTCAGCATTCATTCATTTTTTAAAATCTTTTTGAACCCCAATTTTACAATGTCAGGCCTTCTGATTTATCGACCTCCAGGTAACCCATCACAATGGGTATTAAACTTTGCAAATCTTATTACTCCCTACTATATGTCATCAAGCAATTTTTCCCTGCTGGGTGATTTAAATCTGCACCTAGAAGATCCCACCATCCCCTCATGCTCTAATCTGTTGGAAGACCTAGCAGTACTAAATTTATCTATAAAAAATTCTAGCCCTACTCACATAGCGGGCCACCTGTTGGACCCCATAATATCCAACATCAGGGAACTTACGTACATTGCCACCTTACCTTCCGGCTGGTCCGACCACCATCTAATTAATTTTAGCATTACTTTTCCACCCTCCCCCAGTTTGGAAAAAAACACTGACGCCACATACAGAAAAAATTGGAAGTCAGTAGACATTGATGCATTGAATGCGGCACTAAAACAAAACCCTCCAAGCCTAAACTCCAACATGGACTGCGTAGCAACTGAAACACAAAACTGGCTAACTAATGCAGCAAACAAATGTCTGCCTTCTACTCGCATCAAAGGGAGTAAGCATCGCCCTCCGGCCCCATGGTTCAATGATAGCCTTAAAATTGAAAAATCAAAATGCAAAGTACTAGAACGCAAATGGCGTAAAAAGTACGACCCCAATGCTAAAAGAAGCTATCATGAAGCCAGGAATCATTATCATGCTGCCTGCACAAAAGCAAGAGCTGCTTTTGTCTCTAAAACAATTATCGAAGCAACTAACATGCCTAAAACTCTCTTTTCCAAAGTCAAGGAATTGGCGGGCGCACATACCGCAGCTGCTGCACCCCCACTAAGCACACAACAATGCCAGGCGTTAGCATGCTTCTTTACTGAGAAAATCGATAAAATTATCTCAGACATTAAGACAAAAAACTCTGATCCAGACCTTCCCCTTCCTTCTGACCCAATATTGACTCAACCCACTTCTCTGGGTGAAAATTTACTGGAATCCTGGCCGGCTCTTTCAATAGAGAAATTGAAAGAAATCTTAAAAACTGTTAAATCCGACTCCCCTAGGGACCCCATCCCTATTAAAATTATTAAAAAATTGGATGACCAGTCTTTGGAAATCATTGCCAATCTCTTAAACTCATCCCTCGACCTCGCCACTGTCCCAGCCTTATGGAAGCATGCTATGGTGACACCCCTTCTGAAAAAGCCAACTGCCAACCCAGAAATACTGGCCAATTATAGACCCATATCTCTGCTCCCAGCTTTTTCTAAATGTCTTGAGAGACACGTACACTCTACTTTAGCCACTTTTGCAGAAGAAAATTCCCTACTCCATCCTTCGCAATCTGGCTTCAGGGCTGGTTTCTCGACTGAAACCGCCCTGTTAGGTGTCACTGAACACATTAGAAAACTTCTTGACCAAGGCCAGACGGTCGCACTCGTGTTATTGGACCTAAGTGCGGCGTTCGACACCATCTCCCATGAAACTCTCATTAAAGAGTTATATACAAATGGTGTAAGAGGAAAGGCTCTGAATTGGATCAAATCTTTCCTGGCAAATAGAACCTTTCAGATCGCATCTGCTCAAGCTGTGTCAGACACCCTACCTGCATCACATGGAGTGCCTCAGGGGTCCATCCTGAGCCCTCTATTTTTCAATATCTATCTTAAACCACTGGCCGATCTTGTTGAAAAGTTAGGTCTAACGCTTATGAACTACGCCGACGACACCCAAATCATTTTTTCCCTATCTGAATCTTGTCCCCACTCCCCTTCGTTACTTAAGGAAGGACTATCAAAAATATTGAACTGGATGACAACAAACCAGTTGAAACTGAACGGCGACAAGACGGAAATACTGATCTTGGGAAAGGATCAAGTTCTCTGGAACCCTGCACATTGGCCGGACCAGATGGGCGCTTTTCCTACCCCGGTGTCCCATGCTCGAAATCTGGGCTTTATACTGGATAATGCCTTATCCATGAACAAACAAGCCAGCAAAGTAACCGGCCTTTGTCTCACCATAGCTAAATGGTTGAGGAAGATCCTCTGGATGTTGCCAGTGTCTACACAAAAGACCGTAGTCAATGCCCTTATCACATCTAGGCTTGACTACGGCAACATCCTCTATTTGGACGCAAACAAATCTGTGATCGGACGACTACAGGTAGCGCAAAACGCTGCGGTCAGACTCCTCTGCAATATTCCGAAGAACTCTGGAGTCTCGAACCATCGTCCAAACCTTCATTGGCTCAGGATCGAGAGCAGAATTCGTTTCAAGGCCCTGAACTACATGTTCAGAATAAAAGCAGGAACAGCACCAAAATACCTCCAATCTCTTGCCTGCCTCTATACGCCCAAGAGAAACCTTCGGTCACAGACAGCAGCCTGTTTCTGCATACCCAGGTTTAAACGTGCAAGAACAGGTGGCAGATCTTTTGCCTATCTGGGACCCTCCCTTTGGAACACGCTTCCCCCCTGTATCCGGAAGGAAGAAAACTACTGTAGGTTCAGAAAGCTTGTAAAGACCTGGCTGTATGAACAATAACCACTAAACAGTCACCTCCTTTCTCTGCCCTCAATCTAGCTGTGTGTAGGCGCCGGGAAACCCTTTTTGGGTAGCTGTTGCGCCCTATAAATTGATAAAATAAATAAATAAATAAATATGGGTGTGAGAGGTCTTAGGATTAATGTAAGCAAAACATTTACAATGTGTTGTAGTAAAAAAAAGAACATCTCCTGCAATACATTTATTGATACTTCCAAGATCAGCCTCACGAAAACTTTCACCTATCTGGGCATACTTTTCAGCAGTACAGGTTCATGGAAAAACGCTGTCCACACTCGAAACCTGGCTTTTATTAGGCAAATTGGTGCCTTAAAGAAATTCGCCACAAAACTAGGTGGGAAACCGGTCAGGATTTTGCTGGAAATATTTGCAGCCAAATGTATCTCCACTGCAACTTATGGAGCTGGCATCTGGGGTCTGGCGGACTGTGGAGAGATACAAACCAGCGAGAATGCATTTCTAAGATACTTGCTGGCCGTCCCCCGTTCTATTTCTACCACAGTCTGTCACAATGAGCTCGCCCGGGCATATATTTCGGACATAATTAAAGTTGCACCAATTCTGTTATGGCACAAAGTATGGTCCTCGGAGAAAACGGTGCTCAACCAAGAAGTAATTAAGGACTGCATGGCCTTATCCTATGCAAAAAAAATACCCTGGCTTGCTTATGTTCAGAAATTCTTAACATCAATGGACTTGGCCAATTTATATGTCAACCCGACTATGTGTCAAACCATTACAAAAAAGGATCTTAAAGCTCGCTGTTTGGGTCTACTCGCTGACAGGCGCTCATATCTTGAAGGTAACAAAATTTCGATTGCCTACCACAATCTCCTACGTAATGAAGCCGGAATTTTTTTTCATCTTTCCTTGACTCTTTCAACTTATGCGAGAATGTTGCTAACAAGGATGAGGATGGATTGCTTTTATCGCCTACTAACATTTCCTACCATAAATGACTGGTCTACTACTTTGGTGGCCTGTCCCTGTGAATGTTTCCAAGCAATCCAACATTCACGTCCTTTTATTCTGCAAATTTTATGACTGGGGCAGAAAGAAACATCTTCTTCCAATCTTGAAACTGTGGGGCTTAAGACAGTGTAGGCCAGCCTTACTTAAGCTATACATGCTTGAAGACGAACTTACAGTTACTACAGCTGCTAGCTTTCTGAAATTTGCAGTAAGATGCAGAGCGTCTATGAACTAATTGATTGACTTCTGATCCCCGACAGCCATAAACTTGTACATTCTTATATTTTTTATTCTGCTTTCAAAGTTCAAGTTTTGTGTTTGAGTTTTGAACTCTTTTTAACATGTTGTATTAACTGTGCTTTTATGATTTTCATTTGCTAAAATCGAATAAAGCTATTTGAACTGAACTGAACTGAGTCAACAGAAGCAGTCCTGGCAGTACCAGTCAAGGGGCCAGTCCTTTCGAGGGAGAGGAAATGGACGTGGACAGCATAAAAGAGGGGGCCAGCAGCCCGCCTCTAAGTGACTTCAGAAACACCTGTGTGCCCGCCCACAGAAAGGACCCCGGGGGGCAGCACGTACAAAGGGGTCAGGACACAATGGACAACTACCACCACGTGACACCAGTGGGTGGAAGATTAATACTCTATCTCCAGGAATGGAGAGAGATCACATCAGACAAATGGATTCTAAACATCATCCAATACGGGTACTGCTTGGAATTGGAAGGAAGACCAACAAGCAGGAGACCAAAGCGAAAGCCACTAACAAACAAACAGCTACAGCGGCTTCAGGAAGAAGCGAGAGAGCTCCTTCAAAAGGAGGCCATAGAACGGGTTCCCTTCAAAGAAAGAAACAAGGGAATATACTCAACGTATTTCCTCGTGCCAAAGGTCGACGAGACAATGAGACCCATTCTGGACCTCAGGTTCCTGAACACATTCATAAGAACACAAAAATTCAAAATGACCTCCCTGCAGGAGGTGCTACCGCAATTGCAGATTGGGGACTTCATGGTCACAATAGACCTCAAGGACGCCTACCTGCACATACCAATGAACGTAACGCACAAACATATGCTCAGGTTCACGGTCGGAGACAGCCACTACCAGTTCACGACACTAGCCTTCGGTCTAAAATCAGCACCGAGGGTCTTCACGAAGAGCCTCGCGGCAGTCGCAGCGCACCTACGAAGGAGGGGGATACACGTATATCCTTACCTGGACGTCTGGCTAGTGAAAGCAGACTCGTACCAGAAATGCAAGAAGGACGCACATACAGTGACGAGAACACTGATAAACCTGGGGTTTTCCATCCATTGGAAAAAATCATCAATGGAGCCGGAACAAGTGAAGATCTTCTTGGGGGCACAGATCAACACCTTGCAGGGCAGAGTGTTCCCCAGCAACAAGAGAGCAGGGGCCCTGGTGAGGGAAGCTCGCCTCTACCGGAAGTGGCAAGCTCGGACAGTGAGGACTGCGAGCAAGATCTTGGGGATGATGGCATCATGCATCCATCTGGTACCAAACGTACGCCTACACATGAGACCCATCCAAGAATGGCTCCAGGAACAATGGTCACAAGCTTCAGGGAGTTGGGAGGATCTAGTGGTTGTGACGCACTCAGTGCAGAAGGAAATGGCATGGTGGACCATGGAGAACATAGCAAAGGGAAAGCCTCTTACACCCCCAACACCAACAGTGACCATCACCACAGATGCATCCATGATGGGATGGGGCGCTCACATGGAAGAGCTCAAAGTCAGGGGTCTGTGGACTCCAGCAGATGCGTCGAAGCACATCAATTATCTGGAATTGAAAACAATCTTCCTTGCGTTGAAAGCCTTCCAAACAAGACTGTACAAGCAGAGGGTATTGCTGCAAACAGACAACACCACAGCGATGTTCTACATCAACAAGCAGGGTGGAACACAGTCAACAATGCTTTCGACACTGGCACAGGAGATATGGAGATGGGCCATCCCCCTCGGGATAGACCTACTGGCCATACACCTACCAGGGAAGGAGAACATTCAGGCAGACTGGCTGAGCAGACAGACATCAACATCCCACGAGTGGGAGCTCAATGCCCAGGAGACGAAGTGGTTGTTCAACAAGTGGGGAATGCCATCAGTGGACCTGTTTGCAACACGCCAGAATGCCAAATGCCGAAGCTTCGCATCCAGACAACCCGAAGAGGGGTCCCTTGGGAATGCCCTATGGATAGATTGGTCCGGGACATTTGCTTACGCTTTTCCCCAAATACCACTGATACACAGAGTTTTGAGCAAGTGCAGAGCGAGCAACATGACCCTGATACTGGTCGCACCACAGTGGGCCAGACAGACATGGTACTCCAGGGATGTGGAATTCCTATAGTCCGACGCCCAGGACATATTGTTTGGGGTCAAGGGCAACAAGTTTTAATGTGTATTTTGTCCTTGGGACAAGTAGGCTCAACCCTGTTTGGGGTCAAGGGCAACAAGTTTTAATGTGTATTTTGTCCTTGGGACAAGTAGGCCCAACCCTCTGCAGCACAAACCCTTTGGCTGCCAGTTTGCAGTAGCAAGGGCCAGGGAAGGGCAATGCCTGAAGTTAAGTTATTATTTGTGTGCCTATGTTAATGCTGTTCAAACTTGTATTTATGGTTCATTAATTAAAAGCCTTTATTATTAGGGTGAGCGCTCTAAGTAAATGTAGGTTCTGATCGCACTACAGATAGTGGTTACAGTATGAAAATGTGTACTCACGGTTTCAAAGTTTAGCAATATGAGGCTATGCATAATCCTCCCAGAATGCTCTCTGATTAGATGCAAATATTTGCAGAAGCTGGAGAGCGAGATTAAGGACTCTTTGCTTTCAATATAAAATGTTCCTAAAAAAATGAAAGTAGGAAAAAAAAACATTTTGCTAAACTACTGTAAAATTTCAGGTACCGTTTCTTTGCGGCATCATTTAGTAAAATGTGTTGATGCATGCTAGTATTTCGCAAAAATATTCATATTGGAAAAATCAGTGTAACCATTTCAATATGATTATGAGAAACATGAAAATAAACAAGCATTGGCAAAGCCAGTAGGTCTGAAATTAGTGATCAGCTTTTTAGTTTTGTCAATACGTTTTGGCATGGTTTTGTAAAGCCTTCTTGACTTGAGAGCTGCCGGGCCCTCACCAGAACAAGCAGTGGCTAAAGCAACAACAAAAAATGTGTCTAAAAAAAGCACACACTGGCACATTAGTTACTGCCACTGAACAAAACTACTTTGTGTGCCAATATACTCCTTGTGAATGAGCTTAATGCCGTCACTCACAGTGAAGCCAGCCAATACAGAGAGAGGGAGAGAGAATTTTAACAAACATAAAAGGTTGTGGTTAACGCCAGACCAAATTAGGGGCCCTAATATTAAAGAAAGTCTCAAAAGTGCACCCTTAGTATATGTCCTTGCATTGAGTGTAGCTGTATGGCTTTCGTGAATTTACAAGAATTTATAGAAGGAGGGCAAGAAATGTACTTCTGGAAAAGATTTGAAAACTGCAGTTTATCATGAGCATATATGCACGTGTAGATTTGCTCATGCGAAAACCCGAGTGTTTGCAAGGTCATTTTCCCATCAACCATTTTTTCCCAACTCTTGAAGAAGGTTTACGTCTGCCATTGTCGGGAGTAGATTTCCAACATTTCTCAGTATGGGGAAAGATTAGAGAAGAGTTGTTAAAAATCCTTAAAACATGCAAGTTACTAGATGTGCACAGACTTAAAGGGCATTCCAACCCTGGAACTATTGCTTACCACTACCTTCAGTCCCAGTATGTAGATCTGCAGAAACGTGGCAACATAAAGGGATTGTTAGTATTCAAAAACTACTATGGTATGAGCCCTGGCATAATCAGAGAGTCTATATAAGAGCTCTGATATAATAAGATTGCTGCCATAATTTGTCGCTGAACCACATGGCACCAAAGGGACAAGTGGATTTTGTTAGAGGACAAGTAGATTTTTGAAGCAACTTGCCCCATGGACAAGTAGATATTTTAATAAATTCCACACCCCTGTACTCGCAGATCATGGAGATGGCACAGAGTCCATCCCACAGATTCGGCAGAAGAAAAGACCTGCTCTCCATGCACAACGGAGAGGTACTGCACCCAGAGCCAGAGAGCCTGAGCCTGGTGGCGTGGCTCTAGAAGACATAGAATTCGCACACTTGAGACTGCCTGAGAGCACCCTCAGGGTCCTTCGGGAGGCACGAAGGCCCAGCACACGGAAGTGCTACGGGGCAAAGTGGAAGAGATTCACAATATGGTGCAGGAAGGAAAGACTTCACAATAAAATGAAGAAGGACTCCACAGTGCTAAAATACCTCACGCACTTACTGGAGAAAAAACTCAGCTCGTCCTCCTTAAGAGTCCACTTGGCAGCGATAGTCGCCTATACAAGGGGTGAGATGGGCAGGAGCTTCTTCACCTCTTAGGTTGTGAAGAGATTCCTGGAAGGAGCGAAGAGGATCGCACCACCCAAGCGGTTACCACCACCGGCATGGAACTTGAACATAGACGGAACTCATGAAGGAGCCCTATGAACCGCTCCACAAGGCCTCACTAGAGATGCTGACCATGAAGACAGCTTTCTTGGTTGCGATAACGTCCCTACGACGAGTGAGCGAGCTTCAGGCGCTAACTCTGCAGGAACCATACATACAAATACACAATGACAGGGTTGTGATGAGGAAGGACCCACACTTCTTGCCAAAGGTGGTGTCCAGATTCCATATGAACCAGTCCATACAGATTCCGAGTTTTTTCCAAAAACCAACAAATAGTGCAGAGCGAGCCCTTCACACCCTAGACGCCAGAAGGGCGGTCATGCACTATATCGAGAGGACAAAAGGACACAGGAAGACAAAGCAGTTCTTCGTGTCATTCGCCAACAGTTTCTTGGGAAAGGCTGTAACAAAGAACACTATTGCACGATGGATCGCGCAAACAATCCAACTCTGCCACAAGCGGGCAGGACAAGAGCTAGCAGAGGGACCACGTGCCCACTCCACTAGGAAAAAGGGTGCGACAATAGCCTTCCTGGCTAATACACCCATACAAGACATATGCCTGGCGGCAACATGGGCTTCAGTGCACACATTCACGAAGCACTACTGCGTTGATGTTCAAATGAACAAAGAAGCACAAGTTGGACAAAAGGTGCTCCAGCACATATTCAAGAACCAAAGCTCATCTTCTACCCAGCCGCCACAGAAATGAGAAACCGCTACAAAATCTATGCACAGCATAGTGAATCCAGAAAGATTCACGCTGCAAAACGAATAGTTTCTTACCTGTCGGTGTAGTTTTGCAGCTTGATGATATTTCTGGATTCACTAGCGAACCCACCCATCTCTGCCAGAAAGATGAGGCTGGAGAGAAAGAGGTGGTCAAAAAAAAAAAAAAAAAAAAAAAAAACATAGAATAAAATGGATGACTTTTATACAAAGCGGTTAAAAGAAGTTTCACCTACAAAGAACATTGCAATCACTTCGGAAACGAAAGAAACACGGAAAAAAGAATCCGAAGATGGCGCCCAATGGTGGGAGCTTCCGCAGGAAGCATGCCGACGTCACCGGAAATACACCCAGGAAGGGGTGACGCCGACGCCCACTTGGGCGACGAAAAAAAAAAAAAAACAAAGAAAAGACTACGAATCCGGACCCAACCACAAGACCGCGGAATATGCACAGCATAGTGAATCCAGAAAGATCATCAAGTTGCAAAACTACACCGACAAGTAAGAAACTATTTGTTTTTGTTATTCTGTCCCTACTACAGGATAGCCCGAACAAAAATGGTTGTTGGGAGCATGTAATAATATGGGTGTTAGTCATTACTGGGCAGCATAGAGACTTTTTAAGAGCGATACAAGAGAACTCTTAGCTCTTGCAGACTCCCAATATGTGCATATTGGTGGGACTTAAGAAGGAAGGTCATTCCTAATTCCAAAGTATGATAGAGCTCGACAAATATTAGCACTGGCAATGCATTATGCACATTCCTTTTATTGAAATTATATGAATTTCCTAGACTGGTGATAACTGCATTTGCACAATTATATATTGGTTGCCTTGCCACCTGGTCAATGTATTCCTCGGGTGCAGTTCTTCTATTTTTATTGCTAATATATATGGTTTTTATTCTCTTTTATAACTGGGTTATTGTACAATGATGTTTTTATGATTTTCTAACTAAGTTTTAATGTATTTAAGAGTATTTTTGATGTATCAATATGATGTGTTGTATGGGCTGTTCCCGAAATAAACGATCTATACTTTAGTATGTCTTGGACATGAGCTATAGGAATTCCACAAGCTTGATGTGTGTAATTGGGGGTACACCATCGGCATCATTCTTCTATACAGTCACAGAAATTGACGTGATATCCTTATATCGTAGGATAGGAGGTACTTTATCACTTACCGAGGATTTCAAGCATGCCATCTTACAATAATAAAAAAAGGAAAAAGATACCAATAAACACTACTTTATGATTTTGGTGCATGGTGAATTGGTGTTTGATACAAGGATATGTTATAAAGACAAATGTGAATTATATTTCTGGCATAAGCAGTCCAGTTTTTCACTGAGTACAACCACGTCACGACCGCTTCACTTAACGTTGTTTTCTTGTCTACGTTTTTAATGCAAGAGAGACTGTTTCGCCTCAGAATACATTGAAATTACCTATTGTTCAACGGCTAGTAAAACCAATGCATCGATGTTTCCAACTTCTCTTAGAAATGACTTCCTGAAAGAAATTAAGATCATGTCTCGGCTGAAAGACCCCAACATCATCCGGCTGTTAGCTGTCTGCATCAATGATGATCCGCTCTGCATGATCACAGAATACATGGAGAATGGAGACCTGAACCAGTTCCTAACTCGACATGGTCCACCGGGCGAACTGACACTCTCCATGCCAACCGTAAGGTAGCTATGTTAAGGACAACTTAAGTGCTGCAGGAAATCCCCAGGCACATCAGCCACTACTCTGTCACTGATGCTAGACACTCTTCAGGCACACCCCTCTACCATTCCTAAGGGTAATGTAAAATACCTCGTTTTTTGCATACCAATACTCCTGACATGCTCTCCTTTTTGTGGTGGATTAATCCTAGCACTCATGTTCATACCATCTCTCCCCTCTCCTATGTGCTGGCGGGTTTCTAGGCACTCTCACCCTTTGCTGCGACTGTTTAATGTTATTGGACTTCTTGGGCCGCTTCGTATGTATTTGGGATTCGTAGAACTATTGATGCTCTCCAATTAATACTTTCACATCCACGCTGCCATCCAGAATAGTTATTAGTATTCAGCGTTTCAATTCAGTTAAGGTATATTTATATTCTCAAATCTACAAACGCATCATCAAATTAAATGCAGTTCATTATAAAGATTAAGAACATAGGTCCAGATGTACTAAGAATGGATTCAGCAAAAGTCGTCGCAAATTGCGCTATGACTTTTGCCGAATCCATTATGTTTTTGCGAACCGACCTATGTACTAATAGGTGGGTTCGTAAAAACCCAAATATTAGGTAATATTAAAGTAGGTCACAAATTGCAACCAGCTATGAATCTTAGCCATCAGCGGGATGGTGGTCTGCTGAGCCATAAGCCCCCATGACTGTGATTGCTTCTAAATAACATTTTTTAATTGATTTTTTAAAATGGAAGCCATTTTCCATCAAAGGAAAGCAATGCATTAAAAACAAAATTGTAAGTAACATGGTTCATTGGACCACTGCCTGCTCTTAAAAAATCTTTCTGTCAACATTGACAAAGGGGAAGGCTTACCCTCGGAGACCCTTTCCTGTTTGCGCCAATGCCACTGTAGTCAGCGAAACATTAATATAACCCACTGCGAAACACCGTTGAGAAGGAAAGCCCTAAACACACCCTTTCCAATCATCGATTCACTATGTAGTCACAAACCCAAATTGAGATGCAGTAACGTGTTTCCAAATCGCAATTTGGGTTTCTTAGATACCAAAAGGCCTTTTTGGGGTTGCCAACGGCTCAATTCTGTTAATCAGACCTTTTGGGATCACAAAAACTCTTCATACATCCGGCCCATAGTTCTATAACTCTGCTGATATACAAAATCACTAAATTGCATAAAAACGTGAACTTCAATATGAAACAATTATGCAGCAATAGAGACGAGGGAATTCTGAACATGTACACTGAACCGGGGGGGGGGGGGGGGGGGGGGGGGAGTCCAAAATAGCTGCCAACCTTGATTTCTATTGTATGGGAGAAGGGCTATTGTCATACGACAGTTTGTGGCAATCACAGAGCAGAATCTAATGCATTTGAATTCGTAGCCTACATTTGAGGATGGGAGCATGAATGTCCTGTCAGAAAGGTCAAACCTGTTCCCAAAGTGATGTGGTCATCATAGCACAAGCTTCACCTACTAAACGCTTGAAGAAAATCAAGGCCATAAAGAAAATGGCAAGCATGGGACAGATGTTAAAATAAGAACACATTTGCCCAGACAGATGTTTAAGGCATTCCTCTGGCATTTGACTGAATATACTGTAATTTCAAGACCCCTGTGACATTTTTCTGCATTGTTGGTCAGGCCACACTTGCTCATTTTTTACATCTATTTTTTCTCACACTTCCTACTATTATTTGTCTGCCCCCATGGACCACAACTTACTGCCTATTGTACAACAACAGTTATGCACAACATCATGTTTCCTGCACCCTGAAAATACCAGGCTGGAACAGGCAGCACTTTACTAATCACCAAGTAAATACATACAAATAAAACAAATACTAGTTTGCGAGTTTATTCTTATTGAAATATAAAAAGCTTTCAATTTATCTCACAATCTCCTTCACTTTCTGTCTCTGCAGCCATGCTGACCTGAAGTTCATGGTAGCCCAGATTGCTTCTGGTATGAAGTACCTCTCATCCCTAAACTTTGTTCATCGGGATCTCGCCACACGCAACTGCCTTGTGGGCAAGAATTACACTATAAAAATAGCTGACTTTGGAATGAGCAGGAACTTGTACAGTGGTGATTACTACCGCATCCAGGGTCGGGCTGTACTACCCATCCGCTGGATGTCCTGGGAGAGTATCTTGCTGGTAAGTTAGGATTTTAGGAATCACTGACGGCTGGTGGTAAGGAGCATAGGGACCGTTCCCTTACCATTCATGGGGAAGAAGGAACACTGAGCAGGCCAAGGTTAAGGGTGTTAGGCTGCTCACAGTAAATAATCCACTACTATGTTTGCTTAGAGGGAGGGGTGATGGAGTGGGTACTTCTGCACATGTGCAGGTCGAGGTTTCACTTGCCCTCCAGTCCAAGCTAATGCAGTAAGGTGAGGAACGGTGGGCATGGCCTGTTGTAGCAGCTCTGCATAAATCTGCCATGGCGCACTATTGTTGTGGCCCATGGAGGAGTCAGCAGAGCTCAGACAAGCGAATGGCAGCGGCAGGGCTGGCTTACAGTGTGAATGTAGAAGTGGGTGCTGCTGAGGGGTTGTGTTGGTGGCAGAATCTGGCAGCTAGTTCTGGTCGTGGAGGGTTGGCCTGAAACGGCAGAGCACATGCAGCCTGCAGTATGCTAAAGAGAGGCTGCTCTTCTAATTCGTGTTGCTAACAGAGTGCTCCTTTCTCCTGCGGGGAATCCTAAATTTTGAGTTGCCCTTGACAGATCTCTGGGTTGAAATACAGGACTTCTGCAATAGCAAATGCTTAACAATCCCTCATACCCCACCCTCTGAATGCCTCTGGCAGTGCCAAGGGCCTGGCCTGAGGTCACCATTTCCAAATTTTTATTGTGCAAATGAAACCTGTGGAAGTTTTGGAAACTGCCAAAATGTGAATTGTGCATGCCTTTTGCTGTTTGGTGGGCTGCAATATGTGAATTTCGCAAGCTTTTTTGCTGTTTGGTGGGCTGCACAATTTTCTGTAATTTTTGCCTGAGGGAGACTGGTTTGTGAAGAAAATGTCCTACAAGGTACATTTTTCTCCTCTAGCCAGTCTCCCGCTAGTATCTGCTTGTATCTTGTGTGACTTTTTAACTCAAATTACGGCCTCATTAAAATTTTCATGCACATTTTGCACAACACTTGTAATTTCACATAATTTTTCAAAAGGTACGCTAATTTTAGGAAAAATGAACAATTAGGACCCCTGTACGTTGTATAAACACATCCAAAAATTCCTATATATGAACATGAAGCATTTTCAATCCACGCTGAAAAACGTTAATAGCAAATTATAATCCTTAGAATCGTTAGAATCGTTGTCTGAAGTGGACAACACCAAAAGGAAGGGTGATGAATACATTAGGTAATGATCATTACTGTGAATCTTTGTCTTCCTTAAACCAGTTCTTACTTCCTTGAGACTTGCCTCCTTGCACAGGTCATATTGAAAGACTTGCAAAAATGTTTTATTTCTAATAACCCAGATGAATAATACCTCCCCCTCCCCACGTCCTGTTTTAACATGCTGAAACAGATGCAAGGAGAAGCAGATCAAGGGATGAGAGGGAAGGATAGCTGGACTGGGGTTAGGAGGACTAAGATTCATGGTAATGGGATGAACAATCTAAGAAACCTTTGCATATCGAAGTTACGGACTCTGGACTAATGGGATATGTAAAGTTTCAGCAAAGTTGGAATGTGGAGGGGTGGGAGAGGGTGTAGGGGGATGAGTACAAAGAACTACGTGACTGTACTGTTGAGTTTTAACCAAAATGCAAATAAAAATGTTTCTAAAACAAAACAAAAAACAGGGTAATGAAGATAACTGGTAAGTAATGTATCCATTACCCATCATCCGGCCTGCTCAACTCAGTTCTTACTTCCTTGAGGACATAACAAGTAAAACACACTATAAGAATTTGTAGCGGCTGCATCTCCCTGATCACTAAAATGTATTAAGGTTGCAATGTATTCATTATAGAACCCAAAATACCAGCCCCAAAAATATTTTTCTGCTGAGAGGGACAAATCGAATTTATAATGGTTGAAAAAAGTTTACGGGGAAGTCTATGTTGCTGCCCTGCATTTTTACTGAGAGAAGCTCCAACAGCCTCCACCAAGGTAGCCAAAATGGATATTAATACCTAACCTGGACGTCGAAAACTTAAAACGACACAAACGGAATTTGAGGCTTGCAAAGGGAGCATACGGTCCAAATAAATCATAAGACCAGTGGACATCCAGAGAGGATGGTTCACCAGGATGCATTTCTTAAGAAAAATATGTTAAAGATTATTTGCAGTAAACCATCAGAATTGAGCTGGTTTAATAAATCAAAAAGCGGGTGTCTCTCTTGCGGTTTTGAATCTAACCACATGAGAGCCGCCACACGTAACATATTAAAGTCATAGTTCATATGGGGTCTTAGTAATTTCCCTATAAATGTGGTTGCCCTGAGGTTGGACTTGCGGACTTTGTACAATAGAGACCAAAAAGTCGATGCCAAGTACTACTCACTCCAAGTGTAACCACTGGATATTCATAATCGAATTGATTCATCATATGTGGTGGACTGATATTAATCAGAGTGGACTTCATTGACATTCATCTCTGACTTTTTTTCTTTAAACTTGATTCACAAGATAAATGTCAATGTGGAACTTTATGATTTATACCCTTTAGAATAATTCATTTTGAATATATGAATTCTGCTTTAAATTCACACTAGTGTGTGCCTCTTTCTTTCTCTTTTTTCTCTTTGTTCTTTTCTTATTTGAGAATTTATTTCATTACAAACTACTTTCTAAATTGAGTTATGTTTTATTCCATATTGTCACCCAATGGGACAAAAAAATTGTAGCAAAGTACATAGAATATTTAGCTTGTACAAGTGATTCCCTTCTTAAAAAAGAAGAAGCACATAAAAGCCAGTCATAAAGACATGGAAACACAGCAGTATCACGTAAGTGCAATGCAACTATTACAGGTGCCAATATCTTTGCAAATACCTTTGGGAAGACGCAAGTTCAAATGGTAGAACTTGAAACTGGAAGTGGACCCTTCCCACAGCAACCTTGAGGTACTTCTGACTGTTGGCATGTTTGGGCACATGGAATGGGGCATCTTTCAAGTCCAGTGCCGCTAAAAAATTGTTCCTGGAGAGCAGAGGAACAATGGACTGGACTGATATCATTCAAAAAGACTCCACTCTGAAGAATTTGGTCAGATCCTTTAGGTCGGGGACCGGGCAAAAGGAACCATTCTGTTTAAATTTTAAATAAATTATTGAATCATTTTCAAGTTCTCTTCAGAGCTGCAAGAACCTTCATTATTGCTCCTTTGCACAAAAGATTGTGTATCTTCTGAAGCATGGCATTCTTTTTTGAGTGATCATGTGGTAATTGGGAACATATGAAGCGGGCTATTGGCAGAGGCTCTTTGAACTTGATTTGATAGCCTTCTATCCCGACTTAAAGACCCAACAATCTCGTACAGTCTGTGTCCATTGATGAAAGAAAGCTTTGAGACGTCCTCCTATCATCATATAGTGATTTCTGCTAGGCCTTTGACTGTGAGAGCTGGAGCCAGGATTTACTACCAACCGTGGCCCCCCGGCTAAGGACCTGGCCAGGAAAGGGTTGCTTAGTGTCTCTTTGGCACTGCAGGACCTTCTTCTGAAAAAAGCTTTTTTTTGCCCGGTAGAATCTTAAATGGTCTGACAATTATTTTATTCTCTGCTGACTTGTGCACCATAGTGTTATGTTCCTCTCCAAATAACTTAGATCCTAGGAACATTTTGAATGGGAGATCTCTGAGCTGCATCCTGTTTCTAAGATCACATTCACAGGAGTCTTCTCCCTTGGCTTGCTGCCCCAGCTGCTGAAACTGCCGACCAAAAGGAATCAAAGGAGACATCAGATAGGGACCGACCGGATAAGTTCCATATTAGCCAACACTGAAAGATGGTCAGATTTGCTTTGCAAACAATCAAACAATGCCTGAAAGTCCTTTAAGAGAACCTTTGTTGCATAAGCTGCATAAGTATTAGCAGGTAGGGAATAGTTAGATGCAGCAAAAACTCTCTTCCGAGCTCTCTCCACCTTCCTGTCACCAACCTCATGAAGCGTAGCATTCTCCTACGCCAAAGATGATAACGCCATAGCAGACAAAATAGTGTTAACAGTAGAAACATCTAGAATATCTTGATCAAAATCCTTGAGTTTAGTGGCTATCTCTTTACAAGGAACCATGAAATTGCTTCTTTAGCCATATTTTCCATTCTTTAGTTATCAAAGTCTTAATAACATCATGCTAAGGCAAAGAGTTGGGTGGAGCAGAACTTTACTGTACATAAAAATCATCCTCCGTCTGAGGAGGTTATGCAAAGCCAAGGAATTCCCTGATATGAGCGAAAAGCTGATTAAGATGAGACCCAGAAACATATCTTCTTTTCTGACCAGACCCCTATTCATCGTCTGAGTCAGTCCTGGCCTTTGTCACCCGAATCTCATTAAGAGCCAAGTCCACCGCCTGCTTCAATGTTCCATTTAGATCTCCCCTTGAGATCTTTGGAACCTCCTCATCTTCTGGAGGATCCAAGTGCTTCTGCTTTGCTGATGCCTTACGAGCCTCCATGCTGCAGCCCAACACAGAAACACACAGACCACGTTGAAGTAGCGGTACTACCTAAATAGTCTCAAAAGTAAGTGGTTCTCATCATGTGAGAGCCAGCCTTCCCTAGAAACAGCAATCAAATTATAATATTAGTAGCGCTCGATGAGTTTCATTGAGCATAAGTAGCGCTTATTACAGTAAAGGTTGGAGACCCCTGATCTAGGCTGTTGTTCGCAATCTTGTAGATGATGCAGGTTAGAGTTGCGAAACTGCCTATAGGTGGGACTGAAAAAAGAGACACACTGTTGAGTGAGGGGCAAAAACAAGCAGAGAAGATAAGAATGCTTGGAAAATAAATGGGCAGAGGGGCACCAAATAAAGAGGAGGGGGCAAATGGACGCTGCAATAATTCAAACAAATCAATATTTTTTATGCAAGAACTCTATACTATTGCACTCGAACTCCTTAATGCCTTCCTGCAGTAACTCATTTAATTTGCAATTGAGGTTGCAGCAGAGATCCAGAAGGTTGGATCGTTCAACTATTTTAGTGGTCTAAAATCGGAGAGGGGCCTTATCAAAACGTAGTTAATAAAATTCTGAAACACTGATGTACTTTGATTTAGATCGCATTTTACTTTTGCATTGATGTGATCAGTTGTGACATTATACTTACTGATTTTATACACTTAGTAGAGAAGAATAAGTTAATGGAAACATAAAAGTGTAAATAATATGCAAAATGATCTTGAAATTAAAACTATTACGTGTATCCTCTTATAAAAGCATTTTCCCAAGGCCTTTGATAAAGTGTAGAATAGTGCGTAATGGCTTGCATTTTCAAGCATGTACGGTGTCACTTGTTGGTAAGACCCCTTTGTAAAACTGTCAATAATATAGTTTATGGTGATTTCTGCATCTTCGCGTGCAACATATTTTTCTGTACCTACTGTTACATCACAATCACAAGACCTGATCTGATATCAATAAAAACATGACTCAGATAGTTAGAAAGATTATCCGTTTAGATTTGAACCTATTCCAGTAAATTAATTTCATATTGTATCAATACAAATAGGAGTAAATTACAAAAGTTGTGCCATTCTCCTGCAGGGGAAGTTTACCACCGCAAGTGATGTGTGGGCGTTTGGCGTGACACTCTGGGAGGTATTTACCTTCTGTCGGGAGCAGCCGTACTCACTGATGTCGGATGAGCAGGTTATTGAGAACACTGGGGAGTTTTTCCGTGATCAAGGAAAACAGGTATGAGATAATTATGATGAAAACTATTTCCAAAACGATTGTAATAATTAATAAAAATGTCTTCTGTCAGCATGGCTGTCATTACAGCACACAGCAGAAACTACCGCCGACCGGGAGTTGCAGCTGACCATAGATGGAAGGCAGCTAGCCCCCTCCCCTCCTCGTGGGCAGCAGACAAAGGCGACATGGCAGTAGCAGCAGGACACGAAAGCGCACCAAAGAAATGGTCAGCGAGTGACCAAGTAAATTGGGGATCAAAGGGCCCAATCAGGATAGAGAGCTTGGACACAAACACAGCCTAAAAGGTGATAGGGACAAGCAGTCCCCAGCATTGTCACCAGAAGAAACTGATCCTACCCACTCACACCAGAGGACACGGGTGTCGCAGCCGCAGTGGGACCAGGGGACAGGGAGTCACAATGTTTTAACAATAAATTTATTCACATAAGGACCTAAAATGGCAAATGCCCGAACAAGGTCCTTGGGATGCCTCACAGCAGGGACACTTGAGATAGGTGCCCGGACAAGGTCCTTGGGATGTCTAACCGTAGGGATAATTGAGGGAAGACGGTCAGCGCTGGGCAGACATGGCACTTGGCACTGGGCCATGAACACCAGACATTGGGTAGCCAGTTGAAGCTTTGAACACACAACCCGCTGTACCACGCATGTGACAGAAGCAAAGCTGTCACTTCATAATGTCTCTTGAAGAGACATTATGACTGTAAGGATGATGCATATAAGTAATAAGATGCACACTGTATGACCCGTTATGAAAATGCCTTAAATTGTAGTTCAAGAGAAGCAATAAATTAGCATGCTAATGACTAATGCCATCATGACAAGTGCATATACTGGGACGCCCAAAGGTCCGGTTCTATCGCTGCTGCTGCGCCAACCCTGAAACACCCAAGCCATAAGGGGAACGGGCCAAACTACAGTCCCCAGCTGCACCCGCACCTCTGACGCTGCAACCGCGCCCGGAGGTGTGATAAGAACACAGCTGACCTCCTGCAGCGCGGGACTCCCAGAGGTCCGGTTCTATTGCCGCTGCTGCTGCCGCTGCTGCTGCCATGAGGGGTACGGCCAACTCTGAAACACACAAGCTGTGAGGGCAACGGCCCAAACTACAGCCCCCAGCAGCCCGCGCTCCTCTGACGCTACTACCGCGCTCGGAGGCGCGATAAGAACACAGTTGACCTCCCGCAGCGCGGGCGTGATTGGGCAGCGCCCGGGCAAAGCCCGGGCCGAGGGTGGGCCCATCTGCGACAGGAGGAGGCAGGACAGGGCCGCATCTCTTGGTCTCATCCCACGGCAATTGACTCAATGGGTAAGCACCCATTTGCTGAGGTTAACATAGCTTTTGCTCACTGTTTTTAGCGGACATTTGAAATACCCATTCGGAAGAAAATAGTACTGACATTTGGTACCATTGGCCTTTCGATCATCTCGGTTACTAAAGAAAGATACAATCAACCCTGAGTGGGACTACCACGTCATCCTTTTTGCTGCTGACCTTTTGGGCCATCAAAACATAACTGTAAAGAGCCCAGAAGACTAACTCTGACATTTTAATCTCATTTGGACAGCTTAGCTTGGAACGCATTACTTTGGTCATAGGTACAAGTTCCATGAAAACCTAGAGATTTGCACTGCTATCTGCTTAACGGTTGGCTACTATTAGGCTGTTCCCTTCTATCTGGGTGTATGTAGTCACATCTTTCACTTACTAGTTCCAATCATCTGTATTGTTAATTGCCCATATAAGTATAAACAAGCATTTACAATGCAATGATCTCAGCATTATTAAAGGTAGCGCTATTGGCATTGCTCCTGACATTTTTTTTTTAAAACATATATAAATGGTATTGTCATTGACAATGGCAATTGGTGAGTAGTAGAGAGTATTCGTGGACACAGAGCCACACACACACACACACACACAGAGGCACGCACACACACACAGACAGAGGTGGCACACACACACAGATAGAGCCGCACACACACAGACAGAGCCGCGCACACACAGACAGAGCTGCGCACACACAGACAGAGCCGCGCACACACACAGACAGAGTGACGCACACACACAGACAGAGCCACGCCCACACACAGACACAGAGAGCCACGCACACACACACAGACACACACAGAGAGCCACGCACACACACACAGAGCCACGCACACACACAGAGAGCCAAGCACAAACACACACACAGAGCCACGCACACGCACACACACAGAGCCACGCACACGCACACACACAGACAGAGCCACACACACAGACAGAGCCACGCACACACAGACACACACAGAGCCACGCACACACAGACAGTCATGCGCACACACGGACACAGCCACGCACACACACAGACAAAGCCACGCACACACACAGACAGAGCCATGCACACAGAAGGGAACAGAGGCACAGAATAACCGGGGGAACAGAGGCACAGAAAAACCAGGGATGACTCTCAGGAGTGCACCATGTATTTACTTCTCAGACTCTACACCCATGGTCAAAAGTTTAACATTCTCAGGACCGACCATAAAAAGCGTTGAGTACATTACACAGCAGCTAAGTAAGGAGATTTTGGGGCCAAGACAGGGGAAGGTATAAGGTGGATGGAAGACAATCCTCAAAATAGTCTACAAACAGCACCCACTTTTTAAAACTTTCAGAAGCAGTACACGCTCCTCTCCACACCTCACAATCCACCCTGCCACGAACCACGCAAAAAACACACTTGTAGCAGGTACAGCCCCTGGGAGACAAATGGAAAACAAGTAAATGACGTAGCATGCACGGGAACTTACCAGTCATTCAATGGGTGCAAAAAGATCCAATTAATTCGGAAGTCGAAGAGCTTTTTTAACGGCGCTGCATAAAATGAAGGCTTCCTGCATCGCTTTGTTTACTTCCACGAGACTCGGTCCCAGGTGACTAATCTTTACAACTACGTATTCCTTTGAATCAACTGTTTCCACTTGAGACTTAATGACGAACAATCAACTTTATCCTTTCATATTTTATAATCTAATCTCCAGTTTCAATGCAGTTCAAATCTCAATGAAGTAATTAGTGTCAACCGCACAAAAACAAATGACAAAACACTCCATGATATGTAGCTTCAGTTCTTCCTGTGCTAAGCGCCTCCCAGAGGAAGCCACTTCCACAGAGAAGGGTAGCACCATGAATGACTCGTAAAACAACAGATTGCACCACGCCCCTCACTTCACCTGCGCTGCACCAACCGCAGAAACCCAGCAACATAAGAAGCAAGTGCGAAAGTGCCCGAAGTCCCATCCCTGGCATCTCCCTGCGCCGACGGTAGGCCCAAGCCTCGGTCTCCATTTTCATGGGTCCCGCCATAGCCTCCACGACTTCAGCACAGCTAGTATTGGTCCTCCTTTTCTACGGACTTCAGATTCTACCAATCGGAAAATAAATTCAATAGTACCCTCTGGGCCCGCCCCAGTTGCCGACAGACGCAAGGTGTAGCCAGTTCGAAAAAGACAGTTATTTTTTTGTAATGACGCATTTCGGTTGATGGCTGCATTTATGGAAATAGACAAAGGACAAACAAGGACACCAAATTGAGGCATCTTTCAGTTGCAAGACCTTATCTAACCAATATTGGAAAACATAGAGTACATAAATTATTTAGATAGTTGAATTGTCATTATTCACAGGACAATCGTGCTAAATAGATACGAGGAATTCACATTGATTAAAAATGTTTATGCGTTATTTTATATGTGATTACTTCGACCGTCACAAGTTCTCAACGGGTGCCATGATGCTTTTATAAAGATGCGAAGTGGTATTCTCCGTCGGCCTGTGATAACAAAGACTGGAGTAGCCAATTATAAGTGGATTTCTGCAGGAAGCAAGAGCACATGCTAATTTGTGGTTTCTGACTTCAAAGACAAACAAGCGCTCGCCATTTTTTGAAGCTAATCCCCGTCCTTTTCAGACTAGGGGCGTGTTTTTTAGGTTTGAGTGACGAATGACGTCACAGATAGAAAGAACCTAAAAAACACGCCCACGTATCCGGAAAAGATGGGGCTTAAAGGGAGTGACGCCCCTCTCCTCCAATGGCTGGCCAGCATTTACGAGGCCAGCCAATGGAGAAGAGGGGCGGGTTCAAGCCCCCTACACTAAGAAACATAAAATCTCGGAGCTCCTCCCACTGCTTACGCAGTGCGATGGAGTCCTCGACCTAAAAAGCAGCATTGTGCGGGGGTGGGTTAGCGGTTTACTTGCACAACCAGATTTAGTAGGTTTTAAAATGGGGAAGCGCTTGTGTGACAAAATCAAAAGCTCCTAGCTCAGGAGCACTCCCACCAACATCAATTGACAAAATGTAGCAGAGGGTTATTGGGGTGGTTAACACTGAAATAGAGCTTACAGAGAGGCGCTTGTCACTAACCCCGGACCTAGGTATTTTAGTGCAAGATTCACAAACTGTGCAAAATTATACCCATGTGCTTCCTGAAGAAGTACTCTTATCACCATCCGTGGAAGCCCCCTCCAAAGAGGGCTGTACGCCGAGGCAGGAACACCACCATTATTCCAAAGATTGGAAAGTGCAAACAATCGATAGAGGCAGGACCCAAAAGTAAGAAACTGTGTGAGGATGTTGCATCTAGCACAGGGGAAGGGGAACATCAGGATCGTACCCCAAGCAGTCTACTGTTCTGTAAAGCTGATAAGAACTATCCTACTGGGCACTGAATCTCCTGACAGATCTAAAGTCCCAATTAGGGGATATCGTTAGAGATGAGTGGCTCCCCTCTCACTCGTCTAGACAACTTTATAGTTGCTGGAGAAAATAGAAAAACTCATCTCCTCATAACAGTAAGAGGGACCGACATTGGATGCTAGGCAGACATTTCTGATGCAAAATCTCCGGGTGGGTTGAGTTCCACCACAACTCAAGAGGTAGGGTATCAGCATGCTGCCGACCAACAGCCAGGCATGAGTACATATCATGAGAATGGTGGTAACAAGGTAGTTCCCTCCCAAATAGGTAGGGATAAATCCAGTCGGCCTCAACTCGGGCTCAACGGGATGTTGAGCATGCAGGGCCTGGCAGAACGTCCCGATGATAACCTAGAAATAGCAAATTTGCAAACCATAAATCTGCCCCCTGACAGCTCCCCGTATGTAATTATATTGACTGGTGTCCCTGAAATTGCTACCAATCAGAGGGAAACTCAATTTGATCTCAGAAATAAGTGCCTTCACTGGCTAGCAAAACATAGGCAGTTTGACTACTGTAGGGCAGTGGAAATTCTAACGGTCCGCAGAATAGGTTGGGTGGGAAATTGGTAAAAAAAAACGAACAGGGAGACTGTGTCATTGTAAATTTTAAAAATCCTAAAACTGTGAGCCACTTACTCAGCCAAACCACACGTCACCGGGACTCAGTAACAGGAATCAGACCCACTGGACTTTTTCTATATTCAACATCGATTGATGTATAGGTGCCGTACTACCCCTAACACCCTAAGCTGCCAATCAAGACCTCCAACAGAGGGTAGGTGGGATGCCCCCCTCAGGCCTCTACAATACAATGTACCAGTAAATAACAGATTTGGAATCCTGGAAGAGGTAGATTGACACGAGGCAAGTCTGACTCCTGGTGGTCGGAGGAAAAGGGGTTAGATATCAAACTGGAGGAGTGCAGTGGGCACCAAGTAAGGAACACAAACCGGAATTTTCGCAGATCACCGGCCAACAAGTGGCTGGGGTACAAGCAGGCAGACTACCTGGCACTTTTAAAGATATCATTTCGACTGAAACTGCCAGAGTGGACGTCTGCTTGAGGTCTTTAGATACTGATCACATAGCCGGAGTGAGGGACGCTCGAATTTCCACTAGCAGTGCAAATGAGGTTCCTGAAAGGGAAAGTGATTGAGGCAGCACGCTGAGAGTTCTATCCTGGAATGTTGCTGGGCTTGAAATCAAACTAGCCTGTCCTGATTGGGGACTTTTTGTAGATAAACAGGACATATGCATGTTTCAGGAAACCTGGGCTAGGGAGAATCATCGGAGGGTAGGCGTTGCATCATTTACCATCCCAGCAGCCTTTGGGGGAAGGGGTAGATCATCAGGGGCCTATCCATCTAGGTAGGCTCACATTTGGGTTGTAGAGCTGAGCCGATATCCACCCCCACAAACGACATTCAGTGTGTCCTACTTACCTTACCTACAAAGACAAAAATGGCTTTTATCAATGTCTACTCCCGACCAGTTGCCACCAGTTCAGAATCTACCACCATGGACCACTTGGGCTTCTTTATCTCCACCCTGGATCCAACGGTATGGCTGATCAAAGGGGGTGACTTTAACTGTCAATTCGAACAGCTCATTGACCCGAGCAACACCACCCCTAGTAAAGAAGTTTCTTACTGGCATATCCCGGACCCACAAATCCAACCCATTAAAGCTTGGTCGCCGCTGGCAATACCGACTAGCTGTCACGAAGGCCTGATGAATCCACAGGAGTCTACGCTAGTCCCAACGCCCCTCCGCCTCAGGAGCCACCGACAATACAATGTCCAGGTAACCACTAAAACGGAAGGGAAAGGGGAAGTGGATAAAATAACAAAAGAAAAGAGAGACTGCCTCCGAGCGATAGTATACACTCGTCGAATTGGTCCTCTGGGTCTTCTGGTAACACCTGTAAGGGAACCCTAATTAATACACATACATTTCTAACCAACTTTCGAATTCATGTTCCATACTATCATAACGCTTACCCTTGGACCTTAGGCATTTGCTTCTCTCTCATTAATTTTCAACTGAACTCGGGTTTCTTATGACCTATGTAAAACACAGTACCATTAGTTCTCATGAATTACTTGACGTGACTCTATGGTATCTCTTATTATAGAATGTGTACCTGACAGAGTTGAGGGAAGCTCTGTAACTTAAGCCATAAACAAAAAGTTCCGTAGTTCACCAACATAAGTTCTGCAGTTCCGTATGGATTCAAAACCCCTAACTATGAGTAAGCTATAAAAGAAAGAAGACAACTTCTGGCAAACGAGTTACGTCACTCGTTAACCTCTTGAATTGAAGACGCCAGGTTGCGTCGAATGCAGTTCAAAATACAGTCTAGAAATGAGGTTGAAGATTCTTACTTTGTTGTCCCACGTTGCGCATGCGAATACTGAAATACCTTTAGATTGAAGAAATTAGAAAGCTTCTCTGAAATTTCGGAACTTCCAGGATTTCACTCTGACTCCGCGAACGACTTCAGTTGAAGTGCGCAGTTCGTTAATGGAACGCGCACCTCACCTGCAACATCAGTCGCGAGCTGAGAAGCACTAGACCGGCAACTTCGAACTCTGCCTCGTCCTACTTCCTCTGCCATGTGTGTACTGCTACTTTGGAGTTCAATCAAACACCGCTTGAGAAAGATTACTGGTACCACATGACGTCTTTTCAAACGCGAGTGTCTACATCGCGTTTGACCTCTTAACGTGTTTTTAGGGTTTTTTCCACCATGTTGAATAGCAGCTAAACAAGTCTTGACACTAGCTCAATTACACTACCCCATTCATTAAGAGCGTGCAATGGTAGAACAATATCAGATATTCCGGAGCAGCTAACTTTTAATAGAGTAGGCCAAGAGTCTCTGTTGGACTATATTCTGGTAGAAATTAGACTGGTAAAAGGTTCATGATTTTGGTGTCATAATGAGGCAGGGTAGTGATCATAATGCCCTGGCCTTGGAATTGAAGGTGCTAAATCTGGGATACACTACTACCAATTTTAAGACCATACCTAGGAATGTTGGATTAATAGTAACTAACAACAGAAGGAGAGCTAGGTGGTCGCAGATTAAACAAACACCTAATAAGATGGCCAAGGTCTATCAGTTGGCAACCCCAATACTTATAAAAATGGGGGAACTTGCAGGTGCAAAGGGCTACCCTGTAGCCACTGAGGAAGGTGCAAAAATACATCTAGTGAGAACAACAAAAATGGAAGATACATTCCACCCAGTGGTTCCAAGGAGGGCCAAAGCCCAGCATAAATGCAAATGGTTCAACCTAAAATGCCGAAATGCCAAACAGGTCCTACTGGACGATGTTAAGGCAAAGGACAGGAATGGAACCAAACTAATATGGGCACTGTATAAAGAGACCATCCAATTGGAAAAAAAGAACTGGGAACTGGAAAGGTGAGAAACACTTAAAAGTGAGCTAACTAACAAAGATTTGAAGTCCTTTTGGGCATTAGTTAGTGCAGGCAACAACCAAGGGAGGCCAGCCATTACACCAAATATATTGTCCGAAGCTTGGGAGAATCACTTCCGCTCTCTGTATAATATCAAGGCACCTACAACCATAAATGATGATCCCTTGCCAACATCCTCCATGTATTCTGAGGAGGTTGCCACAAAGAACACCCTGTCTGAAGTCCTACATGCCATTAAGAAGCTCTCTAGCAATAAAGCACCTGGCAAAGACAAAATACCAGGGTATCTTTTTCGGGAGGAACAGAAAGCATGGGGACCATATTTATGGTCCCTATTTAATGCAATTATGAATGGGATGAATCCCCCTGAGACCTGGCGTGGGGCAGAAATTGTTCCAGTCTTTAAAAAAGGCTGTCCCCTCCTACCTACTAACTATAGGCCGATTAGCCTAATTGACGTATCCCAGAAACATTTTGCCAGAGTACTTCTTGACCGCCTACAGGCATGGATAGAAGAAGAAGACATCCTGAGTCCATATCAAGCCGGCTTCATAAAGAACACTTCCACTGTTGACCAGCTATTCAGGCTTCAACTCCTGTACTGGAAAACAGTGGCCATATAGAGTGGCAGCCTCTATTTAATATGAGTAGATCTGAAGTCGGCTTTAGATCTTGTTCCCAGGATCAAACTCTGGGATTTGCTTAGAGACTTGAGGATTCCACCTTACCTCCTCAGTATCTTAGTAAGGCTTCATGAAAACAACTTTGCCAAGTAAGGTTTGGGAAAAACGGCAAATTAACACCTCGCTTTCCTGTTGGTAAGAAAGTGCAGCAAGGCTGCGTGCTTGCTCCTACCTGTTCTGCCTCTTCATCAACGGACTCAAACAGCAGCTCAGGGAAGTGAAGGACAATGATGCCCCAAGGCAAGTTTCTGGTAAGGTCCCAGCGATGATGTTTGCCGATGATACCCTCCTACTCTCAAAGTCGCTCATGGGTATCCAGCATATTCTTGACATCTTAGATTCTTTTTTGTATGGTTAACTTTGTTTTATTGATTTTCAAGCATATGAGAAAGAACATTGCTTACATCGGACATTCCCGTATCTCGTCTTCAGAAGTGCCTCCCCGCCATACAAGCCAGACCCACACAAACAAGTATGAGCCCCGGTAAGTCTTTCGTGGAAGATCGGGGCAATTACTGTTTCTATAACATGGGAATGTCCCGTCCAAGCATTATAAAAAGTACAACCCACCCCCCCCCACCCCTGAACCGTGTGCTGGGTGATCGCCTCTTAAGAACCCTTTTTATGGGTCGTCGATTAATGAGAAGATTGGGTAACCGCAATCGTGGATTGTGCATCGGTGAGCCGAAGGAGGCAATGGTATTTTGGGCATGTCACTTCATTCATTTCTAATGCTAACAGGGACAATAAGGGACGCCAGGTGGTTCTGAATGAGTCTGAAGTTGGTTAGAGTGGCTTGAATGCGTTCCATGCCTAGGAGATATCATAATTTATGTAACCAACCTGTGTGGGTCGGTCAGGTCCGTGTGCCCCATAGGGAGAGGATATGTTGGACAGCTGCTCCCAACACCAGGTCGATCTGTTTCCCCCTTATCGACTTCAGAGGGTATGTGAGTGGGTTAGGGAGCCCCCGAAGTGTGTAGGCGGAAAATCAGTGAATTTCGGTCGCAAATTGTCTGTCGATGTTGTCTAGAATGGCGACCCAGTCTTCCATCAGTTTCTTACAGTTCCAAAGTAGATGAGTCAATGTACCCTCTTCGTTACAGCCCCGCCAGCACATCAGACTTCGGTCAGGGTTCCCTTTGTTCAGTCTGGCTGGTGTCAAGTACCAGTATGTGACCACTTTGACCGCCGCTTCCCTTGGTCGCCACCACCCCCCTACCCACCCCGACCCCAAGCCCCAACTCCCCCCCCCGCGCAATCCACCCCCAGACCCCCCCACCCCCCTCAACAAGCAAATAAACAAGAAAAAAGTACTTATCAGTCCCAGAGGGAAGTAGACCTTAGAACAGTCCCCGGAAGGGGGCGGGAAACCACAGATGGGTCTCCCAAGGCCACGGCCCGGGGTGTCTTCTCAAAAAGTACAACCATACCCACGGGCCTGAGTTCCTGTGCCCCTCCGGCGCCATCTGGCCATCAGCCCGAAGATCAGGCTGCCCCGGAACTCTGCTGGGATGACATCAATGTTGCTGAAGCGACTGACGCCACCGCCTCCCCCCTCTCCAGCAGACTAGTCGTGCTATCAGGCCGCACTCGATCCGTCTCCGACCCCACTCTGTGCCAAGAGGAGGATCGACGCCGTCTCCGCGATGAAGGGCTGCCAGCTGCAGATGCAGGGGTCGTATCCTCGATGCCCAGAAGCTCTTTCGCCACCTGAAGAGAACGGATCTGCACCAGCTTATTCTGCCACCTGAAGACAATGCGGAAAGTATGACCCCACGAGTAGGGAATGTTATGCTCATGCAGGAAGGCAGTCACAGGACGAAATTCGCGTCGCTTCTGAAGAGTTGTTGCCGCCAGGTCCTGATAAAGTTGGGGCCGGTGCTCACGGAACTGCAGGGATGTAATGTCCCGCGCTTTTCGGAGGATCCGCTCATTCAACTGGAAGTCATGCACGCAGACTAGGATGTCAGGAGGCGGCCCTCCACCCCGCCGAGGAAGGCCTACTCTGTGGAATCTGTCCATTCGGATCTCATGCAAATCCTCCTCGCCCAGAACCTGCAGGAAGAGCGCCTGCACATAGCCCCGTAGGTCGCCTGCTTCGCCATCCCACGATACCGCCCGTATGCGGATGTTGTTCCTACGGGAGCGGTTCTCCAAGTCTTCCGCGTGGGATTGCAGGTCCAGGTTCTGCTCCGTGAGCCGAAGCACGTCCTGCTGCAATTGGTGGACATCATTTGCCATGCTCAGGTCGTGATCCTCTAAGGTAGCCACACGCTCGCCGATTCTGTCCACGTCCCTACGCACTTCGCGGAGATCAGATGCCAGTTGTGCACGGAGTTCTGAGATATCCTCCTTTATGGACGCGAAGAGTTCCGACATGAAAGCCTTGGTTGCTGGAGCTTCATCATCCGACTTCCTGGGCGAAGAGCTGGCGCCAGGGGACGCCGGTTGCTGGGAGCCCTTACCTTGGCCATCCTTGCCAGGCTTCCCCTTGCGCAGCACGGAGGACATCGCAGCCCCCCTATTCCGTCTGGAGGTCAATGCAAAGGCTCTCTCTTCCGTTGGGGTGGAACTCCGCCGAGGCGGCCACACTCCTTCCCAGACCCGAGCGTCGCCAACCGGACAGTTTAGCAACCTCCCAATGGTCGTGCAGTCCGTCGCCGATGTGGCTGCAGAGGGTAGGGCTAGGTAGAAGGCACAGCGGCCAAAGAGCCTCAACTCCACCCGGGAACACCAGCTCAGGCCACTACTACTTCACAGCTAGTGGTTGCTTTCCAGAGGCCGCACACGTTGCCCCCCTCGAGGCCGTACCACCGATCACCACAGCCCCACTCCGGCCTCCACCTCCACAGTGCGGTGCTCCAATTGCAAGCTTGAGTCGTCCACAGGAGGGGTGTAACCAAGCGCACCCCAAGGCCCCGACCGGACCGTCGGCCGCCTCCACGTGGCTCTGGGACTCTCCGCGGTGCGCGCGCGTCCCCCACCCCTCTACCTCGGTTTCAGAGAGGCCCGGTGCGATTCGCCATCATCAGCACCCCCAGACGCCAGGGGCCCAGGCCCACGAGAAGCCACAGCACTCGTTCCTCCTCCCTCGTGGCAGTTAGTATACCGGCCCCGCGTGTGCGTGGGTCGCGAGGCTGGAAGTCGGGGTCCCCACCTCTGTCAGCCGTGCCCCCCCGCTCTCCTCCAGGAGTCGCCGAAGTACCTCGTGCGGGGCCTCCACCCACCGGCGCTCAAATGCGGCCCCCGGCGGCGCCGGGCTCACCGTCCGCCACTAGGCCGCAAGCCTCGGAGTTGCGTAGGCTGCTGGCCGGGAGTCACCGCCACCGCTCCACTCAGGCCCGCATCCGCTCCGACACCGGGGGCCACTGCCATCACCTGGGGGCCTCCTCCTCAGCCGCCGGGGCCAGCTGCTCCCCCAGACCGCCTCAGCTCTCCTCTCACCGCTGGTTGTCCGCAATGCCCTGCGGCCTTGCTGCTCCGCCGACCAGCCTCGCGGGACGCCTCTCCAGTCCGGCGCCGATTTCGTGCTCCACCGCTGCCTGACCGCGGCCAACCACCAGGCACTGCCCCCAGGGGATGCAGGGGCGTCCGAAGGCTCGCAGATAAGCCCGGGGATAGTGCTATTCAATGCTTTGCAGGGCCCGGCGCCGGAGGGGACTCAAAGCACGTCCTACTCCGCCGCCATCTTGTGAAATCTGCCATTAGCTGCATTTTAAAAGCTTTTATCTTTCTTATGTTATAGTGTTTTTTTACTCTTGAACCCCCACAATGGCGATGAGTCATGATATGTAATTTTAGTATGAAAATGTGTAGTTAGATGGATATTTTTAATGGGTTTAATTAACTGTACAATAACATTTACTTTACTCATAGAAATACACAACGGAACCAGATAGGGATGCCCCCTCTCCCCCATGTTGTTCTCGGTAGCCCTCAAGCCCCTGGCGTGCAAGACCATGCAGAGACACATCCAAGCGGCTTTGGGCTTCCGGCAAAGACCATTAGCTATATCACTATACTTTGATGATATGCTGTTATATGTGAGGGACCCTGAGACAAACCTAGGGCCGTTGCTGCACAAATATTTACGCTTTGAGGGGTTTTCTGGCTCCTGAATTAATTCTGACAAATCTCTTCTGTGCGCAGTCCACAGCCAGTCACAAATCGGACTTTCCCCTGGCTTGGACCCGGGACCCGGTGAAATATTTGGGTATATGGGTGCATAATGGCACAGAGATGGTGATTAATATGAATATGGGCAGGCGGTGACAAAATTAACGGACTAGGTGGCCAGATGGACACGACTCCCTCTCTCTCTAGTTGACAGAATAGCAGTTGCAAAAATGACGATACTCCCCAAATTCTTGTACTTCTTTGTGAATATCCCTATTGTATTAAACATAGTAATATTTTAAGCGCTAAACACCTGCTTAATACATCTGGTATGGGCGGGTAAACAGCTGAGATGCAGTTGGGACCTTCTGACCCTGCCATATAGGGGGGGTTTGGGGGGGTTGAGGCACCGCACTTGCGCTTATACTACCTATTTTCGCAAGCGCAATTTGCGCATTACTGGCATTTACCACAGCACTACCTCCCATACTTAGCAGTGGAGGCTGATGCTGCCATCCCACTCTGCTGACTGCCATGGTACTACACAGCAAATCCATTAGTAGCAAGAAGGTTATGAACACTACCGCCTGCACCTCCAGGGCCTGGAGAGATTTAGGGGACCGGGCAGGTAGAATACTCCTATATGTACCAGCAATGCCCATTGCAGCACACCCTGACATATCTGTAACTCAAGAACGGGGGGCACTGTCGATTATCGACGCAGCAGGCATCACCACACTGGGGGATATGTATAGTAATGGGCAGTTTCTGACGCTGGAGACCTTCTCCGCCAGGCGACCATTCACGGCAATGCTAGGGTTCACATACACCAGGCTGCACACGGCAGTCAGAGCACTGTACCCTGAGTTCCCAACTGAACCAACGTCGCTTACAGCGCTACATGTGGTCTTGACCACTGCAAGCAGTAAAGGTCTAATAACCAAGCTATACAATACCTCTCACACCGAGAGCGAAGCGACTAGCTTGCCAGCACTAGACAGGTGGAACAGTAGGATAGCCACTCCATTATCCTGGGAGGAATGGGTTGCTTGCTGTGCGCTAACAGGACGGCTCATGGCCAAATGCAACCTCCGCATAATACATTTTAAATTCTTGCACCAAATGCACTATACACCAGCCAAGCTACAGAGATTTAGGCTACGATCAGATTTGCGCTGTGGGAATGAGTCGGCCGATTTCGTACATCTGGCCTGGGAATGTAAAACTATCTATGCCTTCTGGGTTAAGGTAACGGAGAGCCTAACACAAATGGTGCTGGAAACTGAACGGTACCCCAAACATCTGTTTGCTGGGGTTGACCAAACCGTTAAAACCCTGCAATAGGGGAATTGTGGTTGTCTCCACATTACTGGCGAAGCAGCTGGTGGCGAAGCATTGGAGAGGGACGACGACTCCCACGCTAACACAATGGCTGAAAGAGCTAGTATACTGCAGGAACTAATTGAATACCTACGCGCAGGGCTTAATCTGTGCCGGTGCTTTCCGGTGCTTAGCACAGGCACTTATTTATCAAGGCAGGGTCTATACCAGATTGCCACTGCCAACTCACATCAACAGCTTGAGTCAAAAAATGAATAGAATCGAATGTTCAGTGTTCATAAGATCCGCACTCTCAGTGTCTCCCCGTGAAGAGCTGAGCCATTTATCCATGCCTTCATTTTCTTTTGCGGTGGGTGGCGGGCCCCAGATTGGGTTGGATTTCGTCATGTGTGGCTGCAACAGGCGGGGCGGCAGCGTGCGTGCGTAACCTTTTTTAAATTCCACCGCCACGCCGCCTTATCAGGAAGCACACACACACCGGCAAGCGGGAGCGTGTCGTGAAGTGTGCAGCACCAGATCACAACCAGGCACAACTTTTCTGAATAAAAAGGAGACACATTTCGTGTACCAGAGATGCTTTCTCCACAGCAACGTTTACTTACGGCAATTCACTTAAAGATTTAGAGTGGCCCCGACTTTTATGGCTCGACGGTTGAGCTCTACCCGGAATCCCAGCAGGCCCCACAGGCTGCCGACCTCGCTCTACAACTCCTCCACATTGCCTGCTGTGCCCCAGAAACTTGCTTGGTTCAGGACTTCTGTCTCTGTGCGCGCGCACTCAGCCATCTCTAAGCCCTGGTGGGTTTCTTGTAGGTTTGTCGGTTCTAGGTGCTCCGAGAAATATAGGTTTCATTTTCGTTCTACATTGGGGCCCATTTGACTGTTTGCACGCACATCAGGCAGTACGTCTTTGTGTAATGTGGGCATTTTTGTTGTTGGTCTGTGTTCATGCATTAAACCATGCTTCGAAACTTCTTGCTTCTCTTCTGGGTCCTGAGAGGGCCTGTTTGTGTAATGCCTGGGTCCCTATGATCAGAACATCATTTCCCCCCACCAAAAAAATGTCAAGCATCCATCTCCTTCAACTGCTGTTCCACGCCCAACTCAGAGTGGTGTAAAGGAAAATAACGGCCATCCCTACAGACTAGGACAAGGAGCCTGTGTTCAAATGTTCGGGCCTCAGTTCAGCCGAAGACCAATTAATATTTATAAGTTACAAATATTCATTGGTCTTCGGCTGAACTGAGGCCCGCCTGGGGTGTTGGGGGGTGGGGGGCTGGTGTTTTACAACCCTCCTGCCCTGCGCCAGTCCCTGCAGAGGCAGCTGTTATGCCCCCAGTCCAACTCCTGCTCCTCACACAGGGTTATTATCACCTTACACATTATTCCGGCCTCATGCGCCCCTTCAATGTTTCACACAGAGCGTTCCCTCCATTTCTCTCAGCCCGCCTCCCAGCATTGACGTGGTATTTAGCATCGATCGAGGGCACAGATTATAGGGTGCCTGTGCATGGCGCTAGCAAAGCTGATGTGAAGTGACGACAGCACAGTCGACACAACAAGAAGTAGACAGCATAGAATGTAAATGTAAATGTAAATGTATTTGTGCTTATATAGCGCACAGCTACCCGCAGTGGGTGTCCCGGCGCTTGCTTAGGGAACCCGTCCTGGTATTCCCCTGTGAGATAACCCCGGCAGGGTATCCCACAAGGTGAAAGCCAGGCATCCCGCCGCGAGGGGCCGTTGTGGAGATTAAGCAAGCTATTGCCCAGAGTCGCAGAGTGTGAACCCGTGAGTTGAGAAGGCACCGGAGCGAGAATTATCGAGTCCGTGGAATTTTTAGCCCAAGACCCACCGAGGCGGGGAATTGAACCCTGGTCCAGGGCCGATCTCAGCTTCCGAGTCTGCCGCCTCTAACCCCTGAGCCACACTTCTCCCCTGTAATGGTTGCTCCATAGCGGGGAGCAACCATTACAGGGGCCAGAGCTGGGAGCTTTGCTGAGTAACAGCAGCGCACAAAGACATCGCTGTAAGAGAGGATCTGTACATTACAGGCGGCAGCTGAGCATGATGGGAAAAAAACGTTAACGTATGAAAGTAAAGTCATATACAGCATGCATGCAAAAATAAATGCACTAAGACAACTGCGTGTACACAGGACATACATGAAAAGAAGCATAGACTCCCATGAACTCACAAACAAAATAGAGACGTTCACGCGCAGCTGTCGCGCCCCATGCGCGCCGAAGGTGCGCCAAAGGTAAGCCCGTCAACGCGCGTCCACGCCTGGACCACGCCCAGCGCCAGACCCCCTGCTCCCTGCAAATGCCATTCCACCCGCATTACCTACGACGCCGCAACCCTCTCTGCCCTTAACCCCGGCCGCCCACCAAACTGCTACCAAGCCGCCCCAGGTCACACACATGGACCCTTCACCTGCCACTCCTGCAAGCTCGAATGCATCGGAACCCACACAAAATCCACTAACTCCAAACAGAGCTCCGACACTAACCACCTGAAGTGCATCCTGCTCAACACCCGCTCAATCCACAGACACTCCATCGAACTCTGGAACCTACTTGACACTACATCGCCGGACGTCGCCTTCCTTACGAAACATGGATGAACGCCTCATCAGCCCCCGACATCGCCATAGCCATCCCGGACACCTACAAGATCATCCGAAAGGACCGCATCAACCAAACAGGAGGAGGCATCGCTATCGTCCATAAGAACACCATCCGCATCACGACCAGCTCTGACGATAACCTCGCTACCGCCGAACACCTTCACTTCCAGATTCACACCGACCCCAAAACCACACTCAGAGGCACCCTTATCTACAGACCCCGCTCACAATTAAGTGAAGACATCGCTGACTTCATCAGCCCACATGCCCTCCCATCCGAGAACTACATTCTACTGGGAGACCTCAACTTCCACCTGGATAAGAAAAACGACAACAACACCACCACCCTTCTGGAGAAACCTGGCCAATCTCGGACTCAAACAACTCGTTGACAACCCCACCCACTCTGCCGGACACACGCTTGACCCTATCTTCACCTCCAGCAAGCACATCTCCTTCGATCACACCACAGCTCTCCACTGGACGGACCACAGCTGCGTTCACTTCCACTACAAAAAATCCACGACCCATAACCCCCCACAACCTATTCCCCGAAGAAACTGGAACAAAATCACCTCCGACCAGCTCTTCACGTCGCTTCAACAAAACCCCCCTGCCAATTCGTCGGACCCAAACCTAGCTTCCACCAACCTCACACAATGGATCACCCACAGCGCAGACGAACTAGCACCCTTGAAAAACCATCTAATCAAGCAAGGTAACAAAAAAGCCACCTGGTTCAACGATGACCTTAAGAAATCCAAGAAGTTCTGTCGGATTCTCGAGAAAACTTGGAGAAAAAACCCTGCCACTGACAACCTAGCCACCTTCAAGAGCGCCACCGGCAAACACCACCAACTGATCCAATCCACCAAGAAATCAGCATTCAAGGATCGACTTGACAACAATGCCCAAAACAGCAAGGAACTATTCAACATCGTCAAAGAATTCACTAACTCCTCCGCAGGCACTAACGACATCACCCCCTCCCAAGACCTCTGCGACTCTCTATCATCATTCTTCCACAACAAAATCGCCGAAATACATAACAGCTTTCAAAACCAGTCCGAAGACCAGCCCACTCCACCCACCTCCGAACCTAAACCCCCCTCTAACAATCTTTGCGCCTGGAACCCAATCACCACTGAAGACACCATCCGCCTGATGAATTCCATCCACTCAGGATCGCCAACCAACCCTTGCCCCCACCACATCTTCAACAAAGCAGACTCCATCATCGCACCACATCTCCGAGACGTCATCAACTGCTCCCTCAACTCCGCCACCTTCCCGGAAAACTGGAAAGAACTCAGCGCCCTTTTGAAGAAACCCACGGCTGACCCAACCGAACTTAAGAACTACCGCCCCATCTCGCTCCTCCCATTCCCCGCCAAAGTCATCGAGACAGCCGTCAACAGTCAGCTTGCCGCCTTCCTCGAATCCAATAAATGCCTAGACTCCTCTCAATCCGGCTTCCGAGCCAAACACAGCACAGAAACCGCCCTCATCGCAGCAACAGATGACATCCGAACACTACTGGACAACGGAGAAAAAGTTGCTTTCATCTTACTTGACCTCTCCGCAGCCTTCGACACAGTCTGTCATAGCACCCTCATACAACGCCTCAGCGACATCGGAGTACAAGGAAAGGCATTGGACTGGATCATATTGTTCCTCACCGGAAGAACCCAGAGAGTCCGCCTTCCCCCTTTCAAATCAGAGGCCACCGAAGTCATCTGCGGCGTACCACAAGGATCATCACTCAGTCCCACCCTCTTCAACGTATACATGAGTCCCCTCGCTTCTATCGCACGCCAACACAACCTCAACATCATCTCCTATGCAGACGACACCCAGCTGATCCTCTCCCTTACCAAAGACCCAAACACCACCAAAACCAACTTACACGAAGGAATGAAAGAAGTAGCCGAGTGGATGAAGAACAGCCGTTTAAAACTAAACTCGGACAAAACAGAAGTCCTCATCTTAGGGCCATCCCCCTCTGCCTGGGACGACTCATGGTGGCCTCCGGCCCTCAGAACCGCACCCATACCTACGGACCACGCACGTAACCTGGGCTTCATCCTGGACTCCTCCCTCTCAATGACCAGACAAGTCAACGCCGTCTCATCATCTTGCTTCAACATCCTACGTAGGCTCAAAAAAATCTTCCGTTGGATCCCCACCGAAACAAGAAAGACGGTCACCCACGCACTGATCACAAGCCGATTGGATTACGGCAACACCCTTTACGCCGGAACCACAGCCAAACTACAGAAAAAACTCCAACGCATCCAAAACGCCTCAGCCAGACTCATATTGGACATCCCTCGGTATGCTCACATTTCTGGCCACCTGAAAGACCTCCATTGGCTCCCTGTCAACAAGAGAATAACGTTCCGTCTCCTCACCCACGCTCACAAAGCCCTCTACGACCTAGGACCCGAATGCCTCAACACGCGTCTTTCCTTCTACACCCCTTCCCGCCAACTACGATCATCCAATCAAGCCCTCGCCGCAATTCCGCGCATCCACAGATCCACCATGGGAGGAAGATCCTTCTCCTACTTAGCGGCCAAAACCTGGAATTCCCTCCCTACCCACCTTCGCCTCACTCAGAACCACCTCTCTTTCAGAAAGCAACTAAAAACCTGGATATTCGATAAGTAAATCACCTCCCTCCCTCAAGCGTCCTGGAGACCCTCTGGGTGAGTAGTGCGCTATACAAATTTTGGAACTTGAACTTGAACTTAAAGCAGCTGTAAATGCCACTTGCACCAATTCAACACACATGCAGGCACAAATCGGCAGCACATGCAGGCACACATACATTCTTCACCCGTAGAAATACTGCATACAAGCGCACATACATACACAAAAAGCACCACCGACATCAGGGTGTTGTGGTAGGGGGAGAAAAAAACAGTGGGTGAAACAATTTATTTCTCACATTTTTGAGAGGAAGGGGTAAACTGCTAGAGACAGTTGAGAGAAATCAAGAGACAGACACAGAGAGTGAAAGAAGGTGCAAAGAAGAGAAAGACAGACCTACAGAAATAGGGATGTAGATAGAGATAAAACAACAGAAAGAGATACAGGCATAGAAAGAGAGAATATAGATACTTGGAGATAAAGTCAATGGAAAGCAAAGAGAAAAGAGACACAGAACGCACCTGTAAACCAAAATGTCATGCCTGGTGTGTAATGGAACTAACCTGGATGTAATTGATGCCATAAGAGAGAGAATAGATTGATAAGTAAAGCAAGAGAGATGAAGCAAAATTGAAAGAAAGGTGAAGAGCCAGAATGAGAGAGAAGAGAGAGAGTGAGAGAGAGAGAAAGTGTGTGTGGGAGAGAGAAGCGATGGATTGTTAGAGAGAACGAGAGGGATGGGGTGAAACAGGAGCTAAGCAGAGCCAGAATGAGAGAGTGGGGCAGAAAGAGAGAGGGGTATAACGAGTATGTTGAGCTAGAGAGAGAAAAAGAGGGACATAGGAAGTATGACAGATATAGGTATGAGTATACGTACACAGTTATCTCTACTACAATCAGACACTGGAACATACTATTGAATGTTGGAATGTAAAATCTTGTCCCGCTTTGGGGTAACTTAAAATTTTGTCTGCTACAGGAATTTTTAGATATGAGAGAATGTTAATTTGCTTTGGCAAGTCATCCATTGTAGACTGCACTTAGCCCACATGAAATGACACGTGGGAGGCCTACTTTGGCAGTGAATTTGATCTTTATTATCTGAGTTTGAGTTGCATGGTCAATATTTATGTGTCACTTTCATAGTTATTTAGTCTGTTTCTGTTTTATACGGTTTCTGCCAATATGTAACCTTGAGCCACAACTTTGGTTGATTTTGATTGCAGTGGCTCAGTTTCTTTGGTGATTCACAAATACCATCATGAGTAAAACATGGCTTGTTGAACATAGATGAGATGTACTTGCAAATTGTTGGATTGCATATTGCATTTCAGGTTTTCAATTTGACCAATCTTTTGACTTCTTACCAACAAAATATGAGTGTCTTACTGGTCGAGGACCACACTGATTTTTCTCTTATATGTCTTGTATCAAGACCCTGCTGGACTATGGGGAGAAAGAAAGCTTGAATACGCAGCTACTTATGTTATGTGACATCTCTTTATTAATGTAATAACTGCACTTTCACAATTGCTTTATTAACCTTCCTGCTTTCTCAAATTTGCTTTAAAATGCACCATTTGTTGACTCTTTTTTCAAAATGTTCTCAGGGAGAGAACCCCCCTTAGGTTGTTCGGTACGCTCGCTCGCTGCGGTGCAGTATGACAATCATTTTACACCTCACCACTTTCAAATGTCACCAGTCGCCACTGCTCTTTTGTAATCTCCGTCTTGTCTGTGATACAGAACTACATTTGGAAACGCCAGTTTAGTTCTATTTTTTTTTACTATTTTGAATTTTAATAAATGCACATATTTTGCTCGGGAGTGAGTAATAGTAACAAATACTCAACTATTTATGATCCAAACCCCTTTGGCCACTTGAAGTGATAAATGGTTCATTCAAGTGTACTATATGATTTTTTTCGCAGGGCAGCGTAAACTCCTATCAAAACCATACTTGAGCAAGGTTCTCTTGCTGAAATTCAGATCCAGTATTACATCTGGCTTTCAGCAGTGCCAGTTGAGTTTGTGGGTGGAGCCAATAGAACAAGTGGGCGGGCCAGCAGAGAAGAGGGTGGAGTCAGGAAAGTGGGTGTGGTCTCCGAAAAAAATGTGAGCACCTGCACTTCATTGTTTATAAATTAAGCACTGCCTACGCGAATAAACTACAGCTGGCCTCCAGGCACAGAGACATATGGGCCCCATTGATGGTATATCTGCTTGATAATCCGCACCAGGCATGATACCCTGTGAGATGTGCCGGTCGGAAATTGCCTGTTTAGGAGCTATGTGTTAAGCGCAATATGTCACCTAGGAAATGTAAGTCTGATTGATGACACTTATCATAAACTATGATGTTGTCGTAATTTACTGCAGATGTTAGATATTACTGTTAGTTCACTGAGCTTTGGTTTGTTTAGGCATTTATGATCGATATGCATGCACTTTGCCTGCAACACAACTAGGCATGCATTGAACTGCATAATTCTGTAGGCACTAAAAACCAATACATAAAGCTATAAAAATAAAACTCTGATGTGGTACATCAAAGAGACTGGGAAGGGAGGGGGTTAGCGGTATCTTACAGAGGGCTCTCATCACCTGAGCTTATATGCACTGAAGTTATGATGCTGAGCATAGACTCAATATTTTGCTGTCGATGAAAAGCCTGTCTGGATCTCTGAATGTGTGAGCCGACGACCAAAGCAGGTGTCATCTTGCCAATCACATATGGAGTCTCCATCAGGAAATGGTTCGCTCAATCTTTGCCCTTTGTGGTGTATTCCAGGTGGACCATTTCGACACGCACGAAAACACACACTATCCACTGACCTGCATTCTAAAGTATCCCTTGAAAGGGCTCTGGGGAGTGTGTTCCACGTGAGAAGGGGTTTCAAATTGCACTGTGTGATATCACACATTCTTAAGATTCTGCTGAGTCTGAGGAAGCTCACAGTGTAGTGTAGTGTAGTGATTGCCTTGGACTAGGCCTTTAGGGTGTGCAATTTTATTGAAGTGGGAGGAACAGCTACATCATTTGACCTGCTAGTCTCTACCTTTGTACTTGGAGACTGAAAGGAGCAAACCAATTACATCTGATTTGCCAGCAGAGGTCCCCAACAAATTATGTTAATTAGGACTGGTCATGTTTTGTGAGCTGGTATGATGAGGTTAAATTGACCAGTTCAAGGCACTGTAGTCTTATGTTGTGCGGTCTGTGTTTTCTTTTGCCAGGCAAGGCTGTGCTCTAAGAACCATAAAAACATTTCTATCTGCTTTTCTTTGTTTCGTAGATCCGCCTTCCTAGTTCAAATAACCTGTTTTGATGACTTTTCCAAAGGGTCTGACCCATATGTTTCAACCTCCTCCATACAGTAAGCGTAAAAAAAAAATCTTGACTTGGTGCTGATTTTATTCATGTTTAACATGTGTTGCTTTTTGAAGAAACTTATATTGGAGGCGGTGTTCCTTATCACTGTACTTCTTGCAATGTTGTCAAGGTGCAGCCCTTTCTCTTCCTCCCTTGGTAACTCTTGGTGTCTAAGTTTCAGGTTTTGCAGGGTTTGTCTTCCAACTTTGACAGTCCTTCAGGTACTAGAACGCCTGGCCTTTTGCATGCTGAAAAGTATGCTATCATGGTACCCTTCTACTTGTTTCATGTCAATAGATTTAACTACTGTACTGTGGTATTTGGGCCTCAGGCCCTCATACTCTTAGAATGATGGACGCAGACACAGTGTGATACTTGGATAACTGGCCCAGAACATGTGCGCTCGGCCCCTTTTATTCTTAGGGTCATCTGGCTGATCAGTGTGTGTTACAACATGCTGAACACTAGAACGTATACAGCGCGATACTACACCGTACCACTCCTCTTCCTTCCTCCGCCTTTTATCGAGGAAAAGAAAAGGCTGCATTGCTTAGACCCTCATAGGACTCTGAGCTTTCCCACAGGCAGGACTCAGAACCTTTGTGTTGACGATCAGCAATTTCTTAGCTTTGCTGTACCAAGAATGAGGATGATTTCCGGCTGGATTGTCCTCTACATTAAGTTGATCTATGCTTTGCCATGAAGGATAATACTGCACACGTGAGGAAAATTCTGAAGGATGCTACCTCAGTGCCGTTCAGGGGTGTTCCCATTCTGGATGTTTGTCTGGCTGTGACGTGGGCTTCATTCCACACCTTCACTAGGCACTACTGCTTTGAATCTGACGTTAGTAAAAACAGTCATTTTACTAGGTCTGTGCTACAAGACTTTTTTGGTTTGATGTAGTACCTCTTTCGAGGTTCTAATTTGGTATTGATTGAATATCCTGGAAGAATTACCCATCAAAAGAAAAAGCGATTTAAGTATGGCAGTGATCATTCTGGTGGATACTTTGTCTACCCACAGATTCCTCACTGGCTCTTCTTCATCCCTATTCTGGTGATTGGTTTTATCGATCTGTATGCTGCCATTATTATCAGTTTAGTCAGTTTTATATATTCACCTAAGCACGTGGAAAAAAAACAGGAACTGGTGTGATTGTTTACAGTGGTGTCATACGGCTCTGTGGTGTCCTATCCTAGGTAGAACTAAGACTGGAGCTTTCAGCCATGTTGCACCACTGTTCAACACTGAGGGGCTATTGCAAGAGTTGGCACATCTAGTCTGGTGCTTGGGAAATTAGCAAAGTACAGAATATGAAGAAAGATAGATCGTCAACCAGAAGTATCTTTTTACAAGGTAAGTACCATTTCCAGTTTGCGCATTTTTCATGAGAGTTCATGATATTCAAAATAGATATTACAATAAGTTTGTTCTTCTCATAACTAATTTTTCTTTTTTGTATTTTTAAGATTTACCTTCCACAGCCGACCATCTGCCCAGATGGTACATACAAGTTAATGCTCAGCTGCTGGAGACGAGAAACCAAAGACCGTCCACTGTTTCATGAAATCCACTGTGTCTTGCAGGAGTCACCCATCGGAGAGTGACGAATCTGCTTCTATATGTGCCTGAATCACAGCAAAGAAGGGACAACCTCTGACGGTCTTTGTGTAGTGTATCACCTGAAATCTGGGAATTCTGCTCGATTGGCCTGGACACAATGTGTTTACTTTTCTGAGCAGGGAAAGTAACGATTGATAGGGAGGAAACTGGAAAGAGTACTGCAACCAAAACGTATATATATATTTTATATTTAAAAAAGGGAAATGGTCAACAACATATAAATAAACCTATTTCTCAACTAACCGTTTAGCACATTTTTGCTTTTTTTCAAAAGAACATTTCTGAGTTTTCCAGTCTAAAACTATCTACCTCATACGAAAAGTTATTATGTCAACGTTAATTAAGATCTTTGCGTAGACGTAATATCCTAATTATGCTTCAATGGTTCACATATTTCTAACAGCTGAGTACCAACATCTCAATTTAGCTGTAATTAGCTTGTAAGTGAAATACAGGATAATGACCTGCTTTTTTAAATGATTTGCTTGAAGCCACTAAGATAATCCATAGCTCACAGCATTCCATATCGCAGGGCCGAGTTCTAGTATTGAAATATTTTAAATAAAAAGATCATTTATTTTTGGCTTTATTAACTTATCGCTTGAACAGCTTACAAAACAGGTATCGGGCAATTTATTACAATTATCATCAAGGTTAGTTTCATAGTAAATGTTTGATCTGGGTTAGCTTAATTAAAGTGCCACAAGAAAACTGTAACTTTACCTGCATTGTCTCTCGAAGTCACGAGTTTAGCAATTTATCACACAGGGTGTTTACTGCATCAACCCTATTGAGAATTTTCAATCAAAGATTTGTTTTAATGAAAATGTTTTTTATTGATTTTCTCAGTAACAGTAAACAAAATGGACAGTTACACTTGAAAGTGAATGTTAACAGCTTGGCAAGACCACCAGCGTCCCACATAATGTATAAGTCTGTGTCATCATGCCATATCCAATTGAAAATGTTCACTCCAGGGCTGCCATGGTTTTGTATTTATTTGGGGATCCCTGTGATTGAGATACTGGTTCCTCCATTTTCATGCTCCAGTCCAAACTTCTTAACCATGTCTGTGACATTGCTGTGGGCACGGATATCCAACATTTAACAAAATCTCTCTTGACAAGAAGTGCACCAAAGCTCAACAAAGCTCAACAAAGTACATGCACCCCTTGTTTTGTGGCACTGGTTTTATCAGGTATACACAGTAATATCATCTTAATTTAAAATGCTATGGGTCTTCCCAAAACTGTGCACAGGGTGCCAATGATTGTGTGTCAATATGTTGCTATCCAGAGGCACAAGCATACCACTTGAAAGAAGTCCTCTACCTCCGCCCCACATCAAGTGCATCTGGGGGACTGAGCCTGACCCATTCTCCATAGGAAATTGGTGGTGAGTTAAGTTCTGTGCAGACATTTAAATTGCACCAGTCTGAGAGTAGCTGAAATTGTGGGGCACTACTAGACCCTTTCTCCAGTTGGCATCGTCCAAAGGGCCCAAGTCCCTTCCAATTGTGCATTCAGGGAAACCGGTTTTGGGAGTTAGTTATGAGGTAACGGCAGGGCTCGAAAAATACAAAACAATTGTACTAGTCCTGCAGGACTGGTACCTTGTAAAATCTCCATGACCTAACTCCAACCTACTTGAATTCACTCTCTGAAAGCGGAGCAAATGTGACAAGATAACAAGATTTAAAGGCATCTTTATTGCTCATTACCTTTGTGAGCAATAACAATGCCTTTAAATTTTATCTTGTCACATGTGCTCCATTTTCACAGAGAGAGGACAAAAGTTAGTTTGTCTTCCGACTTGCCAAAAAGGGCGTGTAGGACCTAAAAGCAGCTCAACCTCATTAAATTTAGCTTGCATATGCAAGCGGTCGAGTGGAATTTGAGCCCTGGGTAACGGTATAATCTTCAAGTTCTACCACAACCTAGAAGAAAGTCGGAGGTGGCAGGCCACTACGATGCAAAAAGACAGACAGGTCGGCGGGTCGACAGGATCATCCCCTCTCCCCAAAGTGGCAGACACGAGCACCCAAATCTTAAACAACCACCAACCGAGATGGTCTCTAAAACGGGCAAGGAACCCCTTTTCACTCCATGGCCCCCCAACCCTCCCCTCAACATATCATGCGAAAAGGGTCTACATAGCCATTTGACAATGACTGACCACCAGGAATTTCAGGCCCATCCGGAAGGAATAGGCCATCAGCACCATCCAGTCAATAAACAAACCTGATATACAAACCTTTCAATAAACCAGGGACAGACCACAACACACCAATCAGGCCACAACCATCCAATGGGACACATTTTGCCACCCAGCTCCTCTACACCTTCATGCCAAACAACCACTGATGATGTTCCTCACCCGCAGGATATGCCACCCAACTGAACTGCAGCCCTTGAGATCGCATGGGCCACTTGGCAACCATAATGGTGTGTGAGATAAGACAGCAATGCTGTTCTAGTGGATTATGGTGCATGAAAGAACTGCATTCCTGGTCTAGATGATTGTTAATGTGAAAGAAGAGAAGTCCTGCTGGTCCTGTGGAAACTGGCAATGTAGGTGATGTGTGTTGTGTTAGAGACCACCCACCTATGATCCATCCTTTGTAGTTCCTACACCACTAGACTCTTCCCAGGAGCTACAGGCTGCCTTTTCCTTCTGATCTGCCACTGATCGCCTCCTTTACTGCTCTCACAGAGTGCCCCATACTGGTTCCTAGTTCCAGTTATCCCTAGTTCCCCCAGTATTGCTCTCTGGACCAACCATATTACTCCAATATGTTCTGACTCTCCATGAATGCCAAAGACCTCTGCTTTTCCTTCTTGCCACAGACTGCTGTCCCCTTCCAGAATCTCCTTTCTTTCCACCTGTTTCAATAGTTCCAACTTAGTACCTCCCAAGAACCTTACTCCCCTCCCATCTGCCATACAGTGTTTCCTCCTTTGTCTTCATTCACCTACGTGGTCCCTTCATTTTTTTACACATATTTTTATTGACATTTATGAGTTTATTACACTTGCACAAGCAGTATTTGCAAAAAAAGTTCGGTATAGTTCTTATATATCACTTAGACATGTTTGCATACACAGGGCTCGACAAATCCACTCGCCCGCTCTCATTTGCGAGGGAGAATTGATGAGGACGAACAATTTTTAGGTCTTACTCGCCCTTTCTGGCGAGTAGGAAGACAAACTAACTTTTGTCCTCTGTCTTTGAAAACGGAGCAAAAGTGGCAAGATAACAAGATTTAAAGGCAATTTTATTGCTCACAAAGGGAATGAGTAATAAAGATGCCTTTAAATCTTGTTATCTCGTCACTTTTGCTCTGTTTTCAGAGACCGAGGTCAAGTAGGTTGCAATTAGGTCGAGGACTAGTACCATTTTTCAGATTTTTCGAGCCTTGATACATTTCAATCCTGGGGCAGAGCATAATGTGACAAATCTCATGTGTGATCTTAGTTACTGCCAACCTTTACGTGCTTACTAGCCCACCGCTCCAATTTGCTTGTGATTTCTGTGACCCCTGCCTATCGCTTCTTCCCTGCCCTGTCTCGGTGAGGGATTCCGGCCGCAGGCCAGGGTTCAAGCAATGTCCTCATCGATTTTACTCATAGTCAATTGAACATAAACATTTAAACCAATAAGAGGGGAAAAAAAGGGAAAAAGAAAACAAAGAATATTCTGCATGCATAGGGGACAGGGAAGCATGTGATTCTGAGGATGCATTTATAAATCTTAACAATTACGTGATATATTCTGTACGGTGTGCGTGCCTCCTGGGGGGGGAGGGGGGACCTTCTCACCCACAGGCCTTATTCTCCTACCTACTGGTTATCTTTCCCACTACTAGTGCTACGTGTTCGCCTTCCTATAATTGGTAGTCTGTGCATGCCTCAACCCTACAGGGTCAGGTCCTTCTGTGTGAAAAAGTGCAAATCATTCACTATCACTACCGGTCTCCTCCCCAACGTCTTGTCCCGCTCTGGATTTTCCCAGGTCACCAGTGCTTCCTTCCATAAGTCCGCTATCGGGCGTCTCAGGATGCCCCTCGCTTCCTCCCAAATCAAGGCTCTGCCCTCGGCACCTGCCCAACTAATAACATCCCTGTTCCAACTGGCCACTTATGGCCCCAAAGGGGATTTCCACGCCGTTGCTATGCATCTCTTAGCTAGGCCTAAGGCCAGGTCTATAAATCGGTTCCCCACCTTTCGTTTAGGAGGATGTGGGCAGAGCACTAACAAACAGACTTCTATAGTCAGCGCCAGGTCCCTCCCCAGTGCGTCTTTTGTCTTAGCCAGGATTCCTTCCCAATACACTTTCACAACGCCACAACTCCATGTCATGTGCATAAAACCGGCATCCACATAAGCACACCCCGGGCACTTTCTCGTTTCACCACCATAAGTAACATTGAGTCAATGAGGTGTCATATAATCCATATGGATATAGTTGAACTGCTTATACTTAAGTCTAGTGTTCCTTGATATTTTCTTGTGGGACCTTAGTACCTTACCCCATTCTCCATCTGTGAATTTCCTGTCTATCGCCCTTTCCCACTTACTCCGGAGATCCCACCATAGGACCTGTAGCTGCGGCAACCAAAGCTTTGTAGTGCCACTTCACTAGGTGTTCCGCGGTGCCCAGTGTGTTCAGTGACTGCAGTACCGGGTAAGTCGCTGGTTCGTGTCTACCTCCACCCCATAACTGTCCAAAGGTACGAACCAAAGCTTGGTACTAGCCAGGAGGAAGGCCGTAGCTAACCATCAAATCCGCAAAAGGGACTAGTGAGCCATCTTGGTAGCAATCACCCACCGTCTCCAAGCCCACCTCTGTCCATGACCGCAGCTGCTCAGCCGTAAACACTGTCACCGGGTCACCATGGGGGAGCCCAACCAACAGCAGCGTTGGAGAGTAAGATGGGGTCCCACCCAGCGTTGTAAGGCTGTAAGTTGCAACACTGACTTGTATGGAACAGTGACTGCCGGTCTCAATATTTTGGCCAACAATATATCTGGTTTACTGTTTGGTTCCATTAGCCAAGTTCCCACCGTATTCACCCCCTCTACCCACTGCACCAGCCACTGTAGCTGGGCGGCCAACATATACAACTCAAAATCAGGCCTCCTTCCTCCATCGGGCGTTGTAACGTCCACAGGGAATCCCTTCGTCTGTCATCCCCCCATATCAAGTCCCTCACCAAGGCATTCAAAGGTCTGAACCATCCCGGGTCATCAGGGTCGGTAAATTGACAAGAAAGTACAACAGTCTCTGCAATATGACCTTCTTGAGTAGGGAGATTTGTGCCATGATAGGCAAAAACAAATTTTTTTTAAGGTAGTGACTATATAGCCCACGTATCACCCCGAAGGGGTCTCAAGGCGCTGTACAAATACCGCTGTGGAACCCTTCCTGGCCTTTCCCTGTGAAGTGCCCACTCCTGGGCACCCCCAAGGTGAAGCCAGGCATCCTAGCGCTGTTGGGGCCGTTGTGGAGATTAGGCAAGCTATTGCCCAGAGTTGCAGAGTGGGACCCATGATTAGAATAGGCACTAAGGCGAGAATTATCAGGTCCGGGGAAATTGAGCCCAAGACCCGCCGAGGCAGGAATTGAACCCTGGTCCGGGCCACACCTCTACATCAGGGTCTGCCGCTCTAACCATTGAGCCACACTTCTCCACAACAGGCAGTTACATTGTGCACCAGAAGTGTACACAAGCCCGGAGAGACCGTAACGCCCTATCCAGGTTCCTTAGGTCTTCCAGAGAATGAAAGACGTGTATACCAAGGGATGTATGACGGCGCAACGCATACTTTTACAACGCATACCTTTACAACACATTTTTTACAACGCAACATCCATTACAACGCATGCCATTACAATGAATTTTTAAAAAATTACCTTTACAACGCATTCCATTACAACGCACACTACCTTTACAACGCATACCATTACATTGCATGTATGGTAAGTATTGGATAGTGTAGGGGTAAAAATTACTATTCTAACTCCAGGGGGGTGCAACAGTGGGGTAAGTGTTGGATAGTGTAGGGGTAAAATTACTATTCTAACGCCAGGGGGTGCAACAGTAGGGTAAGTGTTGGATAGTGTAGGGGTAAAAATTACTATTCTAACTCCAGGGGGTGCAACAGTAGGGTAAGTGTTGGATAGTGTAAGGGTACTATGCATTGTGATGGTATGTGTTGAAGTGGTATGCGTTGTAGTGTCATGCGTTGTAATGCATGCGATGTAATGGATCTTGCGTTGTAAAAGTTTCGTTGTAATGGTAGTGCGTTGTAAAAGTTGTGTTGTAAAGGTTGTTTCCCATACCAAGATATTTAAATGAGTGGGCAGCCCAGTTAGCCAAGTCAAGTTTAAATTTGTATAGCGCACTACTCACCCAGAGGGTCTCAAGGCGCTTGAGGGAGGGGGGGGAGCTTACTTATCAAATATCCAGGTTTTAAGTTGTTTTCTGAAGGAGAGTAGGAGAAGGATCTGCCACCCATGGTGGATCTCTGGATGCGTGGAATTGTGGCGAGGGCCTGATTGGACATACGAAGTTGGCGGGGGTGGGGGTGTAGAAGGACAGGCGTGTGTTGAGGTATTCGGGTCCTAGGTCGTAGAGGGCTTTGTGTGCGTGGGTGAGGAGACGGAACGTGATTCTCTTGTCGACGGGGAGCCAGTGGAGGTCTTTCAGGTGACCAGAAATGTGAGCTTGGCGGGGGATGTCTAGGATGAGTCTGGCTGAGGCGTTTTGGATGCGTTGGAGTTTTTTCTGTAGTTTGGCTGTGGTTCCGGCGTAAAGGGTGTTTCCATAGTCTAGTCGGCTAGTGACCAGTGCGTGGGTGACCATATTTCTTGTTTCGGTGGGGATCCACCGGAAGATTTTGTTGAGCATACGTAGGATGTTGAAGCAAGATGATGAGACGGCGTTGACTTGTCTGGTCATCGAGAGGGAGGAGCCCAGGAAGAAGCCCAGGTTACGTCTGTGGTCCGTTGGTTTCGGTGCAGTTCCCAGGGCCACCAAGAGTCGTCCCAGGCGGAGGGGGATGATCCTAAGATGAGAACTTCCGTTTTGTCCGAGTTTAGTTTTAAACGGCTGTTCTTCATCCACTCGGCTACTTCTTTCATCCCTTCGTGTAGGTTGGTTTTGGCGGTGTTTGGGTCTTTGGTGAGGGATAGGATCAGCTGGGTGTCGTCTGCGTAGGAGATAATGTTGAGGTTGTGTTGGCGCGCAATGGATGCGAGGGGACTCATGTATACGTTGAAGAGGGTGGGGCTGAGTGAAGATCCTTAGGGTACGCCGCAGATGACATCGGTGGCTTCTGATCAATAAGGGGGGAGGCGGACTCTCTGGGTTCGTCCGGCGAGGAACGAGATTATCCAGTCCAATGCTTTTCCTTGTATTCCGAAGTTGCTGAGGCGTTGTATAAGGGTGTTATGACAGACTGTGTCGAAGGCAGCGGAGAGGTCAAGTAGGATGAGGGCGGCTGTTTCTCCGTTGTCCAGTAGAGTTCGAATGTCGTCTATTGCTGCGATGAGGGCGGTCTCGGTGCTATGTTTGGCTCGGAAGCCGGACTGTGAAGGGTCGAGGGATTTGTTGGATTCGAGGAAGGCGGCGAGTTGACTGTTGACGGCTTACACAATGACTTTGGCCGGGAATGGGAGGAGCGAAATGGGGCGGTAGTTCTTAAGTTCAGTGGGGTCTGCTGTAGGTTTCTTCAATAGGGCGCTGAGTTCGGCGTGTTTGTAGCTTTCCGGGAAGGTGGCGGAGTTGAGGGTGCAGTTGATGACGTATCGGAGATGGGGTGCGATAATGGAGTCTGCTTTGTTGAAAATGTGGTGGGGACAAGGGTCGGTTGGCGATCCCGAGTGAATGGTGTTCATCAGGCGGATGGTGTCTTCAGTGGTGATTGGGTTCCAGGCGTAGAAGTTGTTGGAGGGGGTTATTAGTTTGGAGGTAGGTGGGGTGGGCTGGTCTCCAAAGCTGTTGTGTATGTCAGCGATTTTGTTGTGGAAGAACAAGGCTAGAGAGTCGCAGAGGTCTTGGGATGGAGTGATGTCGTTGGTGCCGGTGGTGGGGTTGGTAGCGGTGGGGTTGGTAAACTCTCTGACGATGTTGAAAAGTTCCTTGCTGTTGTGGGCGAGCCGATCCTTGAATGCTGATTTCTTGGTGGATCGGATCAGTTGGTGGTGTTTGCGGGTGGCGTTCTTGAAGGTGGTCAGGTTTTCATTGGTTGGGTTTTTTCGCCAGGCTTTCTCGAGGGTGCGACAGATTTTCTTGGATTTCTTAAGGTCATCGTTAAACCAGGGGGCTTTTTTGCTGCCATGCTGGACTTGGTGGTTTCTCAGGGGTGCTAATTCGTTGGCACTGTGGGTTATCCATTGTGTGAGGTTGGTGGCTGCTTGGTTTGGGTCCGTTGATTTTGCAGGAGGGTTTTGGTGAAGTGATGTGAATAGCTGGTCGGTGGTAATTTTATTCCAGTTTCTCCGGAGAATTGGTTGTGGGTGGTTGTGGGTCGTAGTCTTTTTGTAGTTGAAGTGAACGCAGCTGTGGTCCGTCCAATGGAGAGCTGTGGTGTGATTGAAGGAGGTGTGCTTGCTGGAGGTGAAGATTGGGTCGAGCGTGTGCCCGGCAAAGTGGGTAGGGGTGTCAACAAGTTGTTTGAGTCCGAGATTGGCCAGGTTTTCCAACAGGGTGGTGGTGTTGCTGTCGTTGTTCTTTTCCAGGTGGAAGTTGAGGTCTCCCAATAGGATGAAGTCCTCGGAGGGGAGGGCGTGAGGGCTGATGAAGTCAGTGATGTCTTCGCTGAATTGTGTGCGGGGTCCGGGTGCTCTATAGATGAGGGTGCCTCCGAGTGTGGTCTTAGGGTCGGTGTGAATCTGGAAGTGAAGGTGTTCGGCCGTTGTGAGGTTCTCATCAGAACTGGTCGTGATACGGATGGTGTTCTTATGGATGATGGCGATGCCTCCTCCTGTTTGGTTAATGCGGTCCTTTCGGATGATTTTGTAGCCTTTCGGGATGGCTATGGCGATGTCGGGTGCTGAAGAGGCGTTCATCCAGGTTTCTGTAAGATGCAGTCGAACTTGCAGGAGTGGCAGGTGAAAGGTCCATGGGTGAGTCCTGGAGCGGCTTGGTAGCAGTCGGGGAGACGGCCGGAGTTGAGTGCTGAGAGGGTGGCGGAGTCGTACGTAATGCGGGTGGAGAGGGGTTTGCGGGGGCCAGGGGGTCTGGCGCAGGGCACGGTCCAGGCGCGGACTGGCGTAGACGGGCTTACCTTTGGCGCACCTTCGGCGCGCATGGGGCGCGTCAGCTGCGCGTGAACGCTGCGCGCGTATACATCTGTCATAAGTGGATAGTGGAGGGGGGTGGGGCGAGGGAGGAGCAGCTGGGAGGCGGGAGCGGGGTGGAGAGCCAGGCTGGGAGGCACAACAACAAACAACAAAATGGCAGCAAGCCAAAAGCGAAACAGGACGAGATTGGGGCACGACCTTAATTAAGCGCTATGAACTAGGCAGCACAGCAGGCAACAATTATTAGAGCAGGCAAAGCGAGTGGCACAGCAAATAATAATGGCACAGTAAATAACAAATCACGGTCTGATACTAAAGCGCTACGATGATTCAACAGTCAGGCAACAATTATTAGAGCAGGGAAAGCGAGTGGCACAGCAAATAATAATGGCACAGTAAATAACAAATCACGGTCTGATACTAAAGCACTACGATGATTCAATATTCAGCAGTGCGAGCAGGTCTGGCAATAAGCGCTACTATGACAAAACAAAATTATAGCAGTGCGAGCAATGCGTGGCAATCAGAAAACAAAATTATAGCAGTGCGAGCAATGCGTGGCAATCAGAGCGCTACGATACCACGTGTGGATGAGCAGGGAGCAGCGAGGGGAGCGACCGCTTCTGAGAGGCTCAGGAGCAGCGAGGGGAGCGACCGCTTCTGAGAGGTTCAGGACGGTCACAGCGCTATAGCTGGAAAGGTAGAGCCTACACTCTCTGTGGGAGGGAGGAGCAGCTGGGAGGCGGGAGCGGGGTGGAGAGTCGGGCTGGGAGGCACAACAACAAACAAAATGGCAGCAAGCCAAAAGCGAAACAGGACGAGATTGGGGCACAACCTTAATTAAGCGCTATGAACTGGGAAGTACAGCAGGAAACAATTATTAGAGCAGGCAAAGCGAGTGGCACAGCAAATAATAATGGCACAGTAAATAACAAATCACGGTCTGATACTAAAGCGCTACGATGATTCAATATTCAGCAGTGCGAGCAGGTCTGGCAATAAGCGCTACTATGACAAAACAAAATTATAGCAGTACAAGCAATGCGTGGCAATCAGAAAACAAAATTATAGCAGTGCGAGCAATGCGTGGCAATCAGAGCGCTACAATACCACGTGTGGATGAGCAGGGAGCAGCGAGGGGAGCGACCGCTTTAAGAGGCTCAGGACGGCCGGTAGTGATACTGGCTGGGGTGTCGGACCCAACAGAGGGAACAGGTAGGTCTTTTTCTTGTTAACGCATAAGCCTGACAGTGCCTCAAACCGCTGCACCAGTGTAAGCGCAGTTAAGGTGCCAGGTACCGCCGCTTCCAGGTACACCAACAGATTGTCAGCATACAATCAAATCATATGCATTTGCTTGTCTAATCTAAGACCTATCCCTGCTCCACCCTGCCGGATCAGCTCTGCTAGGGGTTCAATTGCCAGAGCAAACAATAGGGGCAAAAGGGGGCACCCCTACCGAGTTCCCCGCTGTATGAGGTATTGGGAGGACAGGGATTTCCCGTTCTTGACCTGTGCAGTAGGCGATGCGTACAACAGTTGGACTCACTTCACCCGGCCCTCCCCAAAGCCCAACCTCATCATAGTCTCAAAAAGGGACTCCGATCCTACAGTGTCGAAGACCTTCTTTAAATCGACTGAGAGCGCAGCCACCGAAGGCATGGATCTTGTCTCCTCATGGAACAGAACATAGTACAACCTGCGCAGATTATAAAATGTATTATGGGAGGGGATGAAACCGTTTTGGTCTCCATGAATGATGGCGTGCATATGCGGGAGCAATCTGAACACCAATAATTTACTAAGGATTTTGAAATCAAGGTTGACCATAGAGTGTGGTCGGTACTCTGTTACTGGGGCAATGACCTCTTTAGTCTTGAGGAGGGGCATCATCAACACACTCTGGGTCGACTCAGGGAGGCCACCGGGGTGTAGGGATTCTGCGTATAGGGTCACTAATCTTGGCCCAATTGGTCCACACATGTTACATAAAACTCTGCCGGGAGTCCATCCGGAACCTGGTGTCTTCCCCTTTGCCATGTCCGCGATGGCAGCTCTGACCTCATGCAAGGTCACTGAGCCTCCCAAGACATTCTGCACCTGTTCGTCCAGCATCAGTAATGGCAGTCCTACCAGAAAATCCCGGATATCAGAACGAGAGACCGGCCCAGGGCTATTATATAAGTTCTCGTAAAAGGTACGGAACAGGGTATTGACGGTGTCTTGGTCATGAACCAATTCCCAAGAGTCTGTCTGAACCTGCGTAATCAGTGCCCCTCTACTTTCAGGCTTAATCAGCCACGCTAATAGACGGCCGGCCCTCCCCTCCTCTTTGTGCACTCTGTCGAGGTACTCACTATAACTGTGGCACCTCGGCCTCTCTAACGCACTACTATAGCTAGCATGGGCCTCCAGAAAACGCCCTGTAGAGTTGGCCTCCTGCCCCTCAACATTGTCCCGTTGCCGAATCGGAGACTCCATATCTGGTCATTCTTGCCTAATTTCCCAGGGGCACCAATCGATTGCCCTAGGCAATGTCCCCTCACCACCACCTTAAATGCCTTCCACTCCACTAATACAGAGGACGCAGACTCGTCATTAATTAACGCAACTGGGCTCAATCTCCACAGCGGAATCGGGGGCCGTCTCCCAAGATGTTGATGGGTCAACAGCAGAGGGCTGTGGTCTGAGAGGGTCCTACCCAGACACTGCGTGTGCGTAACAGATGTGCTAAGTCAGGTGTGCACAAACAGGTGTCCAACCTGGTGTGTACTTGGTGCATTGGGGAGAAATAGGAGTATTTTCCAATCGGTCGCATGCTGCACCCTCCAGATATTTTCTAGACCCCAATGGCTTATCCAGCTTCGAACCCTGCAGCCACCCGGTGTGTCTGTGACCCCGGAAGGGGAGGGTGCGATCTGTCTGCCGTAGTATCTGCCACACAATTAAAATCACCGCCAATGACAGTGTCCCCCCCCCCCCCACATATTGAACCAGCTGAGCAAAGAGGGCGGTGAGGAATGTCAACTGATCTATATTCGGTGCATACACACTCCCAAACATCACCTCTCTTCCAGCCAATCTCCCTGCTACCAAAACATTCCTGCCCTCACTGTCAACCTTAGTGCGGGAGTGCTCAAAGGGAACCCCTGGCCTCACCAATATCAATACTCCCCTAGCAAATGCAGAGTAGGTAGTACATATATCTGGCCCCTCCACCTCCTGCGTATCTAATACACTTAGTCAAATGGGTCTCTTGCAAGAGGGCTACATGCACATCACTCCTCTTTAAATATGCGTATATCCTATATCTTTTGGCCATGGTCCCCATCCCCCTTATGTTCCATGTAATGAACTTGAATGGTTTATGCATTGATTGGAATGATATTAAGTCCCCCCTCCATCGACCCCCAAAGCACCCCTGACTGTTAATACTCCAGTATTCAATCCTCCGCCCCCTTCTGCATGCACAAAACAATTATCAATAACAAACATTCCCAATAGGACAACTCCCTGATCCCAGAACGATCTAGCAACAGCCATCTGCCCAAACCACAGACAAAACTGCATCAACAAGTAAAGGCCCAAAGCTGCTAGTGCAAGGACCTAAGGGGAGCGTGGCAACCACCACAGGCGCCCAACAGAAGCACTGATATTCACCCATGACGCGTCAGCCTTGGCTGGCCGCTCGGACCTACACCCAGGGACACACCCGGCCGCCATCCCCACCCTCCTTGGGGCCACAAACTAAGGAGAGAGGGCAAGGTGAGGGGGGGGGGGGGGGAACAGGGAGGGGGGAGCAGAACAAGAAAAGGAGGGGTGGGAAAAATAGAAGGAAAACTGAATTAGCATCCCACAGTTCAAATTATCTAATCGGCCGTGCTCGGAGTCACAGCTGGCAGTTTAACACTTCCACTACGGGACCTGTCTGAGTCCGACTGGTCAGTCCCTTTCTTTGATCTCGAGTCTCTCTCCGATAATTATCAAACAATCAATCAATCAAATAATTTGTAAAGCGCACTACTTAGCCGCAAGGGTTTCAAGACGCTGAGGGTGGGGAGATTTGGGGGGTGCTGTTGCTACTGGTTGAACAGCCAGGTCTTGAGTCGTCTCCTGAAGGTTAGGTCTTCAGTTTGTCGCATGTTGAGGGGGAGGGTGTTCCAGGTCTTGGTGGCGCGGTGGGAGAAGGATATGCCTCCGGCTGTGGTTCTACGGATGCGTGGGACAGTGGCCAGGGAGAGGTCTGCGGAGCTGAGATTCCTGTTGCGTACGTAGAAGGAGTCTACTGTTGAGATAGGCTGGGCCGGTCTTGTGGAGTGCCTTGTGTGCGTGGATCAGGAGCTTGAAGGAGATTCTTTTGTCGACGGGGAGCCAGTGCAGGTTCCTCAGGTGGTGGGTGATGTGGTTGCGGCGCGGGGCGTAGAGGATCAGGCGTACAGAGGCATTCTGGATTCTTTGCAGTCTGTTGATGAGCTTGATCGGGGCTCCGGCATAGAGGGCGTTTCCGTAGTCTAGTCTGCTGCTGACTAGGGCCTGGGTGACTGTTTTCCTTGTGTCTGTCGGGATCCATCTGTAGATCTTTCGGAGCATACGGAGGGTGTTAAACAGGTAGAGGAGACAGCGTTGACTTGTTTTGTCATGGTGAGTTTCGAGTTGAGGATGACTCCCAGGTTGCGTGCGTGGTTGGGGGGGGGGGGGGGGGGGGTTCCCCAGCGATGCAAGCCACCAGCAATCGTCCCATGCTGAGGGGTTGGGCCCGAGGATGAGGATCTCCGTCTTGTCTGTGTTCAGCTTAAGGCGGCTACACTCCATCCCGTCAGCGACGGCCATTCCCTGGTGGAGGTTGGATTTGTCGGTGAGGGGGTCCTTGGTGAGGTAGAGGATCAGCTGTGTGTTGTCGGCGTAGGAGAATATGTTGAGGTAGTGATGTTGGGCGATGCGTGTGACAGGCGCCATGTAGACGTTGAACAGCGTCAGACTGAGGGAGGATCCTTGCGGGATGCCGCAGATGATCTCGGAGACTTCGGATCGGAACGGGGGGAGGCGGACTCTCTGGGTTCTGCCGCAGAGGAAGGAGGAGGTCCAGTCCAGGGCCTTGTCTCGGATCCCTGCGTTGTGGAGTCGTGTGCGTAGTGTGTGGTGGCAGACGGTGTCGAAGGCGGCGGAGAGGTCCAGAAGGATGAGGGCCGCTGTCTTGCCGTTGTCCAGTAGGATCCTGATGTTGTCTGTGGCGGCAATGAGGGCGGTCTCGGTGCTGTGGTTGCTGCGGAATCCTGACTGGGAGGGGTCCAGGATGCTGTTGTCTTCAAGGTAGCGGGTGAGCTGGATGTGGACTATCTTTTCGATGACCTTAGCTGGGAAAAGAAGCAGGGAGATGGGCCGGACGTTTTTGAGTTCACTTGGGTCCGCCTTGGATTTCTTCAGTAGGGCGTTGATCTCAGCGTGTTTCCAGCTCTCAGAGAAGGTTGCGGTCTCGAAGGAGAGGTCGATGACGTTGCGCAGGTGGGGTGCGATGGAGCTGCCGGCTTTGTTGAATATGTGGTGTGGAAGAGGATCAGACGGCGAGCCGGAGTGGATTGTACCCATGGTCTTGATTGTGTCTTCGATGCTCACGTTGGCCCAGGTTGCCAGGGGGTCGTGGTCGGTGGGATGTGGTGGGTCGGGCATGTTGGGGCCTGTTAGGGTCGTCCGGGGGTTGAAGCTGTTGTGGATGTTGGCGATCTTGCGGTGGAAGAAGGTGGCGAGGGAGTCGCACAGGGCTTGCGACGGCGGGATGTCGATGGCTTTGCAGCTGGGGTTGGAGAGTTCCTTCACGAGGTTGAAGAGCTCCTTGCTGTTGTGTGCGTTGTGTTCGAGGCGGTCTTTGAAGGAGGTCCTCTTGGCGGTCCTGATGAGGTGGTGGTGGTTGCGGATGGCGTCTTTGTGGGCTGCGCGGCTGCCCGGCAACTTCTCGCTGTGCCATATGTTCTCCAACTTTCGGCAGGCGCGCTTTGACGCTAGGAGTTCCGGGGTGAACCAGTTGGCTCACTTGCTGGTGTCTTTGAGGGTTTGCTTTTTCAGCGGGGCTAAGGTGTTGGCGCAGTTGTCCATCCATCACTGTCCCTGCATCATGACTGCCACTGCTGTAATGCCTCTGCTCTTTCCTTTTCAGTCTGTGACGGGCTCAGTTTATTTGAAAGCCCCCGCCTCTGTTGTCTCCGTAATCCCTTCCTTGACTCTCGTTCCCTACGCTGGGCCGCCTTTGTTGGCGTCCCAGGCGGTCCCTCAGTTTTGTATACCTCAATCCATTCCCATGCTGCCTTGGGATCATCGCAAAAGTGTGTCTTCCAGTCCAACATTATCCGTAGTTGGGCCGGGAACATCAATGAATATTGGATCCCTTCTTCACGCAGGGCCCTTTAACCCTCAAGAAAATAGGTGCGGCGCCTCTGGACCTCCAGAGTGTAATCAGGGAACAGCAACACCTTACTGTTTTCAACCACATGCGCGCTTTCTGCAATAACGCATCTCTATCTTTGAAGTAGAGCAGTCTAGCCACCACAGGGGATGGCCTGGCTGGGACTCTCTCCAAGGTGTAAAACTGGGACAAGCCCTCCGGCGCTACCACCTCACGGAACCAACCCTCCAAGCACTTGATCATATTGTTGCCCTCCACTCCTTCCGGCAAACCCAGGACCCTCACATTATTCCCCCAGTTCCACCCTCTGCGTCCTCTGCTCTCTCTCCAATATGCCAACTCTGCTGGATAATTCCCCCACCTGGGTTGGTCAAAGTCTGGGTAATAACCGCTAGTGAGGATTCAGTCTGTTTTAACCCTATCTGCCAGTTTGGCATACTCCCCTCCTCAGCAGGCCCAATCCCACTGCCACAGTACTTCTGTTTTGATGCAGTGTTGCCTTAGTATCATGCAATGGCTTCTAGTATTTTGCTGGACAGGGATTTCCGAAAGTTCATACTCGGGCTCCTTTTGCACCTGGTCAGGCGTAGTGTCCTCATGTTCCGGGGGAGGCACTGCCGGTTTCCCTCTGGGCTTTCCCATCACCAGGGGATTGTAATATCCAACTGAGGATCTGGTTCGCCCCTCTCTAGGCGGTCAGGGAGCAGCCGCTAGGGTTTCAGCCCCACACCACTCCAGTGCTGGACCGTATCGCCTCTCGTTGTGGCTTGCTTGTCACCTCAACCTACTCCTTTCAAAACGATCTCTCACAATAACAGTTCAGGAATCCACTAGCTCACTTTATTTGTGAGCTTCTCCAGTGTCTTGCACATGTAGCACCTGAGCCCAGACCCTGCCACCTGGTCAATGGCTTTTCCCCTTAGCAAACTCAGTGGGGGCCATGCACCTCTGAAGTTCCTATCGGTGGTTCCTCTGCACCTGGGCTGTGCTTTACAGTTCTAGCCAGGGACCTCACTCAGTCCTAAATCCACACTACTGGCCTTCCTGGACCCCAGACCGGACCGTGGCCTCTTCTGTCTTCTGGCTCATCGGTTGCCTCTGCTCCCTGCCTACTCTTCCGGCCGTCGTCTTCGGCAATGGTTCTGGGTAACCCGCCCGGACCACAGGCCATTACAATGCCTCCTGGCTGGTCTGCATCGCCTCAGATTTCTCCACTGCCCCCCGCACCCCCCCCCGGCCAGGGGACACGATCTGCAATATGGTGTCCACCGGCACAGTCAGACCCACATTCAGCCGGCTTCTGGGCGCTGGTTCAGGTCGTTTCATGGGGCTCCCAGCCAGGGCAAGTCCGCACCACTCTCTCCGGCCCTATTGTGGTTCCCTGCTGAGTGGATCATGCTTCACTCACTCATCCAGAGGCCCCGTGCAGACCCAGATCCACACTATAGGCCACCCTGGTCCCCGGATCGGTCCGCAAGCAGGTCACCGGCTGCCTCTGTCCCACGCCGCTGTTCAATTGGCCTCCAGCCTACACTTTGGCGTCATCACCTCCCTCCTCGATTCCAGAGTAAATCACAGGGGTGCAAGTCGTACCAATGCCTCCCGTACTGCCGGAGTTATTCCAGGCTCCTCCACCGCTCTCCCCCAGTCAGTGGACACAGTCCGCCATGTAGTGCCCTTCAGTTCGGTCCGACTCGCTTTCTCCTGGTCTCTGGGTGAGGTTTTAGTGCGACTCGCGGAGTTCTCGGCCAGGGCGGTTCTACTCCACTCTTCGGCTCCCGTGCGGCTCCCCGCTGGGCCAAGAGCTGCTGATGCCGCACCTAGTTCTGCAATCTGCCACCGGCAGGTCACTTCACCCTCAGAGCTCCAGTCTGGGTTTGTCACCTCTTCTTCCGATCTGACGAAACCTCAGGTGGCCATTTTGTCCAGGCCTCAGCAACACACGCACTTTCACCATTCTGCTCCCCTGTTGCCCCCAGACATCAAAGGAGAAAAATGATGCTCCAAGGCACCTCCCGCGGGTCGGGGTCCAGCGATGCGCCCCCGGCTGTCACCGAGCTCTCAGCTCACGGGTCCTCCATCGACGGCTCTTAAGCCATACCCCCTATGTGGTCTCTTCATCGTCACGAGGCCTCAGGAGTCAGAGGGTTAACCAGGCTGAGGGCCCAGATGCCCACAGGATGTACACCGAGGTGTGCAACACAATGCAAAATGGTGGCAAGAGCCACACGAGCAAAAGTGGGGCGCCCAACTGGAAGTGAATACAGAAAACGCTGTGAAGCCCGGCAAGTGAAAGGGCTAAGTTGGAACAAAGGGCGCAAATTCAAACAATTATGATTGGACTGTGGCTCTTGAATAAGCCAATCAGGGTCACATTAAAGAGAGCCCCCTTCGAGCAAGCAGGCGGATCAACAGCGGGCGACTTTGATTCCTCCACCCATGGTTGGAGAAAAGAAAGGAACTGAGGTGAAAATATGTTGCAGTGACATGAGCATTAATCTCATGATCAGATGCATCATAATGGTGTTGCAGCGGTATATGATGGGCACCTTTCCTTGGTGCAAATTCAAGTACAAGCTGCACTGTAGCAGATGGACCTTTAGTCCTAGGACGAAGATTAATATCCTCAAACTAAAGTTACATCAATAACAGTGAAGCACATTAGGCCCCACAAGGTGGGCAGAGAGTATTAGATTTGCAGATCTTCAAGGTTTTATAGCAAAGTTACAAATTAAAGCTTATCAGAGACAAAATGGTCAGTACCTTAATGTCTATTACTGTATAGTTCAAATCAATTCAAAATTAGCCAATGCAGAGCGAAATGCTTGTCATAGGCTATAAGGAACAAGGGTCCCTAAGCTAAATAAAGGTTAGTATTACTCTAAGTACACAATAATAATATTGTAGTTGCACCATTGAACGGCAATCTTGAGTTCCTGCCATGCTCAGGACACGGTTTTAGCTTTGGGCACGTCCTGCTTTGTCGACATCTTGCATTTTCTCTGCTGCCAATGGTTTTGGGCTATCTTTATCTAGTTTGAGTCCACGTGCCCCTGGTTGAAGAGATCGGGTACCAGATATTGTCCCAAATTCTTGTACATGTGCATTGTTCGTTAACAGCGCTGATTGAGTGGATTAATATCCATTTCTTATAGCCAACAAGCCCTTTGGCTAAGAAGGTTGGATACAGGGCCTTGCCCTGGCTTCTTGGAAAACTTACATTGGCCGCTACATGCATTATTAATGTTAGAGCCAACAAGCAGTGATTGAGAAGCCCTTGAGAAGTTTGGGTACCGGCACCGTCCCAGCTCCCTGGGAACACAAAACAATTGTTCACTGGAAAATTAGCCCTAGCCATCTCCATTGACCATATTGTTGGATACTTGGCAGGAATATACCTAAAATTAGCTTGTAATTTGTATTTACTGATTCATTCTATTTGAATTATACATCCAGGCAAACATTCTATTGTCCTGATGATGATCCCATTTGTTTAGTGGATCGAAACGTCGTCGACTGAATCACTTTGACCCGTATGAGTATGCAAAAATGTTTCTTTGGGTGCAGCAGTGCTGCCTTTAACAAAAAGTGTGACTTTTGATTTCACATAATTCTTGTTGTCACAAAACCCCGTTTTTTTGCCTGTGTGTTTGTGCAATACATGTTCTGGTGCACCACGTAGGTTACTCCTACAAACCACTTTATATTTTTATACAAATAAACTACTGGTTAACCAATTGACTGAATTCTTCCTGGGCATTATTATTCTGTACCCAGAGTATTACTAACCTTTATGTATGCTTAGGGCCCCTTGTTCCTTATAGCCTTAAAGTACCCTTGGTCCCTAAGTATCCTTGGATTTCCCTTGTCTGGTTGAAACACTAGTTGTCATAGAGGAAAAGCGAGCAATTTCAGTTTCCCTTGAAGGGGAGATTCCTCCTATGCTAAGCTAAAGAAAATAAGGAAAATTCCTGAGAGGAGTCAAGGAGGAGGTTCCAGCAAAGTAAGCCTCTAAAAGGTAAAATCAAATGAAGATTCAGTCAGGTAAGTAAGGAAACAAAGTGGAAGGGGCATATCAATCTAGCTAGCTCAGTAATGCACAATGAAAACATACAATTCTCAAGTAGATGCAACACTCCCAACGATGCCCATGGAGAGGAGGCCAATCAGGATCGAACATTCCCTGATAAGACAATTTCATCCTTCATAGAAGATTTCTGCTGCATGACCTCCAAGAGATATCTCATAGCAAGATAGTACATCGCGGTCAGCCTGTCCCAGGCACAGGTGTAGAAATTCATTATTCAGCTCTCTGTGAAAATACACAGATCGAGAATGCTCACAGAAACCAAAACACTTGTAACGTTCAATTAACTACTGCAGCTTACCACCTGAAATTACAGAAACAACTCAGTAGTCAAAAAGAAATGTTTATGTTGGTGTGAAACATTTAAAATGAGGCCTAAAATAATCATGGCTAACTTAACGTGAACACACATTAACTATGGTCAACTTTACCTTCAAATCACACCAAGTGTACATGTATATTTAATTCAGATTAGTGTATATATGTTATGCAAAAAAAAACTAGTGACAGCGTCACTGTTGATATCCACCCACAGTCACAAAGGGGATGGGATGTGAGGGATGATTTGCAACAGCGACCCTAGTGATGCCCAATGGCAATGATGGCTGAGAATGGAAAGAGATGAGTCAACTAAAAGCAGACATGGCACTCAAAGCACAGGCCTGCCTACCAAGAACTAACAAAAATAGCAAGTTATGCCTAGAATCTGATACTGTGGGCACCCCAAAACAGAAGAAACAGACTTCCATTTCACCTGTTCATTAATGATTAATTATTACCAAGTTTGATTATAAATTTTCATAAATATTGAAATTGATTTGCTGTGCCTGTGAGCAGATCATATGCTTCTTAAAAATGTAAATAAGCTGTACTCCAATAAGGGACTGCGTTCATGTTTTTCACAAAGAATGAAGATTTGGGGTTTCTGGATGAGTGACTCGAGTGCTTGGGTTTAAGGAATGCCTATTTACCATTCTTCCCTTACTTACTACTCTCTTCCCAGATGATCTAAACCCACTCTTCCTGCCTCCCTCGTATTCATAAAATTCTGCCGAGATCAGTCTCCAAGTCTCACTCACCAACCTTGATTAGTCGGCCTACATTGCTTTACAACCTTTCCCTTAATCCAGACCCCATCCTAAATAGATTGCATTCGGGAAGAGTTCAGCAAAGGCTGGGAGGATTATCCACTCCCTCATACTAGTATCTAAAAAAACTGCCAATGCGTGGAGGTCCAGCAGCTGAGGGGGTGGGGGAATCCCGTCAGGAAGGTGCAACTGCTTGGCCACCATCACACCAGCAAGGATGACCACCCCTGCACTCATTCATCTTGGGAGGTCCTGGGTGTGACAGCATTCCTGGTGACAGTGAGTGGTACACATTTCTTACTGAGTGGAAAAAGATGCATAAAGGCACAGGAGATAATTATTTCATCAGAGGAAGGGAGAAATACACTAAGGACCCAGTGGGGACCAAACGATCAGGATTGTCTGTGAGTGGGTAATTAGCCATGATTTAGAATGAAAGATCCTGTTAAGGTTTTCCTTCTCAACCCTAGGATAGCATCAAAGTTGTAAGACTCATCACTGTGATAGAGTGAGCTATAGGGGTTTCATGCGAAACATAGTGGCCATAAAGGGCCACCATGAACAGGAAACTCATTGTACACTGCACAACGACACTGGATTTCTGATGCTTGAGCTGTCCCTGAGCATGGATGTAAGGTGACCACTTCACACTAGGTCATTATGGACACTGTTTCTATGGCAGGGCTTTATTCTTACAATCTAATGCATTCGGTTATTGTTGTATTCGTTGTTGCCCATTGACCTAGTCTGCTTAACACACTTGATAAAAATAGTTTGCAGGTGAAATGTCAGACCTGGAACCTGTTTTCGATGATGTGGAGTATGGTGGACATATGGGACATGTCCATGGTCGCTCCATGAAGTAGAACATATTTCTTTGCACTCCAGCATCTTTTCTGTGTCAGATTTGTTTAGATAATAAGCCAAGGATCGGTTTTTTTAAATTTAATTGAAGATAGTTTATTTCTTCCGCTTAAAAACTCCCTCAATTGTACAGCAATCAAATGGCAAAATAAAAACCTAATCGCTGTCAATATAATTTGCGAGTGTGTTCCCGAAAAGCTGGTATATACTTCTATGTTGTGATCACCACTTTCCAATGCAAAACCACCAACAACACCAGTGGATCTCTGCTGTGGGCAGCTGAATTCCATGCTACATAACAGGTACTAAACAACACCGCTACAGGCAGCAATCAATGCTAGGTCATCATGTGATATGCCACTGTGGGCCGCTGTTGTTGGCAGCAGGATCTCACGGAGGTTCCAGATATTATACAACATTAGCGCACCTTACCGCGGGCTCTGGCCTACACCGTGGCGCCCCTCAGTCAGACGGCGGACCTCCTCAAACTAGGCCTCACCGCTTCGCATCGTGTTCAGCCGCGCGCCCAGACGGCTGCGGGCGACCGTTGGAGCTCGAGCCCGAGCCGCGCACCCGCGGAGGCGGCGCAGGCTAATTCACCGCTGCACTGATCCCGAGCTCGTTCCCGCCGTGCCGCAGGCCGAAGGAGGCCGCTCCCGGCAGGCCTGGGGCCTAAACCTCAGGAGCACTATCGCAGGCAAGCTGAAGCCAACTCGGCTATGGGGCTGTCAGCCGCCCCGCCCTAACAGAGTCACGTGATCTGCGGCAGCAAAGTCTACAGGTACTAGGCCCTGAAGTGGGCTTGAAGGTCACAGCAATAGGGTATCCTTGCATTGGCAAAACTTTCTGTGTAGCCCATGCGCGTGTAAAGAAGGCAGTGGCTCTTGTCGGCACTCTCTAGGCTGGAGAGAAATCAAAAGGGTGTGTTGTAGGTCCTGGCATTTGTTCATAGCTTCAGCATGAAAATGATCAAGGAATTCGGGGATTGATTGCGCCATTTAGTACAGTGGCCCTCCAATAGAGGGCAGAGAGCGTAATCTATCACTTGTCAGTAGTACCAGTAGAGAAGGTAAGGGTTAATTGACTTTGTGTGTTTGAAGGGGACAATGACTAGGCATTAGAACTGGCAGAGGGAGTGAAATGTAAAGTAAGGGGTTCAGGCAAATTTGAGGAAACTTGTGCATTTTTGTGTGTGTGTGTGGGGAGGGAATTTCGTTGTGATTGTTTCTGATGAAACTAGCTAAATTTTAGCCCACCCCCCAAAGTGTGATTTGCTCTACCCCTGCCTTTACCAGCATAGAAAGGTGGTAGCTTTAAGATCTTGTACTAGGAGAAATGCCAGCTTCCTCTGAATGTCCCACGTTGTTTGGACATGTGGGGCTTCTCCTCCTCCCGAACAGTCTCTCATCCTGCAGGGCCAGACTCCTTCCCTATCTCAGGAGGCTGGCAGGGTTCTAAGCACTCAAGTGGCCCCTCAATCCCTCCAGCTGTCAGTGCATGCTTCAGAAGATGCCCCTCACCTCTGGGACACAGTCACACAGCAGTCCCGTGATTACTCTGCAGAGCACTCTGTTCCCTTGTTCATCAAGGACTTGGAATTGGAATAAAGTGGGTGGTGTTGGCTCTCTTTATACACATTTTGTAGTAAGGGAATGAGTGTCCACTGTCTCAAAAGACTGGATTGGCTTGGGGGAGGGGGGGGGGGGTTCTCATTTCAAGTGTTCCCAGGCTGCTCTCCAGACTTTTTTGTGTGTAGAGTGATACTTCTCCTAACAAGTAGCACCTGGGCTGTTTCCTGATTAAATCATCCACAACAGAGGCATCATGAAGCATAAGACTTCTGTACTTGGCTGTTGACAGCCACTCTGATGCATTAATCAGGAATAGATGAAAGGGTAGGCCTAACTTAAAAGCTTTCTTACCTAGCACAACAGAAACAGAAGCTGCCACCCCTCACCGTATAATCAAACAAATGACAGCACTCAGAATAGACTAACCTGCAGCTCATTGCTTAGAAAAGTCCTCATGCAAATTCTAAGAGTAGCTCTGTCTCCATCCTCCTCACTTCAGTGTCTGGCTCCTCATTTTCCAGCCACAAGAAAGCAGGCAGAGCACTTCCTTCCACTGTCTGGGGAACCTGTCTTCAGCCTCCATCTTGTGCCATGCCAAGCCTCAAGCCACTTACAGAGCCCTACTACTGCATGTTTGACATAGGCACTATATATGCACATGCACTCGACATACAAACAGGATTCCAGCAAAAGGCTCTGGGCATATATGTATATATAACAGTGGAATGTTACAAAATAGGAGCCTGTAGTCCACACTCTCAGTGACACAGATAAAAAGATTAAAATATTTTATTTAACTGAGACGCATTTTTAGGTCTCGCAGAGAGACCTATTGCAGTCAAACCAGAAAGCTGAGTTCACGATGCGGATTTGTAGAAGTGCAGGTGCTCGTGAACGCGCTTCTATCCCCCTGCCTTGCTCTTCAAAGGCTCCCCTTACCATTTGCTCCTGCCTCCCCGCCCACTGCTTCACACTTCACGGCCGCCAGGCCGTGACTCGCATTTCTGCCCAGCCCAACCTCTTATTTACAACTGTTAGGGCCATATGTATCAAGCAAATTAGCATTCGCAAAGGCCTTAATTCGTAGAATATCAGCCTTTGCGAATGCTAATTTGCTAAATGGTATGTATGAAACATTTTGGCTTCAAAATAAGGAATCGCAAAATTTGCTATTCCTTATTTTGCGATTGCACTTAAGGAATCGCAAATTGTGCGATTCCTTAAATGCAATGTATCAAAGGAAAATTAATGCAAAAATGCCCATAAGGATTCGCAAATTACCACCAACTTCTAGTTGGTGGTAAGTTGCAAATTCTTTAAAAAAAACAATTTATTAAAAATCCAAAGGTGCCATATGACGCCCATACATGCCCTTAGGGCATGTATGTGCGCCATATGCCCACACCTGTCATTTTCAGGGGTGCAGCAGGGTGTTTTTGTGACACCCCTGCACCCTTGAAAATATTCCTAAATTGCGATTAGCAAATTGCTAATCGCAAATTTTCCCTTCATTTAGGAATGTTGAGGAATCGCTAAAAAGAAGCGATTTCCTACATACATACCATTTTGCGATTTCTAAATAGCGATTCCTTAAAAATCACTATTTAGAAATCGCAAATGGTCATGATGATACATAAGGCCCTTAGTCCTTTTGCGTTAGTTTAGAGCTGTATTTCATGCTTTCCCACTCTTAGACTGCCACTATCTTTATTTTACGAATGCACACACACACCTCCCCTTCACCCTCGCTTTTCCTCTCCCTGTATCTCTTACTCACTTTCTTCATTTCCACTTAATCTCCGTGACTCCGTTAGTTTAGAGCTGTTTTTCATGCTTTCCCACTCTTAGACTGCCACTATCTTTATTTTACGAATGCACACACACACCTCCCCTTCACCCTCGCTTTTCCTCTCCCTGTATCTCTTACTCGCTTTCTTTTTTTTTTTTTAAATTTTTTAAAACCTTTATTGTATCAAAGCACACAGCTATTCAGCCTAACATCCCGGAGGCAAGGCAGCATGGTATCAGGAGGAGTAGAGTGCAAAACGATTCATATCAGGACAATGCAGGTTGTTTTTTATTTTATATAGGAACAAGAACCAATACAGAGGCGCCAAAGGGCGCAAAAGAGAGGCAATGGAAGAAAGAAATGCGTATGAGTCAGTAGGAGGCGTCAGAGGCCAGGTAAAAATTTAGAGAAGAACGTAAGTAGGATGTAAGAAGGGGGGAGAGGAAGGAACAGGAGAATTACAACATGAGTAATATAGCTGGTGTCTTCGGCTACGGTGACAGGTGTTCATCACGGGGAACAGGCTCCGGAGGTAGGCACAGGTCACCCCTGTAAGCCCCACACCTTATTCCATGTCTGAGGCCTCCCCCTGGCAACGTACACCGTCTTCTCCCTTAGCATACACCAATCCATATTGGCCTTCCATTGCACCACCAGGGGGGCCGTGCTAGTGCCCCATTTCTGCGCTATATCCCTCTTAGCAACCATGTTGCCCAGTGTAGCCCAACGAGTCTGCGCCGTGTTGTAGTCGTTCGGCTCCCAGACATTGAGGAGGCACCTAGGCGCCTCCGCTGCCAAATCGACTCCAGTCACCTCCCTCATCACTCTGTGTACTCTCTCCCAGTAAGGGGCAATAACGGGGCACTCCCACAAGATATGCATGAAAGTAGCTAGGGCTCCGCAGCCACGACGGCAAAAGCCATCAGGCGAGAAGCCCATGCGCACAAGCCGGGGGCCGGTAACATACACCCGGTGGAGGATTTTAAACTGTACCAGCCGCAGACGCGAGGAAATGGCGACCTCCTTAGGGGAAGACACAGCACTCTGCCAATCCTCGTCGTCCAGTTCCAGGCCGTCGGCTACCCACTGTTCTCGCAGGCGCTGGAGGAGGTCGACTCTAACATTGATCAGCTTCTTGTAGGACAGAGAAATGGCGCTATCAGGCATATGTCCGTCCAAAATTCTGTCCTCCAAGGGGGAGCTCTCGGGGATTTCGCCCTCCTCTGGCCTAGCGGCAGTTAGCGCGGGCCTCAGTTGGGCATAACGGAAGAATTCCGATCCACCCAGGTGGTATTCAGCCTGTAGTTGTGGAAATGACTTGACCTCCCCCTTAACTAACATGTCTTCCACCCTAGAGATACCTATAAGGTCCCATTTGTCAAAACCCTTGGTGTGCCAGAGCTTGCCTAGGATATCGGAATCATACAGAGGGGTAAGTCTCGTCAGTCTGCCCTGCCAGCCCTGTATCTTGGTGATCGTCCGCCACGTGTGGACCGCCGCCTTGGTCGGGCCTGTGAGGTATCGATCGAAGGATCTGGAATATAGGGCGCGGTAATAGTTACCTCCTTGCAAAAGCCACCTATCCATAGCGTAGCCTGGGCTGTCCACCGGGCCATACAGGCCATGGTTAATGGCAGTAAGTTGAGAGGCCCAGTAGTATCTCCGCACATCTGGTAGCGCGATGCCCCCGTCATACCACAGCAACGTAAGCTTCTGGACAGCGACGCGGGGCCGACCCTCCCAAAGCAGGGCACGCTGCAGGCTCTCGATCTCTCTAAAATAGCGAGCCGGAACTAGGTCCTGGGTATTCTGCAAGGCATATAAGAACCTGGGCAGAGACATCATTTTGAACAATGCCGCCCGGCCCAGGAGGGAGAGCGGAAGCTTGCGCCAACTATCCACATCCCTCCGCAGTCGTTGGAGAGGCGGGAGTAAGTTGCAGTCATACCTCGCCTTAGGATTACTCGATATATAGATTCCTAGGTACTTGAAGCCTTGTCCGGCCAGCTGTATGTTGCAGCCCCTAGGGAGGCGCGGCGTGTCACCCTTAAGAATGTAAAGGGAGGATTTGGCCCAGTTGATCACCAGGCCAGAGTAGCGCCCGAACAGCCGGAGCACGTCGCACGCCACAATGAGCGACTTACAGGGAGAGGTAAGGTAGAGCAGGATGTCGTCCGCATACAGGGAGACCCTATCTTCAAAGCCCGGGGACCAGGTGATTCCATGCAAGTCAGGGTGTGAGCGTAACATAGCCGCAAGTGGCTCCAGAGCCAGGGCAAACAGGAGCGGAGACAAGGGGCAACCCTGTCTAGTACCACGGTGAAGCGCAAAAGAAGCAGACATGCGACCGTTAACTGTGACAGCAGCCAGTGGGCATGCATAAAGAAGTTGCACCCAGCCCAGGAAGCCCGGTCCAAACCCAAGCTTTGCTAGCACTGCCCACAAATAGCTCCACTCCAGGGAATCAAAGGCCATCATGGCATCAAGGGAAGCAAGTACCGCCGGTTCCTTCAGAGCGTGAGCCCTGGCCATGACCCCATGCAATTGTCTCAAGTTGAGGGCAGTGTTGCGGCGGGGAATAAAACCTGATTGGTCCGGGTGTACCAGGTCACTGATAACACCGACCAGCCGATTAGCAAGTAGCTTAGCCAGGATCTTGGGCTCCGCGTTGAGGAGAGAGATGGGGCGGTAGGATCTGCAAACGTCCCGCGGCTTGCCGTCCTTGTGAATGACCACTATGGTGGCCAGTCGCTGATCTAAGGGAAGGACTCCCTCTTCACGGGCCTGGAGGAACATTTTTCTCAGATAAGGAGAGATCACATCCGGCCGGATCTTGTATAACTCAACCGGTATGCCATTGGGGCCAGTAGCTTTACCCGACCGCAAGGCGCGAATCGCCAAAGCAATCTCGTCCGCGGTTATATCTCGATCCATATCGGCACGGTCCTCTTCAGAAAGACAGGGGAGGTCAATCGCTGAGAGGAACTCAGCTGAATCGGTCTCGGAGCGGTCTGAACTGGCTGTATAGACACCCCGGAAATAGTCCGCAAAAGACTCGGCAATAGCGCTCGGGTCTGTGACCGCCACTCCGTCCTCACCCAGGATCTCCGGAACCACCCGGCTTGCCATCTCCCGCCTGTCCAACCAGGCCAGCAACTTGCCGGCCTTGTCACCGACGTCATAAATGCGGCCCTGCTGCTCCTTGGCCAAAACCAGGGCAGCATTCTGAGCGAGATCATGGTACTCCGACTGTTTCAGGGAGAGTTCGTGTAGGAGAGTAGGGCCTGGCTCAGGCCCCAAACGGGACTCGAGTTCCAGGACCTCCTCCTCCACATGCAGAAGGTTGGCATCACGAGCTCGCTTAGCCTCCGCGATGAGAGCTAGGGCTTCACCCCGCAATACAGTCTTGAACGCCTCCCACAGGGTGACCGCCGAGCCAACAGAGCCCGCATTTTCAGTGAAATATAAGGCGATGGCCTTAGTCAGGAGCGCACGTGTCTTATGGTTGCAGAAATACCAGGGGTTCACCGCCACCGGACGGCTGGACAGGATAATACCAAAATCGAACGAGACCCACAACGGAGAGTGATCAGAGACGCCCCTTGCCAGAAAGCGGGCCTCGGACACGGCAGGCGAATGCGCCGCCAGGGTGAGAACGTAATCTATACGGGACAGGCTCCCATGGGCACCGGAAAGGAACGAAAATTGGCGGAGCGCAGGATGCAGTAGCCGCCAACAATCCACCAGACCCATGGAGTCAAGGAAGGACGGCAGCCACATTTGGGAACCCCGTAGGTCCCTCGGCGGCTGGCGATCAAGGGTGCCAGAGCAGACGGAGTTGAGATCGCCCCCTAGGATCAGCAAGCCCGAAGGCAGGGACAAGATGGCGCCACCAAGGTCTTGAAAGGTGCTAGATTAGAGGCCTGGGGGAACATAAACCGAAAGCAGCGCTAAAGATCGCCCCTCCCATCTTCCTGCCACAGCTGCGTAGCGTCCCCTTTCATCAAGCAACGTGACGTCTATTTCAAGGGGAAGGGACGCACGCACAAGGATGCCCGCCCCCCGGGAACCCGAGGAGAACCCAGAGTGGGCAATCATTTTGTAACCCTTACGATTCAGGGCCCTACAGGAGTTCCCCACCAAGTGCGTCTCTTGCAGAAGCACAATATCAGGCATGTGTCTCTTTATCAGTTGAATTACCACCCCTCTCTTAACTCGGTCACCTAGTCCATTGACATTCCAGCTAAGCACTTTCAATTTCCTACCCCCCATCATCCAACAGCCCGCCCCACCCGACTCCAACCAACTCAATCATAAAGGTTACAGTAAAAAACACATTCCATTGCCTTAAGAAAGAGAAAGAGAAAGAACAAACGAACAATAAAACTTGCATAGTTGCACCCCCCACCCTGCACCCCTGCATATGACTAAAAAGCCCCCCCAACCAGCAGTGTGCCTGTCGCCCCATAACTACTCTACAAGAAGACACCCAGAGGAGTGAGGAATCTCCGCGAACACCCCCCGCCACCCTCCATGTACAGACAGGAAAGTTAATACGGTATCATAAAGCAACATCCGATAGTCGTGTGAGGTAGAAATAACAGTCGATGAATCGCCCACTATAGAGCCAAGTCTCATAGGTCCGGGCCACCAGCAGCACCACCTTCATGTTCATCCTGAGCGTCTCGACGCAGTGATAAAGTGTCCAGCCAGTCACTTACATTTTCAGCAAAGTCAAAGAAGAGGGCACGGCCCTCGTGTTCGATCCGGAGCTTGGCGGGGAATATCATGGAATATTTGAGACCCAGGTCCCGTAGTCTTCGCTTCACCCCGGCGTAGCTCTGGCGCTGTCGCTGCACCGTCCTGGTAAAGTCCGGATAGAAGTGGACGTCGGCATTCTGGAACTTAAGCGGTCCCTGCCGTCTGGAAGCCTGCAGGACCGCGTCTCTGTCTCGGAAATTGAGCAGCCGGGCTACGATGGGCCTGGGTGCCACGCCCGACTTCGGCGGGCCACCCGGCACTCGGTGGGCTCGCTCCACCGAGAAAAAGTTGCTAAGGCCAGGCGGTGCCAGATGGGTCTTGATCAGGTCTTCCACGAGGAGGTCCGTCGCCGCCTCCTCTGACCCCTCCGGTACTCCGACAATGCGTACGTTCTGCCGCCTGGCACGGCTCTCAAAGTCCTCCAGCCGCCTTGAGAATTGCTCCGCAGTCCTTTGCAGGTTCCGGACCTCCGTTTGTAGGTCCGAGACGTCTCGCGTCAGACTGGATGTCTTGATGTCCAGATTCTTGACTCTATCATTAGTTTTACCCAAGTCGGCTCTAATGAGAGTCAGGTCGACGGCCATAGTGTCCACTTTGTGCGTAAGGACCTCATGCTGTTGCTGCATGTCCGCCCTGAAACTTGTGATGGCCCCCATAATATCGCTCAGGGTGGGCTCAGAGCCGTCCGGCGAGCCCGAGTGCGGGATGTTCCTGGCAGAGGGACCAGTAACAGGCGGCGTCTTCATTTGGGTATAGCGATCAATTCTGTTCTGTTGCTGCTGTGTTTTGCCGCGGACGCCTCTGTTCGATGTCTTATCGGGGTCCCCTTTGCCCGCCATGTTGGGTCCGAGAGAACAAAGGGTTATGCCAGGCAAGCCCGAGCCCAATGAGCCGGAGATTTGTACGGGCTGGACCGTATGAGGCCGTCACAGGAACGCTCCGCTATCCAAAATACCTCGTTGTTGGTGAAGGCAGGCAGGCACTCCGCGGAGCGGCAGTGTGTAGTGGCGGAGTCCGGAGAGACAATGGCACTGCACTGGCACGGAGTCCCACTCGACGCAGCTCAGCGTAGGAAACACCGATTCGTGATCTGAAAACTGTTCTCGCCTCAGTGGACCATCAGCAACAAGCAACCACCCTCGTGGATCAGGATTGCAGGCAGGATGATTGCGGAGGATCGGAGGGTCCGCGGAGCTCCGAGCTTACGCGGCCATCTTGGTTGCCCGCGAAGCTCCTCCCTCTTACTCGCTTTCTTCATTTCCACTTAATCTCCGTGACTCCCCCCTCACCTCTCCCACTCCACTGCTTCAGGCCCCCACCATTTGCTCAGGACATTGCTTGTTATTTTTACCTTTCCGTACTAGGCCAACCCCCACCCTCCCTTACTCCGTCCCCACCTCCACGGCACCCTCAGCGCTGCCTCTCTCCCGGCCGACCAGCATGGTTTATGGGGTCTAGTTTGACGTCCCACCTCAGAATTTTACAGCATAAACACAGTCAAACACTGCAAGTCTCACCACGCTCCGTCGAGTGCTCGAGCAGCAAGGACAACTGCAAGCTGTTTCCGTGCGCCCCCGCCTTATCTAAAGACATCAAAAAATACCCTTCTATCAGCCTGCTATAATTAGGCCTTTTATAATCGGAGACAAAAATGCGCACCGCGTTTGCAGTGTGGCAAAAAAAAATCTGCAGAAATAAACCAAATCCTCAAGTGGAACGTGAGTTTATTTCCAAAATAAAGCAAACCATTTTTCTTGCGTTTTCTTGTGTTGTTTATACAGGTTTCCTCCCAATTTGTACACACTTCGCACTTAGATTTATTGCTCTTCTTTTGGGTTAGAAAATGTTTAATTCTTGGTATTTTTCCTTTTGGTACATCACGTCCCTCCAGTTTATTTTTCCTTCGCATTATGATTTCTAACAGCAGGATTAAAGGCTCGCAAGCATTAGTGTTGACAATCAATATTTGGTAAAACTCCCAACTTATCTCATAAAACAAACTGTTCTTCCGTTTACAGCCAATGATAAATCGCAGGTTAATTAAATTGCGAGAAGTAATTTTAAATCTGACTTATTTCTGTGTTTTATAAAGCGCCAGTTGTCTTCTTAGAATAACTTCAATGCACCAAAATAAACTGTGACAGAATGTACAGAACTGCTGGTAATTGAGACATTAGAGTCCAGAAGCATAGCGTAGGCATCCGCGCTGACATTCTTCGCTTGGGACAGTTATTACTTCAAAATCTTTTTTTTAAATGTTCACATTTGAGGAGTTTTCTTGATCAGGGCAGTTTGGCTTGATTCACCCCCACCTTTCTCTCTCCCACTCGCAGCCTTCTTGATCTCTGTGTCCATGCCTTTCTTCCTTCTCTCACTCATCGTTTTCCTGACCTGGAAATTTGGAAATTTGGAAAGGTATTTCTAAAGCGCAGACGGTCGCTCCGGAAGGAGCATCATGGCGTTATGAGTCCTGTTTCCAATTCACAGAGTGAAGTGAGGGAGGCTAGATGGCAGCTTTAGACCAGTCGTCGGGAAGATTGACAATCCAGGTTTTGAGGAGCTTCCGGAATGGCTTCTCGTCTGTTTGAAGCCTGAGATGCCTTGGCATACTATTCCAGGCTTTAATAGCTAAGGTGCTTAGAGTTTTGCCGCCTTTAGATTTCAGGTTGAATTTAGAGGGGGTCATGAGGTTATCTTGTGAAGATCTGAGGGAGCGGCACGGAGTATAATGGGGGAAGCGTCTAGTCAAGTAGGAAGGGCCGGATTTGTTGAAGGCTCGGAAGGCTACAATGAGAATCTTGAAGAGGATTCTCTTGTGCAAGGGGAGCCAATGTAAGGTTTTAAGGGCTGAGGAGATTGAAGATTTTCGTGGAAGTTTTAAGACGAGCCGGGCGGCAGTGTGCAGGACACTTTGAAGTTTGGCGAGAGTGGACTTTTTGGTCCCTGCCATAAGTCCATTGCAGTAGTCCACTCGAGAGAGTATGAGGGCTACCGCCACCGTTTTTCTGGAGTCAAGCGGGAGGAAATCGAAAAATTTCCTTAAGGACTTTATTATGCCGAAGCATTTTCCCGCTGTGGTCGAAGCATGGAGATCGAAGGAGAGCTCGGAGTCGAAGAGAACCCCGAGGTTCCTGGCTGATGAAACAGTTTGAGGTGGAGCTGCAGAATTGTCCGGCCACCACAGAGCAGGGCAGAAAGAGGCATTTTTTCCGATGGGAAGAATCTCGGTTTTATTCGAGTTGCAGCGCAGATGGTTGGTGTCCATCCATTGGAAGACTGCTGTAAGGCAGTGTTTCAGATTGAGCTCTGCCGTGTTAGAATTGTCGTCTAGGGGGATGATTAGCTGAGTATCGTCGGCATAGGAGGTGACGGTTATGCCGAACGATTCTATGAGGGTAAGAAGAGGGATAAGATAGATATTGAAGAGGAGGGGACTCAGAATGGAACCCTGAGGGACTCCACAGGACACCTTTTTCTCATTGGAATGGTAGGGGCCAAGGGTGACAGTTTGGTACCTGTCACTGAGGAAAGAACTAATCCAAGATAGGGCAGAGTTGGTGACACCGATGTCCATGAGTCTATTGATCAAAATGGAGTTGGAAATGGTGTCGAAAGCTGCCGTGAGGTCAAGAAGGATCAATATAGCCTTCTTCCTTTGATCTTGAAGGATTTTGATGGTATCGGTCAGTTCGATCAGGGCCGTCTCGGTGGAATGTTTAGACCGGAAACCGGATTGCTGGGGATGAAGTAAGTTATGGGAATCCAGGAAGGTCTTGAGCTCCTTGTGGACTAACTGTTCCATTATTTTACCCAGTGCGGGTAGCAGGGTAATCGGGCGGAGGTTAGTCAGGTCTGAGGGGGGTTTGTTCGACTTTTTCATGAGTGGCTTGACCACCCCTTTTTTCCAAGAGCGGGGAACAGAACCGGATATGAGGGATTGGTTGATTATTGCATTGATGGAGGGGTTGACATCATCAATGATGAGGTGAAGGATCTTAGGAGGACAGGGGTCAGAGGGGGAGCCAGATTTGCAGGAGAGGATCGCTTCTCTGGTCTGAGACAAGAAGACCGGAGAAAAGCTTTTGAGACTATTAGCAGGCGGGCAAGATTGGTCCGGGTCCGGGGTTGAATGAACAGGGGGAGGGGGGGGGGAAGTTTTTGTGGATGGAGGTGATTTTGTCATCAAAGTAGTCGGAGATTTTGTCACAAAGTTCTTGAGATGGGGGGATTTCCGGTTGAAGAGCTTTTGGTTTGGTAAAGGATTTTACTATTGCAAAGAGGGTTTTTTGCTTTTGGCTGGCATCCTTAATGGCGTTGACGTAGTAAGTTTTTTTAGCTGATTTAATGGATGAGAGATAGATTTTCCTCTGTAGGATGTAATTGCTGCGGTCGCCGTTATCATAGGTTCTACGCCATTTCCTTTCCGCTTTCCTGCAAAGGAGGTGTGCGGCAGTTAGGTCCGGCGTATACCAGGGGGCTTTGGTTTTAGTTGTCTTCGAGGCCCTGTCCTGTTTGTGGGGTGGGCATCGACTTGAAATTTCTTGAGAAAGCCATTTATTGAGACAAATTGCGTCTCTGTCGATGTCACCCGAGGGGGAAGGGGCATTAGATGGGGAAAGAGGATGAAAGATAAGGTTTTTCTGGACAGTATTCCAGTTAATGGGGTGAGCGAGATGGCGCGTGCGTATATTGCAGGTAGGAGGGCGGCAGCTGGAAATATGAAAGGGGATTAGACAATGATCAGTCCAAATTTGAGGTATGGGGGATAGGGAGGAGAGGGACGGGAAGTTTGAACAAATACCGTCCAAGGTATGTCCAAGGGAGTGGGTGGACAGTTTGACGCTTTGTTGTAGATTGAAGATGTCCAACGACTGCAGAAAGTTTCTGGTGTGAGGGTCGGCAGGGGTTTCAAGATGTAGGTTGAAATCTCCCAGGAGAGTAAAGTGTGGGTAGCGGAGAAGGAAGCTTCCAAGTGCGTCGTTTAGAGAGTCCAAGAATTTCGCTGCGTTACCAGGTGGACGATAGATCAGGCCACCGGAGAAGGAGAGCGTTTGGCTGAGCTTTATGCAAAAACCTATGCCTTCTGCGTCAGTGAGAGGATCAAGGCAGAAGGTGTGGCAGTTAAAGGTGTTCCTAAGGATAATTGCAACGCCTCCTCCTCTGCCTTTCTGTCTATCCTGTCTATGGAAGGAGTAACCCGGGGGGAGGGCAATGGCAATGTCTGGGTTACTGTCTTCAGTGAGCCAGGTCTCAGTGATCATGAGACAGTCCAGATCGTGGTCAATGATGAGATCGTGGATGTCCTGACTGTGTTTACACATTGACCTGGCGTTTATCAGGCCACCTGTAAAGAGAGGTCGCGCGATTTTGGGGGATGTTGGCCGTTCGGCTTCTAGGTTGAGGGTCCAGTGACATTTGGTGCAGCAGGTGGAGCCAAGTACTGTGGATAGATCAAATTTGCAGGGGCAGTCGGGTTCGCCTCGGAGTTGGTGGAGGTCGGTAGAAGCGTACCTGAAGACAGGAGGAATTTGGGCAGGGGTTCCGGCGTCTGGCGCGGTCTTAGCGCGGACGGGCGCAGACGGGCTTGCCTTAGGCGCTCCCGCTGCGCTCGTCCGCTGCGCTTCCTATGCATGCACATTTCTAGGGGGAGTGGGCGTGGCCTCTAGTGGGCGTGGTCGGCGAGCGCGCCAGGTGCAATGGCGGCCGCTTTGTCAGGATAATAGCGCGACAGCGTCAACAGCGCTGTGAATTAAAAAGAGGCTTTTTTACTGTTTGTGTCAGGAACAGTAATAAAGGTGAAGCAGGTTATTCAGTGACACCACACAAAGTTAAAAGACGATGCAAACAGGGTTTGATTAGTACCTCCAGCTCCCGGCTTCCGCCTCAGGACTGGGTCAGGAGTAGGAACGTTGCGCTGAAGGTCAGCGTTTATATATGCTTAAAAGGGGGCGTGGCCTCTAGTGGGCGTGGTCGGCGAGCGCGCCAAGTGCAATGGCGGCCGCTTTGTCAGGATAATAGCGCAACAGCGTCAACAGCGCTGTGAATTAAAAAGAGACCTTTCTCTGCTCTTTGTTTAAACCACGGCCGCCAGGCCGTGACTCGCATTTCTGCCCCGCCCAACCTCTTATTTACAACTGTTAGTCCTTTTGCGTTAGTTTAGAGCTGTATTTCATGCTTTCCCACTCTTAGACTGCCACTATCTTTATTTTACGAATGCACACACACACCTCCCCTTCACCTTCGCTTTTCCTCCCCCTATATCTCTTACTCGCTTTCTTCATTTCCACTTAATCTCTCACATGCTTTTAACCTTTCTCTTTCACTCTCTTTCTTACTAATTTTCAATCTCACTTTCTCAAAAACACTATCTTTCGTGGCCTTGCAAACAGCTTGCACTCCCTCCGCCTTAGACTCTTTCTCACGCCCACTGTCCCCCCTAACTACTCTGAGCCTTTCACCCCCACCTTTCTCTCTCCCACTCGCAGCCTTCTTGATCTCTGTGTCCATGCCTTTCTTCCTTCTCTCACTCATCGTTTTCCCGACCTTTCTATGCTCTCTGTTTAAACCTGTTCGAATGGCACAATATATGTTTTAATTTTACTGAAAAACCATGATCTGCGCAGTTATTTGTTACAACACAGCTGTTTGGTTGACGCAATCGAACAATGTTTTCAGATAGGCACAATTGATGTCATGTGTGTCTAATGTTGTGTAATGTTCGTCTCATGGCAGCAGGGCTTTCTTTGCACTATAAAGTGCCACTCTCCTCCAAGATGACCTGGCCAGATTCGTAAACTTTCTTAGACCTTTTCAAGTGCCATATTTGCACATATTGGCTCATGTGTGCGAGAGCCTCTGAGAAAGGCCCCAAAAGTTCTTCCTTATAGTTCTCAGATCTCATTCTTTCGTTTGCTCCATTGTTTGTTTTTAAAAAGTTTTCAGTCCACCTTTCCACCTGAGCCAAGTCTATCATCCCCCTGCCTTGCTCTTCAAAGGCTCCCCTTACCATTTGCTCCTGCCTCCCCGCCCACTGCTTCACTCTTCACGGCCGCCAGGCCGTGACTCGCATTTCTGCCCAGCCCCCCTCCCAGACCCTCTTCTGTCTGTTTTACCCCTTCTCGCTCTGCATCTCACTCACAGCTTGGCCCTGCCAGCAGCTCTTCCCGCTCCGCCCCCTGCTGCATCAAAGGCTCCCCTAATTATTCACAGCCCGCCGGCCGTACTTTCAGTTTCACGGCCTCCAGGCCGTGTCTCCTTTTATTTTAACTTTTTTATTTTTATTTTACCTGTTGTTTGTCTTCTGCCAGCCTCCTTCTCTCTTTGCTACCCTTTTCTATGTTTTTAGGTCAAGCAGCGTAGTCTGCTCGAGACCTTTTGCTGCCCGTATCTGGGAATGTGGACAGCAATGTGCCACGTGCTTTTCCTTTCCAGTTTTCACCGCGGGAGCGCGCCTCTCAGACGCGCTTGCGCAGACACGTACACACAGCCCCTGCTTTCGCTTGGCTTGCATGCACACACGGCGCACACACACACATCCAGCCCCCACACACACAGGCGCGCGCGCACATACACACGCTGCCGCTCCCTCTGCACACACACATACAGACACGCACGCATACACACGCACGCATAGCACACGCAGGCAGGAAGACACACACGCGTGCACCCCCACCCCCTACTTCCCCCCAATCACCGGCACCCCCCGCCGCACACACACAGGAGCGCACCTACACACACGCACGCACACACACATACAGAGACCCCCGCCGCCACCGCCGCCGCATACATACAAGCGCACCCCCCCAAAGCCCCACTTACCGCCATTCTAAACTTCTGCAGCCTCCGCGGGGCTATCCCTCGGGCATGGGAGCCCCGCGTCACCAGCACTGCTTCTCTCCGTGGGCGCGTGCGCGGGCTTCCGAAGACGGAAGTCCCGCCCCATGGAAGGTTTCGGATTCGCTCATTTGTTTTTAAGACTTTTCCGGCAAGAGATATTTGACGGGGCTTAGGGCTAGAAGGAGAGCATGTGCAAATAACAGTCCCGTGTTTTGCTCACGTCAAATTTCGAGATTTTCGGTGTGATCCAGGCTCATCATCTGCTATTAAATCCCGTGCGCTACAGTGGGGCCCACTGGCGCGTCAGGCATCGCCCCTTTAAGAATGCACAGCTGCCTGCGCAGAGATTGGAGAGGGAGCTGCAGAGGGGAGCATCGGAGCCAGCACTAAGTGGCTGAATTGGCGGGGGGCTCCAAGCATAGGCGCGAGGATCGCGACTACCGGCGAGGGGGGCGTACCCTAGAGAAGGTAAGGTTGATAGGCGAACCCATCTCAGTAATCGCGCGACCTCAAGCCTGGAGGGGGCGAGACGGGGACTTAAACACCTGTCCTCCGCTTCCATCATATGTGGCCTGCAAACACGGGCTCTGCGCCTGAGCACTGTGGTGCGTGTGATACAATTTCACTGGCTGCAGCCATTCATCATAAAATAACATTGCGTGCGTTTAGTCCGTCATTAGTTATGTCTTGGTGTTTAGTATGCAAGGGGCGCTCGTGCAGCGGCGCTACGCTACCAGGGAGCACGCTGTACACCCATGTCTAACATATTGGTTATGACAGCTAAATGCAGACGCGAGTACTATTGCTGGGGGCGCGTGCACATCTTCTCTCACAAATGAAATAGGAATATTGGCTATCACCTTTAGTGCGTGCATTGTCACAATCGCAGGCTGCTATCGATGTATTTGTTTTGTAAAAATAAAAAAAATAAAGTCAGTGCACCCATTGTTACTATCCCAAACAGTGCATGCATAACTGCTATTGCAGGCAGGAACGTGCATGTCTGCTCTCACGGGAAGTGCACGTAATTCTGACCACCACATCTGTCAAGTACGCTCCACAGGATCCGGATGTTGATCATACAGCCCACCTCCAAACGTCACAAACCCTCTGATTATATATCAACAGAGGGTTTGGGCCATTAGGTGAGGGGTAAATACAAAATAATAAACAGGGAAGAAAAGGATGGGGTCTGCAGGGAAAGGGAATATCTGAAAGGACAAAACATACAGGGATAAGAACACCGTTCTTTTCAGCAATATGAACACTCATATAATATCCTTATAAACTGAATACCTGTGAATAAAAGCAGGAACTCGGAAATATGTCTCTGATATCCCTCTTTGCAGTTAGACTTGTCCTATATGAGATATAAACATTGTAAGACCAAAATCATAAACACAACTGAAGAGAATGGACCTGATAGATACTGTCTATCCTACCTTCTACATGAAATTGCTCTATAGCATATAGGGGTTCCTGGGAATGTTTCCCACTAATGACACAGAATAGAAGGACTGTGGAGAACAAAGGGAATCAGTACTGAAGTAGAATTGCAGAACACGGTAATGCGTGGGAAGCAAGAACCACAGCACTCCGCTCTGCGGAATCTACTGGATGAGAGACAATCAGTTAATATTCCACAGTTAACCATATGAAGATCTCCCAAAATAAGAACGGAATATTGTTAAATAGTAGGATATTCAGGCCACTACTGTAAGGGCACAATACTCCATGTAACCTTAGATAGCTCACACGGAAACGCGTAGCTGCGACCGCCATCGCGCTCCGCTTGCAGGTTAATTCAAATGACACTCTTAAGAACACAAGCAGCTTGTTCTGGTGCTACGTAACTGCGACCACCATCGTGCACCGCCTACTTAACAGTAGTCCGGAAATAGAAGAAAAACGCAAAAGGTAATAACACGAAGTTCAGGAAGACACGGCGGCGTGTGGTGCCTATTACCACTCCGCTCCGCTCTTCTAACCTTTTCTCAATTGTCAAGAATGTACACTCCGTGTATTGACACGGCAACGTGTGGCGGAATACCACCACGCTCCGCATCACAAACAACCAAATCAAAGATGATGCGCTGCAGTTCCTTCACTGCACGCAAGGTAAAGACGGCAACGCGTGGCAGAAACCACTGCGCTCTGCTTAATGCCGATAAACAAACGGGGGGCGGGAATCCGCTCCTACCTTCAGCAGCGGGTCCAAAACACCATTCCCCCAGGCGTATACTCGAAGCAGCGAGGGCGACTCCTCTCTCTCGAAACCAGAACCCGGAATAACACGCAACAGGAAACGTGTCATGCAGACTAAAGTAGCCTCAGCCGAGGCTTCTGGGAAATGTAGTTTTTTAGCCATATTCCGGAAATACCGTGATACAGTTCTCCCAGCGCAATCATGCAGGCGCTTAGTCAGATCCTGACAACATCCACCACAACCACACCCCATCCACCACCACCACCACCACCGCATCCCCATCACCACATCCACCGCATCCACCACCACATCCACCATCACCACCACATCCACCATCACATCCACCACCACCACCACATCCGCCATCACATCCACCATTACCTCCACATCCACCGCCACATCCACCACCACCGCATCCACCACCACCGCATCCACCACCACCACCACACCCACCACCACTACATCCACCACCACATCCACTACAACCACCACCCCATCCACCACTACCACCACCACCGCATCCACCACCAACACCGCATCCACCACATACACCGCATCCACCACCACCACATCCACCACATCCACCACATCCACCACCACATCCACCACCACATCAACCATCACCACCACATCCACAATCACATCCACCACCTCCACCACCACATCCACCATCATCTCCACATCCACCATGACATCCACCTCCACATTCACCACCACATCCACCACCACCACATCCACCACCGCCACATCCACCAACACCACCACCACATCCACCACCACCACAGCCACCACCACTTCCACCACCACCGCATCCACCACCACCACATCCACCACCACCACCACATCCACCGCATCCACCACCACCACCACATCCACCACTTCCACCGCATCCACCACCACCACCACATCCACCACCGCATCCACCACCACCACATCCACCACCACATCCACCACCTCATCCACCACCTCATCCACCACTGCATCCACCACCACCGCATCCACCACCACCACATCCACCACACCCACCACCATCACTTCCACCACCACATCCACCACTTTCACCTCAACCACCACATCCACCACCACCACATCCACCACATCACCACCACATCCACCACCTCCACCACCACCACCACATCCACCACCACATCCACCCCCACATCCACCCCCACATCCACCACCATCACCACCACATCCACCATCAACACCACCACCACATCCACCACCACATCCACCACCACCATATCCCCCACATCCACCACCACCACATCTATATGTGTGTGGCTCTGTGTGTGTGTAGGTGCAAATGCAATGTTCTTGGATTTTCGTCACAATAAAATACACTGAACATAATCTTCACAAAAGTTATTTACAAACGTTTAAGTTATTGCCATTATAAATTACAATAACTTTTATTTTTTTGATATGCAGTCTGGTACGAAAATGAAGAAAAGCACACAAAGCTGGTATTTTCGCCTCAGATTCATAAATACTTAAAACTGTAAATGTAGTAATATGTTAATATTTCACTTCTGTTCTTGGATTTTCGTCACAATAAAATACACTGAACATAATCTTCACAAAAGTTATTTACAAAACTTTAAGCTATTGCCATTATAAATTACAAAAACTTTTATTTAAGTATTAATTATTTTAAAAAATTAAACCATTGTCATTTGTAATATCAATACATGTAAGTCACGTAAATACAAAACATATTGCATTACAAATGCTATAGGTGTCACATTTGTGAAAGTTATAACTATTGGCATTGTAAGTGACAAAGCTATTAATTTCGCTATTTTCAAAAATCAAAACATAAATAAAAAATGTGTCATATACAATACCAATAGCTCAAACTTTCCTAATGCGAGACCTATTGCATTGCAACTGCTTGTTAATCTTTGTTTTCTCACTGTACTGCCTTTTGCCCATCTCTTTCTACTGTCTCTATATCTTTTTTGCCCCTTCCCTTCTGTATGATGCATGTCTCTTTTCTGTATCACACTTTGTCTGTCCTGCCCCACCTAGTCTCTCCCGTGGGTGCACTTACATTTCTCTATAATTTCTCATTGTCTCCACTAAGTGTCTTTATTGCTCTCTTCCTCTCGTGCGTTGATCTTCGTTTTTCTCATCCTCATTGCCTGTCTAATGCATGTCTCTTTCCTATTCTGCCCTTAAAATATTGGAATTCTGAGTTTCCCATTCACTCTCCTAGTCTGTTTATTGCTGTCACTCTATCTCTAGTTGCTATATTTCTCCCTGAGTATTCTATCTCTTGCCTGTGTCTGTTTGTGCACCCATGCTTTTATTGTCTGTATAGCTCTCCTCTCTTGGACTCAAACTTTACACTTCCTCTTGCCTCTCTCTCTCTGTCACTTTTACCCAATGATGCCCTCTTCTTTCTCTTTCGTTCTCCCTGTGTCTCACTGTACTGCCTTTTGCCCATCTCTTTTTTTCAACTCGTCCATCTACTACCACTATCTTGTCTGTATTACGTACTTCCCAGTCCCTCATTTGCAGCCCCATGCATTCATTTTTCCCCAACTTCTCGTTGTCTCCCTCCAGTTTGTCTTACTCTTTCTCTCCCTTTCATTCATATTGTCTGCTCTCGTCTTTCTCTCTCGCAATCTCTCTGGCCCACTCGTACCTTTTTCAGACTCACTTTCTCCTTCTTTCATAGCACCTACAATCTAGCTGCCACTGCCCTTCAGTCTCTCTGTGCCCCTCCTCTCCCCGTGCTCTGCCTGCTCTATGCCTGTGCCTCTCCGCGGCTTGACCTGCTCGGTAGATCGTCGTCTTCCATATCTGCCTTTGCCCCTCCTGTTTCTCACCGCATGATCTCTGTCTGCGGCACTTTTCTTCCTCAAAGCCTGCCATCCTTTCTCTCTTACTCCTTCTTTGTGTCTGTTTCTCAGGCAGTTTCTGCCTTCTATCTCCCCTCCTCTCACTCCTTCCCTCTCGTCCTCCCTCCCTCCCCTCACTCTCTCACTCTCCCTCTCTCCGTTTACCTCTCTCCCTTTCCCTCACTTCCCTCTCCCTCTCTCCTCTCTCACCCTCTCCCTCTCTCTCTCTCCTCCTCTATCTCCTCTCTCCCTCTTTACCTTCCCCCTGCTCTCCTTTTTCTCCCTCTCCCCATCTCCCCCTCTGCCTGCTCTCCTCTCTCTCTCTCCCCTCCGTCCTTCGCTCTCGTCCTTCCCCTCTCTTCTTACCCTCCCTCCCTCCCTCTACCCTCTCTCCCTTTCTCTCTCTACCTTTCCCTGACTTCCCTCTCCCTCTCTCCCTTTCCCTCTCTTCCCTCTCCTCTCTCCCCGTCTCCGTCTCTCTCTCCTCTCTCCCCCTCTCTCCTCTCTCTCTCTCTTTACCCTCTCCCTCTCCCTGCTCTCCTTTTTCTCCCTCTCCCCATCTCCCACTCAGCACCACCACAGTATCTCAGCACCACCACAGCATCTCAGCACCACCACAGCATCACTCAGCACCACCACAGCATCACTCAACACCACAGCATCACTCAGCACCACTCAACGCCACAGAACCACTCAACGCCACAGAACCACTCAACGCCACAGAACCACTCAACACCACAGCACTACTCAACACCACAGCATCACTCAACGCAACAGCATCACTCAGCGCCACAGCATCACTCAGTGCCACAGCATCACTCGGCACCACTGAATGCCACAGCACCCCTCAACGCCACAGCGCCACTCGATGCCACAACACCACTCAACGCCACAACACCACTAAACACCACAGCACCATTCAGCGCACAGCATCCCTCAACGCCACAGCATCACTCAACACCACAGCATTACTCAATGCGACAGCATCACTCAATGCCACAGCACTACTCAACACCACAGCACCACTCAACACCACAGCACCACTCAACACCACAGCACCACTCAACGCCACAGCATCACTCAACATCACAGTATCACTCAACGCAACAGCATCACTCAAGGACACAGCATCACTCAATACCACAGCATCACTCAACGCCACAGTATCACTCAGCACCACTCAACGCCACAGCACCACTGAATGCCACAGCATCACTCAGCACCACTGAATGCCACAGCATCACTCAGACCACTCAACGCCACAGCATCACTCAGCACCACTGAAGGCCACAGCATCACTCAGCACCACTGAAGGCCACAGCATCACTCAGCACCACTGAAGGCCACAGCAAAACATAGCATAGCATAACAAAACATAGCATAGCATACAGCATCACTCAGCACCACCACAGCATCACTCAGGGGCACCACAACATCACTATGCGCTACCACAGCATCACTGAATGCCACAGCATCACTCGTCCGCCATCACAACATCACTCAGCACCACCACAGCATCAATCCGTGCAACCATTCAACAACAACTGGTTCCAATATGTTCTCTCAATGTTTCAAGCTTTTTACAAATGTCACAAAAAGATGTTAATATTTCACTGCTGTTCTTGGATTTTCATCACAATAAAATACACTGAACATAATCTTCCCAGAAGTTATTTACAAAAGTTTAAGCTATTGCCATTATAAATTACAATAACTTTTATTTAAGTATTAGTTATCAAAAAATAAAAGCCATTGTTATTTGTAATATTAATACATCAACACATATTGCATTACAAATGCTATAGGTGTCACGCTTTCGAAAGTTAAAACTATTGGCATTGTAAATGACAACTAATATTTTCGCTATTTTCAAAACCAACACATAAATAAAATATTTGTCATTTACAATACCAATAGATCAAACTTTCCTAATGCGAGACCTATTGCATTGCAAATGCTTGTTCTTCATTATCACATAGGAGAGCACCTTTAAATTTGTGAGTTCAGGATGTGAACTGTAGAAAAATCTCTCTTGTGTTTGATTTAATAGACTGTGTTGTTGCTCCAAATATATTAAGAATCTAGGCTACATATAGGGTGCACTTGACAATTGAATTGCATTTTAGTTCACTAAAGGCACAGCTGACAAAGCAGGGAGGCATGAATATTTCTAAATTCAAGTTTAACATCTATCACTTTTAATAAATCCCTCTCATTGAAGTGATAACATCTGATGTTCTAAAGTGAAACGCTTGTGTTTGTTAAAGAAATCTACTTTTTGGAGTTTTAAAGTGACTATCATATTTTGACCTCTTTCTGCACAATTTACATGGCAAATATTTTTATAGATTGGATCGTGCACCTCCTTTTAGAGCCGAGCCAGACCCTTAGCTCCACTCTGGCTCATCTTTCCTTGGTAATTCTTGGCTCTGCCACCTTTAGCCAGTATAAGCATTAGTTTATGGAGTCATTTGAAGTGTCATGGTGGCCAAGATGTATTCTTTTTGAGAGGTAAAAAGCTTTGCAATCAGGACAGTTTGATTACATCGTAGTAAAAAATATATACTTTGAAAGCGCAAGTTTTTCTTAGACAGTAAAGTTGTTTTGCACAATTTGTGACATCTATCTTATAATGTGTGTAATTTTAATAACATTTTAAAATAATGAGTTACATATTGACATTGCTTTCTTTTGGTGGCCGCGACCTCATAAGCTATAGCACTATAAATATATATCACTTCCCCACTGCACCAACCTGGACACAATTATGTGGCTTATATGCACAGACTGCTTCAGTGACCACATGAACGAATTGAACTTTCATAATGTAAGTGTGCATTTTTTCACTTAAGGTGTGTAGGTTATGGTCTAAATACAATTACCTGAATGTGAAAGTCCAACAACATAACTGTTTTCTGCTACGTTTCTGACTCAGCCTCCCACTGGAATCGCAGTTTCCATACATTTTTTCAATGCTTTTCAAGTGGCTCTGCTGGAGGGCCCAGGAGAAGTAAAGCCGGGCAGATTGCAGCAGGACTCTTGCAGGGCAGCAATCACAGATAGCCCTTCTCCCCAGTTTACTCTAAGCAGAAGCAATGACTGACTGCTCGAGAGTCTCACTGATTACAATTCTTACTAAATAACTAGTATCCAGTAGTCTTAAATTATATTCTTCTTTTTATTGGTTGTGTCTTCACAAATTAACCCCAAAAGTGTATATCTTAATAAACCTAGCTGACCTGATATATTTGGGCAAATCAGCGTAATAGAAAGTAGGTTTCAGTAATGTGATAATTTCATTCAGCTGTTCTTCGGGTTCAGTTTTAAATTCAGACCATTTCTTGTGATTGGAAGCGCAAGACTTCTACAATTTGAGTACTAGTTGTAGGCAAAGATTTATTAGATTTCAGTGGCTTTCTTGAGGTAGGTGTGGATGTTTCTTGGGCTTGCGATGTTCAGTCAGAATTGATGATTTTGAATAATTGTTTGAGTTTAATTAGTGAATTCTGAATTTTTAATTTGACACTGAATTTTGCGTTCATGACATCACAATTGTATGTTTCCTAGCATTTTTAAGGTTGTTAGTAATTTTGTACTTTGTTGACCCTCTAGCTCCCTTTTGGTTTTCTGTTTTTTTTCTTAAGCAGTTCGGTTTATCTGCAAATTAATCATTTATCAGTTTTGTTATGTAAGTCAATCTTTGACTTGAAATCGGTGTTACCTGTGAAATCAGCTGAATTATCTGCAAAGATTCTTTTAATCGTGATCTGGCCCAAGGATCGTTTTATTTAGTGTTGGTGTGGACTGGATGTTTTATGGGGGTGCGTGGGTTCATAGGTGTGTGTGTCATTTGATGACTGGATCAATTCACTTCTAGATGTTTGTTCACTTGTTAATGCTGATATTGGATTGGTTGGATATTATTATAGGGTGCATAAGTGTTATACGTTATTGTAGTTTTTGTGGTGAGCAAACGGTGGTGCTTTTATATAGTACCAGTTTGTATTAAAGTTGCCAACAAAAATGTTCTTGGCTGCACAAATGTGTTGAGAAGTTCGATAGTCATTGAGTTTATTCACTGTTTAGCGGATGGCAGATAATGTCAAGGTAGAGTGTCTTAATTGGGGGATAAGGTTTATGCAACGTTTCAAATTTCAATGGAGGAGTAAGGTGGCATTTTAATCTTCCTACAATGTAGGGTGTTGTTGAAAATAATTGCTAGTCCTTTTCCAGGACTGTTGGACCTGTCCATTCTGATAACGGAAATTCCAGTGAGGACCGGAAGGTTAGTGATTGCGAGTTGCTCTGATGATATGAGTCAGTAAGAAAGATCATGTTGAGGTTATAATCTCTGAAATTGAGGATGTTTTGTTACCGCCCTTGGAGAAACATAATAGTTACAGTGACAGTTGAAGCAAATAAAATAACATTGTCAGTGAGTGGACTGAATAACATTATCATAGCACTTTACTGGGTTCAAGGAATGCCCCCTTGCAAAGCGTCACCCATCAGCCATAATGTGCAACATTGACATGGGAAGATTGAACCTAAACCACATTTCACTAGCTGACCGATTGAAAGCCATATGAACATGCAATATTTCGAGTGAGTGACCAAAGGTAATAAATAGTTAGAACATTATATCACCAAAATGGGAACAGTCAGCCTATGTTACTCAAGTGTGAGGGGCCAGCTACGGACCCATTTGTCGATTGTGGTGGGGATGCTATACCAGTCTTCTTTAGCAGCCTTGTGTAGTTCAGTAGAACAGTGCTGCTTGCCCTGCAGCTTGATCTTCTTCTTTAAGCAGGCTGAGAAGATCATGGCATAAGGTATAATATTTTGTTGCATTTTTTCTCTTGGCAACTGACTATGGAAGCCTGTCATGCTTCCTGGACCGCCACCAAGAAGTCAGGGAAGCCAAAAATCGATGAGCCATAGTTCATTTTATTTTTTTATTTCATTTATATGGTTTTCTATAGCACCACTTCACCAAATGATATTGCTGCACTTTACAAAGAACTTTAAAAACCTATGTGATATATGTATACAGGTGATGAGAGTTAGGGAGGGTGGGTGAAGAGGTCTTTACAAAGTAAAGGCATGGACTTTTTTAGTAATGGAAATATGCTTAAAAGAGAAGTGTCCATCAAGTAGGGCCTGAACAGGAGGATAAAGGATGGGTAGTGTATGGGCAGGAGTCTTTAATGGTGTTGGCCCCGGAAAGGATTCATACAATCCTGAGTTTCTGTCCTTTTAGATATGTTGTGAAGAGGAAAGTCTTGAGCCTTCTTGGGAAGGACAAGATGGCAGGATAACTTCCTTGATAGGACAACTCACATTTTTCATGCTCTAGCCTTAGAACAGTATTTCAGTCTCTGTAGTATTAAAGGCCCACTGATATTGGTTTCCCTGTGGCACCTGGCATAGGTTTATGTGCTGGTGAGCAGTAGACTCACTCCATTATGAACAAGGGTTTAAACTTTCCACTCTACTTTCCCAATTCTTTCCTTATCTCCTTCTACTCGCATATATACACGCTACAGAGTATCCACACACACCCAGGCACACCACAAAGCACACAGTTAAACAGGCCCCATGTGGAGGTCACAAAGAACTCCTAAACAGTCACAAACCCGAGAACAGACTTAGGACTACCAGAAGGCTAACGCAAACTACAACACAGTATGACGGGTAACAAGACACTCAACATAGCCACCGGCCTAAGTATAGTCTCACTAAATGCCAAAGGCCTGAACCACCCCATCAAGCGTAGGAAGATTGTACGATACTTAGAAAAGACAAACAGCGATATAGCGCTAATACAGGAAACTAAACTGGAAGCAGAAGATGTAAAACTGATCAGAGCCAACTGGATAGCAGACACAGTCGGTCCACCGGCGGTCAAAAGGAAACGGGGGATGGCCACACTAGTGTCCAGAAAAGATCAAGATAGTATCCCACTCCCTTGACAAGGAGGGAAGACTCCTAATCACAAGCATGGCAAGAGGGGAAGAAAGGTTCCACCTAGCTAACATGTACGGCCCCAACACAGACGACCCGTCTTCTGGGAGTCAGTAGCAGAGGCATTAGGCAAGCTCCCCCAGGATGAGCTCATAATCGTGGCCGGGGACCTAAACATCCCAATAGACCCTACCCTAGATAGACAGTCGGCGAGCCTTTACTACCACACTCGCTCACACGCTATTTTACAAAATATCTGCAGCAGGTTTAACCTTAAGGTTGCATGGAGACTACAACACCCCGACACAAGAGACTACACATTCTTCTCCAGCCCACACAACTCATACACCAGAATAGACTATATCTTAATATCAGAGGCACACACACCTGATCGACCACTCTTCTCTCTCGTTCTCACTTTCATGATTTTGTTTAATCCAGCCTGGATATCAGTCTTCTTTGGATTGCCGAGAGTCTCGAACTATGTACATGCCTACTCGCAAAGGAGAATAGAAATTGTGTATTCATATCCAGTGAAAATAAGGAGAATTAGAGCAGGCTTATTGAATAACGAAGAGACATCAGTGAGAGCGCACATTAGCTTCCTGTATGTGCATAAGAGACTAAGACTATTGCTCTCTCTCTGGAACTGTTGTTCTCTGAACCTCGTGTTCCTTTTTCTTTTTCTTTATTTTTCCCTTTTTGAGCTTATTTCTTCTTGGATGTTTGTGGCAGCTCAGATCAGTGAGTACTTTCCTCTTCTTCATACCTCTAATTATATTGGTCCCAGTGAGGGGGAGGGGGATAGTATTTACAAGTGTTTCTTGTGTTTCCATGCAGGAAACAGTATGAAGACTTAAAGAGGAACACCTAACCTGTCTTCGCCTGCAGTAGATGGTTTCTGGCTGCCAGTCTGTTATATTTTATTTCTCCACTTTTCCCCTTCCCTGGGGGAGGTCCTCCTAGAGGAGTGTTATATCTATGACTCACCTGGGGGGCCGCTCCTAGGGGGGAAGGAAACTAGCTACTACATCGCTCCTGCTGTACCTGAATCTTAAGGTTAGTCAACCTGCCTAGTTTGTGACAGAGTGACAAGCCCACGTACTCTTACGGCCCGAGCGATGGATACCAACACTGTATTGCAAACCGTGTTGGATTCTTTAACAGCTTTACGTGTAGAGGTAGACGCAGTAAGAGGGGAGAATCATGATATGGGGAGTGAGATGGGTGCCCTTAGACGTGATGTTGAGGGATTGGCCCAGTCTAGGCCCACCGGATTGAGGGGAAAGCAGTATATTAGGGAGGCTACATTACCCCCCCCCCCCCTGTTCAAGTACCCTCCCATTTTGCCCCGGGAGTACAGGGTCCATCTACCATTCAGGTTATACAACCTGTTCAACTACCCTTGGCACCGCCTGAAAGGTTCTTAGGGGATCCTAGGAAATTCGGTACATTTTTAGGGCAGTGTAAACTGCACTTCATGTGCAAACCCTCTGTCTTCCCTGATGACCATTCTAAGACCGCCTTTATGTTGTCCTATTTGGGGGGGCAACGCTGTGAGCTGGTCATTCCCTTTAATTGATAAAAATGATCCGGTGTTAGCTAATTTTGATGATTTTGCGAAGAAATGCGTAAGTTGTTTGACCGCAAGGCTCACATGTTGTCCTTAGACCGGGAACTCATTACGCTTAAACAGGGATCACTAGATTTATGGACCTATATTACCCACTTCAACCGTCTTGTTGTTGAGACTGATTGGCCATCTACCAAGCGAGTTTCCTTGTTTTATCAAGGCTTAAGAGGGGAGCTGAAAGATGTTCTGGCTCAGGTGGTGAACATGCCTACTTCCTGCGAAGAATTGATAGATCTCACGATACAGCTAGATCATCGGTTACAGGAACGTAAAGGCGATAAGCATCGCTATGAGTTGCGTCTTCCAGTAACAAAACCTAGAGCGGTATCGGAGGGTGTATCTTCTGCGGATTCTTCAGAACCTATGCAAATAGGGGGAGTCAGAGGTCCCTTGAGTCCGGAAGAGCGAACACGCGGAACGCAACCAGAAGCTTTGCATGTATTTTGGAAAGCCTGGACACTTCATCAGGGACTGTAAAGCTAAAACAAAGAGTGCCAGAAACATACCTGCTGTTGATTATCTCTCTCAGGATTCGGGAAACGAGAAGGCTCAAACAAACCAGAGGCCCTTGGTTTGAGCTACGACGAGGTGAAAGAGGTCTCTCATGCAATAGCTAACACCATGCAACCTTCTGTGCCCCATATGAATTTGTGTGTTACCCTTACATGGCCAGGAGAAATGCCTGTGATGGTACATGCCATGCTTGATTCGGGAGCTACGGGTAATTTTATTGATGTACAATATGCTAGGAGATTGGGAATTCCGTGCATAGAAAAAGAGGTACCTGAAGCAGTGAAAGCTGTAGATGGGTCGGATTTGACTTCGGGGCCAGTGTGTTATCATACCCAACCACTGGTGATGCAAGTAGGACAAGAACATCACGAGCATATATCCTTTGATTTAATTGATGCTCCTCAGTTTAGATTCATCTTGGGAATGCCGTGGTTAACACAACATGACCCAGTAGTTAAGTGGGCAGCTCGCTCTATCACACTTAGGGCCAGATGTAGGTGAAATAGATTTACCGATTTTAAATTACCGAATTTTACCGATTCGGTAATTAAAAATCGGTAAATCTATGGGGTCGACATGTAGGTATTCCAGATGTGCTGGAATACCGAATCGAATGATTTCGGTATTTACCGATTCGGTAAATACCGAATCGGTAATGCCCATTCATTCCTATGGGCTTTGAAGCCCATAGGAATGAAAGGGCATTACCGATTCGGTATTTACCGAATCGGTAAATACCGATTTTCACAAGGGTGCAGGGGGTGTCACTTTGACACCCTCTGGCACCCCCAAAACAGTCTCGGGTGCCATGTGGCAGGCATACATGCCCTAAGGGCAGGTCTACCTGTCACATGGCATAGGTGTGCATGCACACATGTGCATGCACACCGGAATCGGTATTTTACCATCAAATTGGATTTGATGGTAAAATACAGATTCTGTAAGGCTCTTGGGACTCTGAAGAGTCCCACCTACATATGGGTGGCTCAGATTCGGTAAATTTACCGATTTTATATTTTACTGAATCGGTAATTTTACCGATTCGGTAAAATAATGCCCCCTACATGCTTATCACCTATTTACCGATCGGTAATGGCTGAAAATACCGATTTTCGGCCGTTACCGACCGACCTACATCGGGCCCTTAGATCTGTATACTGTGCTGAACATTGCACTCCAACGCATCCTCATGAGGAAATCAGAATGGAAACGCCTGCGAGTGCATTAGCTTCTGGAGGAAGAGCGTTGAGGGTAAACGCAATCAATACTCTTCCGGATGTTTATCGAAAGTACCAGGATGTCTTCAGTGAAAAAGAAGCCAGTAAGCTGCCCCCACACCGGGAATATGACTGCGTCATAGAGCTGGAACCAGGAGCAAACATTCAGTGTAGCAGGGTATACGCTCTTACTGAAGCAGAAAACACGTACTTGCAACAATATCTGAAGAAATTGTTGGAATCCGGATTCATCCGTCCGTCTACATCTCCTGCATCGTCGCCCCTGTTTTTCATCCCTAAGAAGGAAGGGGGGTTGAGAACGTGCATAGACTACAGAGCTATCAATAGAGTTACCAGAAAGAACAGGTACCCGCTGCCTTTGATTCCAGTCCTGTTGGACCAGTTAAAAGATGCTAGGATATTTACCAAGTTAGATCTGCGGGGTGCATATCATCTGGTGAGAGTCCGCAGAGGAGATGAATGAAAGACTGCTTTCCGCACCAGATATGGGCTCTACGAGTACCAAGTTATGCCGTTTGGCCTATGTAATGCCCCCGCGGCGTTTATATTTTTAATGGAAGAAGTGTTGAGGGGCTTATTGGATGTCTCATGTATCGTCTATATAGATGATATCTTGATTTATTCCTCTACTGGAGAGGATCATGTTCGGCACATGATGGAAGTTCTGGAACGATTGCAACAACATGAGTTGTATGCCAAGCTAGAGAAATGTTTGTTTCACACCAGAGAAGTGAAGTTCCTTGGTTATGTCATCGGCCCGAATGGAATACAGATGGATCACAAGAAAAGACAAGCCGTCATTCAGTGGGAATCGCCTTCTTCTGTAAAGGCTCTGCAGAGCTTCCTGGGTTTTGCAAACTTCTACAGGAGATTCATCAAAGACTTCTCTAGGATCATACAGCCGTTAACCTATCTATTGAAGAAAGGAGCCGTTTTTAAGTGGACTGACCATGCAGAATGTGCCTTTCAAACTCTGAAGACATGTTTTGTTACTGCTCCCATTCTCCGACATCCAGACGCCAGTCAACCCTACATAATGGAGACGGATGCATCATATTATGCCATAGGAGGCATCCTTTCACAGAGAAATCCGGACACTGGACAACTTCATCCGGTGGCATATTTCTCTAGAAAATTATCCTCCAGTGAAATCAACTACAGCATCACGGATAAGGAATTGCTAGCTATTAAAAGAGCATGTGAGGAGTGGAGACACCATCTTACGGGGGCTAGACACACAGTGGAAATATTCACGATCACCGGAATCTCCTTTTCTTGAAAAGCGCAAGAGCATTAACACCACGCCAATTACGGTGGTCTTTGATTTTCTCGGATTTTGATTTCGTGATTAAATACTGTCCGGGCCCCCAAAACGGTAAAGCCGATGCGCTTTCAAGACCGGAATCAGCAGTGAGGGATCTCACTACAGACAACGAGGATCCACCTGTTATTCTCAAAGAGGCATCCTTCAGTCCATCGGCTTCAGCAATTTCATGTTTCCTTGATTTTCTGAAACGAGTTGAAGAGGAAGTTGAACTGGTTGATGTGCAAACTTGGATAGCTAAAGAACCACAGCAGAGAACATTTCGAAACAAACTTCTCTTCAGGGATAGACAATTGTACGTGCCTAAATCGGAACTACAAAATCAAGTCCTGAAATGGACAGATGACTCTACATTAGGTGGAAATTCGGGAGTTCAGAAAACCTTGCAAACCACCTCCAGGTATTTTTGGTGGGAGACATTACGGAAGGACATTGCAGACTATGTGGCTAAGTGTCCCATATGCACTCAGGCCAAGGCACAGCATCAACAAAGCAGCGGTTTGTTACGCCCCATACCGATACCCCCTGCACCATAGCACACCGTTTCCATGGACTTCATTGTGGAGATGCCTCTCAGTCATGGCAACAATACCATCTTAGTGGTAATAGACCATCTAACCAAAATGGGTCATTTTATAGCCTTGACCAAGTTGCCTACATCAGGGGAATTAGCCCTAGTCTTCTTGCAAAATGTGGTAAGGCTACACGGTGTTCCCTCTGTTCTTATTATGGATAGGGAACACAATTAACTTCTAAGTTTTGGAAGGCTTTGTGTGACATCCTGAACATCGATGCCCGTCTGTCAACAAGCTATCATCCCCAGACAGACGGTAAAACTGAAAGGCTTAATCAAACACTTGAGCAGTATCTAAGGTGTTTTACTCTTCAACAGAGTGAGGAATGGAGAACGTTGTTGTGGATGGCGGAGTTCGCCTACAATAGCGCTACCCATTCATCTTTGGGATGCTCACCCTTCTATTGTCTTCATGGCTTTCATCCCAATTTTCTGCCTTTTGACCACCCTGGTGTATCATCCCATCCTTCTATACAGGAACACCATGCCCACCTTATTACTATGTATGAAAACAACAGGAGAAAACCCATAAACCACGTTGGGATGGGTGTGTAATGAGAATAAGAACAGTTCCCAACAGGTATTATGTATAGACAGTTTCAAGAGTGTATGCAATATGCATTACAAGAAAGGAAAACCAAGGAGTCAAGGATTTTGAGAGAGGGTAGTCTTATTTCCATAAGTAGTAGGACAAAAAGGGAAAAACTTTTCAAGGTTCAATACAGTTAAGGCAGCACTGTACAGAGTGGATCTTGTGACAACCCGGTGACACTTGGTGCAGGTGCTATATACAATCTGTGACAAGTGAGTGTGAAAGTGTTTTAAAAAGCAACAGCATAGGCGACGCATCAATCAGTATATAAACATCAAATAATGGCCCCAACAGAGACAAGTAAGCATGTATTGAACCTTGAAAAGTTTTTCCCTTTTTGTCCTACTACTTATGGAAATAAGACTACCCTCTCTCAAAATCCTTGACTCCTTGGTTTTCCTTTCTTGTAATGCATATTGCATACACTCTTGAAACTGTCTATACATAATACCTGTTGGGAACTGTTCTTATTCTCACCTTATTACTATAGCGCAGGAGGCCAGAGAACAGTTGGTGGCAGCCAGAGACCATGACAAAAAACAGGCAGACAGAAAAAGAACCCCTGAGCCGGTGTATACACCAGGAGATAAAGTATGGTTGAGTACTAAATACTTGAAACTGAAGGGGAACACACGGTTGCAACCCAAATTTGTTGGCCCATATTCCATTGTTGGTGTTATCAATCCGGTGGCCATGAAGCTTCAACTTCCCCCTACATGGCACATACATCCTGTGTTCCATGTGTCTCTATTGAAACCATATGTGCAGGGTACCAGGGCCTTGGGGAGGCCGAAACCTGTGGATATAGATAGGGACACAGAATATGAAGTGAGAGCTGTGCTCGATTCCAGGAGAGTGAGAGGTGTCTTGCAGTACTTGATTGACTGGAAAGGGAATGGGCATGAGGAACGCTCCTGGGAACCTCACACAAATCTCCACTGCCCTAGCCTTCTGCGGCGTTTTCACGCCATGTACCCTTCTAAGTCTGGTGGACCGCAGAGACGTCGGTTGTTGAGAGGGGGTTCTGTCACGTTTTAGGCACTTACTATGGGAACTACATCCCCAGAATGCCTGCTGCCTAGTCTGTTGTTTGTTCCTTTCGTCAGTCCTTTCTTCTCTCGCTATATCTTTCTCTCTCCCACTGTTTCCGGTGCTTGTCACCTGTGAGCCTACCTTTCCCTGAACCAGAGTGCTTGTTTTGGCCTCACGGGGCCAGTGGTTATTTTCTTGTGAAGATTTGGTTGTTCGGCACTAGCGGAGCCGAGCAGAGCCGCGCTGAAACCCTTTTCCGCTCCGCGGCTCGTCAGTGCCCTTTGACCCCATGAGCCGCGCTGGAGCCGAGCAGAGCCGCGCTGAGAGTCGGCGAGGGAGAAGACGCCCGCTGATTCCGCGGTAACGTTGTGCTCTCTGTTTTGCACGGATTGAGAGCGAGAGAGTCAAGGGACGCCGACCCGTATCATTACCTCCTCCCTATACTTAAAAGAGGTAAACGGGTTTGTTAGTAATGCACCCTGGGAACACCTTGACTCTTCTCTCTCGTTCTCACTTTCATGATTTTGTTTAATCCAGCCTGGATATCAGTCTTCTTTGGATTGCCGAGAGGCTCGAACTATGTACATGCCTACTCGCAAAGGACAATAGAAATTGTGTATTCATATCCAGTGGAAATAAGTAGAATTGGAGCAGGCTTATTGAATAACGAAGAGACATCAGTGAGAGAGCACATTAGCTTCCTGTATGTGCATAAGAGACTAAGACTATTGCTCTCTCTCTGGAACTGTTGTTCTCTGAACCTTGTGTTCCTTTTTCTTTTTCTTTATTTTTCCCTTTTTGAGCTTATTTCTTCTTGGATGTTTGTGGCAGCTCAGATCAGTGAGTACTTTCCCCTTCTTCATACCTCTAATTATATTGGTCCCAGTGAGGGGGAGGGGGATAGTATTTACAAGTGTTTCTTGTGTTTCCATGCAGGAAACAGTATGCAGACTTAAAGAGGAACACCTAACCTGTCTTCGCCTGCAGTAGATGTTTTCTGGCTGCCAGTCTGTTATATTTTATTTCTCCACTTTTCCCCTTCCCTGGGGGAGGTCCTCCTAGAGGAGTGTTATATCTATGACTCACCTGGGGGGCCGCTCCTAGGGGGGAAGGAAACTAGCTACTTCATCGCTCCTGCTGTACCTGAATCTTTAGGTTAGTCAACCTGCCTAGTTTGTGACACACCCTCACACAGCATAAGTACGAATACAATACCATTCTGAGCGTGAGGGCAGGGCTCTGGTTCGACAAATGCAAAGTGTGCAGCTTATGCAAGGCTAACAAAGCAGGGAAGTTACTGGCATTGTACCTGAAACACAAACGCAACCAGGGAACAATTTATTCAATAACTGACTTCAGGAACAAAACTCACACAACACACAAGGAGATCCTCCACATGTTCCAGGAATTCTACGCTGAGCTATACACCTCAGATCAAACCTTTAACCAACAAGCCTGCACCACATACTTAAAGAGCTTAAACCTCTTAAAGAGCTTAAAGATGTTGCAAATGTGAGTTATAACACCTTCCCAAAGCAACTGGCCCTCACCCATCGTTCTTGTCCCGAAACCGGACGCATCAGTCCGGTTTTGCATCAACTTCAGATCAGTAAAAGTTTGAAGCCTCCCCCTTACCACGATTAGACGAACGTACAGAAAAGTTAGGAGATGCCGTTTATATATCCACTCTCGACCTAAAAAACGGGTATTAGCAAGTCCCTCTACGGAAAAGAGATCGAGGAAACACCGCCTTTTCCACCCCAGACAGGCTTTTTGAGTTTACTGTTCTTCCCTTTGGCCTGCATGGAGCACCTGCTACTTTTCAGAGACTGATGAATTTTGTACTTCATGACATCAAATGTACTCTTCGGCATATCTGGATGACATTGGTATATTCAGTCTATCCTGGGAGTCACATCTCGAGCATTGTCACCACATTTTTCAAAGCTACAAAAAGCAGACTACATGTAAACGCCAGGAAATTCAGAATGGGGTTACATAAAGTATGGTATCTGGGGTATCTGTTAGGTAACAGAGATATCGAAACCTAAGAAGAGAAAATTAAGGCGATCATAGACAACCCTCTTCCCAAGGCCAAAAGAGAGGTGAGAACTTTCTTAGGCCTTCTAGGCGATTATAGGCGGTTCATATCCCAATATTCTGAGATAGCAGGTCCTCTTACTGACCTACTGAAAAAGGATGTACCAAAGTCCAACCTCCTGAATCCATCCGATCGAGTACTAGAAGCGTTCCAACGCCTTAAAAAAGCCATCACTAGTAGCCTGATCCTGACTTCCCCCAATTTTGATAAGTCCTTCATATTACAAACCAACGCCTCTGACGTCGGTATAGAGGCGGTGTTTTCCCAAGAGTCTACGGCAAGTCTGGAAAGCCCTATACTATTCATCAGTCACAAACTCTTCCCAAGAGAACAGAAATACCCAGTGATTGAAAAAGAGTGTTTAGCGATCAAGTGGGCAGTTGAGAAACTCTGTTATTACCTAGAGGGAAAACCCTTCATCCTCTATACAGATCATGCCCCGTTAACATGTATGAGTCGAAATAAAGGTAATAATCTGAGGGTGTTGCGTTATTCCTGTCCCTACAGGCCTTCTCTTTTGAGGTTCAAAATAGGAAAGGACCCAAAATGCCAATGCTGACTTTCTATCCCATATCCTTTACTTCCCCGATCGGAAAGACTCTAGGGTTGGGGTGTGTCAGGATCTGTGTCCTGTCGACCCTGATGACAAGGAAGAAGAAGGGACTTTGCCTCATTGATCTGCCCCTCTGCTTTCTTTCCAACCCCGGGTCCTGTTGGTGATGTATTTTATGCAGAGGAAGAACCAGAGATTCACAGTTATTGGCCCTGGAAGTGGCAATCACTAACACCGGAAGAAAAAGACCGGGAAGTTGATGGAGATTTAAGAAGCCTCACGTTGGAGCGGAGGAGAGAACAACGCGAATCGGGGACCGAGGACAGTGTGAAGCAGTCCCGAGAGGAGGAGAACACTGAGCGAGGATCGCGGAGGACGGATTCCAGCCGCGTGCCAGAGAAGCCAATGCCAGGAGGCCAACGACCCCCCGAATCACCCAGCCGCATTCCTGGAGGAGCGTGGCTCGCACAGGTGCATTCCAGATTCCTCGAAGTGAGAGGCAGGTAGAGGAAAATACTCTTTTCTAGGGGGAAAATCCTAAGTAGCTTCTCTGGGTATTTGTTTGAGGTCCGCCTATTTTTCTATCTCGGTGACAGTCTCTAGGGCAGCACACTCCTGAGAGCTTGCATGAAGGGTGAAAACGGTCCCCCACTCCTGTCTCTGCATTTTCCAATGATATAGCGCTTGGCGCTATAAATTGTTTATTTTCTTTTTCTTTTTTTTGTGTTACAGTCTGGCCTTCGTCTCCTGGACACCACTGGTGGAGAAAATACCAGAGAGGCAAAATCCAATTCCCCAGGAAGAAGATGAACCTTTACTTTTTGAAGTCGTTGCGATGAGTAGTAAAAGCGTCTGAAGACTCTAGTCTTGTGATTCTTATACCCTGCTACATTCGATTCTTCAGTTTGCTCGGCATCTGTTGACCTTTTCTATAGTTATGTGCCTATACACCTTCCAAGGAGATTTGTAGCCATTTGGCGTGTGTGTCTTACTTTTATCGATTTATATAGGGTAGAGCATGTAAGTTTTTTTGTGCTCCATGGAGAGAACGGTCTTGCTCTCAGTGCTTGGTTTGGTTATGCTGATTTTACAGGCTTTGCAGTCAGTGCTTAATTTGTAAGAGAAAAAGGGCCAGGGCCCATAGTGTTGCGCAGAAGCTGTGCCAGAGCTGTTGAATGTCAGGAGTGCTGAATGCCAAGTGTGTGGACTGGATTCCACATCATGCCTTTTAGTCCGACAGCGTACACTTCTTGCCTCTTTGTCTCACTCTTGCAGGATCCTAATTTCTCCCTTTGTCACATTTTTAGGTCTCGTTCGAGACCTATAGTGATTGAGTCGGCTCTCAACGGAGCCAGGCCTGGCCACGAGCGCCGATTGCACATCGTGGACGCGCATGCCCAGCCTCCCAGAGCCGTGCACATCTCCAGAAGCACATCTCCAGATTGCCAGGGTCAGCCATGCCTCTCCAGTCGCACGCGCACACACACACTGCATGCACACACACACTGCATGCACACACACACGCTCACACACAGGTGCCAAGCCCCCCAAGCCCCACTTACCGCCTCAGCCGCCACTCCTGACTTCTGCTGCCACCGCTTCTCTGGGCCATTCACTCCGTGGGCGCGGACTTCTCGCAAAGACGAAAGTCCCGCCCCACGACTGCCGTGAGCGTGCACATCCCGAAACCGGAAGTTCGGGAGAGTGCACGCTCACGGCTTGTAATGCCGATTGGTTTATTTATTTGTTTCACGTTGTGCCTATTGTCCTTACCCTTGGGCAATTGGGACATAAATCTACTAAAGAAAATACCGCCCATCCCAGCGCTCATAAGTAGCAGGAACCATCCGAGTGCACGGCTAGTGAAATTATAACATATTTCCGTCAAAATGCCCCATTACAACTACGTGCACGTGCTGTCAGTGCTTTGTCTGAACTGGGCCCAGTGTTCTCAGGTTGGCTCCATGCTCCAAAGCCAAGAATGTGCACATCTGATCAACTTCTCCTCGTCTGCAGGTAGAATCACGTCGACTTTTTCCAGACACTTTTCAACGCCCTTCCTGTTTGTTATGATAAACTTGGTACTGTTTAATGGGATGACGGTACGGATTTGTCCAGTTTCGTGGAAGTTACGGAGAAAAACACTCAAGTGGAAACTGGACTTTTGTGTGACAGATACAATTTGTATGTGGAGAAGCGTGGTGGCAGAACAGACCAGTGCCACTTCTGGCGAGGATCAGGGTTGCCGGGAGCCATTTAAGGTTCTTCCTCAGCTGGATTGAAGAACGGGTGGATGCAGGACAAACGGGTATTTCCTTTGAGCTACGGAAGAGATTGAAAGACTTAAAACGAATATTTTTTTCTACTTTTCCAATTGCGCCTGATGTATTTTGATAGATAATTGGGTATATGCCCCCCTCCCTCCCCCCCAGACATATGTGTAACGCGTAGTGTACAGGTTGACTCCCGACTTAGTTAAATAAAACTTTCATCCTTCTGAGGTAGATGACGTGCTCAATTGAGTTGAGTAATAACACCTATTACGTTGGTAGTCCGATCTTCGTTTCTGAGATTACACCCGGAAGTACTAAGTTTCATTCCCGAGTTAAAAAAAAAAAATAACTTTATGTTCAGTGCCTTTGTGAGGACCTGAAGGAGATCACCTACTGCATCTGTTGTTTATGGAAGAGAGGCGACGACTACACCCAATACCATCTTATTTTAATTCAGATTGGAACGTCCTAAAATACAATTTATAAAAGCTCCTTGGGTGTCGTCCTTATCAATCAAATTATTGTAGGCACTCAATGGTCAAGTCAGGCAAGATTTTTAACACTGTTTACTGGCTAGACCGACACACAACTTCTTGTAATTACAGACCGCTTCTTTGTGAGAGACACTCTGTTAAATACAACGCCTACAATAGCTAAAATAAAAACATCTACACTCTGAATCTGCCCTAGATGGAGCTGTTTAAGAGGTTTGCACCGAGTAACTTGGCGAACTGTGTCCCAAGGAACGTACTTTATTGTGCTCCAAATGCTGGTGCCTCACATTACTTTTTGGGGATTTGTTAACGCAAATTTCTCTCCGTTTTGGACCGGCATATGTAGCATTTCTGTGTTGGTTTTCTACTTGACATGAAAGAATCAACTCATTCCTTTAATAATATTGGTTAATTACGTGCCATTGTGTGTTTTCTCTTGAGCTCACTTGCGACTCCAGTAATTCATGTCTTCTGGTCGAAGCTGAATTTCTGTATTTGCAGCTTGCATTTGCCTGTGTTGCTGTGCACGTACATGCATGGAGCATCAAATACGGTCCTCACTAAAAGAGTAGGCTTGGTGATTGTTGTGCATTGAGCCTACTGTGGCAGCCAATAGAGGAGTGTTAAAAAACACCCGTTAACTTTTAGCTCAGTTCTCCACAGTATTGCTCGTTTAAAACTTTATCTACTGGACAATTTTGTTTCATGTAGGCATTACAGCTATTTGTTCGGGACTGTTACGTTGGATTTCAGTAAGGAAACTTGTAGGCATGTTGGCTTTTGGATATTGGAACCAAAAGAGAAATGGGTCTGGTTTACTCTGCAGGGATCGTTACGTGCTGCTTTTATAATCTGGTTTCATAAGGTTTAGTTCTGAATTTATAGCAGATTTCTGTCTTTCTGGGGATTCCGGTAGGAACCAGAGTGCACCAGTAAACCAACAACATTAGTTGATTTCCTGGAGTGCGCAATATTTACGTGTAGATTTTCCTCTGGATCAAACATTTCTCCTCTACAAGTGTAGCACATATGTACTATTGCAGATTTTCGCCCTAGAGAGCACTTGATCTTTGACAGGACCAACTCGTCAGGTGCTTCGACTCAAGGACTAAATCTGTAAAAGGCGTGTTAACACCCAGAACCTTACAAGTTTGGTGTTCCTGCTATGACAGGTTAATACGCCCAGAAGTGCCCACACTCTCACCAGCACCTCACAGTTTGTGAGTCTGACTGACAGTGCCTCTCTGCTGGCACATTTGTTGCATTCGTAAGTATACCTTTGAATTAAGAAATCCATCAGATTTGATTATCTGTAAAAGTATTACTAATTTACACTCAAATGGCTATGTTTGCATAACAAAGTAATACTTATATATAGAAAATGCTTTGTGAATTCGGCCTTTTTTTGTTAAAGCGACATGTTTCAACATAGTTTTTATGCATGTGACTTTTGCACCAGGATGGCTCAGTGAGTACAACTGTGCCTGCTTTAAAATGCTGTGACCTGCAGGTCATGAGTGTGAATCCCAGGAATGCTGACTTAACTTTCCATTCTTCCAGGATGGGTAAATGGAGTACCATTAAACTGGGTAATACTTAATTCTTATATTTTCAATGCCTTTTGCCACTTCCAAGCATTGAAAATATAAGAATTAAGTATTACCCAGTTTAATTGTACTCCATTTACCCATCCTCACCCTCATACCCCTCATTCACCCTCACACCCCTCACTCACCCTCACACCCCTCACTCACCATCACACCCCCTCACCCACCCTCACGCCCCCTCACCCACCCTCACGCCCCCTCACCCACCCTCACACCCCCTCACCCACCCTCACACACCCTCACACCCCTCACCCTCACACCCTCCAACCCTCTCACCCTCCAACCCTCTCACCCTCCAACCCTCTCACCCTCCAACCCTCTCACCCTCCAAACCTCTCACCCTCCAACCCTCTCACCCTCCAACCCTCTCACCCCCTCCAACCCTGTCACCCTCCAACCCTCTCACCCTCCACCCTCTCACCCTCCACCCTCTCACCCTCCAAACCTCTCACCCTCCAAACCTCTCACCCTCCAAACCTCTCACCCTCTCACCCTCCACCCTCTCACCCTCCAACCCTCTCACCCTCCAACCCTCTCACCCTCCAACCCTCCAACCCTCTCCCCCTCCAACCCTCCAACCCTCTCACCCTCCAACCCTCTCACCCTCTCACCCTCCAACCCTCTCACCCCCCAACCCTCTCACCCTCTCACCCTCCAACCCTCTCACCCTCTCACCCTCCACCCTCTCACCCTCTACCCTCTCACCCTCCACCCTATCACCCTCCAACCCTCTCACCCTCTCACCCTCCAACCCTCCAACCCTCCAACCCTCTCACCCTCCAACCCTCTCACCCTCCAACCCTCCAACTCTCTCACCCTCCACCCTCTCACCCTCCAACCCTCCAACCCTCTCACCCTCTCACCCTCCAACCCTCTCACCCTCTCACCCTCCACCCTCTCACCCTCCAACCCTCTCACCCTCCAACCCTCTCACCCCCTCACCCCCCCTCACCCCCTCCAACCCTCTCACCCTCCAGCCCTCTCACCCTCCAGCCCTCTCACCCTCCAACCCTCCAACCCTCTCACCCTCCAACCCTCTCACCCTCCACCCTCCAACCCTCCAACCCTCTCACCCTCCAACCCTCTCAACCTCTCACCCCCCTTACCCCCCTTACCCCCTCCAACCCTCTCACCCTCCAACCCTCTCACCCTCCACCCTCTCACCCTCCAACCCTCCAACCCTCTCACCCTCCAACCCTCTCACCCTCCAACCCTCTCACCCTCCACCCTTTCACCCGCCAACCCTCTCACCCTCTCACCCTCCAACCCTCTCACCCTCTCACCCTCCAACCCTCTCACCCTCCACCCTCCAACCCTCCAACCCTCTCACCCTCCAACCCTCTCACCCTCCAACCCTGTCACCCTGTCACCCTCTCACCCTCTCACCCTCCCACCCTCTCACCCTCTCACCCTCCAACCCTCTCACCCTCCAACCCTCCAACCCTCCAACCCTCTCACCCTCCAACCCTCCAACCCTCTCACCCTCCAACCCTCCAACCCTGTCACCCTCTCACCCTCACAACCTCACACACCCTCACCAGCATAGCAAAACAAAACACAACAAAACACAGCATAGCGAAACACAACAAAACACAGCATAGCAAAACAAAACACAACAAAACATAGCATAGCATAGCAAAACAAAACACAACAAAACATAGCATAGCAAAACAAAACATAGCATAGCAAAACAAAACACAACAAAACATAGCATAGCATAACAAAACACAGCATCGCAAAACAAAACACAGCACAACAAAACAAAGCATAGCATAGCATAACAAAACAAAGCATAGGATAGCAAAACATAGCATAACAAAACACAACAGCACATAGCATAACACAACATAGCAAAACACAACAAAACATAGCATAGCTTAACCCCTTCGGTGCGGTGCACGCTCAGCGGACGTCGCGTGCACTCCCTCGGTAGTGCTGCACACGTCTGCTGAACGTTCCGGCCCCGCCCACGCAATTGAACGTTCCGCACCAGCGCAGAACGGTCGGCGCAGCGGAGGGGTTAACAAAACACAACAAAGCATAGCAAAACATAGCATACCAAACACAACAAAACATAGCATAGCAAAGGATAGCATAGCAAAACATAGCATAGCATAACAAAACATAGCATAGCATACAGCATCACTCAGCACCACCACAGCATCACTCAGGGGCACCACAACATCACTATGCGCTACCACAGCATCACTGAATGCCACAGCATCACTCGTCCGCCATCACAACATCACTCAGCACCACCACAGCATCAATCCGTGCAACCATTCAACAACAGATGGTTCAAATATGTTCTCTCAATGTTTCAAGCTTTATTACAAATGTAACAAAAAGATGTTGATATTTCACTTCTGTTCTTGGATTTTCGTCACAATAAAATACACTCAACATAATGTTCCCAAAAGTTATTTACAAAAGTTTAAGCTATTGCCATTATAAATTACAATAACTTTTATTAAGTATTAATTATTTAAAAATAAAATAAAAACCATTGTTATTTGTAATATCAATACATGTAAGTCACGTAAATACAACGCATATTGCATTACAAATGCTATAGGTGTCACATTTGCGAAAGTTATAACTATGGCATTGTAAATGACAAAGCTATTAATTTCGCTATTTTCAAAAACAAAACCATAGCTCAAACTTTCCTAATGCGAGACCTATTGCATTGCAAATGCTTGTTTTTCTCCATCCTACTATTCACCCTTATTTCCCCTCTTGTTTTTTTTCTCTCTTGTTTGCTCTTGGTCAAAGTAAGATAAGAATAAATAAGTGCTGATCCCAAAAATGAAGTATCCCTACCTTGCCCTTTGACCCGTTGCATGCCAGACAAGCTTGGTAGATCGAGCTGGCGGAGCCCGTCTCGGATAAGGATTGGGAGCTGGCTTGTTTACTGGTTCATAGGTTCTCCAGCAGGGGTGGCTCCTCCGCTAAGGTGGAGCAGCGTCAACCCACTGCTCCGAGAACAGGAGCAAGGAATAATAAAATGAAAATGACACCGTTCTTATCAATTTATTTTTCAGTACGGAGTTAGGTTAGGGTGGGTCTGGGGTCACAGGGGAGGAGTGGTTTGCACTCCTTAAGTGTGCATGACTGTTTGGCAGGCCCTCTTGGGCCGACCACATAGTCATGCACAATTTGGATGTTCCTCACCAGGCTGCATTACACAGCCTGGTGAGGAACATGCCCTGGCTCCCCTACCCTGTCCGAGCGCCGAACCACAGCGCTCTGACCAATCACAACACCGCATTGCAGCGTTGTGATTGGCTTAGGGGAGAGGGCCTGTGTGCTTTCTGCTTCCGCCGAAGCTGAGGAGAAGGTGACATGTAAGGGACTGAAGGTGGAGGAGAAACGGCGGCCAGCAAAAGGTAAGTATTTTTATTTTATTTTTAATTTATTTTTTGTTTGTCAGATCCCCCACTCCCTCCTGCCCACTGCCACGACCACCTCCTACCCCACCGGATATGTATTACTGCTCCTTATGCCCTCCACAAGATTTATCCAATATGGGAGGCGGTGTGTTCCAGATGCGGAGGAGATATTGCCTCCTTTCTACACTTGCTGTGGGTCTGCAGGAAGGTGAGGTTGTTCTGGGTGGAGGTACCACAGTGGTTCGAAGCTGCATCCAGGTTTTCACTCCTGGCCATGCTGCAAGAGTGTTTGTGAAGAATAGTGAAGCAACCCAAGGGCAATAAAATGATCTACACAGTCTTTCAACTGGGTCTTCTACTAGCATGGACTAGGGTGGCCATCGGTTGGATGGGTACTTGTACCCCTTAAGTGGGGCTGTGGGTCAAGATGTTCTAGAATGTGCGGTGGCCGAAGAGCACCACAGCAGACAGTCTAGAACAGATGACCAGGCTCAGGAAAATTTTGCAACGTGAGCAGGGTGCTAGATAAGAATCTTATTCCCAAGACTATGGTGTAGGAAGGTGGATACCTGACTATGGTTACCCCAGATTTTTTGCCTAGTGTTTAGCTGGTTTTCGACTTAGTTGGCCTGGGATCCTGCTAATCAGGGCCCCAGGCTATCTGCTTTCACTGTAAAATGGACTCCATGTACTTTAGGTACATCTCCAATTGGATATTGGGTCACCTTATGAGCCCCTGTACAGTGTACTATAGGTACCCAGGGCATGGGTGCATCCAAGGCCTACCAGGGGCTGCAGCATATCTTTTGCCACCCCTGGCTGGCTATCCAAACCGACACAACTGGCTGATCACTCAGCTGATGCAAGGTCGTGTAATCACCCCTTGCTTAGATATAGTATTCCTATATCTAACCTTATATCTAGACACATATACACCTATATGTCACTCCTATGGCAGGCCTTAACAATCCTGGAGGCAGAGTGCTTGGTTTTATGTGAGATGAGGCTCTAGCATGAGCTGAGCATGTCTGCAGCTTTCGGAACCATGTCCTTATAGCTGTTCTAGGATATAGCCATACCATATACTCTTAAGTGCATTATGAACCTCGCCGTTAAATGCTAACTCTGGTTTGGCTTTATCAAAACATGTCGTGTAAGGTGTCATATGCTTTGGAATACTACCCCCTCACCAGTTCAGGTGACGGGGGTAGCATTCTACCCTTCTAGAGGGAGAAGGCATGTTGTTCTTACTAATCCCGGTTAAAGTTAACCAGAGCCTCAGCATCACAAAATGGATGCTGTTGCCACAGACACAAGTCTGACCTCCTGCTGCTGGGAGTCCTTCCAGCGAGGGAGGCTTGGACAATAGATTTTCTGTCTTGGGAGGTGCTAGCACCGCCCCAGACAGGCTCTAGTGTATTGGGGCAGGGAGGGCTGAAAGAAACGAGACACTGCCTGGGGCACACAAGGTGCCCATGCATAGTCCAGTTCAAACCGGTGCTGGGGCCCTACAGCCCCAGCTCTGGCGCGAAACTGGGCAAAGGGAAAGGGGTGTAACCACCTCCTTCCCTGGTCCCACCCATAGGAGGGACCTAGCAGGTAATCCAGCCCCTAAATCTATATCTATACTAATATAATAAAGAGTAGCCCAAACTTTTGAGGCGGGTAATCTCAGGAACCAAAGCACCAATCACAACACCCAATACAGCGTTGGAAAGGGCAGTTGCAGCAGAAGGACATAGGCTATGCAGGTGCCCACCATATACATTTAAAAGGTAAAAGAACCGTGCCAGCAAAGTAGTCCCTGGTGGGCATGTCTGCGTTTTGCTGTGGGCATGTGCTGGGGGCGTGACAACCGCTGGGGCGTGTGGTAGGTTCTGCCCTTCATGCCATGTCTCATATCGTGTGCTGTGGGTGTGTGCTGGGGCGTGGGCGTGTGCGGGGCGCGGGATTACGGGAAATAAAAGAGAGCGTTGTGCCCAATATTTCATTGTTTTTTCTTCCCTGGTTCTGTACATTCCAGCTCCGGGTGTCCACCCTGCTCCCTTTAAATACCCCTGCACCCCATAATCATAACCCACCCCTACTACTTAAAATACCCCAACAGCCTTAAACACTAACCCATCTTTACCCTATAAATATACCCTGTACCCCAAAACCCAAACCTAGCCCTGAACCCTATAAATACCCCTGTACCTCAAAACCCAAACCTACCCCTGAACCCTAAATATACGCCTGTACCCCAAAACCCAAACCTAGCCCTGAACCGTAAAAATACCCCTGTACCCCAAAGCCCATACCTACCCCTGTACCCCAAAACCCAACCTAGCCCTGAACCCTTAAAATACCCCTGTACCCCAAAACCCAAACCTACCCCTGAACCCTAAAAATACCCCTGTACCCCAAAAACCAAACCTAGCCCTGAACCATAAAATTAACCCTGTACCCCAAAACCCAAACCTACCCCTGAACCCTAAAATACCCCTGTACCCCAAAACCCAAACCTAGCCCTGAACCCTAAAAATACCCCTGTACCCCAAAACCTAGCCCTGAACCCTTAAAATACCCCTGTACCACAAAACCCAAACTTACCCCATAACCCTAAAAATACCCCTATACCCCAAAACCCAAACCTAGCCCTGAACCCTAAAAATACCCCTGTACCCCAAAACCCATACCTATCCCTAAACCCTAAAACTACCCCTGTACCCCATAACCCAAAAGTATATCCAAACCCTTAAAATACCCAAACACCCCAAAACATATACCTCAGTACCCCAAAACATATACCCCTATACCCATACTTACCTTATCCAAACATTTAAAAAAACATTATTTTACAATTCATGCATTTACAACGAATTTCGTTGTAAATGTATGCATGGTAAAAGCATATAAAATGTAATGCCGTGCGTTATAATGGCATTGCGGAGTCATGGTACTTTTCTTAATGAAAGTATGCGGAGTGATGGTATGCGGAAAGAAAGTTGCGGAATAACAGGTGTTTACCCTCCCCTGGTAAGTACATTGGTGGCACGGCGGCCCACATCTCCAGCAACATACTCATATTTTTTCACCACCAATTTGAAAAATGCACAGGTCTCTCTCATTGATGGCCAGCACCGACATACACTTTTAGACACACCTCCTGCCATAAATTCTAGAATTGCGAACTTTAGAGCTGGGGAGCCACGTTCGAATCTCGGCATCAGCTCAACATCCTGTGATTCCAGGCAAATCGCTTTGTCTCCCCGTGCCTCCCACAAATGAATTTGTTCTTCTGTAATGTAAATTGTGCTCATGCCATGTTGTCGAGTTTGCGCTATATAATATTGCAAGGAAAAATAAAGTAGGGCAACTCGAGTTCACATACTACTGAACGCGCACTCTTAAGTGCATCAGCAGTGCACTGTGAATCGCAGCGTTTCACAGGCCTGTCACAGATAAGAAATGCTATCAAAACGAAATCCTACAAAACAATATACTACTGGCCGGCAGCAATTCATACCCGGACAACGTCGGGACGGGCTGCTAGTTTGGTATATAGGTAGGAGCTGAGTCTCATGACTTTAGATTTGATCCTGACTGAAACTTGTAACGAAACTCTGGACCTTCGACGTTCTACTTGAAGACAGAAGACTGAAGAATCTCCCTTGTGGTCAAGGAGTGACCGCCCTGCACAAGCAGGCACCATCAATCGATCAACTGCTTTGTCGTCGCTCCCGCCGGAGCCCAAACACAGAGCCTGACAAGGCCCGGACTTCCAGACTTCCTTCAGCCCGATCCACAGCCACAGCAAAGCTGAGACCCGTGGATGCGACGTGAGACCTGGGACCGGCCATCTTGGAAAGCCAGCGAATTGCTTTCCGTGCAACTTCTGAGGCACCCTCTAAGTTGTACATTGGGGATTGAGAAGCCCCAGCCCCAAGTGTCATCTGCACCAAAGATCATCCCTCCACACTCCACGAGTCCTATGTGGGGCCTGTCTGGCTTTGCATGCCCTCTGAAGTTTTAGCCTAAGACTGCTTTGTCCATGCTACCACTAGGATAGCTGGTCTATAAGGTTGACTTTACAACTATCACCATAAGGGTTGTTTGGACTGATACAGGGTGCCCACTAGAATAGTGGACATCACATATCAGGCCATCTTCTCACATTGGTGTTCAGCGGATGAGATAAGAGCTTGCTGTTGTTTTACCAATTGTAATCTTAAGATATCATTTGAAAGATCACATAGGTACCTATAGGTACATATAACAAGACTTAGGGGTCGATTCCGATTCGGGAAAAACTGCTCCGAATAGCCGTTCGGAGCGTTTTTCCCGTACGAATCATACCCTGCAACGTCCCCCGTACGACGAAGTACGATTCGTACCAGGAGCCGTACTCCGTACGAGTCGTACAAGACACCGTACGACTCTAATCTCAGTACGATTCTCCCTCAGAACCTGCTGTACGCGACATCTGTACGGTTCACGGCTGGTTTTTACGACCCAGCAAGTACGATACGTGTCGGGTACGCACCGTACGAGCCTTTTTCTACGGGAGCTGAAAACAGCCGTAAAAGCAGAGTTCGTGCCGAAACAGGTACGGAACGGCCCCCCCGGGTACGGTGCGTACCCCCAATGATCGCAGGGGTACGCACCGTACCCCTGCGATCATGGGGTGTACGAGCCGTACCCCATGTACGATCGGTTTACGATCGGTGTACGAGCCGTACCCCATGTACGATCGGTGTACGAGCCGTACCCCATGTACGCTGGGGGTACGGCTCGTACACCGATCGTACAATGGGGGTACGGCTCGTACACCGATCGTACATGGGGTACGGCTCGTACACCGATCGTACAATGGGGGTACGGCTCGTACACCCCATGAACACAGGGGTACGTGCTGTACCCCTGCAATCATGGGGGGGTACGCGCTGTACGGGGTGTATGTAATCGTGCGCTTTTCCGTACGAATCGCCCTTACCTGACGTGGACCGTACGAATCGCGTCCTGATTCCCGGGTCCGGATCGTACTCGTCGGGTCGTACGGCGTGTGTACGGGTCGTACGGTTCACAGTCTCAGCCTTGCAATACGTACTGATCGCGACGATTCGGACGGATTCACGGAATGCGGATCGTACTACGCGACTCGGACGGACGGGTACGATTCGTACGGAAAGGGCTACGAATACGAATCGTGCGGTGGATTTTTTTACCGGATCGGAATCGAGCCCTTAGAATACTTAAGTTCTACTGAACTTAGTTGTTGTAGACCAAAGGGCTTAGCACACCCTGACTACAACTCCTAGAGAGGTTTAGTAGGAAAACACTTAGGGCCCCATTAGGATGGCGGGCGGGCTTTGCCCGCCCGCCATCCTATCCGAAATTGGGACCGCCCGCCCTAGGGGCGGGGGTCCCGCACGCACCATTAGGATGTGCCCGCCACAGTGTCAGGCACATCCTGTATTTATAGTATTGTGGCGGGCGGAGCTCTCTGCTCCGCCCGCCCCAATACTAAAAATGCTTAGCAGCATTTACGTAATCAAAGCGGCAGGCACTGCGCGGTGCCTGCCGCTTTGATTATGCAAATGCAGGGGGGTACCACAGGTACCCCCGAGTGCCACCCCCTTTGGCCTTCACTCCGGGGGCCCACAGGGGGCCCCCAGAGTGAACACTGCCTGCCTTTCCGTGGCGGCATTGCCGCCGCGGAAAGGCATTGCACACTTGAAACATTGTAATATTGCTGGCGGTGTCTCATAGACACCGCCACCATATTACTCATTTTCCGCCCCGGCCGCAATGCGACCAGGGCGGAAAAGTGGCGGGCGGTGTTTCTCTCCGTTGCGGTCCCCCCGCCATTGTAATGTGGCGGGGGGAGGGTGGCGGGCGGTCATTTCTGTCGGGCGAATCGCCACCGCCACCATGGCAGTGGCGATCCGCCAGACATCCTAATGGAGCCCTTAGTGTAGGTAGGTGCACACACCTCCACCTCACTAGATCATGTCTGGCACAGGTGAACCAGATTGATCTCTACCTGTGGTGAGTGACCCTCCAAGGGCACCCTCCAAATGTGATATACTCAGCTTCAGGGAACTGAGGCACTTGTGTACCTCAAGAAAGCTGAAACAAGGGTCTCACCCTACCCTTCAGCAACTGATAGAACTTCTAGAGGAATCTGAAGTTCTAAAAGCCTCTGGCTCAGTCCCTACAGGGAATGCAGATGAGGTCCTACCCCCAACAGATGATGACACTGACCCCCCAGTCATAGAAGATGATGAGGATGATGTTGGGGAAGAGTCTGGGGAAGAGGTAGACAGCCAGGTACTAGTCAGAAGACTTAGCCAGGCTAACCTAAGCCAATTTGGGGCTGAGAATGGGGTAGCCCTATTCAGGCCTGCAAGTGGGCCTAATCAGAGGTATAGGAGGACTAGATCTCACTCAGGTGACTCTCTTCACTCCAATGCTTCAAGGGGTTCTCAGGAGGGAGTGACTTCCCCTCAGAGAAGAGAACTCCAGGCTAGGATGAGGGAGGTCAATCTCAGAATAGAGAGAGAGGAACTTGCCCTAGCTAAAGAAAAACTTGCTTTTGCTAGAGAAAAGAAGGTGTGTGGGTCAGAACCCACTGGTGGCAGCAATATCCCTAGGGATAAAGACAGGTCCTATGACAATAGACACCTGAGTAAGATTGTTGTGCCCCCCTACAAAGATGGGGATGACATCCACAAATGGATAACTGCTTTGGAGAAGGCCTGCAAAGTACAGCAGGTACCCCAATGGCAGTGGGCAGTAATCTTGTGGATCTCCTTTTCAGAAAAAGGTAGAGATAAGCTCCTCACAGTTAGTGATGAGGATGCTAATAACTACAAAGTCCTGAAGAGTGCTCTGATTGATGGGTTTGGCTTAACCACTGAACAGTACAGGTTGATGTTCAGGGATACCCAGAAGACACAGACTCAGGACTGGACTGATTTTGTAGATTGTGCTACTAAGGCTCTGGTGGGCTAGTTATTGGGCAGCAAAGTACATGACTATACAGGATTGTATAATTTGATTATGAGGGAGCAGATCCTTAGTAATTGTCAAAACCAGCTTCCTGGTGGACTCAGATCTGACCTCTCCCCAAGAATTGGGTAAGAGGGCAGACAAATGGGTCAGAACCAGGATTAGGCCTAAAAATCAGGGTAGTGACCAGAAGAAAGATTCTACCAAGCCTCAAGAGAAAGGTGGGGATAAATCAAAAGACAAGTCCTCCACAGGGCCCCAAAACTACAATGGTGGGGGTGGGTCCCAGAAAACTTCCCCCTAACCCTAAGAAACCTTATTGCCATGACTGTAAACAGCCTGGCCACTGGAAGACTGACAGCAGTTGCCCCAGGGCCAACAATAAGGAAAACATTCCCCCAAGTAATACTCCCAGACCTCCTGTTACTATTAGTAGTAATCTCCCAGGTGGTGGGAGTGCCCCCAATAATTTGGCTGGGTTTACTGTGTGAAATCATGTGGACTCTATCCTAACTAGGTCCCCTAACTTAGCTACTCTTGTCTGTGAAAATGGCATGGGGTTTGCCAACTTCAGTGCTTGCCCCAACACTTTGGGCCAATACAGACAGGAGCCCACATCTATGGCCAGAAAGTGGAAGCCTACAGAGACACAGGGGCCAGCATCACTATGGTGACTGACAGTCACCTCAGGACAACATTTACCTGGATTCACCTATCAGGTGACCAACATTGATGGAGTGCAGAAAGATCATCCCATGGCAGTAGTTATTCTCAGCTGGGGAGGTGTCACTGGCCCAAAGAGAGTGGCAGTGTCTACAAACTTGCCTGTAGATTGTCTACCAGGGAATGATCTAGAGATCTCAGCCTGGGCTGGGGTAGAACAAGAAACCCATTCCAAAATGGTAGGCCTTCCAGAAAAGGTTAGTGGGGCTGTGATGGCCACAGCCCCAGCTCAAGCAGAATTCCTTCCTATAGAGGTTGGAAGGGCTGTGATGGTCACAGCCCAAGCTCAGGCAGACTTCCCTGAAAAGGTTGGCAGGGCTGTGATGGTCACAGCCCACACCCAAACAGAGTTCCCTCCTGAAAAGGTTGGTAGGGCTGTGATGGTCACAGCCCAAACTCAAACAGATTTTAGTGTTGTGAAGCCTGAAACTATGGATCACTCCACTCAGACAGAGAGCATTGGGGAGGAAGAAAAGTCTCCCTCCCACCAGACAACATGTGAGAGTCAGCCTCCTCAGGGAACTGACACTACCCCTTGTGAAGGAACTGCCCCACAGGTAGTCAGGCCTAGCCTGGCAGTGCCCCTGAGGTCAGTGGACCCTTCCAAGGTGGGACACAGTCTGGAGCAGGTAACCTGCCCCTCTCTACCCTGCCTCAGTCAGCCCAGGGCTGCAGAGGTCAGGGAGGCCATTGGTGGACCCCAAAGGGCCCCCTGTCCACATAAACCACCCCATCAGCAGATTAGGGGCACCAAAGCTAGCAGCCCTAGCAAGGTGAAAATTTCAAAAACTCCAGAGGGATTTCCCTTACACTTAGGGGGTCATTAGGATCGCGGACGGACATGCGTCTGTCCGCGACCCCAGAGCAGGAGGGAACCTCCGCATGGCATGCGGAGTTCCCTCCTGTGCAATTAGGATGTGACCGCCTATTTTTAACATTGCGGCGGGTGCGGCTTCTAGCTGCACCCGCAGCAATGTTAAAAATGCATGCATTTCATTTGTATGTAGAAAGTGGCAGGCACTGCGCGGTGCCTGCCGCTTACTGCATACAAATGCAGGGGGTACCATAGGTACCCCCCATGTGCACCCCCCGCCCCCCTCACCTAGGGGGCCCGCAACGGGCCCCCGCAGTGAAGTTACACATGCTTTTCCACGGCGGAAAAGCCGCCGCAACAAAGCATGTTTCCGAGCACATCCTAATCTGGCTGACGGTGTCTGAGAGACAATGTCACCATATTAGTGCTTTTCCGCCGCGGTTGTAAGCCAGCCGCGGCGGAAAATCTCTGGACGGAAACCAGGACCCACCAGCCATCCTAATGTGGCGGTGGGTCTTTGGTGGGTCCGCAGAGGATTTTCCGCATCCTCCGGGCCGGCGGTGGCTTCCGCCGGCCCGGAGGATGCGGAAAATCTTCCATCCTAATGAGGCCCTTAGTTAGGAACCTGCCCAAGATGGATTCTGTGGGCACAGCCAAACCTGGGAACTAAGGGCCCCAAACCTGAACTGTCCCTCCAGTAAGCCAGCAAAAGGGACCCAGCCTCCAGCTGTAGGCAGCCAGAAGTTGACCCTGAGACCACAGTGCAACTCAGTCAAGGAAAGAAAGGCACACATGGTGGAAGATGATTGGAGGAAGCTGAACCCTGAATTAGAGGAGCCTTCAGTACTCCATCTCAACACCAGCCTTTTACTTTGCTAAAACACACCACAGGTAGAGAATCCCTATGGCGGAGACCCTATGATACCCTTAGGGTAAGGGATTGCTTAGTGGACCATGAGACAGGGGGTAACCATGCTAGTGCAGGTACTTCCTTATATGGCCACTTAGGCAATATAGGCGTACCTGGTCAAGGATAGCCTTATCTCCTTTCCTCTGGGGGGGGGGGGGGGGGGGGGGGGAGGGGGGTTGTGTAGGAAGGTGGATACCTGACTATGGTTAGCCCAGATTTTTTGCCTAGTGTTTAGCTGGTTTTCGACTTAGTTGGCCCGGGATCCTGCTAATCAGGGCCCTAGGCTATCTGCTCTCACTGTAAAATGGACTCCATGTACTTTAGGTACATCTCCAATTGGATATCGGGTCACCTTATGAGCCCCTGTACAGTGTACTATAGGTACCCTGGACATAGGTGCATCCAAGGCCCACCAGGGGCTGCAGCATATCTTTTGCCACCCCTGGCTGGCCATCCAAACTGACACAACTGGCTGATCACTCAGCTGGGGCAAGGTCGTGTAATCACCCCTTGCTTAGATGTAGTATTCCTATATCTAACCTTATATCTAGACACATTTACACCTATAAGTCACTCATATGGCAGACCTTAACAATCCTAGAGGCAGATGCTTGGTTTTATGTGAGATGAGGCTCTAGCATGAGCTAAGCCTGTCTGCAGCTTTCGGAACCAGGTCCTTATAGCTGTTCTAGGATATAGCCATAGCATATACTCTTAAGTGCATTATGAACCTCGCGGTTAAATGCTAACTCTGGTTTGGCTTTATCAAAACATGTCATGTAAGGTGTCATACGCTTTGGAATACTACCCCCTCGCCAGTTCAGGCGACGGGGGTAGCATTCCACCCTTCTAGAGGGAGAAGACATGTTGTTCCTACTAATCCCGGTTAAAGTTAACCAGAGCCTCAGCATCACAAAATGGATGCTGCTGCCACAGACACAAGTCTGACCTCCTGCTGCTGGGAGTCCTTCCAGCGAGGGAGGCTTGGACAATAGGTTTCCTGTCTTGAGAGGTGCTAGCACCACCCCAGACAGGCTCTAGTGTATTGGGGCAGGGAGGGCTGAAAGAAACGAGACACTGCCTGGGGCACACAAGGTGTCCCATGCATGGTCCAGTTCAAACCGGTGCTTGGGCATTCCAGCCCCAGCTCTGGCGCGAAACTGTACAAAGGGAAAGGGGTGTAACCACCCCCTTCCCTTTTCGCACCCATAGGAGGGACCTAGCAGGTAATCCGTACCCTAAAATTGGTATATAGGTAGGAGCTGAGTCCCAAGACTTTAGATTTGATCCTGCTGAAACTTGTAACGAAACTCTGGACCTTCGACTTTCTACTTGAAGATAGAAGACTGAAGAATCTCCCTTGTGGTCAAGGAGTGACCACCCTGCACAAGCAGGCACCATCAAGCGATCAACGGTTTGCTTTGTCGTCGCTCCCACCTGGAGCCCGAACACAGAGCCTGACAAGACCTGGACTTCCAGACTTTCTTCAGCCCGATCCACAGCCACAGGAAAGCTGAGATCCGTGGAGGCGATGTGAGACGCGGGACCGGCCATCTTGTAAAGCCAGCGAATTGTTTTTGGTGCAACTTCTGAGGCACCCTCGAAGTTGTGCATTGGGGATTGAGAAGCCCCAGCCCCGAGCATCATCTGCACCAAAGATCATCCCTCCACACTCCACGAGTGCTACGTGGGGCCCTTTTGCATTTTCCTGCTCGACGCGTCTGTCCGGTCACTTGCCCGTTGGCTAGTGGCCTCTGAGACGACGAAAACTTCAATGTACACCGCTGGTCTGGTTGCTCCAGACTGGACCTCGCTCCCCTGAAAAGGAGCAGCCCATCAGACCTTGCTGGTCTGATTAAGAAGCCATCTTCGATTCCTGCGTGGGTTGCCTTGATTTTGATTTGATTTGATTTTGGATTTGTAGAGCGCGTAGCTACCCAAGGGCGTCCCAGCGCTATAGTATCAGCCTGAAGTGCTCGTGGGGTGGAATTATTGGGGGAAGAGCCAGGTCTTCAGTAGCCTGCGGAATGACAGCAAGTTGGTTTCTTTACGGATGCTAAGGGGGAGGCTATTCCAGAGCTTAGGGGCGTTGTATGCGAAGCGGCGTCCACCCGTGCGCGCTCTTCTTATTCTGGGGATGCTGGCAAGGAAAAGGGAGTCCGACCGGAGCTGTCTGGTGGATTTATGGGGTTTGATGAGTGGTTTTAGTATGGGAGGGCCTTTATCTTGTAAGATTTTAAGAGAGATGCATAGGGTTTTAAAGGCGATGTGCTCTTGAATGGGGAGCCAGTGAAGAGCTTTGAGGGAGGGTTTAGCCAAGCATCTGGATTTCGTCCCCGTGAGGAGTCTTGCTGCGGAATTCTGAGCGTGCTGAAGTGTTTTGATGACAGCTACTGGGGCGCCCAGGTCCAGGGCGTTTCCATAATCCAATCTAGAGATAATAAGGCCCTGGATAAGAATTTTTCTAGACTGGGGGGATAAGAGGGAGGATCTTCCGGGCAGCTCGCTTGAGCCCAAAGCATGTGCCGGCTGTCTTTCTCGCTTGGGATCTGAAGCTGAGATCCTGGTCGAGCCAAAAGCCTAAGCTCTTGATTTCATTTTTTGGTGTAGGGGGGGAGCCCATGCTGGGTGGCCAGGCAAGGGATTTGGGGAGTTTGTGTGGGTCGCCTAGGAGCATAATCTCCGATTTCTCACCGTTTAGTTTTAGTCAGGAGTCGCCCATCCATTTGGATATATTATGCAGGCAGGCGGACACATTGTCCATGGACTGGTCGGCCTGATTGATGGAGACGACTAGTTGGGTGTCATCGGCGTACATGACCACCTTTATGCCAAATGGTGAGGCTATGTCGTCTAAGGGGGCCATGTAAACGTTAAAAAGTGTGGGGCTCAGGGACGATCCCTGTGGATCCCCACATTGAAGGGGAAGAGCTTTGGAATGGCCGTGACTGTCGGCCACTTGGAAGGTCCTATGCTCCAAAAACGATTTTAACCAGGCCAGGGCGGTCCCAGTGATTCCAGGTTTGTGGAGACGGTGGAGGAGGATGGTATGGTCCACCGTGTCAAAGGCGGCGCTCAGGTCCAGGAGGATCACTGCCACTGATCCCCCTGCGTCCAAGATGGATCTAGTCTCCTCTGTCACGGCCAGGAGGGCGGTGTCAGTCCCCTGTCCTGGTCTGAACCCTGTCTGGGAGTGGCGAAGGAGGTTGTTGGTCTCTAAAAATGTTGATAGCTGTTCGTTCACGATTTTTTCTGCCACTTTGCTGATGCCTGGAAGGAGGGAGATAGGTCTAAAGTTTGAGAGATCCGTGGGGTCTAGGTGGGGTTTCTTGAGGAGTGCGCGTGCTATCGCACTTTTCCAGTTGGTGGGAACTGTCCCTCGGGAGAGGGAGGCATTTATCAGCCTGGTTAGGAGGGGGGATACTGTAGGAGCAACTAATTTCAACTTGCTCATGGGCGCTGGATCGTCCGGGGACCCACTCTTCACTTGATTGAGGGTGGACACCAACCTCTCGATGGAAATGGGGAGGAAGGCATCCAGGAAGGGGGCGTCTTGGTTGATGGGCCAGGCTGGAGGGTCTGTCGGGGGGTGGAGCTCGGGGAAGGTTCTTAGTATTTTGAGAATTTTAGATGAGAAGAACTCGGCGAGTTGGGTGCATCTGGCGCCGGTGGGGTCCGCGGCAGGCTGAGGTTCGGAGACTTTCATAAGTGACCGTACTATACGGTAGGTCTCCTTGGAAGAGTTGGCTGCAGCTAGAATTTTCCCTTCGAAATAGGCAGCTTGCGTATTTTTTATAAGAATTTTATACTCTTTCATGGATGGTTTATAAGTTTCTTTGCTGTTTGAGGCCCAATCTTTCCTCCAGAGACGTTCACGTTTTTTGCATTTTTTTCGTAGTTCACGCAGTTCAGGAGTAAACCAGGGTGACTTGAATGATCCCCTCTTACTGAGGAGGTGTTTGAAGGGGAGGACCGAGTCTAGGGAGGTTTCTATCCAGGTTCGAATTTGGGTGTCTGCTAGTGAGGGGTCCGGATCCAAGGTGGGGGTGGAAGCTGTCAGCTGGCTGGTCCATGCATCCGTGTCTAGTTTGTGCCACGGGCGAGAGGGTGCTTGGGGTGGAAGGCTGTGAGTGGGTTCGGTGGTGATTGGGAGTTTGAGAAGGATCAGGTGGTGATCTGTCCAGGGGATCGGGAGGGGTATTGATGTGGTGAGTTCCGGGATGTTAGAGAAGATAGGGTTCAAGAGATGGGCCTTATTGTGGGTAGGGTGAAGATTTTTCAAGGAGAGGCTGAAGCCTTAGCCAAGGCTTGTTAACTCCCATCTGGAAGCCGACATCGCCGACAGCGAGATCCTTCGTGAGACAGTCCGTGCCTGACTCCTGGTCATCGTCGACGCCTCCTGGTCCACATGGCTGCAGAGACAAGATTCACATCACCTGATTGCTTCGCGACATCGCCTGGTTCTTCCTGGTTCCTTCCTGGTCACTGGCTAGTGACCCAGACTTTGTCCCCTCTGCTTTAAGGTACTCTTCATCCTCGATCCGCCCTTGGATCCAACCGGACACTACTCTGCTGGTCACCTGTAGCATCTTTCTCCAAGGCTCCATAGGATTCAGCGACGAAACCCGACACACCTTGATACCTATGCACCTCTTCCTGTGGGTGAGGTAACGCGAGTACATCGGTGCTCCTGTGGGTATTAACTATCCTAGTGTTTAACTTTCATGTAGCTTTCTCCTAGTCAATCCGGAAGTGACCTAAAAGAACTAGTTCCCATTCTAACTCTATGGTAACTTGCGTGTGTGTAAAGACACTGCACACGCCTCCCATGGGACTCCTACTTCCTATCCTTTGGTATTACAGTGTAGCCCCAGCGATTCCCTAGGCCCTAGGCCTATCTTTTTTTCGTGACGTGGTTCTTATACCACTATTTTAATATATGGTTTGAAGTGCCCCGAGGGCTCTACTATATTTTGTGCAACTTATTGTATGATAATTAAGTATCTTGTTATGTGCTTGTGCCTCTGATCTCATAAAGAGCTCAGAGGGGTTGTTTAGAAATAAATACATATATATTTTATATATATCATGTGGGGTGTCCTCTCATTTGGTATTTAAGGGGTTACATGTGGTAAAACAGCTGGCTTTACATGCCCTCTGAAGTTTTAGCCTAAGACTGCTTTGTCCATGCTACCTCGAGGATAGCTGGTCTATAAGGTTGACTTTACAACCATCACCATAAGGGTTATTTGGACTGATACAGGGTGCCCACTAGAATAGCGGACATCACATATCAGGCCAACTTGTCACATATGGAAACAGCAAGGCTGGTCCTGAGGTAGAAGCAGACTCCGAGGATGGGGAGGAGGGAATGACTCATTCATCACTCCTGGGTAGAGATCCAGAAGTTGTAATTTCTGTGGCAAATTGCATTGGACATCTGACCTGGTATATAGGCTTTCTACAATGGTGCTATGGGTCATGCTGGGTGCTGGGGTGGTATTTAGCGGGCAACATGTTAATAGGAGATATATGTTTCTTTTTCTTACAGGGGTTATTTTTCTTCCTCTGTAACTGCAAAAACATATAAATAAAGGTGTTACCTAAACATTCATGAGGCCCCACTTGCAACCACTAGCACAACTGAGGCATTGGCTCTGCATAGCAGTAGTGATCTCTCATGTACTACCATCCTCTGCTGGTAGGTTCAGTTTCTTCCTCTTTGGCTCCTTTCTTCATTGCTGAGTCGGATTTACCTTTATGACTTTTAATTTATCTTAGACTGGTATTATTCTGTTTTATCATTCGTTGAATTGCTTTTTAGGTCTTGTTCTCGAGACCTATTGTCGTGGAGTTGCCTCTTAAGGGAGACAGACCCGGGCACGCGCGGCAATTCTGGTGTGTGGACGCGCACGTCCAGCCCGCGCCGTGCACATCTCTTGCTCCACATTCACACTCACGGAAGCACACACACATACACGCGTGCGCACACACACACACACACAACCACACGCAGGCACACACACACACACACCCTTCCTCCCCATTACTTCACCGGGCTCTTGTTTCCATTTCTCTCCACCCCATGTTATTAGGGGTTACAAGAATCCAAGCTTACCCACCACAACCACACTCTTTACTTCACTATCCATGCCATGCATTGAGCTCCAGGTTCTGCTAGCTCACATAAATTATGAAAATGTCACACATCACAAACTGAAACCTTGGCAGCTATGGAGGAGGAGCTATTGGTCTGTTGTCAGAGAGGGTAACGTGAAGAGGGTTCTCTGTGGATGTCAATCACCAAGTCCTTAATTCCCCAACAGCCTTAGGTTTTAAAGAAGGAATGGGATGTGTATTTCCGTTAAGGGTTGGAATTACTCACCCGGTCCTTCATCCTCCAGCTCTGAGCGAGTCCTCGGCTGCCCTCGATCTTCTCGCTGTGTCTCTCTTTCATGAAGGCTGTAGGCAGCGCCCAGTCGGGGAGCCCGAAACGTCCTCCTGGTCTAGAGGTCCCACAGGGAGAACAGGCGGCATTGGAGGCGAGAGAAGTGGGGGTGGAGGGGGAGGCAAAGGTGGTGAAGCTGCTGGGCCGGGCATGGTGGGTGCTGGCGTAGTGACAGGTGACTCCATACCCGACGTTGGGTAAACAGTCAAAACATCGAGTACAAAATATCGAATGGAAATATTATCGAGTTTAAAATATAGAATGGACAAAATATTGAATGGACAGAATATAGACATCAAAAATATTGTTTTTTAGGTAAGTAATGTAATATCGAATGTTAAAAATATAGAAAGTTAAAATATCGAAGTATATAATATAGGTTATTAAAATTATCGATTTTTTAATAATATTGAATTTTTTATAGTGTTTTTATGTTATTATATGTGTGAAAAGTGTGTATTTATGTTATAATTAATTTTAATTAATGAATTTAGTTTTTTTAAATTTTTGCGTAATTTAATTCTGTAGCGGGTTGTGGATTTATAGGGGAATAAGGGTGGGAAGTAATTTAATTATAATTAATTAAAAATGTAAAATTATTTATTGGTATTCATTTTAAATTAATTGTTAATTAATTTATATTTAGTAATTAATTAAATTTTAATTGCCAATTAATTTTAATTAATTGATTAATTGCTAATTATGTTAATTTTACTCATTTATTTTCTGTAGCGGGTTGTGGGTTTATAGGGGAATAGGATGGGAAGTAATTTAATTATAATTAATTAAATATATGTACAATTATTTATTGGTATTAATTTTTAATTAATTGTTAATTAATTTATATTTGGTAAGTAATTAAATTTTAATTGGCAATTAATTTTAATAATTGATTAATTGCTAATTATGTTAATTTTACTAATTTATTTTCTGTAGCGGGTTGTGGGTTTATAGGGGAATTGGGTGGGAAGTAATTTAATTATAATTAATTAAATATGTAAAATTATTTATTGGTATTTATTCAGAATTAATTGTTAATTAAGTTTTTATGGGTATTTAATTACATTTTTATTTGCCAATTAATTTAATGTAATTGATTAATTGCTAATTATGTTAATTTTACAAATTTATTTTCTGTAGCGGGTTGTGGGTTTATAGGGGAATAGGGTGGGAAGTAATTTATTTATAATTAATTAAATAATTACATTTATTTAATTGTATTTAATTTGAATTAATTGTTAATTAATTATTAATTGTTAAATAATTAATTGTTAATTTGTAATTAATTTGTATTAATAGGTAACTGATTGTAATAATTAATGTTAATTAGTAATTGTAATAGATTAATTATCATATTATATTAAATTGGTAATTACTTTTAATTAATTTTGAATAGATATTAATTTATATTTTTTAAAATAATATATGAGGTATTTACTTTCCCTAATGTTGCACTCTCTGGAGTGGGAATAGTAATTTTAACGCTTACGCTATCCAATGCTTTCCCTACTGTTGCACTCTTTGGAGTGGGAATAGTAATTTTTACTCCTACGCTATCCAACGCTTTCCCTTCTGTTGCACTCTTTGGAGTAGGAATAGTAATTCTTACCCCTACGCTATCCAATGCTATCCCTACTGTTGCACTCACTGGAGTGGGAATAGTAATTTTTACCCCTACGCTATCCAACGCTTTCCCTACTGTTGCACCCACTGGAGTTGGAATAGTAATTTTTACCCCTACGCTATCCAACGCTTTCCCTACTGTTGCACCCACTGGAGTGGGAATTGTAATTTTTACCCCTACGCTATCCAACGCTTTCCCGACTGTTGCACTCTTTGGAGTGGGAATAGTAATTTTAACCCCTACGCTATCCAACGCTTTCCCTACTGTTGCACTCTTTGGAGTTGGAATAGTAATTTTTACCCCTATGCTATCCAATGCTTTCTCTACTGTTGCACCCACTGGAGTGGGAATAGTAATTTTTACCCCTACGCCATCCAACGCTTTCCCTACTGTTGCACCCACTGGAGTGGGAATAGCAATTTTAACCCCTACGCTATCCAACGCTTTTCCTACTGTTGCACTCTTTGGAGTGGGAATAGTAATTTTTACCCCTACGCTATCCAACGCTTTCCTTACTGTTGTTCTCACTGGAGTGGGAATAGTAATTTTTATCCCTACGCTATCCAACGCTTTCCCTACTGTTGCACTCTCTGGAGTGGGAATAGTAATTTTTACACTTCCGCTATTGTACGGTAATAATATTGGATATTATTTAATTATATTATGTTACTATATATATATGTTTTAACAAATATGAATTAATTTTTTTATAACTTTCATTAATTATTTAATTATTATAAGTTAATTTAAGTATTTTTAAGTATATTTTAGTAATTAATTTTTAATATTAATTTTATTTAATGTTGTTTTTAATAAAGTCGATATTTTTATAAACTATATATTTGTAAACGATATTTTATACTTGATATTTTTGTACTTACCTGTTTGTAGATACAAACTCGATATTCTGTCTGTCGATATTTTGTCAACGATATTTTTGATAGCCGATATTATGTCCCTCGTTATCAGTGATCCCCGACGTTGCTCAGACAGCAGAGAGAGATCTCATCCTGCCTCCCGGAGGAGACGGGGGTTATTTGACTTTTCAGAGGAGTTGAAAGATGCACTCAGAGACACTTGTTTTTGTTGCTTAGGTTCCCCCTTCTCCCAGGGCCATGCAGCACTCCTCAAGCACAGCGGAGACGACCGCAGGGTCCGCCCGTGGGCACGAGCCGCAGGGCACGCCGATGTGCAAGCTCATGGCGTGCCTACAACGTGCACATCGCGTTCTTTCACTTCACTTTCCCTCCCCCTGCGGATACAGTTTGTTTGCTGACTCGCTGTTTTGTCGTGCATCACGCTGCAGGAAGTGGGTCTCTGCAGGATAATGTTTCTGAAACTGTAAAAACACGGAGCAGCGCTAATGGGATTGTATCGTAAATGTCACGCTGTGGTCTCTGCATTCCTTTGGTAACGTCACCGTGAGTGGCAGTGTCGGATTCTCAGTTCCGCCACCGCCAGCTGCTGCAGGGGGACGAAGGGACCGCTCTTGGCGCGTTGGGTTTGCGAAAAAGGCTGCTTTATTGAAAGAAAGTGAAGCCCAGAAACACTGCAACCCAGTAAGAGTCGCCGGCGCCGCATGGGGTAAAAACCCTAAACAAGGTTCTAACAGTAACCTCTACCATCCACCCACCCACCCCTAAACACTGCCCATGCCTGAAGGCTCTAAACTCTAAAGCCTCCTCCATGAACGTTTCACGTCCAACACTTCAATAACAGGTTCCTATACATACCTAACCATTCAAACCCCTGCCCTGCCCTGCCTGCTGCATGCTGGGGATACTTCCGGCCTTCTGTGGCGCGTGGTCTTGTGATATGCGGGCCCGAGCTGCTCCCACTCCAGATCAGGGATCAAGGCCCCGAGGCTCATTACCACTTTCCTTCAGGGCTCATCTCGTTTTCAGTTCTGGGGTCCCCATTTATTCATGATACAGATGCTAGTTTTCAATGCATACATTGTTGCTTGTTTTATAACTTTTATTGGAAAAGCTCGGTGACACGTAGGGAGCTCAACTTCATGAACATCTCCCAAGGACGTACACTGCATTCCCAGGGGTTTCCGCGTTCCCTGGAGAGCCTGCATCTCTTTTCTGGGGCCAGTGGGTATTTTTTATCCCATACGATTGAGGCCCCCATAATGGGAGGCAATAATTGATTTGTGCTTTAGGATACTGCCGCCCCAGCTGTGCCTCTGATGCCTTTCAGCTGATGGGATGGGTCACTGTAACAAAATATCTGCAGCTCCTAGATGGTAACCTCTGCAGTCAGCTAAGCTGTGGTCCCAGTGTTGCATGGCTTTAGGGTGGGGTTCGGCGCATTGTGTCTTTCATTCCTCATGCCTGAAAGGAAACAACTGCATTTTAAATTGTCCACCTGTAAACATAATATCATGTCTTTGGGGTGTTGTAAATGGGGCAGATTATAGACTGAAGGGGAGGGGCACTCTCGTAATGGGAACTGTTTTATTTTTAATTATTTAGATTTACAGCTGAAGTTTTTTTTCAAGGAAATTGTGGAGGCTTGTTTGACTGGTCATTACCCCGAAGTAGCTTGTGTGTAGACAGGCTGATTTTATACCGTGCAAGAGAGAAAGATGTAAACCTTTTACCACAACCTGCGGGCCATTTAGCACTTTGCATTACGTGTAGCCTTAGTTTTCTTCAAGTACCATAGTACAAAATGATATCCTCAAACACTGGGCCTGTTTCTATGCGTCATTACATTCGATAATACTAATCGCTGGTTCAGAACAGACATGTAAAAAAACAAAGCTGTAGTGCTGCTCCCAATGCAGAGAACCATAACGACAGGTATGCAGTTTTCTAACCATTATCTGTATCTCTGCACTCAATAAAGAGAGCGTCAAGGGTTTGCTGTGACTTATTTCTGTTCGTCGAAGCATACAATAAAGAACACCTACACCACACATACCTAGCTCTTGTATATGCCTTGATTCTGGGGTGAAGCGCAGCTGCCAAGGGTTTTCGTGATAAGTGTGGCGCCTTCACTCAGTACTGGCATTTTAGCCAACAGCAGCTTGCATTCTGGGATTTTGAGTTTCTTTTTTCATATTGCAAGTAGAGACACAAACATGTCAGCACGTGAAGTGTTGGTGAAAGTAAATAGCACAGGTCAAGATAGAAAGAAGCTCTTTAGAAGTCAGTGAGGGAACTTGAAAGAAGGGTGGAAGGGGTGTGATGGAGCAAGGTAATGAACAAAATTTTGTTCAAACTTGCGAAGTTAATCTCTCCTAACAAAAGTAATCAGTCTAATAAGCTTGTGGTGAAATTATTAATCAACTTAGTTTAAAAAATACATTCATGAAACACACACAGGACTAATGTGCTTTTTGTTGCAAATGCAAAGAAAATTTAATAAACTAACCTTGTCTATTGTCTTTGTCAGTATTAAATGCGGCAGTTTAATTTAATGGCATGTGCTTATTTTATGTGCTTATGTTATGTCTTTTGTGATAAAAGCTCTTGGAGTTCCTGTCATTCGAAATGGACAAGTAAATATAATGCTGCCTATTCGTGCTTTTGCCAGGTAACATAATTAACAGGGTTAATTAGCAAAGGGGGAGGGTAACGGAATGGTCTCAATTCTTTAATTAATTGATGTCTTGTGTTTGTTTAATAATAGTTTCCGAAGTGAGGCCTAAAAGTTGGTGCAGAAATAAGGCTGACAGAGCTGCTGACACGAAAGCTTGTCCAGCGTGATTTCTTGCACATGCGCCGCTGTGAAGAATCTTGCTGCAAAGTCGTTATGAAATAAAGAGCGATTCCTTTGACGTGTTGAGCGTGTTCACGGAGGCCAGCCAAGGACAGCATTTTTGATATGCCTGCCAAGGTTAGGAAGCAAACGTCCTAGGCTCGAGTAAAGTATAATTCTTGAGGAAATAGAGGATGTGGAGATGAAAGACAATGGGCCTTATATAAAGCCTGGATTTTGGTCAAGAGTCGAATGACCTAATGAATTTTATCGTGGACTGACACGGGACAGCCAATGAATAGCTTGGATTCCTATGAAAGAATGTAAAATGTAAAAAGTTTAGCTAGAGAGAAAGGTATACATTATGACACCATGAGTAGGTAAAAATCTCTTACTTTCCGATTTCTGAGTGGTGTGTTATGCGGATGGACCTTTGCCGCATGTAAGGACAGCAGACTTTTAATGATTTATTCTTTTCTAGGTAAAGTCAGATTGAGACAGGGAAAATAGATTCAGGGAATGGAAACCGTTATTTTGCTAAATTCTTCATGTTTCTGAGCTTGGTTTGAAATGTCAGTTCTAATTTTCATTTCCTTATTAAAATGCTGCTTTTGTAATTGTTTATAAAATAAAGATTCTAAAACGTAAAATGCTCTTTCTTTATGAAAATGAAGTAAATAAAATTAGATTTTAAATGACAAGCTAGTCTTGTTTATTCATGGTCTAGTTTCCATTAGTTGATCCATCAACCTTAGTGGTTTGATTTCTAGTTAAAATTGGTTTTAAATCATGATAATGAAGAATAAACTTCAGTTGTACATATTAGTGTAAATGTTATGTGAATAGAATATAAATCAAATCACTTGATTACGTTGCTCAAAAAATTGTTTCATTGGTGTTATGGTCCTGTATAAGAGTTTAAAGGTATAGTGAGTATTGAGGTGATAGATAGTGTTTGTGAGATAGTTTTTCAATCGGAGCGCTGGATCAGGTGGACTGCTCCTTGTCCCTTGTGTGATCGAGTTGGAGATTTCTTCTGTGTCGAAATCTGTTTGTAGAGAAGGAGCACGCACTCTTAAAGAAATATAAGCATTTGCAATGCAATAGGTCTCGCATTTACGTGAGTTTAAGCTATTGGCATTGTAAATGACAATGCCTTTTATTTATGTTATAAAAACAAAAATAAAAGGCATTGCCATTTGCACTGTCAATAGCTCAAACTCGTGTAAATGCGAGACCTATTGCATTGCAAATGCTTGTTCTATTTCTGTTTTTCCTTGGATGGCTGGTGCTGTTCCACAGATTGTTGCTGTTAGACGGGGAACCTGAGGGTCGGCCGAGCAAGGGGGAGAGGCCTCCTGGCGAGGACCCTCTCCTTAGATCGTACGGACGAGCAACTACCCCCCCACAGATGGACGCCACACAAAGATAGGTTCTGCACACTTTTATCGGTATTCTTAGGCAGGTTATACTTAACGATACAGCAGGAGCAGGATACTGTGATCCCTTCAATTCTAGTCTCTGGGGGAAGGGGGTAGCGGGACAGACTCGGTACCGGTCTGGTACAGGGGTATCTGGCGTACAGCTCTCAATCCTCGAGCTGGAGGGTTCTCTGATAGGGGCCGCGGCAGCGCCAGCAGGCCTTCAAGGATGGTTCACGAAGATGAGCCGCGGCAGCGCCAGCAGGCCTTCAAAGATGGTTCACGAAGATGAGCCGCGGCAGCGCCAGCAGGCCTCCAAAGATGGTTCACGAAGATGAGCCGCGGCAGCGCCAGCAGGCCTCCAAAGATGGTTCACGAAGATGAGCCGCGGCAGCGCCAGCAGGCCTTCAAAGATGGTTCACGAAGATGAGCCGCGGCAGCGCCAGCAGGCCTTCAAAGATGGTTCACGAAGATGAGCCGCGCCAGCGCCAGCAGGCCTTCAAAGATGGTTCACGAAGATGAGCCGCGGCAGCGCCAGCAGGCCTTCAAAGATGGTTCACGAAGATGAGCCGCGGCAGCGCCAGCAGGCCTTCAAAGATGGTTCACGAAGATGAGCCGCGGCAGCGCCAGCAGGCCTTCAAAGAGGGTTCACGAAGAGGAGCCGCGGCAGCGCCAACAGGCCTCCAAGGATGAGTTCGTCTCAGGGTCTCTTGACTCCAGGATACAACTGGCTTCCTGCTCTGGAGCTGCCCCAGTTATAGGTCTGGCGCCCTTTGATGTCCGGACCCACGCACTTGGAGGTCGGGGGGTCCAGGATGAGGGAGTCCAGACACCCAGCAGGGGGGTGGAGCCAGCGCCCAGGGAGGCCGGGGGCGATCGAAACCAGGCGGATGGGAGCCATCGACACTCCCTTTCCTATTGACTCGCCAAGTGGTCTCTTTACCCCCTGGGTGGAGAGTGGTGCCTCGGTGTCGGGCTTGACTGGGCCTGAGGCTGAGGTCGACCCGGGGCCACGAGGCCTGGTCGTGGAGGGTCCAAGATGGCGGCTTGGCCGGGGACGGTGGTCCAGGAAAAGGGGGTCTGGGCCAGCCGAGAAGGTTGCGGATGCGAGTCTGAGTTCCGCCGCGGAAGAGCTGGGGGGTGACCCGGAGGGCTGAAGGTGCGGCTCTTGTCCGGGGAACAGGGGTAGCGGTAGTCCGGGACCCGCCATGCGGGAGGGGTCGGACCACGCCACGAGGCCGGTCCAACATGCGTCCCCCCCAGCTGAAGGCAGGGAGAGTCACACATCCTCTTGGGTAATCTCCTCGCCGAAGGCGGAAGAAGTGGGACAGGCCGTCCGCGTTGGCGTGGTCGTAGCCTGGGCGATGCTCCACAGTGAAGTCCATCCCTTGCAGGGAGATGGACCAACGCAACAGCTTCGGATTCTCTCCCCGCATCTGCATCAGCCATTGCAGTGGTCGGTGGTCTGTTTGCACCCGGAAGTGGGTACTGAAGAGATAGTGCCGGAGCTTCTTGAGGGCCCACACCACGGCGAAGGCCTCTCGCTCTATGGTGCTCCAGCGCTGTTCTCGGGCCAGCAGGCGTCGGCTGATGAAGGGTACTGGCTGGTCAACTCCCTCTGCATTGATTTGGGAGAGAACGGCCCCAACACCGTGATCGGAGGCATCGGTCTGTACTATGAATTCCCGGCTGTAGTCGGGGGCTTGGAGCACTGGGGCGGTGGACATTGCTGTCTTGAGGGTCTCAAAGGCGGCCTGACACTCAGGGGTCCTGTGTACCTTTGGTGGGTGCTTCTTTGACGTGAGTTCTGTGAGGGGCCCCACAATGCTGCCATAGTCCTTCACGAAGCGCCGATAGTATCCGGTGAGCCCCAGGAAGGCGCCGACCTCTGTTTGGGTGACCGGAGGCTCCCAGGCCCGGATGGCGGCGATCTTGGGTTGGAGAGGGGCCACCTGGCCACTTCCCACCTGGTGCCCCAGGTAGGTCACGGACCCTAGGCCGATTTGGCACTTGCTGGCCTTGATTGTTAGTCCTGCCCGCCGGAGGGCGGTCAAGACCTCCCGGAGGTGTTGGAGGTGTTCCGCCCAGTGGCGACTGTACACGGCAATATCGTCCAGATAGGCGGCACTGAACTCCTCGAGCCCCGCCAACACCTTGTTCACGAGTCTCTGGAAGGTGGCGGGGGCGTTTTTCATTCCGAAGGGCATCACCTTGAAGTGGTAGTGGCCATCCGGGGTGGAGAAGGCGGATCGCTCCTGGGCGCCCGGGGTGAGGCCGATCTGCCAATAGCCCGCAGTCAGGTCAATGGTGCTCAGGTAGCGGGCGGCCCCCAGGCGGTCGATCAGCTCATCAGCCCGGGGGATGGGGTGAGCGTCTGTTCGGGTGACGGCGTTCAAGCCCCGGTAGTCCACACAAAATCTGAGTTCTGGGGCGACGCCAGGGGCAGCGGCCTTGGGGACCAGCACGACCGGACTGGCCCAGGGGCTGTCGGAGTGCTCGATTACTCCTAGAACCAGCATCTTGGATACCTCCGACTGGATGCAGGCGCATACCCGATCGGGAATTCTGTAGGCCCTGTGCCGGATAGGGGACTATCCCCGGTGTCGACATCGTGGAGGCACCAGGAGGTGACCCCGGGTGTGAGGGAGAATAGATCGTCGAATTGCCGCAACAAGTCTTGGCAGCTGTGACGTTGTGCTGGGGTCAGGGTGGAAGAGAGGTTGACTCCTTCCACGGAGCCGTCTTGTTCTAGGGTCTTCAGGAGGTCGGGGAGGGGCTCGGAGTCCTCTTCAGCCCCACTGTCGGTAGCCATCAGGAGGCTAAGTTCTGAGCGCACAAAGTGAGGCTTAAGTCTGTTGGCATGGAGGACCCGGAGGGGGTTCCTAGGGGACTCCGGGGACTCCAGGTCCATTAGGTAGGTGACGGGGCCCTTGCGTTCCACCACCTTGAAGAGTCCGGTCCATTTGTCCTGGAGGGCACAAGGTTCGACCGGGGACATGACCCAGACCTGTTGTCCCGGCTCGAACTCAATGGACGAGGCGTTTTGATCGTACCAGCATTTCATGTCCTCTTGGCTGGCTTCGAGGTTGGCCTTAGCGAGTTCCCTGAACCGCCGAGTCTGGTTCCGGAGGGTCAAGAGGTACCTGTACACATCAGGGGGAGCCTTTTGGGGGGTCACCTCCCATTCTTCCTTGACCAGACTTAGGGGACCCCGGACGGGGTGCCCATACAGGAGCTCGAAGGGGCTGAATCCCAGGGACTTCTGTGGGACCTCCCGGTAGGCAAACAGGAGGCAGGGTAGCAGCACGTCCCATTGGCGTCGTAGGGGCTCTTCCAGGCCCATGATCATACCCTTAAGGGTGCGATTGAATCGTTCCACTAGTCCATTTCCTTGCGGGTGGTAGGGGGTCGTAAATTTGTAGGTGACCCCACACTGTTGCCATAGGGACGTCATATATCGGGAGATAAAGTTTGTGCCCCGATCGACTTCTCGGGGGAAGCCCACCCGCGAGAAGATCCCCATCAGGGCTCGGCCCACCACGGGCGCTGTCACGGTCCGGAGAGGTATGGCTTCGGGATAGCGGGTGGCATGGTCCACTAGGACGAGTATGAACCGGTGACCTTGCGCTGTCCGGGGCTCCAGGGGCCCCACAATGTCGATCCCCACCCGCTCAAAGGGAGTGGTGACGATTGGAAAGGGTTGCAGGGGGACTTTTAGTTTTCGGCCGCTCTTCCCGCTGGCCTGGCAGGTGGGGCAGGCCCGGCAGTGGTTTTTCACATCGTTCCTCATCTTGGGCCAGTAGAAATGGGTCACCAGGCGGCTGTAAGTTTTGTCCTGCCCCAGGTGCCCGGCGAGAGGCACATCGTGAGCCAGGTTCAGGAGGAAGTCTCTGAATCGGAGGGGGACTACCAGCACCCGGCTGGCCCCTAGTTCGGCAATCTTCTGCTCACTGTAGAGGAGCTCATTGTCCCAATAGATCCAGTGGGCCCCCGAGGCATCCCCTGCGCTCTGGGCTGCGGCTTGCTGTCGGAGCCCCTCGAGGGAGGGACACGTTTTTTGTTCTTGGCGGAACTGTTCCTGAGTGGGGCCACCTTCCTGGCGCCACTTGGCCAGCTCCGGGATGTCGCGGAGTGGGTCAGGTTCTTCGTTGTTGGGCCCCGGTGGACCGGGTTCAGGGGTTGTGTCTTCAGCGACGACAGGCGGTGGAGGTTCGGGCCACTCGGGTTCTTCAGTGGAGGGGATGGCGCGGGCGGCCATGGATCGGGTCGTCGCACAGACCCATTCAGGAAGGCCAAGCATCCCCAGGTGCTCTCTTCATTCAACGGCGGCCCAGGGGGAGCTCTCGAGATCGTTCCCCAGGAGACAGTCTACGGGGGCATCGTCTCGGACGGTCACTTTCAGCATGCCCGACACTCCCCCCCATTCGAAGGGGACGCGGGCCATCTGGCACATGCTCTCAGAGTTGTCCGCAGACCGTACTGGACACAGTACGTTGGGCAAGATTTGATCGGGGGTCACCAGATGGCAACGGACGGCGGTCACACTGGCTCCCGTGTCGCGGAGGGCTTCGGCCCGGTGTCCATTAATAGTGACCCACTGGCTGTACTTCTGCGTGTTGGCTGGGATGGGGGCCCGCGGGACCATGTCCCTTTCCCCTAGACATACCAGGGACATGGCTGCGGGTTCCCACGCTGTCTGTCTGGTATTGTTCGCACTCTTCGGCTTCTTCTTCACCTTGTTCTCCTCCGAGGGCGACGGCGGTGATCTGGCGGTTCATTGGACCCGTGGCGTTTGCTGACTGGTTTCTCGGGCAGTTGGGGTCATTGGCGTAATGGCCGGGTCGCTGGCATTTGTGGCAGACAAAGTTGGGGCGGAATCCCGGCCGCGTCGGAGGGCTTCCTCTTCCGGCCGGGGACGGGGGGTTGCTAGTGGGGGGCACCGTGGCGGTATCCCTGCCCCGACCCTGGCCTCCTCCTCTTCCTTGCGGACGGTGGGACCCCTGGGAGGCTCTGTTTTGTTCGCCCGGCCAATTCCAGGGGACCCGGGTGCTCTCCCATCGATCCGCTTCAATGGCGAGTTTCCGGGGCTCGGTCAGCTTGCTGTCGAGGAGATGCTGCCTTAGTTCAACGAAACAATTATTGGAGAGGTGCTCCCACACGATGAGATCGACCAATTGTTCGTAGGTGGTGACCTGGCTGCCTTTGATCCACCCCTCTAAGGCTCGGGTGAAAAAGTTCACATATTCCACCCAGGTGGTACCGGGGATTCTTTTACAGTCTCGGAATCGCTGCCGGTACATCTCGGGGGTGAGCCTATAGCGAGTGAGAAGGGCGGCTTTCATGTGCTCGTAGGAGGTCATCTCCGCGTCGGGGAGCTGCAGCAGGGCATCTCTTCCTTCGTTGACGAATCTCCCCCACAACCCGGCTCCCCAGTCTTTTCGCGGGATACGGTGGGAGGTCATGGCTACCTCGTAGGCCTTGAACCATTGCTGGATGTCGTCGTTCCGGTAGTACTCTCGGACGACGTCTTTGGGAATGTGGACCTTGGTGTCCGTAGGGGGAGCGGAGCTCTGGTTCTCGGGGACGCCGAAGTCATTGTTTTGTTTTCGAATCTCTAGTTCTTTTAAACTGCGCTCGTGTTCGTACGCGAGCTTCTTCTCCTCCAGCTCCCTCTGGCTTTTTTTCTCCTCCCGTTCTCCCTGTAGCCGTAAGTGTTCGAGGGCTATCTTTTTTTTCGCTAGTTTCAGTTCCCCATCTAAGCGGAGTCTAGCCAGTTCCAACTCGTGGAGACGGCTCCTCTCCCGTTCTCGGGCCTCCTCGGGAGAGAGGCCCGCTCTTCTCTCTTCTTCGGGGGTTGCAATTGTTTCTGTGGTCTCGATGTTTTCGTTTTGGGGTGGGGACGCTCCCGTCTCCACCCAAGCCTCCAAGGCGTGCTTGAGATCGTCTTTGGTGCTCAGTCCCGTGATAGCGATACCCAAGTCTATACAGAATTGCTTCAATTCCTTGTGACTGTATTCTTCCAGCCGTTCCATCTGGAATTTTGCGGTTGTTCCGGTTTCTTTCGTCGACATGGTTGCCGTGTGTAGTGGGGCGAGTTACTCTCCGTACGATTTGCGTCAGCTCGAATCGCGCCGCTGGCCACCAATGTTAGACGGGGAACCTGAGGGTCGGCCGAGCGAGGGGGAGAGGCCTCCTGGCGAGGGCCCTCTCCTTAGATCGTACGGACGAGCAACTACCCCCCACAGATGGACGCCACACAAAGATAGGTTCTGCACACTTTTATCGGTATTCTTAGGCAGGTTATACTTAACGATGCAGCAGGAGCAGGATACTGTGATCCCTTCAATTCTAGTCTCTGGGGGAAGGGGGTAGCGGGACAGTCTCGGTACCGGTCTGGTACAGGGGTATCTGGCGTACAGCTCTCAATCCTCGAGCTGGAGGGTTCTCTGGTAGGGGCAGCGGCAGCGCCAGCAGGCCTTCAAGGATGGTTCACGAAGATGAGCCGCGGCAGCGCCAGCAGGCCTTCAAAGATGGTTCACAAAGATGAGCCGCGGCAGCGCCAGCAGGCCTCCAAAGATGGTTCACGAAGATGAGCCGCGGCAGCGCCAGCAGGCCTCCAAAAATGGTTCACGAAGATGAGCCGCGGCAGCGCCAGCAGGCCTTCAAAGATGGTTCACGAAGATGAGCCGCGGCAGCGCCAGCAGGCCTTCAAGGATGGTTCACGAAGATGAGCCGCGGCAGCGCCAGCAGGCCTTCAAAGATGGTTCACGAAGATGAGCCGCGGCAGCGCCAGCAGGCCTTCAAAGATGGTTCACGAAGATGAGCCGCGGCAGCGCCAGCAGGCCTTCAAAGAGGGTTCACGAAGAGGAGCCGCGGCAGCGCCAGCAGGCCTCCAAGGATGAGTTCGTCTCAGGGTCTCTCGACTCCAGGATACAACTGGCTTCCTGCTCTGGAGCTGCCCCAGTTATAAGTCTGGCGCCCTTTGATGTCCGGACCCACGCACTTGGAGGTCGGGGGGTCCGGGATGAGGGAGTCCAGACACCCAGCAGGGGGGTGGAGCCAGCGCCCAGGGAGGCCGGGGGCGATCAAAACCAGGCGGATGGGAGCCATCGACACTCCCTTTCCTATTGACTCGCCAAGTGGTCTCTTTACCCCCTGGGTGGAGAGTGGTGCCACGGTGTCTGGCTTGACTGGGCCTGAGGCTGAGGTCGACCCGGGGCCACAAGGCCTGGTCGTGGAGGGTCCAAAATGGCGGATGGGCCGGGGACGGTGGTCCAGGAAAAACTGGGTCCGGGCCAGCCGAAAAGGTTGCGGATGCGAGTCTGAGTTCCGCTGGGGAAGAGCTGGGGGTGACCCGGAGGGCTGAAGGTGCGGCTCTTGTCCGGGGAACAGGGGTTGCGGTAGTCCGGGACCCGCCATGCCGGAGGGGTCGGACCACGCCACGAGGCCTCTTCTGGTGTTCTTTCATACCCAGAGAAGGTGATTGTATTTAGATTACGTATTTTTGTCTTTGTCTCCTCTTTCAGGTGGTTGGAGTCCAAAACAGTACTCCTGTCCGTCCCTTTGGCTTTTGTTTTTGCTACTCATCTGTTAGCTTCCGGTTATTATTTCTCAGACCTATTGTTTCTGTTGTATTGGGCATTACTGTCTAGGTGTTCTACTCTTTTCTCCTTTGCATTTCTCTATTAAGGTTGTTCGCTATTGCAGAGGAGTGTGAAGGAGCCATTATTCAGATTAGGCTTGTACCTTGTTTTTCTGAATCTGCTGTTTGAACGCAACCAATCAATCATGAGTCTCGTTTTGTTTCTTGTAATGCACCTCTTGTCTGGCCCTACCTAGGGTTGGATGGTTTAACCTAACTGGCTTGGTGGTAGGCCCTTTGGCCAATCTACCTCCATGGTATACTGCTTCGGTATCCGTTCATGAGGTGAGAAATCTGCCTGTAAAAGTATCAATTAAAAGAAAGTTAATTTCTTTGCTAACAATCTTTCTGGTGAATACTCAATCAGCCTGAGGATTTGTGACAGACTTGACTGTTTCTACACTCTAACAAGAGGTTACTGTGTTCACAGTAAGAAACTGAATTGGTTTTGTACAATGCATTCTTCTAAATTCATCAGACTTGCCTCTTCTTGTGAGGTTGTTGGAGGGGGGACAGGAAAAATGGAAAAGAAGTGATGTCAGAGACTGGGTGGCGCCATATATGGCTCTGTGCAAACACAACAGGTGATGGACCGAATGTGGATCAATGTCACACACTCACCCCAGTCCAAAGATCTGGGCCCAAATCCATCGTTATTTTGCACTCCACACCACCCTGGGTTAGACAATGGCGATATGCAAATCAGCTCTGACCCTGTGCCCCATGGGAACAGTCCAGTCCGAACTACAAAAGCCATGTCCTTCCCAGAACGGAATCAAGCATCCGAGGACCGGACCGGTTTCGAGGTAACACCTCTCATCAGCCCGGCTAGCTTGACTCCAGTGGTGTGGAGTGCCTGGGACCCACGTCTGGGCATCCCCAGCGCACTTAGGGCGGAATATGCAAACACAACAGGTGATGGACCGAATGTGGATCAATGTCAAACACTCACCCCAGTCCAAAGATCTGGGCCCAAATCCATCGTTATTTTGCACTCCACACCACCCTGGGTTAGACAATGGCGATATGCAAATCAGCTCTGACCCTGTGCCCCATGGGAACAGTCCAGTCCGAACTACAAAAGCCATGTCCTTCCCAGAACGGAATCAAGCATCCGAGGACCGGACCGGTTTCGAGGTAACACCTCTCATCAGCCCGGCTAGCTTGACTCCAGTGGTGTGGAGTGCCTGGGACCCACGTCTGGGCATCCCCAGCGCACTTAGGGCGGAATATGCAAACACAACAGGTGATGGGCCGAATGTGGATCAATGTCACACACTCACCCCAGTCCAAAGATCTGGGCCCAAATCCATTGTTATTTTGCACTCCACACCACCCTGGGTTACACAATGGCGATATGCAAATCAGCTCTGACCCTGTGCCCCATGGGAACAGTCCAGTCCGAACTACAAAAGCCATGTCCTTCCCAGAATGGAATCAAGCATCCGAGGACCGGACCGGTTTCGAGGTAACACCTCTCATCAGCCCGGCTAGCTTGACTCCAGTGGTGTGGAGTGCTTGGGACCCACGTCTGGGCATCCCCAGCGCACTTCGGGCGGAATATGCAAACACAACAGGTGATGGACCGAATGTGGATCAATGTCACACACTCACCCCAGTCCAAAGATCTGGGCCCAAATCCATCGTTATTTTGCACTCCACACCACCCTAGGTTAGACAATTGTGATATGCAAATCAGCTCTGACCCTGTGCCCCATGGGAACAGTCCAGTCCTAACTACAAAAGCCATGTCCTTCCCAGAACAGAATCAAGCATCCGAGGACCGGACCGGTTTCGAGGTAACACCTCTCATCAGCCTGGCTAGCTTGACTCCAGTGGTGTGGAGTGCCTGGGACCCACGTCTGGGCATCCCCAGCGCACTTAGGGCGGAATATGCAAACACAACAGGTGATGGACCGAATGTGGATCAATGTCACACACTCACCCCAGTCCAAAGATCTGGGCTCAAACCCATTGTTATTTTGCACTCCACACCACCCTGGGTTAGACAATGGCGATATGCAAATCAGCTCTGACCCTGTGCCCCATGGGAACAGTCCAGTCCGAACTACAAAAGCCATGTCCTTCCCAGAACGGAATCAAGCATCCGAGGACCGGACCGGTTTCGAGGTAACACCTCTCATCAGCCCGGCTAGCTTGACTCCAGTGGTGTGGAGTGCCTGGGACCCACGTCTGGGCATCCCCAGCGCACTTAGGGTGGAATATGCAAACACAACAGGTGATGGACCGAATGTGGATCAATGTCACACACTCACCCCAGTCCAAAGATCTGGGCCCAAATCCATCGTTATTTTGCACTCCACACAACCCTGGGTTAGACAATGGCGATATGCAAATCAGCTCTGACCCTGTGCCCCATGGGAACAGTCCAGTCCGAACTACAAAAGCCATGTCCTTCCCAGAACAGAATCAAGCATCCGAGGACCGGACCGGTTTCGAGGTAACACCTCTCATCAGCCCGGCTAGCTTGACTCCAGTGGTGTGGAGTGCCTGGGACCCACGTCTGGGCATCCCCAGCGCACTTAGGGCGGAATATGCAAACACAACAGGTGATGGACCGAATGTGGATCAATGTCACACACTGTTATGTTATGTTATGTTAATAACATTTATTAGGCGCAACAGCTGCCCCAGCGAAGGGGCGTCCTGGCGCCTGATCATGTGCACAACACAACAGATCAGAGCTGAGAAGTGGGAACATTAGATAACAGAGGTGAACAGGTGGGTTTTGATGGCCCGTCTGAAGAGAGTCAGGCTATTGAGGGCACGAATGTGTACAGGGAGGGAATTCCATAGATCCGCCGCCAGAACACGGAAGGAACGACCTCCCATCCTGCTAAGCCTGAACCTAGGCTTGTTCGCCAGATGGTGAGTTTCGGATCTGAGGGACCGCGTGGGGACGTACGAAGAAATAAGGCCAGCCAAGGCCGGGGGAGAAGAAAGCTTCAGAATCTTGAATGTCAGACAGAGAGCCTTAAATTTGATTCTCTGTCTGACCGGAAGCCAGTGCAGAGAGGCCAGGACAGGAGAGACAGAACATCGTCTCGGAAGACCTACAATGGCCCGTGCAGCAGCGTTCTGCACCCTCTGAAGCCTAGTCGCCTCAGCCTGGTTGACTCCAAGGAGCAAGGCACTCCCGTAGTCTATCCGGGAAAGGATAGAGGCCTGAACCACCAGTTGTCGCGTGGGAGGGTCGAAAAATTTGAGGACTGGTCTCAGTCCTCGCAGAATACCATAACAGGTAGCTGCTGTCTTCTTTGTGTGGCTGGTAAAAGAAAGGGTGGAATCCAGCCATACCCCCAGATTTTTTACTTCGGCCACTGGGATGGGCCTCACCCCCAGTTCGAGAGGCCACCACTGGTCTCCCCAGAGTTCCGCCTGCTTCCCTACAATCAGGACTTCGGTTTTCTTGGCATTAAGCTGTAGGCAGTTGTTACGCATCCAGCTAGCCACAGCTATAAGTCCTGCCCGGAATCTGGGCGCAGTCACCTCAGGGTCCCCACTGAGTGTCACCGCCAGCTGCGTGTCGTCGGCATACGATGTCATAGTAAGGCCACATTGCCTGACGACAGCAGCCAGCGGTTTCACATACAAGTTGAATAATGTGGGGCTAAGGGCAGAGCCCTGAGGGACTCCCAGTTCCAAAGAGTGGTACGAGGACTGGCCAGGTGGAATGGCTACTTTAAAAAACCGGTCCGAGAGGAACGAGCGGAACCACTGAAGAGCCTTCCCCACGATACCCACTTCCTCCAGACGCCGCAGCAAAATGTCATGAGACACCGTGTCAAACGCGGCGCTCAGGTCTAACAATAGGAGCGCCGCGGTCTGCCCCGCATCTAGCACTGACCGCAAATGCTCGATCATGAAGAGCAGAGCAGTTTCAGTGCTGTGTTGAGCGCGAAACCCATTTTGACTCTCGTCCAGGATATTATTACGCGAGAGGTGGGCAGACAAAATGGTGTTCACGTGCGCCTCAGTGACCTTGGCGGTCCAGGGCAGGAGGGAGATGGGCCGATAGTTCTCCGGGAGCAAGGGGTCAGAGTTAGATTTCTTCAGAATGGGCTTGACCACAGCTTGCTTCCAGGATGGCGGGACCACGCCCTGACTGAGGGAGAGATTGATCAACTCCAAAATGGGCTCACGACAGAGAGGCGGGAGACAGGTGAAAAACTCCGGCTTCAGCAGGTCTAAGGGGGAGCCAGATTTAATTTTGATGCTCAGAGTGTCGAATACCTCATTAGACATGGCCGGTAAAGTTGACAGGGTTTCGGACACCAAGACCTTTACATCACTAAGAGCATCCCCGGTGCCAGCTGGTGTAAATCCTCGGTAGATTTTCTGCACTTTCTCCACGAAAAAGGATGCCAAGTTTTCACAGTGCGAGTCCGTACAGATTTCTTGCGAGGTGGCCCGTTTCCCCATCAGGTCTTTGAGTACCTTGAAGATTAACTTAGATGGGTTAGGGCTGTTGGAGAACTCAGCTGCATAATATGCGGCCCGGGTTTGACAAATAGCTCTGTGGTAGGACTTAAGCTGGGCAAAGTACAGCGATTTTAACGTGGGATCAAAAGCTTTTCTCCAAGCCCTCTCAGCTTGCCGGCAGGTTCTCTTGAGCTCGGCAAGAGTCTCATTGTACCAAGGGCTACGATTTTTAACGTGACATTTTGTCCAGCGCAGAGGTATGAGAGAGTCGAGGGCAGTAAGAGCCCAGTTGCAGAACTGTTCATAGCCCTGTTCTACATTCTGCAGTTTGCCTAGGGGTTGTGCCTCCAATATCCTGACAAACTCCTCCAGCTTAAGTTTACGCCAATTGCGCTTTAAAATCTGTTTATCTACAGGTTTCAGTTGTGGAGTGTCAAGAGGCCATGACACTTTAACCAGCAGGTGGTCAGTCCAACCCACCACCATCGGGTCAGCTGATCTAGCCCGAACTAAGGTGGTAAAAAAGGGGTCCAATATGTGTCCTCCTATGTGGGTGGGGGAGGTGACTAGTTGGTCAAGTTGCATCGCTTCTAAGTCCGCCAGCAAGGAGCTGATGGAAGGGGATGATAACTGGTCCAGATGTATATTTAAGTCGCCTACTATATTGAAGTTAGCGCAAGTTGCGGCCAAAGAGCTGACCACATCCACAAGGGCAGCCTTGAAGGCAGTGTCATTCCCAGGTGGACGGTAGATAAGCACACCGCTGAAGGTGAATTGATGACTAACCTTTACCTTAAACGATGCGCTTTCACACATAGGAAGGTCCAAAGCCTTCCACTCAACCGGAAAACAAGATTTAGTCGCCATGGCTATACCACCTCCCCTAGTCGAGCGGTTCAAGATAGACACCGTATAGGTAGAGGGGAAAGCCAGGTTAATGATGGCAGTATCCGCGTCCTGTAACCAAGTTTCGGTCAGGAAGATGATATCGGGAAGGTCCTTATCAATCATATCCCGTAGTGACTGATGGTGTTTGACCAAAGATCTTACATTCAAACTCCATATGTTAAGTGCTTGTCCGGTCCATTCCGTATGGCTACCGCGGACAGTCCTGCTAACTGGGCGAACTCCAGTGGGGGAGGCCAGGGAGAAGAAACCACAGGCACAGTCATATGGTCCTGAAAGAGGGGATAAAGGGTCATGATGACAAACACGAAGACTATCTTTTATTGAGATGAGAGCAGCACGATCGTACCTGAGCGCCGCCATGTTAAACAGGCTGATAATTAGGAGGGAAGCCAGAGTCCATGGCCCGCACCCGCTACCTCGATGCGGACGAGCGCAGACGGGCAGGACTCTGGCACGACTCCGGCTAAGCGACGGCGTCCCACTGCGCGTTCCCGCTGCGCGGGAGAGGGCAGCTTTAAATAGGCGCCTCCCTAAACAACTCGAGCGTCGGGACGCTCCAAAATGGCGCCCGCGCTCCAAACACTTACCCCAAGCCAAGATGGCGCCCAGGAATCCAGCCCCAGGGACCCTGACCCGCCAAATGGCGGTGCGAATTCCAAAATTAAGTGAGAGTAAGGGGACAGCCCAGACACAGAGATCGAGTTAAGAACAGGGGATAAAAAACTCAGCACAACCAAAATACACAAAAAGGTAGGTTTAAAAAGCGTAAATATCGCAGCTCGCTAGCAGCGCGACCTGCGCTAATGCAGCAGTGATCAGGGCGATGAGAGCACGAGTCCGCCTTAAATAGGCGCCTCCCTAAACAACTCGAGCGTCGGGACGCTCCAAAATGGCGCCCGCGCTCCAAACACTTACCCCAAGCCAAGATGGCGCCCAGGAATCCAGCCCCAGGGACCCGGACCCGCCAAATGGCGGTGCGAATTCCAAAATTAAGTGAGAGTAAGGGGACAGCCCAGACACAGAGATCGAGTTAAGAACAGGGGATAAAAAACTCAGCACAACCAAAATACACAAAAAGGTAGGTTTAAAAAGCGTAAATATCGCAGCTCGCTAGCAGCGCGACCTGCGCTAATGCAGCAGTGATCAGGGCGATGAGAGCACGAGTCCGCCTTAAATAGGCGCCTCCCTAAACAACTCGAGCGTCGGGACGCTCCAAAATGGCGCCCGCGCTTCAAACACTTACCCCAAGCCAAGATGGCGCCCAGGAATCCAGACCCAGGGACACTCACCCCAGTCCAAGGATCTGGGCCCAAATCCATCGTTATTTTGCACTCCACACCACCCTGGGTTAGACAATGGCGATATGCAAATCAGCTCTGACCCTGTGCCCCATGGGAACAGTCCAGTCCGAACTACAAAAGCCATATCCTTCCCAGAACGGAATCAAGCATCCGAGGACCGGACCGGTTTCGAGGTAACACCTCTCATCAGCCCGGCTAGCTTGACTCCAGTGGTGTGGAGTGCCTGGGACCCACGTCTGGGCATCCCCAGCGCACTTAGGGCGGATTATGCAAACACAACAGGTGATGGACCGAATGTGGATCAATGTCACACACTCACCCCAGTCCAAAGATCTGGGCCCAAATCCATCGTTATTTTGCACTCCACACCACCCTGGGTTAGACAATGGCGATATGCAAATCAGCTCTGACCCTGTGCCCCATGGGAACAGTCCAGTCCGAACTACAAAAGCCATGTCCTTCCCAGAACGGAATCAAGCATCCGAGGACCGGACCGGTTTCGAGGTAACACCTCTCATCAGCCCGGCTAGCTTGACTCCAGTGGTGTGGAGTGCCTGGGACCCACGTCTGGGCATCCCCAGCGCACTTAGGGCAGAATATGCAAACACAACAGGTGATGGACCGAATGTGGATCAATGTCACACACTCACCCCAGTCCAAAGATCTGGGCCCAAATCCATCATTATTTTGCACTCCACACCACCCTGGGTTAGACAATGGCGATATGCAAATCAGCTCTGACCCTGTGCCCCATGGGAACAGTCCAGTCCGAACTACAAAAGCCATGTCCTTCCCAGAACGGAATCAAGCATCCGAGGACCGGACCGGTTTCGAGGTAACACCTCTCATCAGCCCGGCTAGCTTGACTCCAGTGGTGTGGAGTGCCTGGGACCCACGTCTGGGCATCCCCAGCGCACTTAGGGCGGAATATGCAAACACAACAGGTGATGGACCGAATGTGGATCAATGTCACACAAAGTGCAAAAAAAACGATGGATTTGGGCCCAGATCTTTGGACTGGGGTGAGTGTGTGATATTGATCCACATTCGGTCCATCACCTGTTGTGTTTGCATATTCCGCCCTAAGTGCGCTGGGGATGCCCAGACGTGGGTCCCAGGCACTCGACACCACTGGAGTCAAGCTAGCCGGGCTGATGAGAGGTGTTACCTTGAAACCGGTCCGGTCCTCGGATGCTTGATTCCGTTCTGGGAAGGACATGGCTTTTGTAGTTTGGACTGGACTGTTCCCATGGGGCACAGGGTCAGAGCTGATTTGCATATTGCCATTGTCTAACCCAGGGTGGTGTGGAGTGCAAAAAAACGATGGATTTGGGCCCAGATCTTTGGACTGGGGTGAGTGTGTGACATTGATCCACATTCGGTCCATCACCTGTTGTGTTTGCATATTCCGCCCTAAGTGCGCTGGGGATGCCCAGACGTGGGTCCCAGGCACTCCACACCACTGGAGTCAAGCTAGCCGGGCTGATGAGAGGTGTTACCTCGAAACCGGTCCGGTCCTCGGATGCTTGATTCCGTTCTGGGAAGGACATGGCTTTTTTAGTTCGGACTGGACTGTTCCCATGGGGCACAGGGTCAGAGCTGATTTGCATATCGCCATTGTCTAACCCAGGGTGGTGTGGAGTGCAAAAAAACGATGGATTTGGGCCCAGATCTTTGGACTGGGATGAGTGTGTGACATTGATCCACATTCGGTCCATCACCTGTTGTGTTTGCATATTCCGCCCTAAGTGCCCTGGGGATGCCCAGACGTGGGTCCCAGGCACTCCACACCACTGGAGTCAAGCTAGCCGGGCTGATGAGAGGTGTTACCTCGAAACCGGTCCGGTCCTCGGATGCTTGATTCCGTTCTGGGAAGGACATGGCTTTTTTAGTTCGGACTGGACTGTTCCCATGGGGCACAGGGTCAGAGCTGATTTGCATATCGCCATTATCTAACCCAGGGTGGTGTGGAGTGCAAAAAAACGATGGATTTGGGCCCAGATCTTTGGACTGGGATGAGTGTGTGACATTGATCCACATTTGGTCCATCACCTGTTGTGTTTGCATATTCCGCCATAAGTGCGCTGGGGATGCCCAGACGTGGGTCCCAGGCACTCCACACCACTGGAGTCAAGCTAGCCGGGCTGATGAGAGGTGTTACCTCGAAACCGGTCCGGTCCTCGGATGCTTGATTCTGTTCTGGGAAGGACATGGCTTTTGTAGTTCGGACTGGACTGTTCCCATGGGGCACAGGGTCAGAGCTGATTTGCATATCGCCATTGTCTAACCCAGGGTGGTGTGGAGTGCAAAAAAACGATGGATTTGGGCCCAGATCTTTGGACTGGGGTGAGTGTGTGACATTGATCCACATTCGGTCCATCACCTGTTGTGTTTGCATATTCCGCCCTAAGTGCGCTGGGGATGCCCAGACGTGGGTCCCAGGCACTCCACACCACTGGAGTCAAGCTAGCCGGGCTGATGAGAGGTGTTACCTCGAAACCGGTCCGGTCCTCGGATGCTTGATTCCGTTCTGGGAAGGACATGGCTTTTGTAGTTCGGACAGGACTGTTCCCATGGGGCACAGGGTCAGAGCTGATTTGCATATCGCCATTGTCTAACCCAGGGTGGTGTGGAGTGCAAAAAAAACGATGGATTTGGGCCCAGATCTTTGGACTGGGGTGAGTGTGTGACATTGATCCACATTCGGTCCATCACCTGTTTTGTTTGCATATATGGCTCTGTGACATCACTTTTGGGAGGTGCTGGAGTTAAGTTGGAGCCATGGGGCTATCTGTTGGTGCAGAAGAGCTATGTCAAAATATTCCAGTTTAAGCTTGAGACCTGAGGAGATTCATGAGTGGGAAATATGCAAGTAGATAGAGTATTAATCAATACGATTTTTACCAAAAGCTCATAACCATTTCTTTTGCTCCACCTACACACTTTTAAGACAGCAGTAGAGTTGAGAGGATCAAGAAAATACCTCATATACATTTCTGAAAGACTACTCTACACTTGAATCCAGAATGTTGTTGATTTTGGAGCGGATAAATAAAAATATAACAACCTTTAATTAAAAATTTGCCAGGCTTTTGAAATCGGTGATGTAACTAGTGAACATGGTGACACAAAATTGTAAAAACGAACCTAAGAATTAAAAAAGGAGGATGCAGGATGAAATCAGAAAAAAAAATGCGGGAGTGACTGTTGATGGTCCTAGGACAGTCAAAGATACACTGACCAGAGCAATGCATCAATAGAAAATGGCCCTGGATCAGGAAGAGTTTGCTAGACGAGAAAGGAAAAGAAGACCTGATAGGTTTTCTGGCACAATGGATGTCAGGGGAGCTTGGAATCCTGCAGAAAGTAACCTCAGACATTCCCCCTGAGGTCTTGGAATCAGCACCTTAAAGAATTGGAGACGAATGTAAAAACTATTTTCTTGAAATTTAGGGGCATAAAAACAAAGGATTGTTTGCTTGAGACAGACGGAATGAAAGCAAGCTGCAGATGAACTGGAACACATTCTACTTTTTCCCTGAAACAGTCCAGGGCAAAAAATAAGAATGGAGACAAACGGTCTTGCATAAACCAGAATTTGGTGCTCAAAACGACGACCTTCTTTTTACCTATAAAGCTCAGCATATGAGAACCTAGTAAGAGGTACGCATTCTGAAATGTGGAATGTGGGCGGAACCTACGTGTAGCTGTGACAGGAGGGCAGATCCCCTATGCATTGGAAAGGCGATTTGCTTTGAGTTGTCAGTGACAGCAGATGCACTGCATGTCACTCTGGATGTAATATATAAATGCATCACAAGAAGAGGTTTGGACTTTTAGGGTGGTAAAAGATCTTCTCTTTAAAACAGCTGAGAAATGGAAACCTGAGTAATTAAAGGATGTGGGAGCACAGGCCACACCTTCCTTGTCCTGGCCAAGCACCCCTACTCTGTACCATACACCTGGGGCCCCAATCCTTGTGTTCTTTATATAGACCTCCGCCCCTACTCTTCTCCGCCGGCCTATACAACCAATATCTGCACAACTGTATAGATCTTCATATGGCTTAAAATCTATTTACCACACATAGTCGTCATATTCTCCTTCATCAGTAGTCCCTCTCTCTTTCTGATTCTCCTCCAGTGAGAGTTGTACATAGAGATTACTTTACAACACTCAGTAATGTATTTGTAAGAGGTGCCACTAAGCTTAACGTTCCTATCCCAACGACCCAGCTAAAGACTTTAGTCATCTTTGGGACCCTATACCACCATTCTGTTTGGCCACTGCTTCCCTCGGTCCAAGATATCTAGAAGGTGCTATGGAGTTGTTCCTAACTCAAGCCATGGCAGAGGCTGCTCCAGAAGAAATATACAGGTCGCCTGAATCAGACCCTCTTTTCCTGCATGTGGAACCACCTCCTGAGTTTTGTAGTGGCTGCTGCAAGGAAGTATCATCTCACAGTTGGTTGATTTTTTGTTCATGTCAGCAACTACCATGAAGCTGGCAAGTGCCACTGCCCTACTTAGTCCATACAATACGTCCCTGAGGAGACCTGAACAATTTTAATGAGAAACTACCTTATGAAAACAAACAGGATTTTTTAGAGGCACCACAAGAGGTGGGAGAAGGTCTACAATCCGGTTTTTAGTGCTACTGATTATTCAGCTACACCTGTCCTACTGTCATGGCCTGGCACTTCGTTGCTTCTCCTGCTTCTGCCTCAGCCACTTGAAACCTGAGGCTTGACAGGGGATTTTAAACTTTTCTTTCTCTGGAACCACTTTGATGGGGCCATTGCGGAAGACAAATTAGAGAGACTCAAGGCTGAGATGTAGACACTGAAGGATTTGGGGGTTAAAAAAAATTAAGGAATACAGAAAATGTCAATACAAACCTTATGACCAACATTACCAGCAGCATGAGATTCAAGGTGATTGATGGCTGCAACAAAACCACCAACAGCAACAACATAAAAAATGCTAGCAAATTTGAATTACTTTTTTGATATAGACCTCTACAGAGATCTACAATATGTTAAAATAATATATACAAATTATTCAGATCCATAATACCACAATATAAAAAATACTTTGTATACAGAAGAGATTATTATTAACAGTTTAAACATCTCTAAAACAATGGAAGAAACGCTTTAAAAATACAAAAAACCTTATAACAAACAAATTCATCTGGTGGAGCATCTTATTAGCTCAATCAAATCCATAGTTCACGATATATTATATTTATTGAAAAAAGGGTTTTAAAAATCTGGAGCTTGCATCGACCAAGGAACTATTGGGACAGACAAATAGGACATGCACCAAATCTTGAATGCCTCCATTACACAGATCACAGAGTCCGAATTTATCAAATATATCACTCCAAGTTTTTGTTATCTTTCAGTGGTAATGTCCTCAATCTTAACATCAGTGTGCAACGCCTAACCTTATGGTCTAGTGTAAATCTCAGGTATTTTGGGGTCTCTATATACCCCACACTGGCTAGTGAAACCTTATAGTAGGATAACTGTTGACAATTAAGCTTTTCCATTTCATAGCTCAATCTCGGAGTAGATTGTTTCAAAAAGAACTTCAGGAGTGCTGGAGACCAAATGTGTAAATGTTTCATAGAGCATTGAAAGTGCTCCAAAGCAATCTGTAGATTTTCTTTAAAATTATTTTCCCCTGAATAAACATAAAAGCGCTCTCGGTGTACCTACAGGTGCATTCAGTAAGTTATACGCCCATCTGACAAGATTTGCCAGGGCTCTTGTAAATGCACTCACTATCCCTAATTCCAGTCGAATTGCATGAACAATTGTGTAGCTTGACTTGTAGTAGTAAGCACACCTAAGAGTTTTCCCTCTTTTAGGTTTAAAAAGACCCATCTTTTTATGAGAATGTATTCTAAACCACCATTAATATAGAGGTAATCTTTGTTCAATAAATTTCTAGGAGGGCTGATAAATATCGCCTCCCAGTGGATGAATACATTTTTTTTATTGCACTAAGATGGGCTACCATTTTTAATTCAGTCTGTTGAAAATGCGAAGCAGTTCCAATAGACTGGGTGAAAACTCTTCCTAAGTAGGTTTAAGTAACACCAGCTGCTGATGAAAAACTGAACAGTGACTCGTCACTTCCTCCTCTTGCGTTGGCCACTCGCCTATTGGGAAGCATCAGCAATTATCTGGATGTGTAGAAGAAAACAACAGATTGGTGCTGTTCATTGGGAAAAATGTCTGTTCTCTGAAGTTTTGGTAATCTTCTTCTTCAAAGAAGACATCTCAGTCTCATGGAGAGTTACTTCATGAGGAGGTCAGCACCCTTCTGAACTAAAATGCAGCGGAATTGGTCCTTCTGCCATAAAAAGTAAAGGGAGTTTACCCCTGTTACTTTCTTGTTTGAAAGAAGAGCTCAAAGTGGGACTATCATCCCATTCTACATCATGAGAAAACACTTCACTAAATATACACCCAAAATATTACTGACTCTTGTTCTCACAGCCAGGATTCTTACCTTTAATATACATGGTATAAGACCATCGGCTAAGATTAGTTTCCTCAGGGAGGAACTGCCATATTAAAGCCTGACCTGGTTTGTCGTTAAGAGAAAAGGGGTCCCAGTTACGGAGGGGTGCGAGTGATCAAAACCAATTAATTAAACCAAATGAACAAAAATACGTCTATAATGTTTTATTCACAATATAGGAAAAAACAACAAATATAATCTCAAGCATTGCGGTTGCATTAGTGCCCCTGGGGGTAAGGAGGACGTGAAGTCGTGAGGGAGGTGTAGGTAGGGGATAGTGACAATAAAAACACGTATATATCAGACGTTAGTACAAATTCAATGAAAGATATATAACAAAACGGTCACAGTTCAAACCAATAGTTCATAATACACATGCCCCATTGTCCATAATATACAGGAATAGTGGGTAAGGAGAGGCTGTGTCATAAACCGGGAAGTGTGTCGACGTTTCGACCCCAAGTAAGGCAGGAATCAATGAAGTCCTTGCATGAGGGTCTTCATCAGGACGAAGGAAGGGTGGGCTAACAACCTATTTAAAAGAGTAATTGATTCATATTATTATAATGGTCATTAGAGGAAAGTCTTAATCAAAAGAAGGGTTACGGGGTGGACACACCGAGTATTGAAGCATACCTGAATAAATCAGTGCTTCCTGGTCATTGGTCAGGATGGGTCCGATGAGAAGAATTAAATCCTACGGAAGATGCCAACAATGTGTAAAAACTATATTGTGAAACATCATCGTAACGGAAATGATTAAATCAGACTTACTTATTATATTAAATCCGGTATCCCTATATGATAGGGGAGATGGATCCGGACACTGGGCATAGGAGACCACTCTACGTATCTACATAAAAGGGAAAACATATTCAGCCTTGGCCGAGATGTACTCACTTCAGGAAAGAGGTCAGTCAGTGGGGCAGCTTACTGATTAGCGTAGAGAATTTCAAAGTGTCCCTGTTTCAATGGATTACGTCCGCATTAATCAGGAGTCGTAATCTAAGTAGAGGATAAAGAGGGAAGTTGAGAATACTGTGGTGCTTAAAGTCATCAGTATTGAAACTACTGCAAAAGACCACTGATCGGCGTGCTTACCGATGGACGATTAATCCAGCGTCTGTTTCGGGAGCCTCGAGGTGAATGCCGAGCTTCCTGAAACGCTCGTAGTCATGGTAACAAGAATGTCACGTGAGCAATAAATAGGGAAGAAAGACTATACTAGTCTAGGATCGCCGGAGTGTAGGCCATCTGATTTACAGACCAGTGATTAAAAATTGGTATTAGACATAACACTAATGGTGTTGTATAAGTAAAGTGTTGGTCATAATTATCCTTTTCCGTACTAGGGAAAAAACCTAAGGAGGTTAAATATCGAGTGTACCACGTACTACTTGTGGTTAGTCGAAATCACAAAGTAAACAGACCCGAAATCTGTTGTCAATAGGATGTCCCTGTAGTAGTCCAGAAACTTTATGAGAAGGCAAGATTCACACGGCGTACCTATCACATGATGGTAAAAGCCATGTTGTTGAAAGAGGAATTATTAAACCACTGAACAACATAGTAGCAATCAGTTATTATCCAATTCAGAAATTACAATGTCCAACACAAATGTACTGCGTACCTATCACAAGATGGTAAAGGCAGTGTCAGTCGGTCAGCGATGTTAATGAAAGATAGAGGTTGACACATTACATTACCCACCGTAAGTAGATTCACAGGTGTACCTGTCGCAAGACGGTAAAGACCTGAAGTTGTAGATTATCAGTGTATGAATCAAAAAAGTAGGGTAGATTATTATGGCAGAGTTGTCAATTGAGAGAAGGAACTGTCATGTTCATTTAAGCCTGATTGTATGGAGTCAAAGAAAAACATCCATTTTAGTTCACGGATATTCATGATAATGGTGATATTCCCACCCCGGGGTCCCAGAGTGGCTTTCTCAATTACAACCCATTTCAGACTCTCAGGTGGGTGTGTCGCTGATCTAAAGTGGTCCACATTTGGTGCCCCTGCCACTTCACATCTAATTCTGCTCATGTGTTGCAAAATACGTTGCTTAATCTTTTGTTGGGTCTGGCCAATATACACGAGATTGCATGGGCAGACGATGGCATAGATCACGGCTGAGGTATTACAGTTGGTTAGTGTTTTTAGCTGGATTCTGTGTTGGTTATACTGAAATTCTTTAGTCTGTATAGTGGTGTCGCAAGCTTTACAGTGGCCACATTTGTAGTGGCCTATGACTGGTTGAAGATTCCAGAGTGATCTGATGGTGGGTTCCTCCTTGGCGGGAAGAAGAGAGCGCACAACATAGTCCTTGACACTTTTTGATTTTTTGAAGGCATGGAGAGGGTTGCCAGGATGTTTTATGTCATCCGTGATCAGTTGCCAATGACGGTTGACGATTTTCTTAATTTGATTGCTCTTAGTAGAGAATGTAGTAACGCACACAATGCGGTCTGCTTGATTTTTGGTGGAGTCTTTTTCTTTCAGAAGTTCCTCCCGAGGGTAGAACCAGGCTCTTTTGCGGGCTTTGGTGACCAATCTTCTGGGGTATCCACGTGCTTTTAAACGATCAGATAGATCTTCAGATTGTTGTAAATAATGTTCTTTATTGGAACAGTTCCTACGTATGCGTAGGAACTGACCAAAGGGGAGATTATCCCTTAATGCCCGGGGATGGTGACTGTTATACTGGAGTAGGGAATTCCTTTCAGTTGATTTTCTGTAGAGTGTTGTTAGAAGTTGTCCTTGATTGTGGTATATGGTGATGTCTAAAAAGTCTATACTTTGATTGTCAGATTTAGTGGTGAACTGTAGATGGGGTAATTGTTGGTTCAGCCAAGTGTGAAAATTAGTTAATGTTGTTGAATCACCATTCCAGATTATTAGGATGTCGTCGATATAACAAACCCATAGGTGTAGATGGTCTCTGAAGGGATTCTGAATGTTCAGTATTGTACTGTCTTCAAAAGCCGCCATATATAGAATGGCTACATCTGGGGCAAAGGGAGCCCCCATCGCCACTACTTGGGTCTGCAAGAAAAATTCATTTTTGAATGTAAAGAAGTTTTTCGTCATGGCAATCCGTAGTAGAGCTGTAATGAACTCAGTGGGTACTTGCATGGGTGCAGGTCGTTGTTGAAGATATCTAGTAATGACTGCTAAAGCTTCCTCTTGGGGGATGCAAGTATAAAGAGACACCACATCACAAGTGGCCAGTAACTGAATTGAGGGATGGAATGGTAGATTTTCAACCAGATTGATTGTCTGTGAGGTGTCTCTCAAATATGTCTGTGTAGCCTCTGCCAGAGGTTTCAGAAAGAAATCAATGTATCTTCCTAGAGGTTCTAGTATGGATCCACACCCTGACACAATCGGGCGCCCTGGTGGGTCAGTCATGTTTTTATGGATTTTGGGGAGTGTATAGATCGTGGCCAAACGAGGATGTTGTTGGTTAAGGTATTCGAATTCGTTCTTGGATAGAAAACCTTGGTCAAGACCGAGTTGGGTTATTTCTTGAATCTCCAGTGCTATTGTCTGTGACGGATCAGATCTTAGTTTATGGTAGCTGACCCCGTCCATCAGTTGGCGTTGGATTTCAGATTCATATTTTTTGACGTCTTGAATAACAATCGCACCACCCTTATCGGCAGGTTTAATAACAACCTCTGTATTCTTGGCAAGTGATTGAAGGGCAGCTCTTTCAATTCTGCTGGTATTGTATTTGGTATAGGTTTTCTCAAGCAATGTTGTATTCACATCTCTCCAGACCACTGCTTCATATGCCAGGATTTTGTTGGTCATAGTGCACGAAGGCGGAACGAAGGTGGAAGCGATCCTCAGGCCGGTGTTGGAGGGATTCTGGTATGGTCCAGCGTTCCTGAAGAAATACTTGAGCCTCACTTTTCTGAAAAATTTAAAAAGTTCAGTGCGGACTGTGAAAGGGTCTGGTCTGTTCGTAGGGACATATGATAGCCCTTTACTCAGCGCGCATTGTTCTTGTTCATTCAAAGTGTATTGAGAGATGTTGACTATGGGATTCGTGGTAGATGTGTCAGTTACCAGCGATATGTCTTGTTGCGTGTGGTTCTCTCTCCATGTTGTTCTTGTTGGAAATGAACCTGTTTTTGTGCTTGGCCGCGTCCGGCTTCCCAGTTGGTGTTGTTCTGGTTCTGTCCGCGTGTTTGACCTTTGTTGGAGTAGCTCCCTCTCCCTCTCGGAGGTCGCCATGGTCCGGGACGATGTCCTAAAAAAGGTGCGTAATGAGGTGACTGATATCCGTAGTCTTGATAGTTGTAAGGACGACTAGGGCCCGCAAATTCCTGCTCGCCTTCAGAGCTGTAGGAGGAGTCGGAAAAGGTGGTGTAATTCCTTCTGCCCCGGAAGGTTCCTCGTCCTCTGTTGGTAAAACGACCCTGTTGATCCTGCGTGTAATAGTCGTCATGAAGATAAGGGTATGTTTTCTTTTTATCGTATAGCCTGATGTCTCTGGCAAGTTTTTCTAGTTTCCGGTTCTGGGTGGTGAGATCAAAGTCTTTTAATGTAGCTTCCAAGTTGTTAGGGGTTTCTTTTGCACCAGCGAGATTGGCATCCGCAGCAATCTCAGCTCTGAGTATCTTGATTTCGCTAGTAAGTAATTGGATCTGCTCGGCAGCTGTCTCTATACCAAGCACCATCCAATGGCGAGAGCAGTTGTTCGATATATGGCTGAACCCTTCCCTAAATTTGGGAACTTCGACAAAGATAGCTGGTTCAATCTTTATCTGTAGGCCAATGGGAATAATGTTCTCTTTAAGGTATTTAGTGAGTAGATGTCCGTGCCAGCGGGTACGGATCAATTTCTTTTCTAATCGTTCCAAACGTTGGATTTTATCTTTTAGACTGAAGTCTATGGTAGGTAAGTCAGTGGATAAAAAAATATTATCAGGATTCTCGAGGAGCTTGTCTATATAATCCTCAGAATAGGAGAGTAGTTCACGTTCGACCATGGTGTGTAATTGCTCTGGGATGTAGAATTGAATTCTAAGGGAAGAACCTCGCAGACAGTGTCTGCACGAAGTATAGTATCAGGGAGAAGGGTTAACCCAAATAAGTCACTGGGACCTGGGTGTACAGCATTAAGAGAAAAGGGGTCCCAGTTACGGAGGGGTGCGAGTGATCACAACCAATTAATTAAACCAAATGAACAAAAATACGTCTATAATGTTTTATTCACATTATAGGAAAAAACAACAAATATAATCTCAAGCATTGCGGTTGCATTAGTGCCCCTGGGGGTAAGGAGGACGTGAAGTCGTGAGGGAGGTGTAGGTAGGGGATAGTGACAATAAAAACACGTATATATCAGACGTTAGTACAAATTCAATGAAAGATATAAAACAAAACGGTCACAGTTCAAACCAATAGTTCATAATACACATGCCCCATTGTCCATAATATACAGGAATAGTGGGTAAGGAGAGGCTGTGTCATAAACCGGGGAGTGTGTCGACGTTTCGACCCCAAGTAAGGCAGGAATCAATGAAGTCCTTGCATGAGGGTCTTCATCAGGACGAAGGAAGGGTGGGGCTAACAACCTATTTAAAAGAGTAATTGATTTATATTATTATAATGGTCATTAGAGGAAAGTCTTAATCAAAAGAAGGGTTACGGGGTGGACACACCGAGTATTGAAGCATACCTGAATAAATCAGTGCTTCCTGGTCATTGGTCAGGATGGGTCCGATGAGAAGAATTCAATCCTACGGAAGATGCCAACAATGTGTAAAAACTATATTGTGAAACATCATCGTAACGGAAATGATTAAATCAGACTTACTTATTATATTAAATCCGGTATCCCGATATGATAGGGGAGATGGATCCGGACACTGGGCATAGGAGACCACTCTACGTATCTACATAAAAGGGAAAACATATTCAGCCTTGGCCGAGATGTACTCACTTCAGGAAAGAGGTCAGTCAGTGGGGCAGCTTACCGATTAGCGTAGAGAATTTCAAAGTGTCCCCGTTTCAATGGATTACGTCCGCATTAATCAGGAGTCGTAATCTAAGTAGAGGATAAAGAGGGAAGTTGAGAATACTGTGGTGCTTAAAGTCATCAGTATTGAAACTACTGCAAAAGACCACTGATCGGCGTGCTTACCGATGGACGATTAATCCAGCGTCTGTTTCGGGAGCCTCGAGGTGAATGCCGAGCTTCCTGAAACGCTCGTAGTCATGGTAACAAGAATGTCACGTGAGCAATAAATAGGGAAGAAAGACTATACTAGTCTAGGATCGCCGGAGTGTAGGCCATCTGATTTACAGACCAGTGATTAAAAATTGGTATTAGACATAACACTAATGGTGTTGTATAAGTAAAGTGTTGGTCTGCAGGAGACTCATTTAACTATCTCAGAGTCCAGCAATGTTGGCAGTTTAGGATACAAGATGTTAGTGCTATCTGGTACTCACTCTGCTAAGCATGGGGTTGCACTGTTGGCACGTAAGATTGTGTGATGCATCATGGACAGGTGAAGCAGCAGCCTCTGCATTCTATCATGGCTTACAAGAGAACATTAAAGGTAAATTATCCATGGTCCTTATCAACCTACTAATACTGCTGCTCTGATTAATTTGACACATCAGATTGAAGTTGTAAGGAAAAGTCTCTTTTTGCATGATCGCCTCCAATGTTTTCAACTGATGCTGCCGGTTTTTAACCTCTGAGAATGCACTGAGGCCTGCTAACCGGCCTCAGTGCCAGTGCTCTGCCCGTTAAAAGTGTAATGTATGATTGGCCTATACCCAATTGGCATACTTTTACTTACATATAAGTCCTTATTATATAGTACCAGGGGTACCCAGGGCCTGTAAGTTAGCGTCCAACCAGGGCTGTTGCACTTATTGTGGACCCTTGATGTTACAAAATGAAAATGTGTCACCCAGCTTCGCCAATGTAGACTGGCAGAGCAGTTTTAAACTGCTAACTTGACTTTGGCATTTAACCTGATGGAAAAGCCCAAACCTCCATTTTTAATATACATCAATCACTCCTACAGCAGGTCTATCGAGCCCTAAAGCAGGGTGCCTTATATTAAAAAGTAGAACATATATTTGTATGTGTCCTAACAGTAAAACCCCAAAATTGTCAGTTTTACTCTGGAAAGGCAAGTAGCCCTATTGGCATGTACAAGGTTACACGCTAACAACTCAGTTTTGCTAACTTTTGAATGGAACTGCAAAAAGTTGGACATCAAATGAATCATCACATCAAACCAGACGATGCGGAAGTTGAATTTAATGTAACTTCCAAGCAAAGGCAACTTTGAGAAAGTTGCCACCTTGTTTCCCACGTTTCTAGTGGCCAGTCACAGATGCTAGCCACAAGACAGTCTTCTCCTCTCCTGGGGAGAATTGTGAACGACTCCATGGAGTGGGAACAATATAGGTCTCCTGTTGGAAAAGATTTCACCTCTCCCTGGCAGGTAGCCACACTGGGCAAATGGTGACACATATGAGGGGGCGTCTCTTTTCTTTAGGTAGACGTGTTGGCATCAGGGACAGGGAGGGGATAAACGTTGTCAGAACAGTTTTTTCCGTGGGTGTATAGTACTCAGGTAGCCACATGCTAGGATGGGCTATTCAACTTCTAACACTGAGAGAGGGGTTCTGCCATCTTGGGAGTGGTCAAAATAGTGCACTCTGGGATAGCTAGATACCACCCTTTGCAGGAAGTTGTCACCATGCAGGAAAGGACCTGGTCTCCCTTTGGCTAGTAACCGCCACATCTCCAGAGGACACTTTCTGGGCATAAATATGGCACCCCGACCTTACATCACATCTGGATTGGAGAGAGGACGGAAGAAGTACTATCCTGTTGTTCTATGGACTTGGCAAGATAGGCTGCACCAACCGCTGGACTGCACCTGCTGATTCTTAGACAAGCAAAGAGGGGAGTATGCTTGTGGTGTCTGGCTAGTGCAAAGGTCACTTCCGAGCTCCAGACAGAAGAGGTGAACTCCAAGAGTTAGTTGGCTGAATTCCTGTTACAGCACCTGGGCCACAAAAGCTGATGAAGCCATTCTGGCAAGTCAGTAGCCACATTCCATTGATCGCCAGTGACCGTCCACATGTAGCCTGGAAGACCGAGCCCCGACTCTCAAAAGTTGCACCGAGTCTTTTGGGCCTGATAGAGGCGTCGGAGTGCAGTTTGGTCATCCAAGATGGACACTAGCCTCCACCAAAGGGAACTACTAGTTTTGCTGTGCCCAGAGATCATTAGTCCTGTGGCAACTGGACTTTAGCTGGACCAAAGAGAATTTTGTGGGAAATAGACTTGTGTGGCCAAAAGTGCCTCACCAAGCCTGTGGACTGAGGAATAACCCACACTGCATCCTCAGCATCCTGTATTCATTGCATCAGAACCACTCCATTAAAAGTCTATGACGGTTCACCCCATCAGAGCCTGGAACAGGGCACTGCCTTAGTGAAAATGTGGCTGTCCTACTACTCCTTTTTTGGCCCCCTGACCTTCTCCATGTCGGAGCTGGTTGCTTAACGTGGGCAGGCAGTAGCCAAACACAAATCGTTAATAGTTTTTCAAAGCTTTCAAACTTTGTAGTTACCAATGTTTGTTGGAATTTTGTAGTGATTTAACATTTATTTAAAAGTCCATATCTCCTTAACCCTCTGGTGGATTTTGTTTATCTTGGTGGCTGCAATTCCATAAACATAAGATCTATTTTTATAAATTGGTGTCGGATTTCTTTCATGTAAAGTGATTTTTTCATTTCAATGTTATGGTACTTCTAAGTGCTTTACACTTGTTCCTTTTTCTAGGCCTGACTGCTTGAAGCCACAGCTACCCAGGGTTCAGCAAAAGGTTTTACAAATCAATCAATCAATCAATCAATCATAGCATTTATATAGCGCGCTACTCACCCGGAGGGTCTCAAGGCGCTTGGGGAGGGGGGGTCCGCTACTGCTCGAACAGCCAGGTTTTGAGCTGCTTCCTGAAGGCGAGGTGGTCTTGGGTCTGGCGGAGTTGGGTCGGGAGGGAGTTCCACGTCTTGGCGGCGAGGTAAGAGAAGAACTTTCCTCCTGTGGTGGCTCTTCGGATGCGGGGGACGGCGGTGAGGGCGTGGTTGGTTGATCGAAGCGGGAGTGTAGAAGTTGAGGAGGTTGTTGAGGTATCTTGGGCCTTGGTTGTGTAGGACTTTGTGTGCGTGGGTGAGGAGTCGGAACGTGATTCTCTTGTTGACCGGGAGCCAGTGCAGGTCTCTCAGGTGTCCGGAGATGTGGCCGTGTCGGGGGAAGTCCAGGATGAGTCTTGCTGAGGCGTTCTGGATTCGCTGGAGTCTCTTCTGGAGTTTGACAGTGGTTCCGGCGTAGAGGGAGTTGCCGTAGTCCAGTCGGCTGGTGACGAGGGCCTGGGTGACCGTCTTCCTGGTCTCGGTGGGGATCCACCGGAAGATCTTACGTAGCATGCGCAGGATGTTGAAGCATGACAAGGAGACGGCGTTGACTTGTCTGGTCATGGAGAGGGAGGAGTCCAGGATGAAGCCCAGGTTGCCTGCGTGGTCTGTTGGTTTGGGTGCGCTGCCCAGGGCAGGGGGCCACCAGGAGTCGTCCCAGGCGGAGGGCGAAGATTCTAGGATGAGGACTTCCGTCTTGTCTGAGTTCAGTTTCAGGCGGCTGTTCTTCATCCATTCGGCTACGTTTTTCATCCCCTCGTGTAGGTTGGCTCTGGTGGTGGCGGGGTTGTTGGGAGGGAGAGGATCAGCTGGGTGTCGTCGGCGTAAGAGATGATGTTGAGGTTGTGTTGGCGTGCGATGGCCGCAAGGGGGCTCATGTAGACATTGAAGAGGGTGGGGCTGAGCGAGGAGCCTTGATGAACGCCGCAGATGACTTCGGTGGCTTCTGATCTGAACGGGGGAGGCGGACTCTCTGTGTCCTTCCGGCGAGGAAGGAGATGATCCATTCTAGTGCCTTCTCTTGGATTCCGACGTTGAGCCTTTTTGATCTTTAAGAGATGACATGGTACTTGGACGCTCACCGCTAATGAGAAAAGGTAGACTTATCTAAGATCTGGGAATTCAAACATAGCACTTTTGTTTAGAATAGACATACCATGGCCCTCATCCTATTGGACCTGAGTGCAGCATTCGACACTGTAGCGCACGACAACTTGCTACAGTGTCTGAATAACGGAGGAATATCCGAAGCTGCACTCCAATGGCTACAATCCTTCCTGACAGGGAGAAGCTTCCAGGTTCGCCAAGGCGACCACTACTCGAGAGACATAGGTTTGGGACAGGGCGTTCCTCAGGGTTCGTCCCTGAGCCCAACCTTGTTTAATCTCTATGTCTCTCCAGTGGCTTCAATTGCCGTGAGTCACGGATTGAGCATCGTGTCATACGCTGATGACACGCAGCTGGCTATCTCCCTATCGCGTGCACCCGGTCTTGCGATGGACAATTTCAGGGATTGCATGCAAGAACTTGCAACCTGGATGTCCACCAACTGCCTTAAATTAAACGGCAACAAGACCGAGGTGCTCGTGGTGGGGAGGAACCCATCTGCTTGGTCATCGGCGTGGTGGCCTCCATGCCTGGGTGAGGCTCCCATACCCAGCCAGGGAGTTAAAAACCTTGGTGTATGGCTCGACGCTGACCTATCTTTTGGACCCCAAATAGACCGAGTTGCAGGTGTCTGTTTTAGCATCTTAAAAACCATAAGGAAGGTCCTTGACCTCCTTCCCATGTCAGCACGGAGAACACTGGTACATGCCCTTGTGACATCACGCCTAGACTATGGCAACCTACTTTACCTGGGTACCACCTGCAAAGCTATGAATCGCCTTCAGGTAATACAGAACGCGGCAGCCCGTCTCATCCTAAAAATCCCTAAACGATCAGACACCAAAGCCGCTCTCAAAACCCTCCACTGGCTGCCAGTAAAAAGCAGAGTGGAATTCAAAGCCCTCTGTACCTGTCACCGCATCCTGGCTAAAAAATCACCTATCCCACTCCAGAACTTAGTGACAAGGTATACACCAGCACGCGATCTGCGCTCCTCATATGGGGGCCTACTCCAGGTTCCTAGAGTCAGAAGGGCCCGTATGGGCGGACGCTCCTTCTGCTATCTGGCAGCAAAAAGCTGGAATTCCCTCCCTCTCCATCTCCGCCTTGATTCAACTGAATCCAGCTTCCCCAAGAATCTAAAAACATACCTGTTCTCCAGATAACTGATCACTGGTCTGCAAACCTCGCACAGTGTTCTTCAGATGTAGCGCGGGGACACGCTTCTGCGTAACCAAGCGCTTTATAAGCCACCCTTATTATTATTATTATAATTACGGTCAAATGATTTTGGGAAATGGTTTTTGGCCATTCACCCCTAATGAGAAAAGTACACTTAATATAAGATCTAGAAGATCAAACATGGTGTTCCTGTCTAGAGTTATGGTCATAAGACTTTAGGGTATGGTAAATCTTTTGCCAGGGAATTATTGTAAACCATTCTTCATTAAATTTATGGGTGTAGTATAGGCATTTTTTTCTTTGTGACAATTAGTTGTACATGTATTAAGCTTTCCATAGGGTGATTTTATCATGTACTTTGTACTTTTCGATTATTGATTAATAATCAAATAAACTAGTCCTGGCCCCATGATATACCTTTGTAAAATAAATTGATGTCCATAGATTTTCGTTTTTGATTTGTGTGTTTGTATGATTAGAGAAGTAATTTAGTTTAGGCAGACATTGCTGATCTGGCCCACATTTTACTGGACGACATTTAAAAAAAAGGCAGATGTATTGCAGCGACAATGTAATATTTCAGGAACTATGAAACCTTTATACTTCATTTTGGTGTCAAAACATGGGTTTTGAGGGTCACAAAGAATAATAGAGACACAAAATAACTTCTCAAAGCAACCCTTCTGCCATTTTCCAAAATGGTGTCTCTATAATGATTTGTTTTAGCCATCATATTGGTAATTTATTTTAAAAACGTTTTTGTTTCAGTCTTTCTGTTGATTCAAATTCATAAACATGAGCGAAGCAGGTGGTACAGAGTTTCTTTACCTCCTGACAGAGTGTTGCTAATTACAAAATCTGATGACTCCTTCAACAAAGAAGAATGTGTCATATGCCAAACTAATCCGAAAGAAAAGTTAACATCACCTGCGGATGGACAGCAGAGAGTTCGAGATGCTGCAGAAATACGGCAAGATGAAGTTCACAAAAGATTGAAACTGATGGTTGAAGAGGATCAAATATTGTATCATTGTAACAACAAGTGCGATAATGTAAAAAAAAAACTGGAAGATATTTTTCAAAACATTGCAGAAACCAGTAAATCACAACAAGAATCAGGGTCTTCTGAGAAAGCGATGACCGTCAAACTCAATGCCATCCGCTTAGAAGATCGATGGTTACCATTCTTCCACCTCCAACAACTGATCAGAAAGCACAGGATCTTCAACATGTTATCTTTGATTTAGCCACAGCAAGGGCCAAAGGATTGACAAAAGAACAAAGTACAGAGAAGATTTTTCTGGTGATAATATACAATTACATAATTCGTTTTTGTCAGTCTTATAATAAGATTGAGCCACTTATGGTGTTCTCAGCTGATTTGCCTCCTGAAGATCTTGCTGCCAAAATAATTTCACAGGATACAGTAAAATCATCAGGAACCATTTTAGGAAACATCCTGAAAGATTTCGATTTGGACTTAATGACAAATTTTGTGATGTCTCAGAGCTCCGTAAATCATGGGAGTGAACAAGAATTCCTGATGTTGTCTTAACGTTTTGACATCATTGTTTAGTATCAGCAAAGCAAACCTGTTGCAGGCTAAAGTTTTTTAGTTCGGAACAGAAGCTGACAAAATTGGTGATGGCTTTGAAGATATAAGCTAAGAAGTGAAATACAATCCCATGGACCGAAGGGTTTATGACTGTGCAGGTGTACTGTCTTTTCCAAATCATGTTTTATAAATTACATTACGGCAAAAAGAACACTCCGCTACATATGGTGACTGCCCATGCAGTCTATGACAAGTGCAGATGTGGAGAACTAATCACTTTAATGAATAGGATTGGTATATCAACAAGTTATAATGATATATTACGGAGGATGAACTTGTTAGTAGCTCATGCAGTAAAATCTTATGAATCCAACAGTACACCACTTCCAAGTCACTTTACCAGGAAAGGATTTACAATTGCTGCTCTTGATAATTTTGATTTTGAAGACAGCTCCTCTTTGTCTGGAACATCTACTACACATGATACTGCTGTGGTGCTTTTTCAAGACTACCAGCTCCTGGAAAATAAGCTGTGTCAGCTGTAGGCATAAACAAACAAAGCTGCAAACTTATAACTCAACTGCCTTGTCATTGTGTGTAAAATCACTACAAAACTGAAAGGTTCACTGTCGCCTACCCATCCAAGATGTGTTTTTTGTGGTATTTCTTTCTCATACTATCACACTGTGATTCAGGCTTTTTCTTTACTTTTTCTTTATTTCTACTTTGTGGGTTGGCTGAAGGTCAAGTGATTTTAGCTTGAACTGCACCGCAAGGTTTGTATAAATAGACTGAATTGAGGGAGGTACGGAGGGTTGAGTTGAGTTGGTAAGTGAAAATCAAAGAGAACGTTAGCACCGCCAGTTACATCACTGGCAGCTTGAGTTTAAACCACAGCCGCTTTAGCAAATATTCCTGTTTAAATTGTAAGTTTATTTTCTCAGTAATCGTCATGTATATTGTCTGATTCTGGAGGCATTGTGTACATTGGTACTACCGATTGCTTTTGAAATGATACAGAAATACATGGAGGATGATATTGCTTTGTCTATTTTTCTAAAGTTAGATTCTCAATCCTTTGGCAGTTTCACTATTTTAATTTTGCATTAATTGCACGGTGCAATCTTGTACAGTGTGGTGAAGTGGTGGTTATAATATACTTTTCATATATTATCATCACAATGAGGAATGTCTCACAGTGTTATAGCTTCTATTATGTGCAGGGTCATAAGATTACATGTAATTATGGATAGTCTTTCAATGAATATTTGTTAGGGGAACACGAGCTCATGCTGTCAACAGCGCAATATTTGTTTAACACAAGTGTGGGTTTAATGGTTCATGCCTGTTTCCTTGATGCTAGCATTTGTTGGTACCAATGCATGTTGTTAAGATTCCACATAGCAATGTTCTGGGACTGTAACACGTGTTTGGGCTCCGCGTGTGTGTTATGCAAATGCCCAACTGAAGCCTGCTGAACGCATAAAAGGAGCGCTTGCAGACGTGGCGAAGCTTTGTCTCTTTGCATCTCTTCACGACAAGCGCTCCAACCCAGCTTCTGCCGGTGTATCCTTTGATCCTGTTGCCCGGTCTGCGATCCCTGCCCGCTTCCTCTCTCAAACCTCCTCCGCCCGCTTCCTCAAACCTCCTGCTTCCCCGCTCCTCACCTTGTGCTTCAGCTCCGTTTCTTCGCCCCAGGATGCTTCTCCATGGAGTCTCCAGGCTATCGGCGGACATCTCGACGATCTTCCGGAAGTCTTGTTGGCCCCACCCACAGGAACTCGGACCCTGAAAAAGAAAGAAGGACTGTAAGATTAACGGTTGCCTAGCAACACGGAACACTAACTTTAAATACGAAGCGCTACATTTTAAAAGACTATTCGTGCAGAGTGTTCATATTTGTATTGTGCATAATTATATGATATAGTCTGTAAACAAGCCCAAGACAATTCAACGTTGAGCATTGTCTAGGTTATAGTTTTGATATCTATGTTGGGGGTTCAATTGAGCCTGTGAGTTACAAAACTAAGTGTGCTATTACCTTATGAACCGAATAAGCTGAAAGAAACACAAACCGCTTATGTGTTAAATAAGCCGAACTATATTAGAGGTGTACATTACACTAGAATCTTCTAGCACAGGGTGTCTTTTTCTTTTCTCTTTTGTATTACAGACCCCATCTTCCAGCTGTCAACTTGGGTTTCAAGGTATGTGCATGGAGTGATAGTGTTCTCTTTCAGTTAACTCAAAACTAACTCACACTAATCTAGTTCAATCACGTTTATTAGACATCATTTGAGAATCTCTTTATTATTGTTTTAAGGAGGTAGTCAAGAGTGAAGATATCCTCAAAACCCAGTGAAGTGTATTCAAGAGCCGGTCTTTAAATGGTTGGTACAGTTTGTTGCGCACATATTAATAGTACTGCACTTGTGAAGCAGGTTTCGGGGAATTCAGAAGTCATTGTATGTTTTGTGTAACTTCAGAAAATCACGTGCAAGCAACCAAGATACAAACCGGTCTGGAACACTTCCAAGAGAAACTGCGACTGGACAAAGACCAGTGTTGTTTGTTTGTTTTTCTATTCACTTTCCCTTGAGGACGAGTTATTTGGCAAGTGTACCCACAATCCCTAGTTACTAGTTCAAGAGGGAGTTGGGACTTAACGGCATCAAGAAGGAAATAACTGGAGCGTCTGGCGTGATTGCGCAACAATATTGTAGTAACCTCTGATGAAGGGCAGTTGACCGAAATGCCTTAGGTACACCAGCATGGACACTTGGGATAAAAAAATAATTTCAACATACTGTGAAGATAGGTTCAGATGGGCATTTGCCTCCGAATGAAGTTTGATGACATATATGAAAGGTGGAATAATATTTTGCTTATTATGTATTACTTGGATTACATGGAAATTAATCTTTCGCTCATGGCAGTGCACCTTGGATGAGTGTGCAGCTACAGACCTTTCAGTTTTGAAATTACTACCCGTGCTACTGAGACAGAGCACATGCCAAGGATGCACACATATTACTTTTGCCTTAGAACATTTGTGATAATCATGAACAAAACAGTGGTGTGCACTCTACGACCTTACTGATACAAAATCACTTCAAGCCATCAACACGTCCCAGTATACCAGAAAATTTGCTGAGGACATGGATCTTTGTCTACCTGATGCTGCAGTCCGCAGAGCTGATTTAACTGAATTTATCATATCTCTTATTTGGTGCAGACTGAAGGATGAAGAAAAGCCAGTTCCTCCGTGGGCTGGAATTCATGCTCTGATCTCCCAGAAGGTTGGGTTTTAACCAATAATACCATCTTCAGTCAAAACTTTGCCACAGTACACACAGCTCTACAACATTTCCATGAATTTGATGATCTTTATCCAATGATGGGGTTTTCACATGAAAAAAGTTGCACTGGGGTGTGCAGGAAGGTAACTCAGTGCATGTGGCATAGACCATGCACTTATTAAGGCTGAAATCTTTGGAATCAAAACTGTGCAGTCAGTGAGTGGAATTCATTATGGTCGTTTCTTACAAGGTATGCTTATCATTTCTGAGGCTATAGAAACATTGTGTTGGAATGCTTTCTGGAACAAGAATGACAAATTAGGTTTTGAATATCCTATCTCAGAAGTGAACAAGGCATAAGGTGCATTTCTTTCAAAAGACATAATGCAAAGCCAGGCAATGTTCAGTACACTCAGTTGAAAGTCAGGAAACCTGAAAAACAAGTTCATAGATTTTGTCACAGAATGTGAAAAAAATCTGAACTTTGCATGTGCTGGGAAAATGTTTTACACATGATAGTTCTAGTGAAAAACTTGGTACATTCAAATTGAGAAGATGGTTGGGAGCTGCATGTCAAGACTGTGGTGTCACTGATTACTGTGTTTTGCATATTTTGATTGCAAGAACTACCTGAGAAATGGGTCCTGGTATTTGGAAAGAGTAAAAAAGCTAGAGGTGGAAAAACCATACCTCTATAGAAAATTCATCCAAAGACATTTTGTGGTGAAAGACGGAGAGGCAAGGTTCAATACTGTGGCTCTAGATATGAAACTGGAACAGACGGTCCAGATATCACAGAAAAGTTCCAAGGGAATAGTTGGTCAGACACGTAAAAGTGAATATGTTGCTTAGTGGCAGCTAGTTTACTATGATGTCCTTTCCACTTGAAATGTTTTCAGAGAGATGACAAATTCTAAATTAATGGACCATTGTGAAACTTTTCCTCACCAGGAACCTGTGTGAAAGAGAGGGGTTTGTTTTAATAAACACGCTGACAGCCTTCTTCATTTCATGCAGCAGCAAGGAAACCACTTTGAAAGGACTGAGCCTGCGCGACTACTCAACTTTGTGACCAAACAATATGTGGATAACAATATAAACATGTCTACTAGATGTCCTAGAACATGGATCGAAACTATGCGCAGAAGTGAAGCAGGAGAGATTTGTATTGAAAGAGAAAAAGCTGTTTGACATATTCACTAAAGTTAAACTTCCACGCTTTAATTGACATAGTAAGAGTTTCGTCCAACCAGCCATTCCAAAACAGGTTACAAAAACAACTTTTGCCAGCATATAGAGAGATGGATGTAGCAAAAGAAAGTGGTGAATTTATCAAGGACATTCTGTTGCATGATCTTGCAGCAAACACATTATTTGATGGAGATGCTGCAACCAAACCAGTGAAGCACAAACTCGTAAAAGAGCTCGAAAAAAGACTTTTAACAGAAGAATTTTCAATTTGAAAAGGTTTCCTCATTGAAAACTGCTGTTGTTGTAGACTATAAGACACAATTGCTAATGGATAAGATTTAATTCATGCAAAATTTCAGAGAGATGATTCGGGCTGTTGTACAGATATCAAAGTCAGTGTGCACCTTGCAAGAGCTGCACATTGCCTTTGACAGTTATCTCAATCTATTTGCTAAAGAATTTGAGAAAATTGGACAAATGTCTACTAGTGGAACAATTTACCTAGCCTGCATCAAAAATTTGACACTTATACCTGTGCAACTTGATAAATTCTGCTCATCAACATCGACCAAGATGAACTTGGAGCTGTTAACTCGACCAAACATTGCTGGTGCTTCTGTGAATACTGAGTTTCCAATTATTGCAAGAGAGGATGATTGGCAATGAGGAGTTTGTGCCTGCAGAGATATATTCAAAAGGCACAGGCTATTTTGTTCAATAACTTAACAGCACATTGGAGGAAGCTGACCTTCGGGTTGTGCCACATGTTAAGTGGGCTGTTTAGTTCCAATCAAGTCATTGTACTGTCAAATTACACATATGTTATTATTGTGCTACTTAGATTTGTTGTAATGTTAGTCAAGGATTGTCAGAGTTATGGATACATTATGGAACAGGCGAGAAAAGATACTTAATCCCGCTTCATATTCTGTACAAGAAACTTGACCCAGAGATGATCAGTGGTTTTATCAAGGCACATATTCTTATGGGTGATGATACTATGAGCGAATGTGGAATAAAGCTTGGAGCTTCAACTGCTGAACCTGTTAAGTTTCTAAAATGATTTGCTGAGTCAGAAGAAGAATGTGACTTTATAGATGTAGAAAATACCTTGTGTATAAGTGGAAAACAAGTTCTGACTGTCACACATTTGACGGTCTTCGGTACAGTGAGTTCAATAGATCAATCCCGCTAAGTGACCTTCCACAATGTCCTAATCTGTACGTGGACACATTAAAAGAGCATTCTACTTGATCACAAGATGTGTAAATGTTTTGAAACATGCAGATCAGTTTGAATTTGGTTGGGAAGATATTGATGGGTTGCTAAAACCTATGGATTTTTTAAAACCTCTACCCACAGTACTTACACGTACATGAACTTGCAAAACCTGTGCTACAAAAGATGTCCTTGCCAACATACCCTTCTCAAATGTTCAACATTTTACAAATGTACAAGTGATTGCCTAAACCAATAAAGTGATCTATGAAAATGTGTCTAAAACAGGAGTGATAAACATTATTTATTTTTCATATTCAGATCATTAACATTGTTTGGTGTATATATAAAAAGATTAAAAATCATTATTATTTGTTTCATTTCTATATATGTCTCATCTTCCTCTATTATAGCCGCCATTTTGGAAACTGGTGAAGGTTTGCTAAGGAGTTATTTGCTGTCTCTTTAAGATTACTTGACCCCCAAAACATATGTTTTGACACCAAAATGAAAAATATGGAGCTCATGTTACCTGAAATGTTACATCATCACTGCAACACATCTGCTATTTTTAAAAATGTTTGTCCCGAAAAATTCCACCCGTAGCAACAACGTCCACCCAAGCTAAATTACTTCTCTAATGATACAAAAATAAAAAAATGTAAACCTCTGTACAACAATTTTTTTGCGGAGTTATATCAGGGGGCCGGGATTAAAGATCTCAATTCAATACAAGTCATATATTGTATGACTTTTGGTAATATCCAGTTATATGGGTGAGTGTTAAACTTGAGTAAGATGGCGGTACTATTAAGTATCGGAACACCACATGATACTAATTGATTTCGCCTCACACCTGCTTTTTCTTAACTAGGTATAGGGAGGTATTTACACAGGCACCACAAGGGCATGCACCAAAGCTCTAAGAAACGGATGCAGAATATTTTTCACACACAATGAATACGACAGAATGAAGGTACATTGTGTGCTGCTTCTACGCTAGTTCGAGTGTTGCAACAGTAGAAAAGTAGACGAATGGTCGTAGGAATGGGGGACTCCTCGGCTAAGGTAGAGTTTCAGCAACGAGTCGAGAATATGTACGGATGTCTGTGGGCGTGTTAGCTGACACAGATTTTCGTATGGAGCTTGTAAAATTGTTTGCCTCACTTATTTTAATTCAAAGGCTTGGGATTTGTAGACATATATTAGATCACAAAGTTATTGAGGATCTTAAATGATCACAGCAAGAGCTGTATGCACATTTTGTTTCTCTGATCCTTTTAGTCCCACATTTTTACAGTGCAAATTTGTGTAAATAGTTGTTTTTAAGGGTGTGGCAAAGGTTGCCTAGCAGTGTGGTAACTAGCTATCTTATGAAAATATAACTGGAAGATGAGTGGTAATGCCTAGATGTATTATTATTGTTTTATTGACTGACTAGATTTATAGGGCGGCATTGCTTGGATTTAGGATATTATATGATACTAAATGATCTTACCCTACACCTTCTTTGCTTTAAGTAGGTACAAGGAGGAATTTATACTGCCACCAAGAGGGAAATCTTTAATGCCTTGAGAAACGGACTTGGAAGACTTTCTATGAATAATGAGCGGGGCAAAATGAAGGTACGTTTGAAAAGATTACACCTTTGTTTGCACATTAGAAGAGTATGAGAATAAAAGTTATGAAATTAGGATTGTGGGCCTGAATGAAAAATGTAAAGTATCAGGAATGAGTCGGGACAAGTCATTGTATGCCATGGACCTGTTGTCTGATGATGGATTAGCCGTCACGGTCAATCGCTGTGGTTCTGGAAAGCAGTGCGTTTCGCTTGTTAGAAAAAATCTTAGTGATTAGGAGAAGCAAGGTAATATTAAAGAACAAAGCAAATGAGTGATTATAGTCAAAGCTGGGGATACATCATTTCACTTTGTTGTTTTGATTTTTTAAGTTGTAGGTCGCTGAATAATTCAACTAGTAGACAGCATAATTTATAGAATTTGGGGTTTTCATGGGCAGAATATCGTTAATGAAAATGGTAGTTCTTCCCCGCTTTCTCTTCTTATTTATTAACATACCTATGGTCCTGCCAGCTCAATTCTTCAAACATATCGGCTCATTGTTGATTAGGCTGGCATGGGCCAATAAACAACCCCACGCCTCTTGGAATCTGATGGTCCTGCCCTATTCAATGGGCGGACTAGGAGCGCCGGATCTTGATCTATACTATTGGGCAGCCCAGGCCTCACAAGCCTACTTCTGGTTTCACCAGCAGACTACCCCACCCCACCTGTATATAGAGCGCATAACAAAAGCCCTAACACATTTAGCAAACGTCTTGCATCACCCACCTAGTAGAACTACCACTATTTTGGATTCAATACACACTACAGTTCATGCATGGCACACCCTAATGAACAGACAGGCGGCAACCCTATTATACTCACCTCATACCTCATCGAAAGTCTATACACAAGCCTTCCACAGCAGAAGACTTTAGACACCCTCAAGACCATTCTTTTTAATACAGATTGGCCCCATAAAACACCCAGACACTTTCTCTTAGAGTGCTGTAGACTCGCCCTGCTGGAAAACTATTTTCAATATAATGACACGCTCTACCTCCAATGCCACGGAACTTCAATGGGAAGTACATTTGCCCCCAGCGTGGCAGGGCTCTATGTCAGTACTTTTGAGAGCAGCTACATCCATAATGAAAACAATCCCTACCTAAGTCAAATCCTTTTTTGGAAAAGGTATATCGACGACATTCTGTTGATATGGGAGGCAGATGTTGCAAGTCTGAAGGATTTTCACTCATGTATAAACTCATTGGATGACTGCCTTAAATTCACCTACACGGCCAACAATCAAAGCCTTGATTTCTTGGATATCAACCTGTATGCCGAGAACAACACCCTACAGGCCCGCACTTTCTTCAAACCTACAGCCAAAAACAGTCTACTCTCCTTCAAAAGTTTCCACCCGCGCCCACTTCGTGAAAACCTCCCATATAGCCAATTCCTCAGACTGAGGAGGAATTGTAGCAAAACCTCTGATTACAAGAGACAAGCCAACGACATTTGTGAGAAACTAAAGGTACGCGATTACCCACAATCAGTGATCAACAAATGCAAAAAGAGAGCACGTAACCAACCCAGGGAGATCCTACTGGAAACAGCACAGAAAGAACCACAAGAGAACGTCATCACTTGTGTCACAACCTACAGCCCAGTGACGAACAAGATTAAGAAAATCATCCTCAAAAATTGGAGGATCCTAACATCCAACACTCTAACTTGGCAAAAACCTAGGTTTGCAAACAGAAGGAGTCGCAACTTAAAAGATCTTCTGGTCCATTCGAGACCCCCTCTTAAGAAACCCAGAGAAAGAACTGGTCTGTGGGACAACCCACCGATAACAGGACACTTCCCCTGCGGCACATGTTCGGTTTGAAGCCTCACCAAACCCACCAAGGAAATACAACTACTGCCCAACTTGAAGTGGACAATAAGGAGACATACCAATTGTCAAACGAGTCATGTCATCTATATGATTACATGCCTGTGCCAAATGCGATACATTGGCATGACCTGCAGGAAAGCAAAGCAAAGACTCTGCGAGCACCGGAGCACTATCCATTGTAAAAAAAGCACTACCAAAATGTCAACCCACTACCTTGAAGCGGGCCACACTGTCACTGACCTTCAGTGGGTCATTTTGGAAACACTTGACACGAGAGACAGGAACGCAGCGAAAATTCTTTTTGAAAAAGAACAACGCTGGATACACAGATTGAAAACTGACACCGCGGGCCTGAACGATAACATTCCATGATTGAGCCTCAACAGATGATCTGATGTCCCAAAACAACCAGTATTGTTCCCTATGAACAAAGAGTACTGTTTTCTATGAACAATGAGTACTGACCCCTAAGCATGCAATTTGATCAATAAGGCGCAAGACCTTGCGTCTCTTGAAGAATTACAAAAACTGTGAGCTACATCTCCATGGTTACCATGTGGCACCCTCTCTACCATTTACAGTAAATACCAAAATTGTTGCCCCATTAGATATTGCCCAACTTCCTACGACTAATACTTATTATAATTTTAGAATTTGACAATTACCCAAAGAGTCCTAACAATGATCACCCTATCCGATTACTTAATTTAGTCGCCAAAATTTGATCCTTGAGATCTCCTCCTTTTCGAACTTCAAAGTCATAGCAAGCTGTCGTAGTAACTCTACCCTTTCTAATGACAGACATATCTAGAACAGGAACCTAACACAAGCATATCCGGGTGAGAAGAGGCAGCGATAGCACAAGCTACGCGGGAGGAGTCACGCCACAGGTATTGAATATAATGACACTGATAGCGAGGAGAGTAACCCATTTCCATTATAATACTAAAAGTTTCCTCATCTCTCGGCAGTTAGGCACCTTCTCCTAGCCCCTGACCCGAAGAAGTGCGCTCACGCATTTCACCAGGTACGTGTACTTAACATACATCTCAAGTGCCCAGTGCCGCCCGTTTTTTACAAACGCCACGTATGTCACTGAACAACCGCACCCTAACGTCTATATACAGTGCGCTCCCAGCCTCTACATTTAGTTTACTATAAACGTTGCGGTCAAACAAAGGCACGATTTTCCGAGTAAAATACGCTTTATCAAACCACCGCGATTCAGCACACCTCTAGGCATATATAAGTGAGACACGACAGTTGCCTGCAATTGCACGCTAGCGATCGATATTTGATAAATGCAACTATGCGCTCACAACTAAACTCCCATAACGCACTAATCAAACGTATTAACAACTAAAGCTTCCCCCACCTTCCACTTTTCACAAGCACCTGTATAGAGCCATTCATACCAATCAATGACCTTGGATAGGTGTTCCACCAGTATAGCTCACAGTAAATAACTTCACGAGGCTGTTTTAAGACTTGAAAAAAACGCTCTTCGCCAGCATGCTATCACCATCACTAGGCATGAGAATGAAAGAGTTGACACCATTCAGGAGTGTGAACCTGTGCCCAAGTATTGCCATTTTAAAGCTGTTTAAAATCTACCAAGATTTTAACTTGTTTACTATCTGTACATATCTGTTGTGTCTCCTATTTCCCTCTCCCCTTATACTTGTTTTGTATGTAAAATTTTCCTCTACAGGTACAATGCGACCGTGGACTGACTGAAAACAGGTCATATTTTCACTTATTTTCACTTTTTCTTTTCTGTTGTTGCACTGGTTCTGAAGAAAGCCCACCGACCTATATAGGCAACGAGGCTGAAACATGTCAACCGTTTTTTAATACACACCATACAGTGCGCTTGAATTCCTAACCATTCCAAAGCGGCACAACATCCAACCGCCCCCCCCTTGTTTGGGCTACCCGAATCCAGACCCAATAAAGTTATGTATCTGGCTGTCCGGGTATTTTAACTCACTTCCCTACCACCTCACTATCCACGATCACTACTGTTTTAACCAAGGGTAAATCCTCCAGGCGGAGGGTGCATAAATACTGACCCAAGGATTATGCACACATGTGTATAAAAGAGCGGGGAGACAACACATACCGCTACAAACACTCATAATACACGTGCATGAGGGTCTTTTAATTTGTGAGACACCACGTACCTACCTGCATACCCTGGTTATGCAGGACAAGTGATCCTTCCCCCATGATTTATTGAGTATTTAAAGGAGACTGAACGGATCAGCACTCTGCCTCCCCCCTGTGATTTTTTTAGTAATTTAAATTGTCCCATTCAGCTGTTCCCGGGGTCCCTGCTGGCACAGGTGCACATAGTCGTAGCCCAACACACACGCAATGATGCAGCCCTGCCCATGTTGGGAGATCCAGCAGGCGCACATGGGTTTCAGAGAGGCTGGGCGGGCAGTGCTGACAGAGATGGAGAGAAACAATGTATTCCTGTGTGGCATGTTGCCATGACAATGAGCCCTCTCGGCCCGGCACAAGAAGCCTAAATTCCACAGCAGGTAAAGGGGCAGTGCTGGGACGATCAAGAAACCATAAAAGAAAAAGATGGACACCAAAAACACAAGCAAAGGGCTCACTTGCGTCACCCATCCCAGTTGCTGCTCTTATTTCAAGCATGCAGGCGGCTGCATTGAGTGCAGGCAAAAAACAGCTATAAATTATCCAGAGAGAAGAGGCCATCACACCTTCTGTACAGTGTGATGGCCAAACAAAACAATCTCTTAGTGGAATCGCCACTAAGGGAGCTAAGCCCAGAAAGGAGGGACATTTGAGGAAATGCACCAATAACAAGCCATCATTTGTATATGACCCAGATAACAGCCAATGCCAATTGGTGGGTGTGCCAAACCCCACAAAAGAGATATAACAGGTTGATCAATCAAAAAGGAGGATACAGAATGAAATCACTCAAATGCAGGAATGACTGTTGACGGTCCTAATACAGTCGAATATACACTGCCCACAGAAAGGCATCCATAGACAAGCATTTGCAATGCAATAGGTCTCGCAGTTACACGAGTTTAAGCTATTGGCATTGTAAATGACAATGCCTTTTATTTATGTTTTTAAAACAAAAACAAAAATAAAAGGCATTGTTATTTGCAATGTCAATAGCTCAAACTCCTGTAAATGCGAGACCTGTGGCATTGCAATTGCTTGTTAGGGTTAGGCTGATGTAGCATTTGGTTTCTCTCTCAGCCCCAGGACAGCTTTTCGGTATTTGTGCGCTTATAAACTCTTAACATAATATAACGTGACACCCCAGGCTGTGATTGCAGGTCTCTTGGTGCCACTTCACCCTTTTAGAAGTAGAGCTGCAGTATTTGTTCACCATAGAAGTGGATCCTATCGACGTGCAGGTGTTTTGCTCCCCGCTGAAGCGGATTCAAATATCCTCAGTGTCTGAGTATCAAACATAAAGCGAGAAACACGGGCAAGCAGCAGCAATATGGTGCACGCGTAAATCGGAGATGGGGGGGGGCGGGTTCAGCAGAAGCAATGCAGACCAGAATCACAGAAGAAATAACAGAATGTGAGGAGAAGCCACACAGATGGGGGGGCAATCCAGGGGTCATAGATGGAGGAAGTATGACACAGGGCACAGGGACAGAAGCAAACCAATAGGGAGAGAGTGACTTGGTATGGGGAGGAAAAGTAAACAGGTGAAAGAGCTACAGTAATGGGTGGGGAAGAAGCACACAGGCAAGAGAGAGAACTCAATGTGGAGCTTGGATTTGGGAAAAGAAGTACACTAGGGAAACAGCAGGAAAACACATGCTCTCTTGTGGAGTGCTTAAGCAAAATGAGGCCAACCGATGGTAGGCATTCTAAACCCAGTGTAAGGTGACGGTGAGTCTCACAGCAGGCAGAGCATGCCCTGTCTAGTAAGTGAGACCTAAAAATTACAAATTACAACCATGTCTAAGCTTTATGTTGGTTGACATACATTCTGTACAAGGTATTAATCAGCATCTGCCACTCTTACTACATACACGTATTAGTTACAGAGGGAAAAACACAACTCTAAACCCCTGTAAGGCACCTGTGCTGCCTGTTTGATGTGTGGCATAAGATTAACAACAACGACACACTGCATTCGCCTTTGAACGTTGTGCATCAAACAAGGCTGCTGTCTCTCCTAACCACTGCCTTCATTTATACAGATAACATGTCCTAGACACATGATTTTTCAACATTGAACTTCTCCAGCAGAGTCAAAGGCTTGTGAACATGTTTATCTTCTGAACGAGGACAACTAACTGAGCAACGCCAAAACACAATGGACTTTGATATTCTAGAGAATAAAAATAAGCTATTTAAGTTGTCAGCTGGTTTACAGATGTTTCAGCTATGTAGTTAGTGTTCTGGTTCCAGCATGGCATCTTGACAATTTTCCCAATATGTGCTCAATAGATAAGTCCTGCAAGGAAAATGTTAACTTTTACAACACGGAGTTCTTTATCAACTTTTATCAAAAGATTTTTAAAGTGCATTAGGATTGGTTCTGAAGGCACGGCAGGGTGTCTATCTCAACTTTACCGCAAACAATGTTTTAACAAGGAAATGTAAGTAAACAAATAATGTTTCTGTTGATTTGAATGTGCAAAGCAATCTTGCGCATACCAAGCATTCGCCAGCTTTGCAAGGTGCAGAACAGAGCATAAGGGCTGACTCCGAGAGGGCACCATGGCAACATTAACAAGCTAACGCTACCGCTGTACACAGCGAAGGTAATGTAACACTACCGCGCGGCTCTACACCCACCCTAGCAGATCCCTACTTAAGCGTTCAACTGAGGGAATTTGTATTTTTGCGTCCACAGTCCGGCCACTTCCATCATGCGTAGGGATACAGAGAACCTAAATCGAAAGTGTGCATGTGTGCTGGTGCTCACCGTAAGCGAGAATGTTCGTGTGTGGGGTACATCACGGAAGCCTGTAACAGACCGTGATCGACGACAGAGTAGGCTAATTGAAACGGGAACCACGCTGAGCTGCAGCAGGCTCCATGCTGAAGTTGCCGGCGCGGACCCACGCCAAGAGTGTGCACATCGGCTGTTTCAAAGAGACGCCATGAGTATGCACATGGCATGTTTGGGCGACGTCAGATGTGCACACGTATAGTGAGAGCAGGCTTTGTGAGAACACAGTGAGTCAAGTCGTACGCATGCACAGCTGATGTCTCCAAGAGCGCATTCACACAAGCTGATGTCTTAGCTGATGTCTTCAGTCTTTATGAGTGCGTGCACCCATCCTGTCCCGCTACGCTAAGCTGGGCGGCGATAATAGATCTTGCTTACGCGATCAGCGCATGCGCTGCATCGCTAGGCGAGACCAAAAATGGCTCTGGACCAGGAAATTAGGAGTTTTCTAGAGGAGAAAGGAAGAAAAGACCTGATAGGGATTCTGGTACAATGGATGTCAGGGGAGCTTGGAATACATAAGAAAGTAACCCCAACATGCTTCCTCCTGAGGTATTGGAATCGGCAGCTTAAAGAACTGGAGAAGGATGCAAAAGCAATTATCTTGAAATTGTGGGACTTGGAAAAACAAAGAGATGACTACCTGAGACAGTCAGAATGAAAACAAGCTGCACATGAACTCAAACACTTTCTACCTTTTCCCTGAAACTATCCAGGTAAAAAAATAAGGAAACAAACCGTCATGGATAAACCAAAATGCGAGTGCAGTGGTGCCCAAATGACAGTCTTCCTTTTATCTTTGAATTTGATCATAGAAGAGCCTAGTAAAAGGTACTCATTCTGAAGTGTGGAAGGAACCTACATGCAGCTGTGACAGGAGGGCAGTTCACCTATGCATTGAAAAGACAACTTGCTTTTTGTCAGTTGTCAGTGACTGCAGATGCACTGTGATCCAGCGGTAATTTCACGGTCATTTCTCAATAGAAAACCTCATTTACCTCTTTTTTTACCGCTGACAAGGTGCCACCATAAAGGAAGGGAATAAGACATCAAATGTCAGTCGGAATTCTTTAAAGAGTTCAGGAAAATATCATTCAAGAGTGAGTTTTGCATGGCTAATCAGTAATTAATAATTGGCAAAAATCACCTATAAAGGGAAATAAATGCATAAGACAAATACATACTTTCAAAACTAGTTAATTCGTCAAAGCATAAACTTAGAGTTTTAGCATTTAAATCTAAACCTGTTCTATCAGCTGCACTCTCTGCTCTGGTCTATTCATCTGAGAGAGGCTGCCCGCCCTTCACAAGATCACAGAGGAATGTGATCTGCCTTGCCAAAAATTGACGTGCAAGGACCCTCTGAAAAATGTGAGCAAGAACCCCCACCTCCCTCTGTCTCTCCTCAGACGCAATCTTCTCCCAGGCTGCACCCATGACGTTCACGTACCTAACCCATATGATGCCTGTGTCAGATCTTCTTCGTCTCCTTTCCTCCCTCTAATACTTCTAAGGCTCTAAAGCTTAGTGGAGAAGTGTGGCTCAATGGTTAGAGCTGCAGACCCTGATGCAGAGGTCTAGCCCGGGACCAGGGTTCAATTCCCCGCCTCGGCGGGTCTTGGGCTCAAAATTCCACGGACCTGATAATTTTCGCCTCGGTGCCTATTCTAATCATAGAGTCCCACTCTGCAACTCTGCAATAGCTTGCTTAATCTCCACAATGGCCCCCACAACGCTAAGGATGCCTGGCCTTCACCCTGGGGGTGCCCAGGAGTGGACGCCTCACAGGGAAAGCCAGGACGGGTTCCACAGCGGTATTCGTACAAGCGCCTTGAGACCCTTGCGGGTGAGTAGTGCGCTATACAAGTATCAATTTACAAGGCTCTAAGGCAGAAACGCCCCCTATGGGGTAATTTTTTATACTCTAATTCTTGGCTGACTATACTAATATTGTTGCAGTTTCAGTAGAAACTCGCACTGTGATTGGTTAGCATAGATGACATGAGGGTCTCACCATCCTGTTCTCATTGCAAATCGAACCCATATCAGTTCTGACAAAGGAAGCGTTAATGCTTAATACAGTCATATGTATCACCATCAATAATTATACATGATTGAAATATTAAATAGGAAAAATGCATCAGTCCATTTCCTTCTTGCTTTCACATCGCATTTATTCCAACAAATACTGGTACATTGGCACAGTGACAGGAGTGTACAGTTCATTGTGGCCTTGACCCATGCGTCTTCACTTGAGGCACTTGGCAGTTCATGCAGCTTGCAGTTCTCAGCCATGCTGTATTCTTAGGCATCCATTTTATTTTGGGCCCAAAAACAAAACAAACACAAAAGAGTATTACTTTATGAAATAAAACCCATTATGTTTACCTTTCCCATACTAGTACCCTGTATTAGTTATTACCTAGCAAAAGCTATTAATTTAAAGCAGCTTTTCTATTATTTGTGCACAATATGCAAAAATGTGCACTGTACACCATAGCTTAAACGTGCACTAGTGCCAATTTACAAAGCGCACACAGTTAATACATACTCGTAGCAACATGCTGTAATGTTTTAGATAGCTTTTCATGCAAAATGGTTTGCCCACGTGTAGTGTTGGTGCATGGTTAATTAATACACAGTATAAGATGTGTTATGAACTCAATATGTATTGTCTAAATATGCAACAAAGCCAAAGTCTCTTAATACAGGAACAGGGAGTGTAGATTACAAGGAAAATGAGCTGGGAGGAGAGAACTCATTCCTTGATTATCTTCAAAGCTAAAAAGGAAACTGCAATCATGAGTTTCTCTACACAGCAAAAACACATGTTAATTCAGCACAAGCAATTTAAACTGAAAGTATTTTGACCAGGCCTCATTTCATGTCTTTCACTTTGAATGCACCAAAATGGCCCTTTTAAAAAGCATTTGACTAGGCCTCATTTTATATTTCATGTGCCATGTGTTTTCACTTGCACCAAAATCTGCGTGCCATTCTAAATGCAGTCTGTCTGAAACACAAAGCGATGCTCAATCTTGATGAAATCTAGCTCTATCAACTCACCCTTTGATGATAACAAATCATGATACCTCAAATGATTTGAAAATCATCACACTTATTTATTTTCATAGATTACATTTTTATGTCAAAAGCTGAGCATATAACAATCTTACCTCTATTTCTAAGGCAATACAAGTCTTTTTTAAAACCGTCTGGCTGTATGCTGTAAAATAATATGCTTGACCAACCTTGGAAGTGACTGTTTTTGGATTTAAGAAAAAAAGAACAAATAAAAATCAAACAAGAAGAAGCAAAGCCTGCTTTGAAGAGTTTTTTTCTTTGGGAAAGAACTGTGTCTACATTGGGCCTTTTGAAAATATATTTCTGAATATATGATACTCCTTGGTTTTGTGTATCCTCATATAAGCCCTTCAGATGTTTAACTAGTAAATCAGCCGTTCGTTTAAAGAATTCGGCTGGGAAGCCATTGGGGCCTGGTGTTTTCCCCAGTCTCAGTTTGGCCAGTGCATCAGATATGTCGTCGAGTGCAATGTCGGAGTCCATCGCTTTTGCGTCATCAGTGGACAAGGTCGGGAGATCAGTTTGGTCCATGTAGTGTAGCGCCTCTTCCCGTGTCCCCAAATCTCTAGACTCATAAAAATGAGTCTAGAGTCATAGTGGTCTGCGAATGCCTCAGCTATATGTACGTCTGATTGGTGTGTCAATCCCTGAGAGTCTGTAACCTGCTCCACCCATCTTTGCGCCCTTTCTTTTTTGCTAAGCCACGACAGGAGCTTACCAGACTTGTCTCCTACGTCATATAGGCGATGCAGGGTGGCCAGTGCCTGGGTTTTCGCCTCTCCTGTCACTAGTTCTCTGTATTGAGATTGTCTATCTGTGAGTCTCCTGATTGCCACTGGGTCTCTCGAGTTCTGGCATTCCCTTTCCAGATCCAATATGTCTTGTTCGATGATTTCAGCCTCAGCGTGGAGCTTTCTTCGCTCTTCCGCCAACCTATTCTTTGCCCTATCTCTCATAACTGCCTTGAAAGCCTCCCAAAAAACCACTTTCGAAGCCACTGAACCCTCATTCTCGGCAACATAGACTTTAATGTCCGCTCTGAGTCCCCATAAGACGTTTGGGTTCTGCAGATCCCATGCCGTTAAGTGTAATTGCCGTCTATCTCCCTGACGTTTCGCCCCCAGTTTGACTAGCAGTGGAGAGTGATCCGAAACCCCTCTAGCTTTGTATTCTACAGCGTCTTGTATCGTCAGATGTTGGCGGGCCATAAAGACATAGTCTAATCTCGAAAAGGCCTGGTGGGCGCCCGAGAAGAACGAGTAGACCCGTGCCTCAGGGTGAAGCCACCTCCATGTGTCCGTGAGGCCCAGGTTGATAGCCCATTGTGATAAGGGGGTCTGCGTCTCCCTCCTCTGTGCAGTGCTGGATCTATCCCTAGAGACATCCATTACGTCATTAAAGTCTCCCCCTACAATCTGTATGGTGTCGGCTGTTTCCAGCAGAATGTCCGCTACTTTCTTAAGTGTGGGGGCCTGGAGTTTCGGTGGTGCATAGACTAAGACTATAGTGTAGGCGCATCTGTTCCATGTCCCCTTGATAGCCACATATGTTCCCTGGGGGTCTGTCCATGTTCGTGTTCTAAGAAATGGAGTGGTCTTTTTCAGAATAATAGCGACTCCTCTAGAGTCCGAAGTGTACCCTGCGTGTGCCAGTAGCTTGAAACGACCTCTAGCTAGGAAGCCACACTTAGTACCTTTGAGATGTGTTTCTTGTAGGAGCGTGATGTCCGGGGCTGTACGTTTCAGATACGAGTTGACCAGTCCCCTCTTAATCTTACTGCCCAATCCATTCACATTCCAGGACAAGATACTAATTCCGGCCCGGCCTTCCAGGTGCGTGTCGTGGTCAGCTAGCATGGTGCTGGTCTGTAGTAGTCAGGCGGACGACCCCCCCATGGTAAGCGGCCCAGACAGTCATGTGATATGTCTTGGAGTACCCAGGGGCATACCCAGGCATATGAGAGTGACTTACGGTGTGGGGGCGCAGCATAGAACACCAGTAGATTTGACTGCATTACCAACTTTCCCCCCCCTCCTCCCAACAACCCCAACACCAAACTGAATGATCTTCCCAAAACCCCACCACCCCCTCCCCACCTTCACCTCCCGTCCCTCCCATACTCGTAACCAATGAAGCACAGGACTTTCGGTGGTAAAGGTCTGTCGCCCTCCCGTTGTCCCCCCCAACTAGACTGAGACTAGGGCTTCAGCCGTTTTTGTCCATGGCTCAATTAACAAACCAACAATAGGACGGGGATCCCCAGTCCCGTGGGCCACCAAAGGCGGAAACTAGGCAAACAGGCAACAATAGTGTCAGAATATACTCGGAGAGTAGTGGTTGTAACTTGCGTGTCCTTGGCAGCGGTGCCCTGCCGTCACAGATATCTGGTCCATACTTCTTCATGAATGGGAATCCTGCGTGTCCATATCACGGTCATCCGCTCCCCCGGTCGCTCCCTGTTCCATCTCACGGATCGCTGCTACCAGTGGGTGAAGCGAGCGGTCTGTCAAATCCTCAGCTTCCGACAGAAGGTCATTTTCGGTATCCTCCATCCCTTCGACGGTGTGGTGAGCCAAGCTGCTGAATCTGGACCCCGGCGCCGGGTTCTCCTCCGTGATCATATCTCGGTTACCTTCTCCTCTGATTGTCGCGGGCCTTTCCGAGTTTGTTGGTGAGGGTGTGTGTTGTTTCATTCTTGGGATTCGGGATCTTTGCGTTTTAGGTGGGCTTCTCCGGAAGTTGGCTGCCGCCAGTTCTGTGCGGATCCTGCGACCCTCCTCCTCTGCTTCACGGAGCATCAGCCGTTCCTCCAGCCACTGCCAGGCCTCCTCAGGGCGGTTGAAGAAGAGCGATCTGCCCTTATAAAGCACCTTCAGTTTTGCTGGAAAGAGTAGCATGTAGAATATATGTAAAGCTCGGAGTTTTGCCTTAACTGAGTGATAAGATCGGCGCTGTTTCTGCACATCCTGATTATAATCTGGAAAGATCATGATATTTGTATTTTCCAGTCTGAGTTCCCCCTGTTTTCTCGCCTCTCTCAGGATGAGGTCTCTGTCCGCAAAGTTGAGGAAGCGGTCAATGATCGGCCGTGGCCGAGCCCCCTCTGGAGGTTTCATGAGCAGAGCCCTGTGTGCTCTTTCTATAATAAAGCAGTTCGAAAATTTGGCTCGTGGAAATGTCGATTGCAACCAGTCGCGGAGGAAGGCCGCTACGTCGTTCTTCTCAATGCCTTCCCTAAAGCCCACAAAGCGGAGGTTGTTGCGCCTCGCCCTATTTTCGGCATCGTCCACCCTCCATAACAGCTGTCTGTGGGACGCCTGCAGCTCCACCATATTTTTCCTGAGCGTGGTAAGTGAGTCCTCCGCCTCGCCAATTCTGGTTTCAGTGGCAGTCACCTTTTCCGTTAGATTTCGGAAATCTTGACGTAGCAAGAGAACCTCTGAGCCCACCTCACCTATTTTCGTCTCAAGTGCCGTCCTGGAGCTTTGAATATCCGCCCTCGAGGCCTGAATCGCCTCCATAATTATGGCCGTGTCTGAGCGTGCGTCTAGTGTCGGCGGGGCCGTCTCCCTCTGCGACCGCGTTGTGGCATAGCTGTTGATGGTTTCCTGTCTGGCCGACCTCGGTGGTGGATCCCTTTTCCCTATGTCAAAGCTTGGCCCTGGGCGGGAAGCTCTTGGTGCGGCCAAAGGGCTATAATAGGCGATGGAGGGCGTGAAACCTCCGGTTTAAGCACTTTCAGGGTGGGGGCGGAGAGGGATTCAGGGCACGGGCGCGAATCTTCCTGCGGGTCAGGCAGCGGGCCCCCTCCTTCTCCCCGCGCCCATCTCTCACCGCAGGGCCCCCCTCGTGAAGGCGTCGGTGATCGTGGGCCTCCACTCAGTACTCCCCGGGCAGTGTAATGTGTTCCACTGGGGCCCCAGTCGCTTCAAGTCTCAGGTCGGGGGGGGGGGGAGGGAAGCCAGGCCCGGCCGCAGGGCAGCAGTCGCCGGTGCTATACAGCGCAGTCCACAGGGTAGCCCAGGGTGTAAGAAGCCCTCTCTCTCCCGATGGCCCCGGAGGTCGCAGATCCCTCCCTAGGTGGTCCAGGGAGTCTCCTCCACACTGCGGCGGTCGAGGAACGCGGGGGGAGGGGGTCAGAGCTCGGGGCATCTCCGCACGCTCCAGCAGGTAAGGACACCGCAGTTCCCAGCAGCGGTCCGTCGCCGGGGCCCCCCGCAGTCGGGCCGGGCAGCCGCGGGCAAAGCAGAGCCGGCGGGAGCCGGAGACTCTTCTCCGGGGGGAGGGGGGGAGAAGCGTGCACTCCCAGGGCCTCTAATCTGGGTCAGCCCCCTCCTTACCCGATCCGCCGGTCGCGCAGAGCCGTCTCGCCGCCGATCACCCTCCGGAACAGCTCCTCTCCTCTCCCTCCGTCCCGGGCCGGATGGCCGGTCTCCCTGCAGGCCTCCGTCGATCTCCGCAGCCGTCCGCAAGCCCTCACAGCAGGCACCGGGGGTTGGAGGGGGAGGGGGGGACAGGTTCTCCTTCCTGTATGCTGGGCTCCGGCGCAGATCCGGTAGATGCGGAGGATCCCAGGGGGTGCAAACGGCAGGGCTCGGGCAGAGCCGCTTTCAGGCCGAAGGGCTGTACTTAGTCGCCATCTTGTCTCTGCTCCGCTTCGCCAGCTAAAGTCCCCCTCACGGCTTCGATTTCAGTTCTTATCCCGCAGGGTTACAAGCGGGTCTGACAGCAGAGGTCTCGGAGCCTCTCTGGCTCTAAATTGGCAGGGTTTGTGAAGTATGTGGCACTATTAAATCGACGGATTATTGCAGGGCACCGGGAGCCTAGTGGAGACACGTCTTACTCCACCATGTCGCTGGCCACGCCCCAGGCAATACAAGTCTTGTCTGTACTCAGATCATATATAGCCAAGCTCAAATGTTTAGTGCAGAGTTCTGTAAGTAGCTTCTTGGAACTGTTAGTCTTCTCTAAAATAAGTAACTAAAATAATAAAAGGAAAATTCAACAGAACAGTTCTCTATTCTATTTTCTTTTCTTTCATCATTCAAAGATTCTTTTTTCTTCATCTCTTGACAATTCTCAGTTATTGGTTCAGTATTTCTTGGCTCTCCTTCAGCTTGCCATTAGGGCGGCTCATACAGTGTGGCATTCTGTACGTTTTTTCATGCAATTTGACCACTCAGGTGCTGAGAAACTCTGACAGAGCACCATCAATTCTTTGCACTTTTTCAATCCAAACTTTTCGCTTTTATTTTCACTTTATTAGATTCAGATGTTTCAGCTATGGGTGCAAAGTATCTTTCAAGGGACCACTCCGGACTTTTGGGATACCCTTTCAGCCAGCTTTTTCCTACCTACACTCGTAGGCCCAGAACACTAATTTCTTCTTCAGAGGTTGCATCTGACTCTTTCACCCTTTGGACATCACTTTTTGCTTTTCCAGTGCCACTTCAGTTTTCTCTAGTGCTGCTTCAGACTCTGTGTGTTCCTTTACAGCTTGACTGACCCTCTTCTGTGGACTTTTAACCACTGCTGGCATCTCTTCTTGAAGAGGAGCTGTTTTATCGGGGGCACAGGACCATACATGCGTGAGAGGCATGCACCCAATTTGGAAGGCCACCACATTTCACAACAGTCTTTGTCAGGATCATTTGGAATAGGCCTTTCCATTTCACAGCATCTCTAAGATCAAAGTTGTGACACCATCCATTACGTAGATCTTGTGTAGCAGCTGCAGTCTGGTGAGAAACTGCACGCTCCACATCAGTCAGAGCTTCACAGCAATGGCTAGTCTTTTCATCTGTGTTTTTTCACAAGTGCATTTGATTAAGCCACTTCAGTGATGCTGAAACACAGTCTTTTGCAAAGTGACACTATATTCTGTCTTTGAGTTGCTTTATTATGCTTGTAATTTCAGGTAGATAGCTACAATCCAATCCTTGTTCAATCTGTTGTTCTGCACACATCATCTTTAAAACTTCATTATGATCTGATTTCAGAGAAACTGGCAATCTATACCTGGACATCAGTTTTAGCAATAACACATTTGGTACTATGCAGTTGTCACTTTTCTCAAAACAGTTCTGATACAACCCTGTTGTTCTGCGTCTGAAACATTTTCTTGAGCCTCTTTTAATTCACCTGTGAAGATTCCATTGAATGTATATGCTAACTGAACACAATTTTGTGCAACTGAATTAGCATTTCTCTCTCCCATGACAACAGTGACTTCCATTTGAGCAGGTATACGGCATGTTATGGTAGGGGCAATCAATTTCGAATTTTGGGCTGAGGTAACTATTGAAAGGCATGAAACTTTGACAACATATTGTATAAGGAGCACAGCATGTGCTGCTTTTAATGTGTCAATGTTACCTTTAAATATGGGTCATCTACAAAATGGACATTGTTGGGCTGAATCAGACGTTAATCATTAAAGGCTGATCTTGGCTTTATGCTTATTTTCATGACATCTAGACACTCATATTCCGTTTTATCACAAACCAATTCATTTGCTGACATTTCTGTGAAGTTAGTGTCAAAGGTCATTGTTAAATACATCACAGACCTTTGAAAACATTCATGTTTCTGAATAGGCACCGAGAGAGCGCAGCCCTCCCTCTCGCTGCAAATTGGTGTATTTTCTTTCAAATAAACGTTCATTCCTAGTGCTGGGGTGCAACATTTTTTCTCTTTCAACTCTAGGAATGCTTTTGTGCAATTGTTGTCCAATGGAAGCGGATCAGACACATCCTTGTGTGTCAACCTCAGTAAAGGCTTAGCCACTAGGAAAAGGTTTAGTAACAACTCTCTACAGCAGCTAACCATTCCCCAAAACTTCCTGACTTCTTCCTGAATTTGAGGTAGATTTATCTGGTGAATTATTTCCACTCTCTTTGGTGACACATTTCCAGCTCTTTTTCCAATTACGTGTCCCAGTTATTCATCTTCTTTTTGACAGTACTCCTGACTATTCTCATGCAATGGCAATGTGACATGAACTTGACAAAAATCAATAACAGTGAGCCATTCTTCAGCACATGGAATATGAAAAAATATATTGGCTGGATTCGGTACCACAGGACAACATGGAAAAGATATGCTATTAATCTCCTGCACTAATCTGTTCTTTTCATTTAGTTTCCAGTGAACCAGTGATCAGAAAGTTACATAAACTTCCAAACAATTCCATCAATAATCTTTTACTCAGTTTATCTCTAATTATTGGTAACATTTCTGCAACTGATGATGTTCTTGAATACATGTCATCTGGTTCTAATTCTAATAAGACATCTTCTGCACATTTTTATTAATCTGACATCCTTCTCTGTGAACTCCCTTACTTCTGTGTTTATTATTTCTTTCAAATCAGAAGATCATTTTTCAACTGTCTCTTCTGAAAACAATGCTACAGCTGTCTCTTGTAGGGCCATTTTAAAATGTAGATCCTCATCAGGAATCTGAAAATTAACATATCTGGTGTACAGTCATTTATGCTGTTTAATTTGCAAAACAATTGTTTTCCTGCTAGGCCTGAGTCACAAACAACAACTTGGCAATTTTCCTCAAATTGGCTTATTTTTTCTGCAAATTCTCTAAAACTGGGTTTGTAATTTCTTTGTTTAAAACTTGTACAACTAAGTCTGGACCTTCCACTGCTTTCACAATGGACTTGGTAAATTCAGAATTGGGAGGGTTAAAACTCTCATTTTCAAACACAGAAACCTGTTGAACTGGGTTCTGATTTTGTCTCTGGAAATAATTCACATTTGCTCTGGACAGCTTATTTTTTTTATTTTATTTTGTTATTGATGTTTACAACTTCTTGCACAAATAACAGTTATGATACACCAAAGAGACACACAATATAAAAGAACATCGGCATACTGTACATCATAATCAGGTTGGCCAAAATACAAGCCACAATCGGATTATAACGCCCAAAAAAAGGGAGAACAAGGAAAGCCCGTGACTAGATGACATATGCATATGAGAAAAGAAATCAAGAAGACTCACGTCATTACAGGCAGTATATGGCATTCATGTTTACATAGTTTCAGCTTCATTTGACTTGTGCTGAGTAGCAGTACTTAAGTACTTTACGGAAGGCTCCCAGATGTCATTTGGCCTCGAGGACAGTGGTAGCTGCTCCGCGTATAGAACTAAATTTTCTCTACAGAGTGACATATCTTTGAGCCACTCTTCCACTGAAGGGGTCAGCACACTATCACCACCCATCTTTTAGCAACTAGCAATGCCACTCTTGTTAACCTACCCACTTCACCTTTTATGAAAGGAACTAACCCCAGCAAACATTTGTGGAGAACACTGCAGCATAATCCCAATAATCTTTGATAATGTAGTTATCACAGCTGCCCAATATTCCGACAGCCACCTACAGGACCAGGCTAAGTGCCAGAAGTCTGCCCCTAGAGCCCCACATCTTTTGCAAGCATATGTGTCTCTGAGCCCATATTTAAAAAGCTTGTACGGAGTGTTGTAGATCTGGTGCAAATATTTAAAATGTATTAATCGGAGATTTCCATTAAAAGTGAGAGCACTAGTGAGCTGGCAGCAGATCTCCCATTCCTTCTGAGTGAGTGGCGGGTCAAGACACGCATTCCAAGTGTTGAGGCTCTTGTCACTGCTGAAAGGCCTGTATTCCTGAGCTGTGTGATATAACTTAGTGACTAGCTTGTGTCGAGTGGGGGCAACGAGAAGTGTGTGCAACGCCAATGCCTCTGGTGGTTCCATGGGGAAAGTGGGGTAGTTAATCTGCAGCGCTTTTTGTAATCTATACATGTAAAAACTAAAGAGGGGTGTCTTATTCTGAATGTAGTCCATGTCTGTGGTGGTCAGAAAAGCGCCACTCGGAAATAAATCCTGCAGCTTGGATATGCACACTTGCTCAAGTGTACGTAGTGCTCCCTGTTCATGTGTTACAGATACGCTCGAGTGGTAAGCCAATGGCAGGAGCGGGAATATAATGGGAGTTTTTCTGCCTCACGACCCAGTGCCTGCCAAGCAGCAATCGTAGAGCTAATGGTGTTAAATGAGGAGCAAGCGGATGGCCTGCGACTATGCGTGAGTAAGGAGCTCAGTGGGATAGGATGGGCATCCCAGTGTTCTACCGCTACATGAGGGACGAATGCGTGTGGGGAGAACCACTAATGTGCATATTGGGCCTGTGCACATAGATAATAAAGATAGACATCAGGTACGTTGAAACCCCCTTGCTTGTAATCCAGTGCGAGAGTCCTCCAACTCACACGTGCCTGCCGGCTACTCCAGATTAGACGAAGCAGCAGGTGCGAACTTGTCAAAAAATTTTTTGCGTAAGTTGAAGCAGTATATTACTGAATAGATATAAAAATGTGGGTAACACCACCATTTTGACCAAAGCAATACGGTCTGCAAGCGAGAGCAGGAGTTTTATTCATCTATCCACTTGTTGTTCCAGCATTGCTGTGGCATTTCTGTAATTTTCGCGAATAACAACCTCTGGATTTCGGTGTATCCACACCCCCAGGTATTTTACTGACTCTGTGGTCCACACAAGGGGAAAGTCGAGATCATGTGGACTGGCGCTCTCCATCAGTGACATCACATCCGACTTGGACCAATTGATATTTAGGTCAGAGAATTGGGCGAAGCGGATATATTCACAAAGAACTGGTGCTAAATAAGTGCGGGGCTCACATATGAAAAGCAGCATGTCATCTGGGTATAGTTATATAATGACAGGTCGATGTAAAAAGTTAAGCGCTGCGTATTTATGAGACTGTCTTGTAAGACAGGCTAGGGGTTCCAACGTCAGAGCAAATAACATTGGTTAGAGAGGGCACCCCTGCCTAGTGCCCCTGGTTATTTGTAGCGGGTCCGATGTGTAACCCTCCACCCGCACTCGCGCTGTTGGTCAAGCATATAAAAGTCACACCGAGGTAATAAAGAGGGGCTGAACATAAAAAAGATTCTATAGAGTCAAATGCCTTGGTGGCGTCAAGCATGATCGCCACCGCCGGCAATTCAGGATTGAGAGTGTGGAGTGTTGGGCACAGCATCTGCAAATTATGGGAGGTTGAGCGCTCTGTAATAAAGCCTGACTGGCCACGCAGAACCAGTTTTTGCATAAGCGGCTGGAGACAAGTAGCTCGAATCTTCGCCAAGATTTTTACATCTATATTCAGGAGTGACAGAGGTCTGTAAGATTCGCAATTAGTGGGGGGTTTATCTTTCTTGAGTAGTGTTATAAAAAGTGCCTCCCAAAGCGTTGGTGCTAATTTGCCTACATCATACGCTTCAGCGTACATTTCTAATAAATAGGGGGAGAGTTCTTCAATGTAAGTTTTGTCAAATTCACCTGTGAAGCCATCGGGGCCTGGCGCTTTTTTATTAGGTAATGTTTTTATCGCCATATGGATATCTTCCACCGTAATCGATTGATTTAGGTATTCCCTCTGACCATCCGAGAGTCATGCGATGGCTATCTGTGAGAGGTATTTATCGAGATCAGCTACATCAGGCTCTCCCTGGGAGGTGTATAGTTTCTCATAAAATTGCCGAAATTGAGTGGCTATATCTGGAATGCTGTGATGATCTTGGCCCGCCTCATCTGTGATTTTAGTGATTGTCTCTCTCTCCATTTTGTATTTAATCTTATTAGCTAAATGGTGTCCTGGCCTACCGCCCTCCCCAAAGGCGCAGGATCTGTATCGTTTAGATATATACCTCATCTCTTCCTCAGCCAATTTCGCGTGTTCAATGGTAGCCTCTTTAAGGGAAGCTAGAGTTGACTCGCAGGGCACAAATTCGTATTCCTGTTCCAGCTTTTTTAGCGTAATCTCAAGCTTAGTCAGTTGTCCTCTTAAATCCTTTAATATTCTGGAAGTTGTGCTGATACAGGTACCCAGAATAGTGGGTTTAAATCCCTCCCAAAGCATCCCTGCACTATCCACTGACCCCTTATGCTCGAAATACTGCATTATAGCTTCTCAGATCGTTTCCAGGTAAACCGGGTCCAACAGCGCTTCAGACCTAAGGTGCCATGTAAAGGCCCTAGGGACAGTTCGCGGGACAAAAATGACGAGGCGTTCAGGACAGTGATCTGAAAGTGTATGCGGTAATCCAGCCACGTCAGTCACCCAGCCCACTGCCCCCTCACTCATCGACCAGTAATCAAGACGGGATCCAGCTGTCATGTGCGGTGGATATATGCGTGCCCTCCAGTGTATCTGGGTGTCTATGCCGCCAAACATCTAGCAGTCCCAAATCTTCCATACGGTCTTTGATCTCACGCGCTGTCCTAGAAGAGTGCCACTCCCTGACGCTAGATTTATCTTTGTTTGGATATAAGTGTGTATTTAGGTCACCGCCCCAGAGAATTATAGCTTCTGGGAGTGCACGAATAACAGCAAGAATGCGCTCATACAATATAGGATCATCAACGTTAGGACCATAGGTTTGACAATAGTAACAAGCGTGTCCAACAGCTTCCCATGCAGGATAGCATAGCGCCCCTCTGTGTCGGTATGAGTTTGGAGTGCAGTGAATGGGAGCCCCTTTTTGACTTGAGTGATGACACCTCGGTTATAAGAAGAATACGAGGATGCAATCCGATATTCAGCCCAATGACTCCCCACCAAATTATCTGTCATTTGTATTAGATGTGTTTCCTGTGTAAGGGCAATACCAATACCAAGGCAATCCAAGTGCGCCAGGACCTGACAGATCTTTTTTGGTGAATTTAGCTCCCGTACATTCCATGTCAGACAGGAGATGGACATCATAGCACTATGTACAATTGCAGCCAAGCTTATTTGAGATCCACACAGCCCATTGCATCGAGATGGCTATCCACACAAGTAAACAAGTACCGCTATAGTTGTTGGAACAAACACATCTGCCACTGTTAGAGGTTTTAAAAACAAAAGCAGTCTCAGGAACAATCTCTACCATACCCTACCATCCACCAATACCCCCCACCCACTTTAGCGACCCCAACCTGCCAAAGCCTTCCCGAACCTCCCAAAATAATTCCCAAGTGTGATACCATGGTAGAAACCAGTAGCGGGGATCACCCATCAGGGGGGCGCTTGAGCACAGTAACCCTCCCAGTGAGAACGGGAGGTGGCCAAGCCATCAATATAATATCCGCTCACTAATTGTTACAGCACCTTGATAAAACAACGCCCTTAGTGCAAGGTAAACATTTCCATCAAAATAGCAGTGATAACATTTTTAACGGTGCATTTCAATTATTAACACATTGTCATTTGAGGCAATTGTGACAGTGCGATCACCGGACAAGAATGCAATTCAGCATTAACACAGCAAACACATTTAAGACATCTCATGCAGATATTTGACCCTATCCTTCATCTGTTAATTCACTACTTCTTTCGGCATCAGGTCCCGCACTAGCGGATGCAGTGACGCTGCGTTGTGTAATATTTTTACCAAAAATCATTGTCGCCTTCGGACATGTGAAAATCTTGTACTTCCCTTTGTCCTCTATGCGCAGTCTTGCAGGGTATAGCATGGCGTACGGTATTTTTGCTGCGATAAGGAGCTTCTTAACAGATTGATATTCTCTCTGAGCCTCTTGAACCGCCATTGTGAAATCAGGATAAAAGGCAAGATTGTTCGCTTGATGTGTAATGGGACCCTTTTCCCGTGCCAGCCGGAGTACAGTATCCCGATCTCTATAATTCAAAAGGTGGGCAATGATAGGGCCTGGAGGTGCACCTGGAGGTGGGCGAGCAGCCAACAAGCGATGTGCCCGTTCAACTATAAGAACTGGCGAAAGATGTTTTGCCCGAAGAGCTCTCGGAGAAGATTCCCCACTTATGTTTCCAGTCTTCTTGTGTTTGTGGATTCTGGGAGGTCTGTAATGCGCACATTATTTTGGCGGGATCTTCCTTCCAAATCTTCATTATGGGCCTGTATGGCTGCCAGTACCTTCTCCATAGATGTAGTTTTATCATTAACCTGCTGTAGACCATCCTCCGCGTCCGATATGCTGGTCTCCGCTTCACCCAGCCCTTGCACGTGTTTATCCAACTTTGCTGAAATGTGATCCATTCATTAATTCAGATGATCAATCTTACCATCAATGGTCTGAAGACTTGCCTGTACCGCTAGGAGAGTTTTGTCAATATTAGTTAGTTGAGTAACAGGAGCGTCCGCCTCAGAGTCAGAGGCTGCATGCTGAGGAGCCCGGCCGAACTTTCGCGGTTCAAATGTGAGTCGCTGTTGGCCGCGCTCAGATTTACCCATGACAATAACTCAGCCGACCCTGGTTAGAGCAAGGCAGGGACAGAAAAATAAAAAAAGAAGGCAAAACTCTTTACTTCAGGTGGTATGTCACAGAGGACCAACAAGGGGAAGGAGATGCTGCGCAGACCGCCGCCCACAGCGTCCACAAATGTGCCCTTAGAGTTCCAACAGCAGTACAACAGTGTAGGCATGCCAGCCAGGCAGAAAGATCACTAGTTAAGAAATCGGGCCAGCAGGGGGATACAGGCCAGCACATAGTCAAAATAGTGTCCCAGCTGCTCAATGGAAGGTGTAATGCAGCAACAAAAATATGTCAGTCGAATAATAGAACGGATTGCAATCAGGCAGGGGCAGCAAAGTCACAATCACCAATAGGATAATGATATGAATCCAACTTCTAAACCAGGCCACGGCTGCAGTATCGAGGGGGGAAGGAGAGCAGCACTATAGCTCTACAACGGTGCAGCTCCTCTTAATGGGGAAGTATAACTCTCTAGACTAATACAAAGCTGCCCCTATCAGAGGGGAAGACTCCTCCGTGAACTGCTTGTGAGACTAGGAAGTCTAAAAATCTTATGTTGAAATGTAATCAAGTTTGATCAACAAATGTGAAGTTTGAAACTTTTAATTCCATTCTATTGCTTCATTGCTTATGATTCAACGCATTTTCTTTCATGCTTGTAACCACAGGTTGTGAATAGTGCCCAAATATGTCAGTAAATCATATTTCCCAATGCATTTCGGGCTTTACTGGCAGCCCTTCGCCAGGGGATATCTCTACAAGTGAAGAAAGTAAATACCGATCAGTATGAGTATTCTGAAAGATAGTAAGCGCGCAATGCGAGGTGAAAAGGTGGACTAGTGCTACCAATCATGCTTGACATACCAGTGTTAAAGTTGCTTAAATCATACGAATATTAGGGTCTGAGGTGATGAGATGAGTGCGCGTTTACCGTCATGTCCATTATGCTGTTGCGTGATGTCTAGTGCCCGGTTCTAATGGGATAGTGATGATTATCGTGACCGCGATTGCATTTAAATGCGGGGTGTTGAGTTACTCACGGTGGGCGTTCTGGGATAATCTCGCCAGCAACAAACGGCGAAAGGATGTGTCATAATACATAATAGTATAACTCTCGCCAGTTCCACTGAAAAGCATCACAGCACAACGCTTGATGGTCACACCGGTAACATAAGAAGTGTTGATTGACACCAGCACACAGACCGCTGTACTCTCCCTTCAGCAAATTGCAGGCATCCAGGGACAGCGAGTCAAGGGCGGCCCACTCCCATAACTATACTCCACACAGTGTCAGGAGCTTAGCTGCTCTCTGCTCGCACTCCGCAGCCCGGAAGTCGAGGTATAGCGGTGCCGTGACCCTCACATCAAACACAGCTCACATCCGCCACACCTTTACTTCCATCCTGTGTTCTTTTAATCTGTACCCAATCAAAATCCTATGCTGGCCCTCTGCCCTTCCGGAAAGTAATCACTGCTACGTTTTTCGCCATAACAATAAAAAATGTTGGTGCAATTCATTTTTTTACATTTTTTTTACTGAAGTTGTATTCAGATTTATGCAGCATAAATCATCAAGTAAAAATATCTCAACAAAGTATAATTACATTCGTTTTCAATTTAACGTAATATCAAACCAATTTACTCAATTTACTTTATATATTAAAATAACACCCCCAAATTTGATCGAATTTTCTAATACACCCAACTCTTTGAGCGTACAACAGTTCGCTTGTCCTAACCCTTTTCATTTTTTCCAACCATTCCTGCGACATCGGGACATAGGTTGAAAGCCAATTCTGCAATAATAAAGATCTAGCAACTGCCATTATAATATAAATCAATTTTGCCAAGTGACTTGAAAATGTACATTCAGGATCATAACCAAATAATAACATTGTTGCATTGCATGGACCTCATAACATACAATAAGTTTTTTAAAAAAACAATAATTTCTTCCCAAAAATACTTAATTTTAGGACAAAACGCCATAATATGTGACCAATTAGCTTGTTCGCAATTGCAATGTCTAAAACAAATAGCAGGCGCATTGTTATACATTTTAGTAATTATTAAAATTCAGTTTGCATGGCAACGTAAAAGAACATTTCCAAATGAATGTACAAATCTTCTAAAATGTCAACACATCCATCAACTTCTGGGTACCACAGCATAAATATGTCTTTCAATTGTGGGAATGTGTACAGAAATGCTGAAAGTTCACTTTTTCTCCTTGGCCCATGAACGTGCACTTCTCCCATCCTTTCTCTCAATGAGTAAGTAAAAGCTTCTCCCTCATCCTGTTTATTATTTTCCCTAAAAGGTCTGCTGGTTTCTTTTTTTTCTCATGTTTTCTTTCCCATTTGTCTCCTAATTTCTCAAACCCATTGCATTTGAAAATATATTTTATTATTTCTGCAATGTGCAATTGCATTCCTGAAGAACAAATTTTCTCATTTGTTTCATCATCCATATGTACCCTGAAACTTTTCTGAAATGGAAAACTTCCTGAAACATCAATCTCATAATTTTGAGCAAATTCTGTCAGTCCATCATGTGTATTTACTGCACATGCAGCTGTTTCCTTACTCAGGGAAATTAATTCGTTTTCCTGACACTGGTTCACATTTTCATAATTTAAACAGCAGGGACTGTTAATTTCTTTGTGTTCAAATGTTGAATTTAAAACACTAAGCTGTCTCTCTTTTTCAGGGTCTGGGTTAATTTGTTCCCCCATGCTCTCTATCATTTTAACCACTGCTGCTTCCTCAAAGTAGGTTCAAGAAAAATCCCATCTTCAAATATATTCATTTTATCCTGGGCTGCAGATGTTATAAAGACCATTTCCCCCCACCTTTCAGTGCTTGGACTGTGTGGGATAATTTATGTTCGATAATCTGTGAATTCTGAGTTTCTGAAATAAACCCTGCCATAATCACTCCTTCTGCAGCTCTTTGAACCTTTTGAGTAGGGATCATATTAATTGGGACAGTCATAATTGTTTTAAGCATTACCTGTGAATCATCTGTAGTTTGTAATATTTTTACTGAATCAGTCACATTTGAAGCAGTAACACCTGGAGATATCACTGTCAATGCTGAATCAACAGTTAGTGGGTCAATCTGAAATGTCTGCACAGTTCTCTGTTTAACAGAAGCAGTAGCCACTGTAGTATTTACTGGTACACTATTATCAGTATTTTTATGCGAACCACATAAAGTGGTGGACACTCAGTTAACAATGCATCCATTATTTCATCCCCTGAATCCTTACTTATTTGAAGCATGTTATCATCATTAATTCCCTTCAGCATCTGGTGCTTTACCTTTTTATCCTCACTTGCTTTGTCTCATTCTGTCTTTTCCCACATGCTTAAAGCTTCAAATAGTGCAGCTCTAGATGGTGTCTTTATTTCACATACTACTTCCCTTAATTTGTCAATATATTTGTAGGAGAGTAGGGTCTGCTTCCTATGTTCACCCTCACTTTTTGCTGTGATTTTCTGGTTTTTTTTCGACTTTAGTGTGGTTGTGGGCCTGCTAATCAGACCCACAGCCCAGCTGTTCTCTCTCTAAATTCATACCATGTACTTTAGGTACATACCAGATTGGGTATTGGGTCACCTTTGTGAGTCCCTGTATAGTTTACCATAGGTACCCAGGGCATAGGTGCATCCAAGGCCTACCAGGGGCTGCAGCATGTATTATGCCACCCCTGGATGGCCCTCCAAACTGACACCACAGGCTGATCACTCAGCTTGGGTAAGGTGGTGTAATCACCCCTTACTTAGATATACTATATCTATATCTACCTATACATATAGACACATATACACCTATAAGTCACTCCTGTGGTAGGCCTCGACAATCCTGGAGGCACAGTGCTTGGTTTTATGTGAGAGGGTGCCCTAGCATGAGCTGAGCCCCTCTGCAGCTTTCGGAACCATCTCCTTATAGCTGTTCTTTGATATAGCCATACCATATACTCTTAAGTGCATTATAATCCTCGTGGTTAATGCTAACTTTGTTTTGGCTTTATCGAAACATGTGTAAGGTGTCAAACACTTTGGAATACTACCCCCCCATCAGTTCTGGTGCCGGGGCAGCATTCCACCCTCCTCGAGGGAGAAGACATGTAGTTACTGCTTTACCCTGTTAAAGTTAAACAGAGCCCCAATATCACAAAATGGATGCTGCTGCCACAGACACAAGTCTGACCTTCTGCTGGTGGACGAAACTCCGGCAGGGGAGGCCTGGACAATAGGTTTCCTGTCCAGGGAGGTGCCAGCACCTCCCCAGACAGGCTGATGTGTATTGGAACAGGGAGGGCTGCATCAGAAGATGCATTTTGAGACACTGCCTGGGGCACACAAGGTTCAAACCAGTTGCTGGGGCCCCCCAGCCCCGCTCTGGCACGAAACTGGACAAAGAGAAAGGGGTGTAACCACCCCCTTCTCAGGTCCACCCATAGGAGGGACCTAGCAGTTAATCCAGCCCCTTACCTTAGTATAAGTATAGGAGCTGTGTCCCCAGGACTTTAGATTATCCTGGAATGAAACTTTGATACAGAACTCTTGGGCCTTCGACATTCTATTCTGACTAGAAGACGGAAGACAGCTCCCTTGTGGTCAAGGAATGACCACCCTGTGCACCACCAGTAATTTGCTGGTCTGCTTTATCGATGCTCCCGCCGGAACCCGAAGACTTAGCGACACAGGAACTGGACTTCCAGACTTCTCTGACTCCGACCCACATCCACAGCAAAGCTGAGACCCGTGGCGGACACGAGAGGCGTGAGACCAGACACCCTGAACATCCTGCAATTTGCTAACTGCATCGACTCCTGAGGTAACTCGCAGTTGTGCATTGGGGTACGAGAAGCCCCAGACCCGAGCATCATTTGCACCTAAGCTCAGCCCCCCACACTCCACGAGTGCCGTGTGGGGCCTGCTCTTGCATTTCAGCTCGACGCGTCTCCCCGGTTGCTAGCCTGTTGGCTAGTGAGCCCCCTGAAGACATTCCTTTGAAACCAAACTGCTTTCCCGGTTGCTCCAGGCTTGCTCCAGCTTCCCTGCAAAGGAGAAGCTCCTCAGACCTTGCTGGTCTGCACCGAAGCCCATCTTCACTTCCAACATGGATTGCGGTTGCCACGGATTGTTGGGTCCAATCCGGATACCAACACCGCAGTCAACTAGATCCTTCGTGGGACAGCTCGAATCCAGCTCCTGGTTGGCGTGGCTGCAGAGACAAGCTTCACCTCTTCACCTGAGATCATCGCGACATCGCCTGGTTCCTTCGTGGTACCTTCCTGGTCACTGGCTAGTGACCCAGACTCTGTCTCCTCTGCTTTCAGGTTCTTCAGATCTTCGATCCACCCTTGGATCCACCCAGACACCTTTCCTCTGGTCGCCTGCAGCACTTCTTTGCAGATCTCCATAGAAAACATTGACGAAACCTGACACCAAAAGGCACCTATGCACCCGGCTTCCCTGGGTGAGGTAACACAAGTACTCCGGTGCTCCCGTGGGTCTTGACTCTCGAAGTGTCCTAGTCTAAAGGGGTTTTGTCGTAGTCCATCCGGAAGTGCCCTTAAACAGTAACTTTGTAACTTCTTTGTTTCCCATTATAAGTCAACGGTAAATCGCAACTGTGTTTAAACACTGCACGCGTCTCCTGTGGGTCTCCAACTTCCTAACCTTTGGTTGTTTAGTGTAGCCCCAGCGATTCCCCAGGCACTAGGCCTACTAACTGTTTCAGACGTGGTTCTTATACCACTTTTTTATTATATGGTTTGTGAGGCCCCTAGGGCATAACTGTATTTGTGCAACTTATCGTATGCTAGTTGAGTAACTTGTGATGTACTTTTACCTCTGACCTCATAAAGAGTGCAGAGGGGTTGTGTTAGTTGAAATACATATATATTTGATATATACCTTGTGTGGTGTCCTTTCACTTGGTATTCAAGGGATTATAATTGGTAAAACAGCTTGCTTCACATGCTCTCTGAAGTCTTAGCCTATGACTGCTGGTCCATGCTACCACTAGGATAGCTTGTCTATAAGGTTGACTTTACAACCACCATCAATAAGGGTCGATTAGACTGGTGCAAGGTGCCCACTAGAATAGTGGACATCATATGCCAGGCTAACTTCTCACATTGGTGTGCAGCAGATGGGATAAGAGCTTGCTGTTGTTTTACCATATAATCTTAAGATATCATTTGAAAGATCACATTAAGTTACCTGTAGGTACATATAAATCAAGTTCTTATAATACATAAGTTCTTTTTTTAATTCTTTATTGCAGCTCATAGAACAGAAGATATACATTGTTACAAAAAGAAGGAACACACAAAAAAAAGATGCTCAAATAAACAGAATGAAATTCACTTTTGATACAAAATTCATAGATATAAATCCTAGCTAGTAAGGCCATATAATAAACCAAATGTTGCAGACAATAACAACAACTTAAACACATATTGTATTTCACTTTAAAAAAAAGAGTCCCAAATGTTCTCAAATTTCATTAGCAATTTTGTACCTCTTTGATTAGCCAGAGCAAATCCCATAACATAGATTTCATTAAGGAGAGACCACCATTCCATGATATGTGGAGGAGTCGGAGAGATCCAAGCGCGGGCAATAGTTAACTTGGCGCATGACAATATAATAGTGATAAGAGTTTGCTGTGGGATATTAACTGAGTAAATATCAAGTAAAATTAAAGGTGCCATGAGAGACGGGGAGCAAATCAGTTTTTGTTTAATTACTTTATCCAAAGCCATCCAAAATTCTGATAGCATGGGGCACGAAAAAAACATATGTGCCAAGTCCGCTGCAACAAGGGCACACTTAGGGCATTTAGTTCGCTCAGTATATAGAGCATTTGTAGACCATTTTGATATTTTTCTGGAGTATGATACAGCATGCAAGTAGTTTTAATTTGCTGAAGCCTCAAGCTAGAAGACGAAGTGGAGCCATTACTGTTGCGGAGAGATAAACTAATCATATTCGGGGTGATGTTAATCCTCAACATTTGATTCCATTTTCCCGCCAGCTTGGAGCAATCAGCAACCTTATATGAATTAAAACATTTATACCCAATACTAATTAAAGATTTGTTCTTATCAGAATATAGACAGTCCCAAATATCCGAGTCCAGTAATTCAAAAAGTTTCATCTTCCGAATAAAAAAATCATGTAATTGTATATATTTAAACCTCATAGGTTCCGTAGCCGTATGTGAAATCTTAAGTGACTCAAAACTCAATAAACCATGTGCCCCATATAAGTCCCCCAGTGTTTTTATGCCGCAAGCACCCCAGCTATTAGTTGCGCCTTCATTAAAAATTCCAGGTAGGCCAGGATTCCCCCATAGTAAGAGTTTAGGGTGAAAAAAAGAGGTATGACAGAAAACCAAGATATTACGCCAGATTTTAACTATGTCCCGTGCAGTCTTAAATTTCACCCTTTTAAAGTAATTGGGATCGTTTACCCTATACAAAAATAAGTTAGAGTCCGAGTTTAACATAAAAGTAAGAAAATAAAGTTTATTATCTGTACCAAGTAAACCTCGCAGGTGTCCCAGAAAAGTTGCCCAAAAATACAACTTAAAATCTGGGAAATTCAATCCCCCATTATCAGGTGCAGCCTTAAGCAGCTCTAAGGAACGCCGAGCTTTACGGTACCCCCAAATGAAGCTGCTAAATATTCTGTCTAATTTTTTAAAGAAAAAATTACTCAGTGACAAAGGGATAGAACGGAATAAATAAAGAAATTTAGGTAATATTTTCATTTTTATCAAATTAATCTTACCTATAATATTAAGGGGAATTGTATGCCATTTTTTAACAACTTTATCGTAGCTTTAACTAAGACATCATAATTTATAGTTATTATTTCTTTAATATTAGCGGAAATTTTCCCCCCTAAGTATGTGGCCGTCTTACATAATCCAGGTATCACAACCTCCGATTTATAATTAGCAATTATTTGGGTTTTGTTTAGGTTTAATTTATAGCCAGAGACATCACCAAATCTGCTTGCATCACCAATGATTCCCTTAACTGCCTTTATAACATCCGTAGAATAAATGGCAATATCATCGGCATACGCCGTTATCTTCAATGAATAAGGACCCCGTTTAAAAGGAATGATATCAAATTGCAACTGTAAGGCATAAAGAAAAGGTTCCATGGATAGAGCAAACAGAAGCGGTGACAAAGGGCACCCCTGACGAGTGCCCCGGGATATAGAAAAGCTAGTTGAGGTCAGGCCCGCATAGCTCACTTTCGCAGTTGGGTTGTCGTACAAAGATTGAATCCAAATTAAACATTAGCCGCTGAAGCCAAAGCTGGTCATTACCTGCCAGAGATTGTCCCACCCCACTCGGTCAAAAGCCTTTTCTGCATCCAGCAGAATCATACCGAGTGGGATGGTCTCGGTCTCTGCAATGTCAAAAGCGGTAATGGCCATATTAATATGAGCCGTGGAATCTCTACCAGTTACAAACCCATGTTGTCGCGGGTTAACTATTTTAGGGATAAAAAGGGCCAGGCAAGTAGCCAAAACCTTGGCAAACACCTTAGCGTCAGCGTTAACTAATGAAATAGGGCGGTATGAGCCACAATCCTCCGCCGGTTTATCTTTTTTTTAAGTTTAAAGCATTTTATTAAAACATTTACAAAAGGAAATAGAGACAGTCGTCGCTAAGAATTAGTGCAATGGTACAACCATACAGGAGCGCAACCAGCGTGTAAAGGTTCTGCAGTTGTAATGCCCATCTAAGCGTGGTGCCTGGTGCGCATGCAGCAACAACTCAAGAATAAACAACTCCTTCCAGAACTCCCCCCTCCCTTCCCGTCCCCTAAAACCCCTCCCGCCCTCCCCCCGTACAGTACTAAATTCGCCCTCCCGCGTCACCTCCCTCAGGCCACCCTCCCTTCTCAGCTGACCGTAACTCTAGACTCACTGGTTAGCTGGATCCGTTGGTGACGTTAATCTCAATAAGCGGAGATATCGGGGGCATGTGAGTTCTCTAAATTCCGTCACAAGTAGTGAGTGGAACGGCTGCCACAGGTCATTAAACTGCTCCACCTCACCCGCCACCATGAGCGATAACTTCTCCATCCCCAGGACATGCCACAATTTATGCAACCAACCCGTAGTGGAGGGGAGTGTGGTGGTACGCCAGTGAATGAGTATGTTTTGAACAGCAGAACCCAGTGCAATCGCTATCTGCCTACCCCTACGAGACTTCAGAGGGTACATCAACCCGTTGGGCAAGCCCAACAGGACATACGCGGGGAAGCGAGGCAGTTCTATGTCAAAACGTGAATCAATCTCATCTAAGACTTCTTTCCAATAGGGGCACAGCAGGGGGCATTCCCACAAAATATGTGTAAGTGTGCCTATCTGCCCACAAGCCCGCCAACAAGTGTTCTCAATGTTACGGTTCATTTCATGCAGTCTCTCCGGTGTATAATACCAATATGTGGATACCTTAGTGAACGTTTCTGTGAGTCCCGTGTGGTACGCGGAATGTCGTGCTCGGTAAGAAATGTGGTCCCACTCTGTGTGACTTAGGGCCCTTCCCAGTTCCCTTTCCCAGCGTTCCCTACCCGGGTTATAAATATGAGAGGAGGAAGGCTGCAAGAACTTATAGAGATCTGAAATAAGTTTTGTGTCCGAAGTGCGCGTCACCAGCCACTTCTCATAAGGCAGGAGCCTCCTATCCGCCAATTCGCGTACTTGCGGCTGGAGCGCCCAGTGGCGCACCTGCATATACCGCATCCTTTCCGTCTCGGGCAATTGGTATTCTCGCCTGAAATTCTGAAACGGGATGACGCCGTCCGGGGTGTACATATGAAACAGCGTTCTGCATCCTGCATTCCGCCAGTGCGCGAAAGCCCCGAGTTCCATCCCAGGATGAAAATCTGGGTTTCCTACCAAAGGCGTAAACGGCGAGGGGAAAGTAGTGAGATTATGTGTGACATTAGTAGCGTCCCACACTCTCATCGGGACTCGCTTTACGAAGGACTCATACAGGTTGGGGGGACGGTGAGCCCTACGTAAAAAGGGCACCTCCTGCAAAGTCCAGCCTTCGACCGCTTGATCCTGAAAAAGCCAGTGCTTGTCTGACTCCCACTTACTCCACTCCACCAGATATCGCAGTTGTACGGCCTGGAAATACTTGCGTAAGTCCGGTACGCCCAGTCCCCCAGCCTCAGGGGCCAGTGTGGATAAGGCTCTCTTGAGTCTGGGTTTGCGGCCTTGCCAGATGAAGCGTGCAATGTCCGCCTGAGTCTGCTGGATCCATCCTTTCGGAGGCTGGAGCGGCAGAGCCCGGAACAGGTATAGCACCTGTGGCAGGAGAGTCATCTTCACTGCGGCTAATCTGCCTAGCCAAGACAGTGTTCCTCTGCTCCAGCGGCTCAGTTCCTCCTTAATTTTCTTACTCAAGGCTGCGTAATTGGCGGTCACCATAGCGGGTAGGGTGGGCGCCAATAGTATGCCCAGGTATGGCACCGAGTCTTTAGACCAGTGCATGGGGAAGAGGTCCTGTAAATCAGGCCTAGTGGCAGCAGTCAGTGAAACTTCGAGGGCCGCCGACTTTCCCATATTCATCTTGAAGCCTGCGACAGCAGAGAAGTCCTCTAGCTCAGCGATACACGCAGGGAGTGCCCTCCTTGGATCTGCTAGCGTTAGTATAATATCGTCTGTGTAGAGGCTAATGGTGTGTGTATATCTCCCCATCTTTATGCCGGTCGCGTTCGGGTTTTGGCATATCCTTTGGGCAAGGGGCTCCATATAGAGTGCGAAGAGCAGCGGGGACAATGGGCACCCTTGTCTGGTGCCCCGCTCTATCGCAAATCTCTGAGAGCTACAGCATTTCACCCGTACCACCGCAGATGGAAATCGGTAGCAGTTGAATACTAGAGTGCGAAATTTCTCTCCTATGCCCACCTTCAATAGAACCTTCTCCAAGTAAGGCCAATGTACCCGGTCGAAGGCCTTCTCCGCGTCGACCGCCAGCAGCATTCTCTTTTTTTTAATTTTATTTTTTTTATTAAATTTGTACTTTATTGCATAGCCAAGAAACACACTGCACTCTACGCCCACAACCCGGAGGCCGGCGGCAGCAGTAAATATTATCCGGTTCAGAGTTCAACAGCATTATACACAGCCATAGTGCCAGCATCCCGGGGGCCTGGCGGCGCAAATGGAGAGATTATCACGCATGAATAGCACTGCCATGTAGGAAGGATGGAATGGACTATCCTCATGATGACACCCAGAACCGTGGAGTGTTGAGCAGTAACAGTTCAGCCAGAGCGACTGTGCATTACAAGTCCTGAAATCAAAAATCAGCATTCCACATGAAACAATATTGTGTGACCCACATCAAAACGAACCCCCCACCCCCCTAACAACCAGCCTACCCGAACATGTGTCTGTCCACCCATCCATGTTATCTGTAACGATCCAATGGTGAACACTGTGCCCACAATCAGATTCCACCTACCCCCATGTGTGAGAATGTCTCCACTGTAATGACCACCGAGCACCAGCCCCCTTGCGTAACCCACCCCGCCACTATCCACCCCACCCAACGCGGCCAACTGCCCCGGGTGGCCAGGAAGCTACCTCTCTAAGCGACGCAGTTAGACGTGTGGTGCTTCTCTCCCCGCTGCCTCCACCCCTTCCTCTTGTAGCTCATCCAACTCCTCCCTCTCCGTGTCTGGTTCCGACCCCTCGCCATCTTTGGCACACAGATAGGTCCTATATAGCCCCCAGAAATTCTTGGGTCTACACTTCGGGGGTAACAGCTCGTTATAGACCTCCGACTGCGTGCAGCAGTATGGTAAATCCACCTCCCATCTCTTTTTAGTTGGAATCGGGCCCCTCATCCAGCACATTGCGACCAGACGCTTAGCCGTCAGCAGCGCCCCCCTTCTCGTCAATGGGGCTAACCACACCGCCCATTCCACGCGCATGAGAGGTGAGTACAGTAGCTCGCTGTCCCGCGAACGGACCAGCTCATGCCAGGCGTGGTTCGTGGCTGTTATGGAGTCTAAAATCCCAATCCTGCGATCAACTGGGTGGCATATGGTAGCCGGGAGCGGGGTGGGGTCCACAAATAGGCGTTCTAGTTTCATATGCGGAATATCGGGGCTCCCATGGACCCAGGTGTGCAAGTGAGCTCCCTGCGCTATCCTATAGTAATGCTCCAAATCAGGAGCCCCCAATCCCCCTCGGTCATAAGGGAGCATTAAAGTCTGCCAGCTTACCCTAGGTTGTTTGCCACCCCACGCAAGTCTGATGAGCGTCTGTGTGAGCTGCTGGAAAAAAGCCTTAGAGAGCACCACAGGGATATTAGCAAAAAGAAAGAGAAACCTGGGGAGGACCACCATCTTCATAATCGCTATCCTACCCATCAAGGACAACGGAAGTCTGCACCACACCTCCACGTCATCAACAAGTTTAGAGTACGCCACTCCATAATTCTCGCGTACAAGGATCTCGGGTTCAGTATGTAAACGTATCCCCAGATAGCGGATGGAGTCCGTGGTCCACTGTAGCGGGTACTCCGAGTCAAACGGGTGGGTCACCGGCGTCAAAGGGAGCGCCACTGACTTGTCCCAGTTGACCCGCAGGCCAGACAAAGCTCGAAACCTCACCACTTCCCGCAATACCGACACCAAATTCTTTTCCGGCTCCCGAACATACAGCAGGGTATCATCGGCGTACGTAGATATGCCAATCTGATAAGTAGGAAAATTGATCCCTTCAAACCCATGATACTCCCTGTTAGCGCATGCCAGTGGTTCCGCCACCAAGGCATAGAGAAGGGGGGAGAGGGGGCAGCCCTGCCTGGTGCCCCTGCTGATCTCAATTGGGGCAGTGACCATGTTCCCTAATTTCAATCGGGCCGTCGGCTTGTAGTACAGGGCCCTCAGCATCTGCAAGAAAGGCTCACCCAGCCCGTATTTCCGCAGGACCCTAATCATGAATGGCCACTCCACCGAGTCAAAGGCTTTTTCCATGTCCAAGAATATAGCAACAGCCTTATTTTCTTGACGGACATGCTGAATCGTGCCTAATACCGTTCGGATATTGTACGTCAAATTCCTAGCGGGAACGAACCCGGCCTGTTCTGGGGCAACTAACTCAGGGACCAGCAGTGCCAGACGCGCAGCCAACACTTTCGCATAGAGTTTGGCGTCCACATTAATCAGGGAGAGCAGTTGATACGAACCACATTCGTTGGGGGGTTTCCCCGGCTTCGGTATCGTGATAAGAAGCGCTTCCCTCATAGATTTCGGCATACTACCCTGCTGGCAAATATCGTCAAAAAGTGACATCAAGTGTGGTATAAGTTTATCTTGGAAGGCCTTATAGAAGGCCACTGTAAGCCCATCAGCCCCCGGAGCACTGCCTGACCTCATTCCCTCGAGGGCCTCTAAAATTTCCTCTTTCTGGATTGGCAACATAAGAAATTCCCTCTGCCAATTCGCTAGGAAGGGCATATTGATATAGCTCAGATAGTCATCTATTTCCTCCTCCAGATGACCGGACCGTGATCTGTACAGTTCAGTATAGTAAGCTTGGAATTCCGCCAATATGTCACCCTCCTCCGTGACCACCTCACCACTAGATGTAAGTAACTCCTCCACCACCAGTTGCGGTCTGCTGTTGCGCATAAGTCTAGCAAGAAGAGAACCAGGGCGATCTCTTTCACCGTAGGTGCGTGCCGTGGCATACTTCCCCATATGTTGTATTTCTCTATCCGCCTCCTCATTAAAGTCTATCAATAAGGATTTGATCCTCTCATCTGTGTCAGTGTCCCCGTCACGCCCTGGGTGTCGTTCCAGATCAGACAGCTGGGTCTCTAAATACTTCAACCGCTGCCTGATAGCTTTGAGCACCCCAGAGTGTCTGGCCATCGTCATACCTCGGATGTACACTTTGAATGCATCCCAAAGAGTCTGCACGCTATCCACTGACCCCACATTGGTCTCAAAGTAAGTATCAATGTCCTCAGCCAACTCCCCTCTGAAAACCTCATCCATAAGTGAGTATGGGGGAAACCTCCAGGTAAAAGGGGGGATTCTCCTAGCTGGAGCGTCCAGCAGCAGTAGTAGTGGTGAATGGTCCGACAACGTACGGGGCAATATTACGCACCCCCTCACCGAATTAAGCAGGGAGTGGGATGCAAACCAATAATCAATCCTCGTGTGTATGTTATGGTAGGCTGAATAGTGAGTGTAACCTCCCTTCCCCGGGTGTCTATGGCGCCACGCATCCACCAGATCAAGCTTCACCATTTCCGTCTGCATAAGCAGCGCTGAGGCCGCCGGGCAACGGGCAGCTCCAGCCGACCTATCTAGCTCCGGGCTTAGCACAAAGTTAAAATCACCCCCCCCCACAGCAGCCTGGAACCCTCGTACTGTCTGCACAAATCCGCTAGTGAGGAGTAAAAGGCAGGAGTATCATAATTGGGGCCATAGACATTCACAACCATGAGATCATGACCTTTCCCTATACAGCGTGCAACAGCATAGCGACCCTCCGGGTCCACAACCATCTGTAGTAGCTTCAGTTGTGCCTTGGGATTAGCCCATTTAAGCACCCCCCGTGCATGAGTGGTGAACCCTGCTGCAATGCAATTGCCTCTGAGTCCTCTGGCCGCCAGCATAGGGCTAGACAGCGGGGGGTGCGTCTCCTGGAGTAGTGCAAGGTCAACTCGGTGTCTTTGTAAATAGGCCAGCACTTTCCGGAGTTTGCGGTAGTCATTCAGCCCCCTCACATTCCAAGTCAGCACTCTAAGAGAGTTGGGGCCGCCCTCCGGGCTTAAAACCTCAGTGCCCGCCATTTCAAAATAACATGCATATTGAACTCACACCTATTGGATCGCAGACACAGTCCCGTAGTAGGCCTAACAAACCCCCCCCCCAACTATCCCAGATTGTCATACTCAACATGTTCAGAAAAAGAAAGCATCCACCCACCCACCCACAGCCGACCACCCCCAACCCGGTCAGACAAGCCCCACTACCACCCATCCTCCCCCCACACAACAAACCAACCCAACAAACCCCTATGGGGCTCGTAATAGAGCCAAAAGCCGAAAGCGCAGGGGCAGAGGTTCCCAGTCAGACAACAGTACAACTTGAGTCTGGGACCTTAAAGTTCAGCTACTCCTACACCCCTCCCCCTACTAACTATCGGCACCTTCACCAGCTCATGTCCAATAGACAAATAATGGAACTCCCGCTTGCGGGTGCGTCTTCTCCCACGCAGCCGGGAGAGCATGCTTCCAACAAACACCTCAGGGCAAGCAAAGTAGTTCAGCTAGCAACCAAAAAGTTCTCACCCCAAGAGCGTTGCATAGTGGGCCTGCACCCTCCTTACAGAATCCAAAGTACGTCAGGCTCATTCCACCCGCATAGAAGTTCTCTCGGTGGTTCGAACCCGACACAGGTTGCACGGGGCGACCCAATTCCGCACTCCAGATCACTCCTGGCCGTCCGTGTGAGCCGTAGCATCGGCATCCTCTCGCTGACTCCTCGGACTATTACGCCGTTCCTTCTCCCATTCCTTCAAGGACTTTTTCAGTTCCGCTGGATCAGTGAAAAAGTGGGAATGCCCCTGCCTATTGATCCGAAGCTTCGCAGGGTACATCATGGCATAGTCAAGGCCAAGTTCTCTCAGTTGCTTCTTATATGGGGCAAAGCGTTTCCTCTCCTCCTGCACTCTCGCCGTAAAGTCCGGATATAAAGAAATATTCATGCCCTCAAATTGTAGATCACCTTTCTCCCTGGCCAGTCGAAGCGCGAGGTCCCTGTCACGATAGTTCAACAGCTTCGCAATAATCGGCCGCGGTGGGAGTCCCGGTTGCGGCTTCGGCCCCAGCGTGCGATGTGCCCTCTCAACGATAAACATAGGGGAGAAGACGTCTTCCCCTAATAGTGTCCGCAGCAACTTCTCCACGAATAACTCCATTTTACCAGTGTTGGTGGACTCCGCCACCCCAGTGATGCGGACGTTGGAGCGCCGTGATCGCGCCTCCAAGTCCTCTGTCTTGTCTTGGATGACCTGGAGAAGCCTGCCAAACTGTTTGCGGTCCTTATCCCATTCCATCTGTGCCTCCTCCGCCTCCGTCAATCGCCTTTCCGCCATATCCAGCCGTTCCGCGTGCTTATCAACTCGCTCAGACATGCGGTCCATGCGATATGTCAATGCATCAAGCTTAGTGCCGATCGCCGCCATACTTTCTTGCAAGCCTTTTTCCATTGATACCAGCATTTCGCGTATGTCCGCACACAAGGAGCTTTCAGAGGCGGTAGGCCGCGGCGAGGTGTCCGGAGCTGGCCCATCAGCTCCTTTCGTTTTCCGCTGGTCAAAGGATAATTTGGGCTGGTTTCTGACGCCTTTCCCCATGGCGTTCCTAGTTGTCATCTGGGGGAGCCGCTCAGCAATGCACCGCAGGTGGATGGCAGCGGGACAAAAAGGAGACGCTTAGGCAGTTGGCGCCAAACAGTAGTGTGTTGCGCAGCAAGAAATGCGCCCAAAATGGCGGTCGTCCGCACAGCAGCGCGAGTAGGCCCAACTGCCAGACGTGTGTACCGTGAAGTGCTCTCCCGTAACCACACCGTCCAAAGGCTGGATAATAAAGACTCCACCGCTCTAGATTATAGCACACCTCCGCTCCAGTAGCGTTCTGTGGGCAGCGGAAGGAACATCTGCAGGTCGACCGGGTGTCTTCCCAAAAAGGTCGGCAGTCAGCCGAACGCCGTCTCCGGCGGCGAGGGTCACTGCAAACACCACCACTTCGGCCCCTCCTGGCGCTCCGCAGTCGAACACCAGCACTCCCCACCGCCTGCTGTGAGCCAGTCGCACCAGCACCGCTTAGGAACAATTGCTTGGCTGCAGGGAGGCACACCGGTCCCACTCCAGTACGGCGAACCGCACGTAGCGTGACGCACCCCGGATAGCTCCTCAGGATAGTCCGTGGATGACGGCCTGGTCCGTCTCAGCCCCTTCCTCCGGACAGTAAAGCAGCTCCACACCGGATTTCAACGGGGCAAAGGACCTCCACCACGCCAGCAGCATTCTCTCCCCGGGGATCCGGGAGGCCTTCTCTAGGATATGAACCACTCTCTTGGTATTGTCCACCGTTTGCCTCCCGGGGACAAACCCCGCCTGATCCGGGTCCACCAGGCCCGGCAGATGAAGTGCCAGGCGGGCCGCTAGGATCCCGGTGTACAATTTGAGGTTGATGTTCAAAAGAGAGATCGGTCTGTACGAGCTGCATTGAGTCCGGTCCTTCCCCGGTTTGGGGATGACCGACACCGTCGCTTGGAGTAAATCCGGAGCGATAGCGCCAGGGGCGGAGAATGAATTAAAGAGGCGTGTAAGGATAGGTGCTAGCGCGGGGCAAAATGTTTTATAAAAAAGGGACGTGTAACCATCCGGGCCCGGAGCCTTCCCGTGTTTGAGCTTGGAAATGGCTGTAATCACCTCCTCAACCCGAATGTCTCGTTCCAGATGTTCCGCTTGTTCCGTGGTGAGGGAGGGAAGATCAACCGAGTCCAGATATTCTGCCTCTGCCTGCGCCGCTGGGGCCTCGCCTGCACACAGGTCGACGTAGAACCGGCGGAAACCCTCCGCAATCTGGCTTTCCTCCGTGGCGGTCTCTCCAGCGGAGATCGATAGCTCTTTCACTAAGTGCCTTTGATGCGCCACTCGGAGCTTGTTCGCTAGGAGCCTGCCGCACTTATCGCCGCCCGTGTAGTACGCGTGTTTTAAGCGTAACGCAGCGTATTCCGCCCTGTTCATATCCAATGCTTACAGGAGTTTCCTCGCTGCCTTAAGTTGCTTCCAGACTCTCGGGGCTCCCGTTCTCTGATGTACCTGTTCCAGCTCACGCACCCCACGGGTGAGTTTGTCTCGCTTTTGCTGCCGCGCCCTATTCTCCGCCGAGGAGATAGCAATGAATTCTCCTCGGAGCACTGCCTTCAGTGCTGCCCACTGTGTCGCCTGGGTGGTATCAGCATTATCATTGTGCGTCTGGTAGTCACGAATCGAGTCCTGTATGTGCTTCACCACCGCCTTCTTATGCAGAAGAGTGTCTCTGAGGCGCCATACCCCTCGTGAGGGGGACATCGGTGGTAGACGGAATGTGCCCGTGACGGGGGCGTGGTCCGACAGTGAGAGAACCCCTATTTCAGAGTCTATGGCCAGGTCCCAGACCGGTCCCGTGACCAGAAGGTGGTCCAGTCTCGCATAGGTTTTGTGTGCGTGCGAGTAATAGGAGTAGTCACGGGCAGTAGGATGGAGGGGGCGCCAGAGATCGTGGAGATCTAGTTAGTCTAGTTGGGACCTACCTATCTGCAAGATTTCCCCCGTCTGTGGGTACCTCTGCGCCGATCTGTCCAAAGACGAGTCGAAGACCATGTTCAGGTCTCCCCCTATGATTATGTGCCTATCCGGGGTGGCCGTGATGTCCACCAAGGCTGAGAGAAGGAATCGTTCCTGGTGTTCGTTGGGGCTGTATACCGACCCAATGGTAAACACCAGACCTCCCAACTTCACTCTATATGCCAGGAGCCTCCCTTTCTGTTCTGTCAGGACCTCTCCCTTGAATGTTCCGGACACTAGGATCGCTACCCCTGCCGTTTTGGTGGTGTTGGAGGAGAAAAATTGCGTTGGGAACTTTTGAGACCGCATCCTTTGACAATGTCGGGCCAGGAGGTGGGTCTCTTGCAAAAGACAAATATCAGCTTGTGTGTTTTCAAGTAAGGATAGCACTGCTCTCCTCTTCACAGGGTTATTCAGCCCGTTCACATTAAGAGTAACGACCTTGAGGTCTGTCATCGATGTGGGTAGAAGTATAGCCCTATCAGTGGGTCACGTCCCAGGAGGGGCGGACCCGGTGCAATTAGTGTGCAGGAGTAGTGTAAGAGCAGAGCGAATGCATCGAAAGTACTGTACGGTCTCCGCCCCTGCCTCCCCAACTCCCTATGAACATCCCTTGAACTGCCCTTCCCTCCCCACCCCCTTCCCTTCCCCCCTCCCCTCCCCAACAGTCCCTTCATGCAAACAACCAGCCTCCCTTCCGCCCCTCTCCCTCTCCCCTTACTCCTGAACAGCCATCTCAGTGGCACAGTAGCGCCCCCAACTCCCCCCACCCCCCCAGCAACAACCCCGCAAACCTCATAGTCCCAGTCCGGTTCCAAGTGGAACAGGTCTGTGGTGAGTCACTGTAGTGGACGTTCAGCCACTACGTCTCCCCCGCCGCCCCCCACCCCCCCAGCCCCCGGTGCAGCAATCGAAACATTGCAAGAAAGGTGATCTCCCCCCGGAATCAACCTAGGTCGCCTATCAGGCTGTGAGGGCCACTAAGCTCACAGCCCCCTCCATTTCCGCTCTCACTGTAGGCGAATCTGGTCTGGAGCTCTGCCTCGAGCCCCGCTGTCGCGGGACCTGCTGCCAACCATCTCTGGTCATTCTCCGCCTTCGAGGCGACTGCTCCCTCTCCTCTGCCACATCAATGCCCAGTACCGCACACGTGTCTCTGAGAGAGCGAAGCTGATGCAGCGTTCCGTTCCAACGAAAAATGATGCGGAATGGGTGCCCCCATGAGTACGGTGTTTCCTTTTCCCGTAGAAAATCCGTGGCTACCTTGAACGCTCGTCGTTTCCTGAGCGTAATCGCTGAGAGGTCCTGGAAGAGGGCCACTGGATAATCCCTTAGTTGCAAAGGTTCGCGCTTCCTCGCTTCCCGGAGGATACGTTTTTTAAGCGCGTAGTTGGGTAAGAAAGCAAGAATGTCCGGTGGCGGGCTGGAGGATTCCGTGCCTGGCCCACCCTGTGGGCCCTGTCGATCCGAATCGGAAAATTCGCGTCTTCTCCCAGAATCTCTCTGAACAACACCTGGAGAAACCCAGCCACATCTGCACCCTCTTCCTTGGATGGCACTCCCCGAACCCGTATGTTGTTTTGCTGGGATCTGTTCTTGAGGTCCTCATTGTGTGCCTGGAGGTCCAGGTGTTGGTCCTGTAGACGCAGGACATCCTGCTGCAGGTGAGCAATTTCCTCATCTCTAGAGTGTCCAGCAGTCTCCATGGTAGCCACCCGTTTGCCGAGACTGTCTACCTCGCGTCGCACCTCTCGAACCTCCCCCGCCACCTCCTGCTTCAGTGTGTGTAAGTCCTCACGCAGGGAATTGAAGAGGGTCTCTGGGAAAGACCTGGTGATGGGGACCTCTGCTTCCCCAGCACCCTGCGTGGCTCTGGACCTGCCTGGGGAGGTGGACCCCCTCTCTCCCTTCTGTTGTACCCTGGCCAGCATCTCCGGGAGGGTTCGATCTCCTTTCTTCCCACGCTGCCCTGACATAGCGATGCTCCTCACTGCAGCCGCGCCACACCCTGTCGCACTGCGAAGGTCGCCCACCTTCACTGCCGCGGGTCCCCGGCCCCCGGCTCCCCGATATCCGCGACTGCGGGTCTGTCAAAGGGGGCAACTCTTCGCCACCGGTCGATCGTGGCACAGTCCACCGGGCCCTTGATAGCCTTAACCCCGCAACTGGGGCCTCCGCCGCTTCAATGAGTCTCACTCCTCCCCTCGGGCCTATTCACAAGGCAGGATCCGCGGGGAGTTAAAGTGTCTCCGTGGCTCCGGCGCACTTCCTGGCTCTCAGCGCTTCCTACAGGACCCCGCCACTCCTCCTCACCTGCGGGGCCAGTCCGGGGGCACACCAACCTCACCAAGGTCTCAAATCCACGGCAGATCCCAACCGCGGAGAAGGCTGCAAGAATATCGCCAATGCCGGGGGGGGCGGGGGGCTAGTTCGACGGCCACCCAAGCCTCAGCGATCACACCACCTCCTCACCAGGTCTCAGTCCCCCCCCTGGGGCGGCGATGCACCGGATCTTGCCTGGGGCCTGGGCTGCCTCCCAAACCTTGGCGTCGCCTGCAGTCCCCTTCGAGCCCCCCCACCCCCAGGTCAAGGCGGGGGCTACTGCCACCTCCGAGGCTTACCTCTGCCGATTCCGGGTCCACTGCAGGGGCCACTCGGCTCGGAGCTCCGATCTCCGTCTCACTGGAAGCATAGGCCGCAGCACCGGCCTAGATTAGGCATCTGCCGGGCCAGGCACAGCACCACTCCGGGCCTCTGGAGAACAGGTTTCTCCCCCGAGCTGCGTCCGGGAAAGCGGGCTGCCAGGCACCCTCAATGTCCCGCAGGTGGGGCCGACGCTCCGCCTCTGACCCCCCGGCCCCACAGGATCTCCCGACAGCGTTACTCCGTCGCCAGGCCCGCACACGAGGCTGGTGCAAATACGTGACGCGGCTCGTCCAGGAGCAGCTTCCACGCTGGGCCAGTTCTTCCACCCCTCCGTCAGCCTCACCGCTCGCGGGCCCTGTGCAATCGGCTCCGGCGGGGGTCCAGGCAGGTTCCCGGCAATCCGGCAGGGGGAAGGCCGCAATCCCCGTCTTCGCTTCCTCTCCTGGGCCGATGGGACTCCTCCCCGTTCCGGCCTGCGCCAGGCTCGGTTGCGCCTCCGGGACAATCAGCAACTGTCCAAGTCCCTTCGGCAGGTGGTTTCACTGTTTCTTCGATCCGCCAACTGCCACACGGTGTTCAGCGTCTCCAGCCCCCACTAGAAGCGCGGGGGGGGAGAACACGATGATTATAGGCACCGGGCCGGCCGGGTTCGGAGGAGCTCGCAGGGAACACGTCCTCTCACTCCGCCATCTTGGTCACGCCCCGTCGTTTATCTTTTTTAAAAAAAAGAAAACTAGCTTAACAACATTCCAGGAACCAGGTGCCTTTCCGTTATCCCCAATAAAGTTAATAACTTGATGAAAAAGAGGTCATAATTCTTCAATGCAGATCGTATAGATAGGCATCTTCCCCGGACGCTTTCCGTGATGGTAGGGCGAAAATCACCTGTCTAATCCCTAACTGGTTGACATAGTCAGACAATTGATCAAGCTCTGGTAAATCTAAGTTTCCTGGAATATTGTCAGCTAGATAATCCTGGATATTAGATGAAGTTGGGTAAGTTTCTGGAGTATATAGTTTCTTATAAAATTTAGAAAACTGATCTAATATCTGTGATGGTTCATTGTATGTGATGTTATTTGGGCCAATCAGTTTCTTAATCAGGGTTTTAGCTCTCTCGTCCGCTGCCTTGTCTGCTAATAATTTCCCTATTTTATCCCTGCTCTCATAATGAGTAACATGATACTTATGCATTTTTATACTACTTTTTTCCCCAAAAATTGTCTTAAGAGTCGTTTTTAACCTCCCTAATTGTAACCCCAATTCAAAAGCATTAGGTGAGCGTACCCGGAGTGCCTCAGCCAGCAAACACTCCACCGACAGAAACTCATTGCTCAACAATTTGTCTTTTTTACGTAATTCGGAATTTTGTCAAGAGGAATTTCTAAGTGAACCCCCGAAAAGTTGCCTTACAGGCATCCCATACTGGGATGCATGTGGTGGAATTAATATTAAGTTCAATAAAATCCAAAATATGTGCTTTAAGTTGAGATATAAATAAAGTATTTGTAAACAAGTGTCTGGGAAAAGTAAATGCCCGAGGTGTTGAATAATTACAGTCAGTGTTGAATGAAAATAGAATAGGATTATGATCTGATGTGAAACGAGGGAGAAGTTCTATAGAGCAAGATTCAAAAGAGTATTCGATGACCAAACCATATCAATGCGCGAGCAGAGTCTGTGCGGGGCCGAGTAATATGTATAACCAGGTATATCCGGATAAATGCTACGCCAAACATCTTTGACATTGTGGATGCGTCCGATTTCTAGAATGGCCGCTCAAGTTCTGCGCATGCGTTGAAATGCATCACGTCTAGTAGTGTCAAGTTGGTAATTCATGATACAATTAAAATCACCCAGGATAACTAATTCTCCTTCCCATCCCAACAATTCCATATTCAGTTGGCCGAAAATAAAGGCTCATCGGTGTTGGGTCCGTAAACCACACAGAAAACAAATGTACGTTTTTCAATCATTAATTGAACGAGAGCCCATCGGCCCTTCTTATCACATATAGATTTACAAATTTCAGTCTTAAAAAGTATATCTTTAAGAATAGCAACACCCCTTATAGAATCTTGAAAATCAGAGCAAATAACAACCTCGTACCCCAGCTGACCTAAAATCTTTTTATCCTTATAGGCAATATGAGGGACACTTTCTTTGTCAGCGCTCTGTGGACTCGCGCTTACCTGCCGCCTGTTGCCCTGAAGGAAGGAGCTCGCCGCACCCGCTCCGCGGGTGCCGCTTCGTTGCTGCACGCACTCTGCCAGTTGTTGTGGGGGCACTTTGCACCGGACGGAGGGACCAGCAAGACTACAGGGCTGCGAGCGTGCAGGGACTACCTAGCCCAGGTGTCCCTGCGAGACCGAGTCCACCTTCTGGTCCGCTCTCCCTGTAGCCCCGCCCTCTGTCAACCGGTGTGCTGTTAAAACACCAGCAGCAGTTTCTGACCCCTGGGACACTTTCTTTGTCAGCGCTCTGTGGACTCGCGCTTACCTGCCGCCTGTTGCCCTGAAGGAAGGAGCTCGCCGCACCCGCTCCGCGGGTGCCGCTTCGTTGCTGCACGCACTCTGCCAGTTGTTGTGGGGGCACTTTGCACCGGACGGAGGGACCAGCAAGACTACAGGGCTGCGAGCGTGCAGGGACTACCTAGCCCAGGTGTCCCTGCGAGACCGAGTCCACCTTCCGGTCCGCTCTCCCTGTAGCCCCGCCCTCTGTCAACCGGTGTGCTGTTAAAACACCAGCAGCAGTTTCTGACCCCTGGGACACTTTCTTTGTCAGCGCTCTGTGGACTCGCGCTTACCTGCCGCCTGTTGCCCTGAAGGAAGGAGCTCGCCGCACCCGCTCCGCGGGTGCCGCTTCGTTGCTGCACGCACTCTGCCAGTTGTTGTGGGGGCACTTTGCACCGGACGGAGGGACCAGCAAGACTACAGGGCTGCGAGCGTGCAGGGACTACCTAGCCCAGGTGTCCCTGCGAGACCGAGTCCACCTTCCGGTCCGCTCTCCCTGTAGCCACGCCCTCCGCCCTTCTTTAATTTCTTCATTGCTATAAACAGTGTTTGTCTCCCGCAGCGCGGGACGCAGCGCCGGGGCGAAGACCGGGCAAAGAGCGGGCCGTTTGAGGCCGTTCGAGTACGAGAGAGTCCGGTCCGGCCCACCCCCCTAACTGCTCCATCACGGCCATCTTCATATAGGCACTTATTACGCTCTGATCCCCTCAAATCCACCCATTGGAAAATGAATACGCGATCTAACAAACAGAAAAAAGCCAAAAAAAATGGGATAGGAGATAAATTGCTTGGTCCAATGGACGATTTCCTCGCCAAAGCAAACACATTTATCGATCAAAGCATAAGCTTAATTGAGGGGAGAGTTTCAACTGAACTCGCTATTGCACGCCGATCCTCAATGGGACTACTAGCTACCGCAAGAACCCCAGATGCCCAGGCAACGCCAACTCCAACGACTGTGTCTGCGAACAGACTCAGTCTTCCAAACAACGTAGACCTTTCTGCCACCCAACTCTCAGTAGCTTTCTCGGACAGTGACCTAGAAAAAACCCCAGACATCTTCCGCGACCTAACCCCTGAAGAAGTAAGGCAAACGAGAGGGAGGAGGGAGGGAGCTATCAAAAAAAGAAACGTTAGCAAAAAAACAGACCACATCGAAAACACCGAAACGGCTGACCTTATAGTCTTGGTAGGCGACACAAATCCTGCAGTATTTCCCCTTCACTCTGCTCCCCCGCCCAGTAATATAGCAATGATACATCAACTACCACACGATCTTCAAGATTTCCCAATCCCGGAACCAAAAAGCCCAAAACAACCAAGAAAAGAAAGAGAATCAGCCAGATTAATTAAGGAGAAAGCTTCTCTGCTGAACTCTTATATTCGCCCTTTAGAATCTAGACTTAGTAACATCGAGAGTCTAATTTCAAAAATCTCCAGTCCTCCCAAAACCACACCCCCACAAGTCCTTCTAAAGCCTCCTTCAGATTCCTCGACCATAACTCACCCAAACAAGAAATCGGTAACGTTGCCTCCTCCACAGACTAAAAAACAACCTACAGTAAAGGTTTCAACAGTACCAAATCCTCCCACTGTCCAAAAAACCACTCCCAAGTCCTTGACCATCCCTCCACCACCCAACCCACTTCCCACACCAATAGTAAATACCCCAAGCATAAATACCCCTTCCACTAAAACCCCCATTACGACAAACCCCCCTGCCTCCATAACCCCTGCCATAACAAACACAAAACAAACAAAAACAAAAGGAACCCCGAGAGAGAATACTGACCAAAGACCCTCTGTAAACCTGCCCCCCGCGGCATGTCCATACGTAGTGGTCATGACAGGGGTCCCTGAACTTACTGGGGAGGGGGCTGAACCCAACTGGTCACTGAAGAATAAAGTACAGTATTGGCTGAACACCAATCGCCCTGTTCCCCAACACTGGAAAAGCACAATAGCCTCAGTTTACCGGACCTCGTGGGTGGGACACAGAAAAAAAACCATCCGGGGTGACTGTGTAGAAATCACGTTCGAGGATCCAACCATAGCAGAATACATCTGCTCCTGGGAGTTTAATACCTCTGGGGGAATTGCCACAAGACCCTTGTCATACTTCTATCCAAAACGATATCACAACAATAACTATTCCCGTGATACCGATAGCATTTGGAGGAAACCAATACTGCAGCCATGGGAGCTAGACATCGCGGGTCCAAAATTAATGCCGCGACATAATGAGCCTGACCACCCTTGGTGGCCATCAAACCAAAACCACCAGCAAAGAGAAGCACCATGGCAGATCATGGGCCCACATAACAGATCTAGAAATTGGGAGCAGTGGGAGAGACCACCGCAGAATCCATATGGCACCAGCTACAGAGAGCCCACTAATGGGCAAAACTGGCAAGGGATACCGTTAATGAATCGTTTTAGCGGCCTGGAAATGGTCGATTGACAAAGAAGCAATTCCCCAGAGTCAGCACTAACAACTGAGGACCCGATTAACCCTACAATAGAACTTCCTCAAATGGAAAAACCACCTTTAGACAACGCACTCTCACCGTTACCCATTATCTTCTGGAATGTGGCAGGCCTCCGAAACAAAATAGAGGACGGCTCGGCCGCTGGTTTCCTGAAGGACTCACAAATCATTTGTCTACAAGAGACCTGGACTATGACACCTTTACATCTTGCGGGTTATAGGACATTTTCATCCCCCGCCCTTCCCAGCATCGCAGGTAGACCGAAAGGGGGTCTGGTAACATACCTGGCTAACACAATTTCTGACTTGAAGATTACTAAGGTAGACCTAACCCCACACTTCCAGATTCTCACACTTACAATTGGGAAAAAACTTTGCTTCACAATAATAAACCTCTACAACAACCTAGAGGATGACATCATTTTGAATGTCCTTTCACTAATCCAATCAAAAATAACCGATCACTGGCACGCTAAACAGAAAAAGGAAACACCGCAGATAATCTGGGGAGGAGACTTTAATATACACCCTTGCCCCTTGAATGACACATGTGGGATAAAGGACGAAAACGATAACCCACTGGTACACTTTTCCCACTCAGGAGTGGGGACTGCCATGAACAGAACATTAGCTGATCTGGATCTACAAATTCTGAACCCTATACAACAGCGTCATAGCAAACTAGAACCTACCTATAGAGGAAGGGGCCATGCGACCACCGTAGACTTTGTACTCGTGACAGAAGGCTTAAAAGACCATACCAAAAATTTCAAAATTCTGGAAAATAATCTTAGTGATCATTCTGCCTTAAACCTGAGCTTCCATATCCATCAACCAAGGTCACTGATGGCATCGATAGCAAACACGCTGGCGCAGAACAGACTGGAACTGGGGAAAAACAATGGTTATACCATAAAATGGGAAAAGGTGGACCCAAACACACTAACAAAACGGCTACTAGAATCCTCCTACAACAGCTTTCTGATCTGCCTTGACCCTTATGCAGAGCCAAAACAAATTTTGGAAAACTTCAGCATAATAATAGAGCAAGTTAAAAAACAGCTGACTAAAACACCTAGACAAACTAAAATAAATTCCACAGGTTGGTTTAACCGAGACTGTACAAAAGCACAAACTAAATTAAGGAAAGCTCTCGGAAAACCAAATAGAGATGCAACAGAGATCCAAGCCCTCCGACGAGTGTACATCACTTCCAGAAAATAGAGGAAAAAAGAACTGAAACTATCCCTGTGGAACGCCCTACATAAGAGCGCACTCCTGAAAGATAGTAAGACCTTCTGGAAGATTGTTAAATCACCCGCGCTAGCTGACTCTACCGGTCCAAAAATAGATGTGGCCATCGACGAGGACGCGTGGGTGAACCACTTCTCAGAAATCTTCAAACTGACATCAAACAGCGAAGAAAATCACTCCAACATCCCTTTAGTGGCCTATCCAATAACCATGGACCTTGACATGCAGGACCTAGCATTGGCACTATCTTCAAGTAAAAGTGGGAAAGCTCCTGGCCCTGACGGGGTTCCAGTCGACTTGTTCAAACACCTGCCGGACTTATGGGTTCCAATACTGACAAGAGTATGTTTAGCCACAATGGAACTCGGCCTGTTAGAGTCATGGTCCTCTTCAATTATGGTCCCAATCTTTAAGAAGGGGGACCGTCAGGACACAAAGTGCTACCGACCGATTTCGCTCCTAGACTCTCTGGGAAAAGTAGTCGGAAGAGTCCTCCTTGAAAAATTACAGCAATGGGTAGAAGATAAAACCATCCTCTCGGACTTACAGTTCGGGTTTAGGGAGGGCTTTGGGACAGTTGAACAGGCCCTAAACCTAAGTCTGTTAACTTCAAAATATACCCACGCTAAACCTGGCTCCATCTACATGGTCTACGTGGACTTGTCCTCCGCATTCGACTGCGTTTCGCATGCGAAGCTTTGGTCACTGCTGAGCGTAATGGGGGTCGATCCTCCCCTTCTGAACTTTCTGAGGGAACTATACAGTGAAGCCACGGCGAGAGTAAGATACGGAACAAACGGAGAACTGACAGCACCATTCAGGGTAGAGCGGGGAGTAAGGCAAGGGTGTGTCCTTGCTCCCTTTCTCTTTTCATTGTACACAAACGGCCTAGAAGAGTCTATGCTGCGAGGGGCGAGGGACCTCCCCAGTGTAAAAGGTCGCTTGATCCCCGCGCTCCTATATGCGGACGACGCAGTCATCCTAGCTCGCACCCCCAACGAACTGCAGAAATCTCTAACCAAATATGCAGACTTCATGGGGGCTTTGGATCTGCGTATCAACATCAAAAAAACGTTTGTTATGGTAGCTGGCGGATCAAGAAAAGCAACCAAGTCGATCTTTCTGAATGGTGAAAAAATCGAAAAGACCTCACAATACCCGTACCTAGGCATCATGATCGATGATGCCCTAAATTGGAAAGCGGCGGTTGAGACCAGGAGGCATCTCTTCAAAAGAGCAATCATGGCGCTGATAAAATTCTCTAACAAACTGGGAAAAAGAGCACCTGTAGAACTGCTTCAGATCTACGCTGCAAAATGCCAATCTATTGCATTATATGGAGCAGGGACTTGGGGCCACGTTTCCTCCAGCTCAATACAAAAAGAAGAGAACATCTTCATCAGTTTCCTTCTCTCAATTCCTAGAGGCACTTCCACCTACGCCACACATTTAGAGCTGGGAATCCCTCACATTGAAGACTTAATAAAAATTCAACCTCTCCTGCTCTGGAGGCGAGCCTGGCTGTCGGAAAAAAACACTCTGACTAAAAGTATCCTACAGGACGCCATGGATCTGGACCACGCTCATAAAATCGCATGGCTCTCGTACGTTAGACACTTTTTTACTGATCTGGGTCTACAAAAGTACTTTCACACCCCAGAAACCTTGAGAGAAACTTCCAAAAAAGAACTGAAACGACTTGCGTTGGGCCATTTGGAATCACTGAGACTGACTACGCAGATCACAAAAAAATCTGTTACCCACGCAATTATGACCCAGCAGTCCTTTAGAATTCAGTTATATCTGACCATGGAGCTAACTGTTTACGAGAAAATGCTCTTAACAAGATTTAGAATGAACCTTTTTTTCAGGCTAGTGACTTTCCCTGATAAAAACAACTGGAATGTACAGATAGACCCATGTCCATGTGACGACCTTTCTCAACAGTCCACCATACACACAGTACTGTTCTGTAAGTTTTATCATCCCCATCGGAAAATTTGGTTAATTCCCCTACTTAAAAAATGGGGCCACAGACAATGCCGCCCAGCCATGCTGGCACTCCAAACTTTGGAATCTGAGTGTACTGTCTACCATGTTTTAAACTTCTTAAAGTGTATTATGAGGCATCGAAACAACTTGTAAAACAGTGGACTAATTTGTATTAATATTTGAAAATGCAACATTTTTTAAACGTCTATTCTAAATTGAATTTTTTAAACAATTCCAATTATTAATTATGTATTATGTGATATCTTTTATGGTTTTGCAAATGCTAAAAAACCGAATAAAGATTATTATTATTATTATTATTAATATGAGTTTCAGACAAAAAAACAAAATGAGGGTTATACAGAGCTAGTTCTTCCCTTACCAAACGTCTTTTGCTTTTATTATTAAGTCCTGCAACATTCCATGCTAAACACCTTAACAGTAATGACATTTAAAAATAAACTTCAATTTAATCTTTTCATTCTGTAGTATTACTTCGTGCAATCCTCCATCAATTAGTTTCAGATAATCTTCCTTCCTGAGACGTTTTTTTCCAAAGAAAACCCCGCCACCCCGACCACCCCAACCCCCCCCCACACCGCCTCTCACCCAGCTCCATCCCCTCCCTCAAGAGGGAGCAACCCCCCAGGACCTGCTGTCAAAGTATTGGCAGCTAACTGGAGAAGCAGCATCGGCTCAAACCTACCCTTACCCAGCAAAAAAAAAAAAAAGAAAGAAATATCAAGAAGAAAGAAAAAAAAAACCCAGCCACTCAACCCCTAGAAGAGTATAAGATCTATGAAAACCGGATTTTCCTGACTATTTTAAATCACGAAAATGTGGCTAAGACCCTCTCGGCTTCTTTTACATCTGTAACAAAAAATGAGAGTCCTCCTTTAATAACCTTTAGGCGAGCGGGCTCCTGTAGGAACACTTGAGCACCCAGGGTTTTAAATGGGTCAATAAATTTACGTAATTGCCACCGTCTGTCCATAGTTGCCTTGCTAAGATATGATCTTACAAAGAAGGTCCAATTTCCTACAGTAAAAGTAGAGATTGATTTAGCTTTTAATGAAACTGCCTGTCTTAAAAGGAAATTCCCAAAATGAATAAGGAATGGCCGGGGGAATTTAACCTGTTTATTCTTCTGGACCAGGGGTAGCCTATGTGCTCTCTGGAGTTGGGAGTCCCAATCCCAGTCAGACAGGTCTGTAAAAGCTTTCTGAAATAAGCTCACAACAAATGCCCTGGGATCCGCCCCCTCGATTCCCTCCGGTATTCCAAAAAGTCTCAGATTGGATCGCCGTTGGCGATTTTCTAAATCTTCAACTTTTAATTGTAAAGCTACTAGCTGGGAATTATGTTGGCTAATTACGGACTCTGTTCGTGTCGATCCCTTTTCAACCTTAACCACCCATTGCTGTAACTCATCTATTTCTTGAGATAATCCCCCAATCTTAAGGTTAATGTCCTGCAAACTGCTCTGTAACTTAGTGTTATCATCCCGTAATAACAAAAAGTGTTCTTGAGCTTCCCTCTGGTGATTTGTTAGTGTTTGCAGGATGACATCAAAAGATGAGTTAACAGTTCCCTGTTCTCCGGTTGGCATTACACCAGTCGTATTTGCAGGTATAGGAGATCCAAAAGTAGTTGATAACACAGGTAGGGTTGTTGGCATTACTGTAGCAGAGTGCGTAAGGGCATTAAGCCTTAAATTGTCCGAACAAATTACCCCAGTTGGTATACTTTTTTCAAGATATGTAACATCAGAAATCGGTTCCAGGGATACAACTATAGGAACAGAATCTGTGACCATATGATGTGACAAACCAATGGTAGGTAAGAGATCTTCCGATAGTCCAATAGATACCGGGGCACCTTCATGATCAGACGAGTTAGTACCAGATAGTCTCAGCGTCATAGTCTTTACCAACCCCTTGGCTTGAATCCATTTCCTTAAGGGGCTTTTCTCCACCAATGACGATTTCTTTACGAGAGGGGCAGGGATTAATAGAGGAGCCCCTGTGAGACCGAGACCAAGCCCTTTCCCTTCTTACTTTTATTTTTCAACCTTGACTTAGCCTTTTCTTTACTGTTTGCCAAATATTTAGCTGTGCCCAATGGGGAGCCGGTCTCCGTGAGAACTGCATCTTCGTATTCATCATCAGAGATCTCTTCCCCATCAACTGCCCCTCCCTGCAGTTATGCATGAACGATAGTGACATCGCCTGCCTCCGTAGTCACATCCTGTAGGCCTCCACAAAGTCCAACATCAGTATCAGATTCAGTAATAGCAGCACTAGCAACAACACCATCTACCTCCAAAACATCTGTGGGAGTTAAGATTGTACCTTGCCCCCCCCCCCTCTGGTGTCAGCCCAGGGGGAAAAGGCTCCACATGAGCTGCTGCGTGCACTGTATCCTCCCCAGGAGTCTTCTTAGTGGGGGCCATATTTGCAGGTGTTTCTGTTTCACCCCCTACATTGTTTTTAACAGTCTTGCCATTTTAAGAAGTATCAGAGGCTACGGCTGCAATACTAGAAGTGGGGGCTACCAATACAGGGGGTGATGTATTTGTTTACTAACAACGGGAACAGCAATATCCCTTCACAAAGGTGACGGTACCTCCTTTGTCGTCAAAGATGCAGCTCCCTGCGGGGTAGTTAAAGTCCTGACTACACCTGGGGGCGCTGTTGTTGTATTTTTTGTCGCCTGTGTTGACCTTGGTGCGTTCTTGGGCGCCATCATCCGTCCGATGACCTGCGCCGATCCCTTCTGCTCCTTCGGCTCCAAGTGAACCTGCGAGGCGAGTTGCAGCCGAGGTCCAAGCCCAAGCCAGCCAAACTCTGAGCCCCCGATCAGCCGCGGGATGGAGTGCCGGGCAAACAGGGAGCAAGACCGCAACAACCGCTGCATCCGTTCTCGTTTCTCCATCTGGTTCATCGCTCCGTTACACTCACCACTCTCAGAGGAGGGGAGAATTCGCAATTCAAAACAAGGCAGAAGACCCCCCGGTAAACTATACAAGGGTCGCCTATATTTCAGGATTCCATGCTGGATAAAGGTAAGGAACAACTAGCCGCTGCTACTCCGTGGCGTCTTCAGTCCGCCATCTTGCTTCTCCGCAATAATACATAAAATTCTACTGAACTTAGCAGTTGTAGGTGAGAAGGGCTTAGCACACCCTGACTACAACTCTTAGAGAGGTTCTATTAGGTAACATTTAGTGTAGGTAGGTGCACACACCACACCTCACTAGAAAATGTCCTTGGAAGCAGGGCCTAGTGGGCCTCTGCCAGAAGCTGACCTTCCCAGGGAACCTTCTAAATATGACACATTCACTTTTCATGAATTGAGAAGCCTGTGTACGGCCAGAAGGCTGAGACAAGGTCAGAGTCCAACCTGTAACCACTTGGTAGATATTTTAGTGTAGTATGATGTAGAAAAGGCATCCAACCCAGATCAAACAGGTAGTACAGAGGGGGGCCAGCCCTCAACAGAAGATCCCACTGGTGAGAACTGTAGAAAGGCGGAGTGTGTATGCAACAAGCTGGCATAAGATTCGCAACGCAGAGGCTGGATCTTTATGTGCAAATGAATGGGAAAAGCTACTTCGGCATCGCAACTCCCCGCCGAGAGCCTACTTATATGAATCACTCAAAGTTCTAGGCTTGACCGATATCTGGGAAACATCAATAGACCTCTTGTCTTTTAAAAAGTAGCTACAAAATCAGCACGTATCATTTCAGCGATTGTAGACAAGAAGGACCCAGCAAATAGAGTGCATGGATGGCTAACTCTGGGCGATTACGGAAAATGCAGTCAAAAGCATACCTCAACATCGTCATGAAAATAAAAGTTAAAGAATTTTTTTTAAAACTATGCCTCTGCGTCATTCCCATACTCCCGCACCTTCTCCCTTGGGAGAGAAACAACCCTTCACAACAGTGTTGCATGTGCAAAACTGGCAAGGAGGACATTGTCCAAGTGATTTGCATCTGTCCTAGCCTAAAGGACTTGAGGTACAACCTCCTACGTCCATTTTTCAATCTACATGCTGTTCGGACTTGTAGGCAGGCAGTCAAACTGTGCTTTTCCACCAGCGACACCAAATCGAACTGCCAAGTCGTGAAGTTCTTCGACTTAACAAAAAAGAGACTCAACAACGCCGGATGAACTTTTAAATCCCTTGAGGATAATCATGAACTGTTTCCAACAAATCTGTAATTTTATGTATTCCAATTTGTCAAGTTCAAGTACAAATGGCTTTTTTTTTAACAATGATTTTATTGGAGGTTTACAATTTTGTAAAGATTTTAATGAATCGTGTACAAATAAAAACATTACTTACTCACTGGTGAGAACCCAGAGGATTCTGATGATGATGTGGTTGCTAACCAGGTAGAGGTCAGGGAACTGAACCAGGTTAACCTAGGACTACTTGGGACTGGAGGAGGAAGAATCCAATCCAGACCCCCAAGTAGGCCTAACACTGAGCACAGAAGAAGAATGTCACTCTCCAGTGAGTCCAACCACTCTGATGACTCAAATGGGTTCCATGCCTCAGCTCTAGGGAGAATGACTTCCCCTCAGAGAAGAGAACATAAGGCTAGGATGAGGGAAGCCAAGCTTAGAATCAAGAGGCAAGAAGTTGCCCTTGCAAAAGAGACCCTGGCTCTTGAGAGAGAGAGAAAATTGTGTGGGCTAGAGCCCACTGATGGCAGCATAATTCCTAGCGATAGGGAAAGGTCTCTTGTCCATAAAACCCTAAATAAGATTGTCCCTCCCTACAAGAGTGGGGATGACATCCACAAGTAGATAACTGCTTTGGAGAGGGCCTGCAGAGTACAGCAGGTACCCCAGAGTCAGTGGCCAGCAATCTTATGGCTCTCCGTTTCAGATAAAGGGAGAAACAAGCTCCTCACTGTTAGTGATGGGGATGCTGACAACTATACTGTCCTGAAGAGTGCTCTAATAGATGGGTTTGGCTTAACCACCGAGCAGTATAGGTTGCTGTTCAGAGACACCTAAAAGACACAGACTCAGGACTCGACAGACTTTGTAGATTGTGCTACTAAGGCTCTGGAAGGCTGGTTACTGGGCAGTAAGGTCAATGACTATACAGGATTGTATATTTGATTATGAGAGAACAAAGTCTTAACAACTCTCAAAACCAGTTATTGCATCAGCACTTGGTTGACTCTGATCTGACCTCTCCCCAAGAATTGGATAAGAAGACAGACAAATGGGTCAGAACCAGGGTGAAGCAGAAGGTACAGAACCAAGGTGGTGATCAGAAGAAGCAAGACCAAAAGGGTGGGGAGAAAGCAAAAGACCAGAAGTCTTCGCCAGGTACCCAAAAAGCTTCTAATGGTAGGGGTCCAGAAAAACCCAAAAAGAAAGAAGGTCCAAAGAAACCACGGTGCAACGTTTGTAAGGTTAATACTCACTGGACCAGTGATTGCACCAAAAAGGAGGCAGCTCCAGCCACCATTGCCCCTAAGGCAACTGTTCCCCCTAGTACAGCTAATAGTGGTGGTTCTCAACAGAAGGGTGTAGTAGGGTTAACCCTGGGAACTGAGGTGGGTTCTGGCCTAGTCAGAATACCAACTCAAGCTGTTCTTGTCTGTGATGTGGACATGGCTATGTCCTCTACTGTGAGCCCCAGTAACTTGGGCAAGTACAGACAGACTCCTTTAATTAATAACAAAGTGGCTTAGGCCAGCAGGGACATATGTGCTAGTGTCAGAATGGTGACACCCAGCTTTGTGGACCCTGACAGATCATACTAGGTGACAATTACCTAGTGACCAATGCAAGCAATGTCACTACCACCCATAGTATCGCAATTGTTAATTTCTCCTTGGGAGGGGTAACTGGCCTCAAAAGAGTTGTTGTTAGTTCAGACCTCCCTGTAGAATGTTTGCTTGGCAATGACCTAGAATCTTCAGTCTGGCCGAAGTGGAGTATAGGACTCATGCAGAAATGTTAGGTATATTAGCACATGTCCTTGCTGTGACCAGGTCACAGGTCAAAAATTGCAACACTGAACAGGCCCTGGATCCTGAAATAAAGGACCAGTTGCCTACCAGGAGGAGAAGCAGTAGGGTTAAGGCAGTGCCTTTCCCCTTGCCTCAGAATGAGGATCAGCCTTCCAAGTAAGCTGATTGTGAGACCCAAGAAGGAACTGTCCTAGAAGAGCTTGAGCCTGATCAGGTTGAGTTTCTTGGGACAGGGGGACCTTCAAGGGCAGATCTGAGGGAGGCGCAGTTGGACTGCCCTTCTCTTGAACCCCTCAGACAGCAAGCAGCTGCTGAGACTGCTGGGAATGCTACTGGAACCCATAGAGTGTATTGGGATGAAGGGCTCCTGTATTCAGAGGCTGGAGTCCCCAAGCCTGGTGCTTCCAGAAGGTTGGTCATACCTTTAGCATCCAGGGGTTTCTTACATCAGCCCATGATATTCCCCTTGCAGGACATCTTGGCCACAACAAGACTTGGGACAGCCTTGTCCCTCACTTTCACTGGCCCCACATGTCAGAAGACACAAAGGAGTTTTTTCGCTCCTGTGTCACTTGCCAAGCCAGTGGCAAATCAGGTGGCACTACAAAGGCCCCCCTAATACCACTAGCTGTAGTGAGGGATCCCTTTGAAAGAGTAGGGATTGACATTGTTGGACCAATGGATCCCCAAACAGCCTCTGGGCACAGGTTTATTCTGGTGGTAGTGGATCATGCCACCAGATACCCAGAAGCTATTCCCCTAAGAACCACAACAGCACCTGTTGGGGCAAGAGCCCTCCTGGGAGTTTTCTCAAGAGTGAGTTTTCCAAAGGAGGTTGTCTCAGACAGAGGTGCAAACTTTATGTCTGGATATCTGACTGCTATGTGGAAGGAGTGTGGAGTGAACTATAAGTTCACCACACCCTATCATCCACAATGCAATGGTCTAGTTGAGAGATTCAACAAGACCTTAAAGGGCATGATTAAGGATCTCCCTGAAAAGCGTAGGCGGAGATAGGACATCCTGCTGGCCAGCCTTTTGTTTGCTTACAGAGAGGTCCCACAGAAGGGGGTTGGCTACAGCCCTTATGAACTTCTGTTTGGGCACCCTGTAAGAGGACACCTTTGTCTGGTGAAGGAAGGATGGGAGTTACCTCTCAAAGCTCCAAAGCAAGACATTGTGGATTATGTACTTGGTCTCCGCTCCAGTATGGCTGAGTATATGAAAAAGGCATCCAAAAACCTTGAGGCTAGTCAGGAATTACAGAATGCCTGGCATGACCAAACGGCTGTTCTGACTGTTTACCAGCCAGGGCAGAACATGTGAGTGTTGGAGCCAGTGGCCCCAGGAGCTCTCCAAGACAAATGGTCTGGACCCCACACTATTGTTGAGCAAAAGGGAGAGGTAACCTATTTGGTTGATCTTGGAACTCCCAGGAGCCCCTTTAGGGTGCTTCATGTGAACAGACTAAAACCATATGTTGACAGGGCTGACATGGGCTGCTCATGGCTACTGATGAAGGACAGGAGGAATAGAGTGACCCTCTCCCAGACCTGCTCTCTCAGAACTCTGATGATGGGTCAGTTGATGGTGTAGCCTTGGTAGGCAGCCTCACTGATCAGCAGCAGAGGGACTGCAGACAAGTTCTGCAGGCCTATAGACATATGTTTTCACTGACTCCAAGTCATACAACCTGGTGCAACCATGAGGTGGACACTGGGGACAGTCTGCCTGTTAAAAGTAAGATTTACAGGCAACCTGATCATGTCAGGAACTGTATCAGGACAGAGGTCCAAAAGATGTTGGAGTTGGGAGTCATTGAGCCCTCAGAGAGCCCTTGGGCCAGTCCGGTAGTCCTAGTGCCTAAACCTCACACCTAGGATGGCAGGAGAGAGATAAGGTTTTGCGTGGATTACAGAGGCCTCAATGCTGTCACTAGGACAGATGCCCACCCAATACCAAGGGCAGATGAACTCATTGACAGATTGGCATCTGCCAAGTTTTTTAGTACATTTGACTTGACACCTGGCTACTGGCAGATCAGACTAGCTGATGATGCAAAAGCCAAAACAGCATTTTCAACCCCAGGAGTACATTATCAATTTGTGGTAATGCCGTTTGGTCTGAAAAATGCACCTGCCACATTCCAAAGGTTGGTGAACCAAGTTCTCTCAGGTCTGGATGACTACTGTGCAGCTTATCTTGATGATATTGCTGTCTTTAGCTCCACTTGGGAAGATCACCTGATCCACCTCAGGGCTCGAAAAATCCATAAAATGGTACTAGTCCTGCAGGACTAGTACCTTAAAAAATGTCCTCGACCTAACTGCAACCAAATTGACCTCCGTCTCTGAAAGCGGAGCAAATGTGACAAGATAACAAGATTTAAATGCATCTTTATTGCTCATTAAAGGCATTTTTATTGCTCACAAAGTTAATGAGAAATGAAGATGCCTTTAAATCTTGTTATCTTGTCACGTTTGCTCCTTTTTCACAGACAGAGGACAAAAGTTGGTTTGTTTTCCTACTCGCCAGAAAGGGCGAGTAGGACCAAAAACATCTCAACCTTGTTAAATTTAGCTCGAATATGCGAGTGGTCGAGTGGAATTTTCGAGCCCTGCACCTGAAGAATGTTTTTGAGGCCCTGCAAAAGGCAGGCCTAACTATCAAGGCTACCAAGTGCCAGGTAGGGCAGAGCAAGGTTGTATACCTGGGCCACATTGTAGGTGGAGGTCAGGTTCAACCATTGGAGAGCAAGATCCAGACCATAAAGGACTAGACTGCTTCCACCACCCAGACACAGGTCAGAGTTTTCTTGGGCCTGACTGGGTACTACAGAAACTTTTTCAAGAGATATGGGTCCATTGTGATATCCATTAATGACTTAACTTCTAAGAAAATGCCAAAGAAAGTTCAGTGGACAGTAAGCTGTCAAAAGACATTTGATGACCTGAAGCAGGCCATGTGCACTGCACCTATTCTGCAAAGTCCAGACTACTCCAAATAATTCATTGTTCAAACAGATGCTTCTGAGTTGGGTGTAGGTGCTGTTCTTTCACAACTGAATAAAGATGGGCAAGACCAGCCAGTAGCTTTTATTAGCAGAAGGCTGACCCTTAGAGAGAAACGTTGGTTAGCTATTGAGAGGGGGGCCTTTGCTGTGGTTTGGGCCCTGAAGAAGCTGAGGCCATACTTGTTTGGTACTCACTTCAAGATTCAGACAGACTATAAGCCCCTCTTGTGGCTAAATCAGATGAAGGGTGAAAACCCCAAACTGCTTAGGTGGTCCATTTCCCTACAGGGGATGACTTTACAGTGGAACATAGACCTGGGACTGACCATGCCAATGCAGATGGACTCTCCAGATATTTCCACTTGGAACATGAAGACTCAACTGGTCAAGGTTAGTTGAATGTCCCTACGTTTTTTTGGGTGGGGGGTTGGGGGTTGTGTAGGAGAGTAGGGTCTGCTTCCAATGGTCACCTCCACTTTTTGCTGTGATTTTCTGGTTTTTCGACTTTAGTGTGGCTGTGGGCCTGCTAATCGGACCCACAGCCCAGCTGTTCTCTCTCTAAATTGATACCATGTCCTTTAGGTACATACCATATTGGGTATTGGGTCAACTTTGTGAGTCCCTGTATAGTGTACCATAGGTACCCAGGCCATAGGTGCATCCAAGGCCTACCAGGGGCTGCATCATGTATTATGCCACCCCTGGCTGGCCCTCCAAACTGTCACCACAAGCTGATCACTCAGCTTGGGTAAGGTGGTGTAATCACCCCTTACTTAGATATAGTATATCAATATTTACCTATACATATAGACACATATGCACCTATAAGTCACTCCTATGGTAGGTCTCGACAATCCTGTAGGCTGGGTGCTTGGTTTTATGTGAGAGGGTGCCCGAGCATGAGCTGAGCCCCTTTGCAGCTTTTGAAACCATCTCCTTATAGCTGTTCTATGATATAGCCATACCATATACTCTTAAGTGCATTATAATCCTTGCGGTTAATGCTAACTTTGGTGTGGCTTTATCGAAACATGTAGTTTAAGGTGTCAAACACTTTGGAATACTACCCCTCCCCCCCCCCCCACACACCAGTTTTGGTGCGGGGATAGCATTCCACCGTTCTAGAGGGAGAAGACATGTAGTTTCTGCTTTACCCTGTTAAAGTGAAACAGAGCCCCAGCATCACAAAATGGATGCTGCTGCTACAGACACAAGTCTGACCTCCTGCTGCTGGACGATACTCCGGCAGGGAAGGCCTGGACAATAGGTTTCCTGTCTGGGGAGGTGCCAGCACCTCCCCAGACAGGCTGATGTGTATTGGAACAGGGAGGGCAGCCTCAGCAGATGCTTTTTGAGGCACTGCCTAGGGCACACGAGGTGCTCCATGCATAGCCTGGTTCAAACCAGTTGCTGGGGCACCGCAGCCCCGATCTGGCGCGAAACTGGACAAAGGGAAAGAGGTGTAAACACCCCCTTCCCATAGGAGGGACCTAGCAGGTAATCCAGCCCCTTAGCTTAGTATAAGTATAGGAGCTGTGTCCCCAGGACGTTAGATTATCCTGGAACAAAACTTTGATACAGAACTCTTGGACATTCGACATTCTATTCTGACTAAAAGACGGAAGACATCTCCCTTGTGGTCAAGGAGTGACCACCCTGTGCAAACAGGCACCACCAGTAACTTGCCAGTCTTCTTTGTTGACACTCCCGCCGGAACCCGAAGACTTAGCGACACAGAAACTGGACTTCCAGACTTCTCTGACTCGAACCCACATCCACAGCAAAGCTGAGACCCGTGGCGGACACGAGAGACGTGGGACCGGACATTCTGGACATCCTGCATTTAGCTAACTGCATCGAGTCCTGAGGTAACTCGCAGTGGTGCACTGGGGTATGAGAAGCCCCAGACCCGAGCACCATTTGCACCGAAGCTCAGCCCTCCACACTCCACAAGTGTCGCGTGGGGCCTGCTCTTGCATTTCAGCTCGACAAGTCTTCCCGGTTGCTAGCCCATTGGCTAGTGAGCCCCCTGAAGACAGTCTTTTGAAACCAAACTGCTTTCCGGGTTGCTCCAGGCTTGCTCCAGCTTCCCTGCAAGGGAGAAGCTCCTCAGACCTTGCTGGTCTGCACCGAAGCCCATCTTCACTTCCTGGATTGCCGTTGCCAAGGCTTGTTGGGTCCAATCTGGATACCGAACCGCAGTCAACTAGTTCCTTTGTGAGACTCTAGAATCCAGCTCCTGGTGGTTGTCGCACCTCCTGGTCCTCGTGGCTGCAAAGACAAGCTTCACCTTTTCACCTGAGATCATCGCGACATCGCCTTGGTTCCTTTCTGGTACCTTCCTGGTCACTGGCTAATGACCCAGACTCTGTCTCCTCTGCTTTCAGGTTTTTCAGATCTTTGATCCACCCTTGGATCCACCCGGACACTTTTCCTCTGGTCGCCTGCAGCACTTCTTTGCAGATCTCCATAGAAAACATCGACGAAACCTGACACCAAAAGGCACCTATGCACCCGGTTTCCCTGGGTGAGGTAACACGAGTACTCGGGTGCTCCTGTGGGTCTTGGCTCTTGAAGTGTCCTAGTCTAAAGGGGTTTTGTCGTAGTCCATCCGGAAGTGCCCTTAAACAGTAACTTTGTAACTTCTTCGTTTCCCATTATAAGTCAATGGTAACTCATGACTGTGTTTAGACACTGCACGCGTCTCCTGTGGGCCTCCTACTTCCTAACCTTTGGTTGTTTAGTGTAGCCCCAGCAATTCCCCAGGCCCTAGGCCTACTCACTGTTTTAGACGTGTTTCTTATACCACTTTCTTAGTATATGGTTTGTGAGGCCCCTAGGGCATAACTGTATTTGTGCAACTTATCGTATGCTAATTGAGTAACTTGTGATGTACTTTTACCTCATATGCCAGGCTAACTTCTCACAATATTGCAATTCAAAAGCACCATCTTTTGGAAACCGTTTTAAATAATCTTGCACCATTGGTGAACCCACATACATGAATTTTGTCCCAAACTGGTAGACATAAAATGCACAGGTGTTCCTTCAAAAGCATCACCATTTAAAAATGAATGTTTCACTTTACCTCCCAAGAGTTTCTTTAAACCTTCAATTTCATTTCTGCATTAGTTCAATGCAATTTCTTTTTTCCAATCCTGTCAGTCTCAATTTCAGTCAGTTTAACTCCTACTACTGACCCTCCACAAAACCGTACTGCAATATTTTTCTGAGTTTTCTTAATCTAAAATCTGTTAGTAACAACATAAAAGCATTTGCTACTCTGTCTGTTCCACTAAATAAAGGATAGATTTCTTTTCACTGCAAGTAGCACATTCGGCTTACTCTTCACAAAGTAAGAATTTCTGTTTACTCTTCAAACACTTCGAGTAAATCCCTTCCGCTTACCCTTCAGTCAAGCTCAGAAGAACCTGCTACTCCTTTGGTGTCACCCTTTCTAGGTTATGTAAGACCAAAGTTTCACCAGCGAACTCTTTGCTGTCAATCACTCTCAATATTGCACAGAAAATAGTCCCTACTTTAACACTGCCAGCCCTCCCTAGCTTCTCAGTCTTATTCCAACAGAGTAACCTCACCGCAGTGTGGCTTCCATTTACCACCCGCTATTCCTTTCCCGGGAATTCTGGGCAACATAAAACAGGACACTAACTTTTCATGTTAAACTTAAATCAATAATCAATAAGTCTGACCTACGAAATTACCAACATAATCAATAAAACCATCAATTCAAAATGAGCAAAATTTCACCAGCATTCAAAACCCTTACTATTTTCAACACTTCAAAAATACATCCTAGCACATTAACAACATTTCACAACCCTATTGATACTCACACCACTCCAGCAATTGCCTTCTTGCATCACCTTCCAGTACTGCTTTGCCAGTCTTCAGGTTCTGAGCATTTGAGTCAGGAATCAGGACTTTCTTTTGAGAATCTATATATTTATCTAACTTGGGCAATTATTTTTCTAGCGCTATTTAGGCTATACACTAAACTGGCTTTAACCTTACCTCTGCTACCAGAAACTGATCCAGTGGGTTGGGGTTTTTCTTCACTTTGACCTGTATTAGTCAATATCTAAACTAATTTTCACAGATCAACTTTCCTCCTAAGGTCAGTGGACCATTAGTCAAATAGTTGATGGTGATATTAATAATCCTTAATCACCAAACTAATTGATATTAACCATCCTTTTGCTACCAGAAACTGATCCAGTGGTAATTTCACGGTAATTTCTCAATGCAAAACCTCATTTACCTCTATTTTACCACTGAAAAGGTACCACTGTGTATCTACTTCAGGAGACTTTACATAAACATGGAATATCAAAATGCAGTTAATATTTAAGTTAATAAAGAGAGTTGTGAGTAATTTTTAAAGGGTTTCATTTTCGAGTTAAAAGTTAACCTGACCCTTTATTCATTAGTCAAATATCAATCAGGTAACAGAATTTAGAAAACAGGAAAAATAGAATTAATATAGAACATATTATAGGTTGCATACAAAACATTCCATAAAGGAAGGGAATGAGGCATCAAATGTCAGTCAGAATTCTTTAAAGAGCTCAGGAAAATATAATTCAAGAGTGAGTTTTGCAAGGCTGATCAATAATTAATAATTGGCAAAAATCACCCATAAAGAGAAATAAATGCATAAGACAAATAAATATTTTCAAAACTAGTTCATTACTCAAAGCATAAACTTAGAGTTTTAGCATTTAAAGCTAAACCTGGTCTATCAGATGCACTCTCTGCCCTGGTCTTTTCATCTGGGAGAGGCTGCCCACCCTTTGGAATGTGATCTGCCTTGCCAAAAATTGATGTGCAAGGACTCTCTGAAAAATATGAGCAAGAACACCCACCTCCATCTGTCTCCCACTCGGACGCAATCTCCTCCCAGGCTGCACCCGCAACCTTCACGTACCGAACCCATATGATGTCTATGTTAGATCTGCTTCTTCTCCTTTTCTCCCTCTAAGACTTCTAAAACTCTAAGGCTTAAGGCTCTAAGGCAGACACGCCCCCTATGGGGTCATTTTTCATACTCTAATTCTTGGCTGACTATACTAATAATGTTGCAGTTTCAGTAGAAACTCGCACTGTGATTGGTTAGCATAGATGACATGAGGGTCTCGCCATCCTGTTCTCATTGCAAATCCAACCCATACCAGTTCTGACAAAGGAAGCGTTAATGCTTAATACAGGCATATGTATCACCATCAATAATTATACATTATTGAAATATCAAATAAGGAAAAATGTATCAGTCCATTTCCTGCTTGCTTTCACATCGTACGCAGGAATGGCAATTTCCAACAAATTCTGGTACATTGGCATGATGACAGGAGTGTACAGTACACTGTGGCCTTGACCCATGTGTCTTCACTTGAGGCACTTCGCAGTTCAAGCAGCTTACGCATGCGTTTCTAATTTCATCACAATTCTTAGCCATGCTGGATTCTTAGGCATCCAGTTTATTTTGGGCCCAAAAAACAAAACAAACACAAAAGAGTATTAATTTATGAAATAAACCCCATTATGTTTACCTCCCCATACTAGTATACCCTGTATTAGTTATTACCTAGCAAAAGCTATTCATTTAAAGCAGCTTTTCTATTCTTTGTGCACAACATGCAAAAATGTGCAATGTACAACATAGCATAAACATGCACCAGTGCAAATGTTCAAAGCGCACACAGTTAATACATACTCATAGCAACATGCTTCAATGTTTTAGATAGCTTTTTATGCAAAATGCGTTTGCCCCACGTGTAGTGTTGGTGCATGGTTAATTAAATCACATTATAAGAAGATGTGTTATGAACTGAATATGCATTGTTTAAATATGCAACAAAGCCAAAGTCTCAATACAGGAACAGGGAGTGTTGATTACAAGGAAAAGGGGCTGGGAGGCAAGAACACATTCCATGATTATCTTCAAAGCTAACAAGCATTTACAATGCAATGGTTTTGCCTTTGTTAAAGTTAGAGCTATTGGCATTGCTCTTGACATTATTTTTATTTATATTTTTTTAACATAAATAAATGGCATTGTCATTTACAATGCCAATAGCTTAATCTCTCGCAAATGCCACACACAAACACCCACAGAGAGCCCCCCCCCACACACACACAGAGCCCTCCACACACACACCCACACAGAGCCCCCCAGACACACAGCCACAAAGAGCCCCCCCACACAGAGCCCCCACACACTGCGAGCCCCCCCACACTGCGAGCCCCCCCCTACACACTGCAAGCCCCCCCCCGACACAGGAATGACTGGAGAAGGCCAGGCGGTGCGGCAAGTAAGGATGGTGGGGAGGGGCTTTTCTGCGTGGCCAGAGTCCAGTGGCAGTACATTTCTGGTCATGGGCCATTGAGCACAGCTCCCAGGGATCCAGCGACCGGACAGTCTCCACTGTTTAGGTAGGCAACAAGGCGCAGAGCAGGCACCAGGAAGGGCAGTCGGAAATAGCCAGTGCCCGCTTTGTCTGAGAAGGCCGCCTAGGAGCAAGATAGCAACGCAGCCCACGGCCAGCAGAGCAGGTAGGCCCCAGCAGAGCTGTAGGGGTCTCCCCCTAGACTACAGGAGCCGCACCTGCACCTGGAGACGCCCGCCCCTACTCCCTGAACCACCTCTCCCAGGGCGAGGTGCCCCGCAACAGATGCTAGAAGAAAAGGGGCCCGGTGGTGTAGCAGCGCCGTACGTACTGCGTCCCCGCCGGGACACCGGTTGGATAGTCATTTGATTCGAGTAGTGTGTATGGTGAGTGTCCCGGGCCTCAGGCACAGCAGTGGGCAGGGATATATTTCACGGTGCTCACAACTCTCCGCACCTAGACTCTGGTCAGTAGGCTCCTCCGTGGTCTGGCAGGGAGCAAGTTAGGGCCTGTGATGTGCCACGTTCGCCTGGTCCCGCCAGCTGTCCCTAGCCAGACACCTTGTGGCAGCGGGCCTTGATTAGGGTCTCTGCAATAGTCCGTTTGCCAACATTAAGCAGCATCGCAGTAACTGCTTCAGCTGCAGGGTGACTCCAAAGTCAAAACCGGGGACACAGGTGCTTCAGAGGTGTATTGGTTGCCAGGATTAATGTCGGATAAGGGGCAGCAGTGCGGTGCTTCCTGGCCTAGGGTTCATCCGTCATGGGAATCATATTCACTCCCTGCACTCTAATACATCATTCACCCACCAATGTCTCACACACAACTGTCTTCCCCAGAGGTTGCTGTACACGCATCACCCCCACTCAGCAGGTATGCACGGTTTAATGTACCCTCGGTGCAGTGCTCGATTGTGGGTGTAATCTACACAAACATCACAAGCGGTGTCCTCACCCTGCCCCTGACATGGAGCCCAGCTCCCCTGCACAGTGCACTCCCCCCATCTAGAGTGCACCCGGCTTCCCTTCCATTTCTCTCCTCGTAGCCTCCTACTACGGGGAATAAACAGATTTTCCAGAGACCTGGTCTGCTAATGCGTTATCGATCACACATGGCGATGCACTGTGTGAGGGGTTCCACCATGCACCCCGGGGTGCTGCTCCGGGGCTGCTGTAAGGAGGCTGTGTATAGAGATGTATCACAGCCCCCCACGTCAGGGGCGGGGACATAGGGGGGCATGGTAAATGGATAATTGGGGTTTCTGTGCTTTTCTCGTGGGGTTTGGCGGTGTTAGCTCTTACCATATAGATGTCACTATCGACCATGTTACTTGCGGCAATTTTACCAAGCACATGAAAATAAAAGACCGAATAAGCCCGGCTGGGTTCGAAACCCGTGGCCTGCAGGTGCACAACCAGCTGAGCAACTTCAGCCCGGTAAAATGGCTTATACACGCATTGGATGCATATAAGGGAGCATTTATAGAATGTATGCATGTGTGATCTCCTATGCTGAGGGAGCGGTTTCTATGGAAGGGGTGAGCTTGAAGGAGCACAAGGGGCGGCAGCCCTGAGCCTGGAGCATGTGTTCAGCGTGTGTGGGGGTGCGCATGTATATAGAGGCGTGGTGTGTGGGGGTTTGCAGCATTGTGGGGCCATGGGGTTTCTCTGTGGAGATTAACGAGGCAATGTCTGTGTGCGCTGGGGGGAGGTGGGAATGCTGTATTTTCTGGAGAGATGGGGATGTGTGTGTCTGGGTGCAAGTGTATGAAAGGGGTGTAGAGGAAGGAGTGATTTATGTGTTTTTCAGCAGGGAGCGCTCTGATTTTAAACAAATGGCGCAATCAGAGCCGCCCATTGTGCAGCGCCGGGGACACTTGGCGCTTTGTTTACAGCCGTGATACCTGAACCTTCTGCCAGGGGGCCGTGGGGAGCCCCGCCCCCAGCCCAGCAGGCAGCGCACACAGCGCCTCTGTCTCCGGTGGGTGGGGGGGCGGCACAGGTACATTCAAAGGGAGTCCAGGCACCTTGAGAGGTAGAGGCGGGAAGCTCCCCCTCATACAGTGGGTCAACTCCAAGAAATGAGCGCTCGTTAAGTGGTCCCGAAAGGGCAGGGATCCCCCCTGGCTTGGAAGTCCCAAGAATCTCCGGAAACTGCACTTAAAGAAAGTTCCCTCCTCACACTTCCCGACAGACACAATCCTTACGAAACAAAAAAATGCAGACGCGTCTGCTCTTTATGCAAAGTAACCGTGAAGAGAGGCGCTATATGACAATGAGTACACGGAGCTCCCAGTACTGCGCTTTAGCACCCTCCTCCAATGTTACGAGTAACAAATAATTTCAGACAAGCGTTATCTAAAATCGGTCTGGATTGATCCAGGGGGTAATCGTCTCCACCCACTCCCCGGAACAATTTACTCAAATGGCTCGAGATAAAGGCCCCCATCAAACACCACCTAACATGTGTGTGCACAGTTTACGGAGGGCTCTTTTTCATCTGCATTCTGGGATGTGTGGTCCAGCATTTCTAACACAGAAGGCACAATAGCAAGCGCCTGAAAGCCATGACAAAACTAACACTGCAGGAGCGTCTCACGCCTGACATGGGACAATCACCCCCACCCACCCCTCTTCCGAAAGTCACCCGAGGGCGCGAGGCAACGACTGGATAATATAAAAACTCTCTCCTTTTTCAGTTGACATGAATAAATCACATTCAAACGCGTTTTTGCCATGATTTCCCTTGAGAAAGTGAAAGAAGAATGTGCGCTATTCTGGGAGAATAAAAGACGTAATAAAAAAAGTGCGATAGAAATTGAATTCTGCTCTGCCTGCAGCCCTCCTTCCTTTCTGCCGCCGCCCCTCCTCGGTCGGAGCTCGGCAGCGGGAGGGGGGGGGCGAGAACGGGCTCACGGGGGAGAGAGAGGAAAGATTAACATAGAACGTAAAATAAAATATACACATTCAAAACTAACCGCACTTACCTGAATAAGTGAGTAGCGCGTCACAAGCAGGAAGGGTGCCGGCAATGCCGGAACAGACTTGGGGGCGTTCCAGAGAACTGGCTTTCGGCTGATGTAGCCAAAAGCCAAAAATTCTCGGGAACGCCCCCGAATCTGGTCCGAGATTGACGGACGGAGCCCTCTCCCAATGGCTAGCCTCCATTTATGGAGCTAGCCAATGGGAGGAGAGGGCGTATTCCCGACCCCACACACACACATCAAAAGGTTTTTTGGCGCATGCGTACTGAAGTACGCATCGCCAGTCAAAACCTAAAAACAACCTCAAGAGCACAATTCACACCAGACCAACAGAGATATACGTTCAGAAGACCAGACACGGTATCTTAACTGAACTCAAGAAAAACACAAGGCCTCAAGTTGAGGCGGAAGGTCATGCCAACTTAACACCCTCCCTAATAGACAGGCAGACAGAACATCCACATCAAACAGAGTCAGACAGAGAGCCCTAGGAAACGGTGAACGTTTACTATATATCCAGAGTCACTGGTTTATGTAAGTCTGAAGCTGCGGTATTTCCTACATAATTTTGGATATACTTCTCTTGCCACATAATTCACCATATTTTGCATAGTTTGCAAATGACAACAAAAAATGTTATCCAGCTCGGCAAATCAAAGTTACTAAAAAAAAGTGACACATAAGGTATTGTGGGGTGGCAGACTGCTTGCAAAGCTGAACTAGTCACCTGTAAATTGCTGATTGCTGTGGGCAGGTATTAAACTCCTGCTGATGAGGAGAAACTTTCGCCCAGTGTAAATGTTCATTTAATATGCAAGAGTGAAATAAAACTGCCACAGAATGTGATGCAAGACGCTGAAAATGTACATTTTATTTTCTTGCTGGGTAATCGTGTCAACTTTGCCTCATAATATGGTCCTTGCTTGCTATATAATTCCAGCGGCACTCATTATATAAAAGCCTGAAGCATAATTTAGAGCCAGTCGCACTCCCCCCGCAAGTGAACACAGAGACGCACACATACTTCTGTTTTTTCGGTGCGTTTATTGTTTTGTGCGTGAGGGATGTGCGGGGCCATCATAACCCATGTAGACATGGCCTCTTTTCCATTGTCCATGCACACGTTTAGTGAGTTCCCGAGTGCTCTACAGAATTGTTTATTTTTCATGGCTGCGCAGTGTCGGAAATGTTACGCAGCACGTCACTACCTTTACAGACAGTAGACAACAGTTTAGGGTGTGCATTTTCTAAAACTCTTATTTAGCCAAACTCTCCCGGAAAGTTTTTGAGCGCTGTACATGATGAACACCAGTTGCGTTGTAGGTGGACCGATTCTTCTTTTGACAAAGGGCGATGAAATGATTTGCCCAGGATCACGACACGTTACGTCAAAGCCAAGACTACAACCGGGTTTACCGATTCCGCAATCAGCAGCTCTGGCGGTAACACCACATTCTCGCCAATTTTCATCAGCTCTGCGCAGTGTACACGCTGAAGAGATATTGTTGGGAACAGCGTGCTGCTTCGGTGCTTTAATACCTCTCAAACGGGACAGCTGGTAAAAAAAACCACTAAAAAAAACACTGAGATACTGCGGGATCCCGAGTAATTTGCTGCTGGGGGTGCATGACACAGGGGTGCGGGGAACCCACTCTTTGGGCAGCAGAGAAGCGAGGGCTGTGGCCCCCTGCTCACGTGGCATTCTTTTCCGGCATTCAGCCCCTGCGGGCGAGCCCTGGGCGAACACCCCGTTACGAGAACACTTGTTTTACAGCTGCCTTTCGGGTGCATATTTGTATCCAGTCCCAATGAATACGGCTGGCAGATAAATTACATTTATGTGGAATTCTGCTGACAATATTTCATTCTGGCGACGTTCATATTTGATCAAAAATAAAGAAACAAAGCTTATTCGAGAAACCGACCAGGATGCGTTAAGTGATAACACTTTACCTGATCCGCTATAAATGGACTGCACTGGACCTTGTCAGGTTTTTAATTAAGACGGTTCTTCTCTTACAGATTTATTGTAATAATTTGCGCACGCTCACACACTGCACGGATGAAAGGAGCGCCGCAACAGCCCCTGCACCCCCAGGATTTAGTGCCCCAAGTGAGTAGCGCGTCACAAGCAGGAAGGGTGCCGGCAATGCCGGAACAGACTCGGGGTCGTTCCCGAGAACTGGCTTTCGGCTGACGTAGCCAAAAGCCAAAAATTCTCGGGAACGCCCCCGAATCTGGTCCGAGATTGACGGACGGAGCCCTCTCCCAATGGCTAGCCTCCATTTATGGAGCTAGCCAATGGGAGGAGGGGAATGGAGGGGGCGTATACCCGACCCCACACACACACATCAAAAGGTTTTTTGGCGCATGCGTACTGAAGTACGCATCGCCAGTCAAAACCTAAAAAGGAAACTACAATCACGAGTTTCTCTTCACAGCAAAAACACATGTTAATTCAGCACAAGCATTTCAAGACTGAAAGCATTTTGACCAGGCCTCATTTCTTGTCTTTCACTTTGAATGCACCAAAAGTGCCCCTTTTAAAAAGCATTTGACTAGGCCTCATTTCATATTTCATGTGACATGTGTTTTCACTTGCACCAAAATCTGCGTGCCATTTTAAATGCAGTCATTCTGAAATACAAAACAGAGCGATGCTTAATCTTGATGATATCTAGCTCTATCAACTGCATGTCACTATAGATGTAATATATAAATACACCTTTAAATCAGTTGGGAAATGGAAACATGAGTAACTAAAGAACGTGAGAGCACAGCCCACACCCTCCTTGATTCTCACCAGCCAACGCTACTCTGGACCATACACCTAGGCCCTCAATCCTTACGTTCTTTACTGCGACCTGTGCCCCTGCTCTTCACCTGCCTTTCCATCTAATAAAAATCATTTTAAATGTACCCCAGTTCAGCAACCATTGCCTCTCTCATACTACTTAAGCTGCAGCTCAGTGGTGAGGCTCACCAGGCCAAAACTAGCATGGAGTTGCTGTGTTCCCATTCTGAAGGGACACTGTTCCTGTCAGAGTAGAACTAATGCTGATTTATGTATAATTGGTCACTGTCTGTAGAGGAAGAGTGAACAAAAAACGAACATCTGTGATGAGGGGCTGGCATAAATTCTCATCAGCGTTTGCTTTTTCTTAATGGTTACAACAATGTTTGCATCTGTTGTTCCTACTTTTCTGGCAGGTGCTGTTGAGGTTCTGTCCCTTTAGTGGTAGCAGTTGTTGATTCTGTATCCACTGCTGTTGCGGAAACTATTGTTCTTGCAATTGTTGCTGATATAGCAGGGGAGGTGAATGGTTGATGCAATGATTAGCTCTGTGTCACTGGTCTTGCTGCTGACTTGGCAACAGCTGTGGTCCCGACAGTCATTATAGCTCTGGTTGTTGCTGTGATCCCGGCTGTGCTCGCAGCTGTTGCTACGGTGGCCAATGTTGTTGCTTCTGTGTTGGTGGCAAATGTGACAGCTGTGGCCACTGCTAGATTCCTGGTGTTTAACAGCTATTGTTGTTGTCCCTGCTGTGGTTTCAACATTACTCATTGCTGCTTTCCATACCTTGCTGGCAGCTGCTGCTGTTATTGCTACTGTCATCCCAGTCATGGTGGCAGCTGTGGTCATGATACGTTTTCTGATGGTACCCCCAACTCAGAGTTTCCTGGGTAGGATTTCTAATCTCTTGGTGCTAGAACTTACACAATGTGCCAATTCAAATTATAAATCCAGTTGGACTGAAGATTGAGTTTAGGGGCACGTGGGACTCCAAACCCTATTCCATTTAGGAAAAAAACACCCAATAATATCACTAAGAAATAGGACATGAAGTTTAAAATGTTTATTTTAAAATTCTAACCTAGTACATAAAATATGAATGTTAACCACATAGAATATGAAAGGTAATACAGTGAGAAATGTCATGGAAAACGAAAGCAACAAGAAAAATTCTAATATTGCTACTGAGTTGATTTAATCCTAATCACCCTTAAGTTATTTTTAAGGGCTACTAAGTTTTAGCTGAAGCAATAAATAGCAAGCCTCTTCTAGATTTCATAGAGGCTTTTTACAGTATACCTGTGTTTTTCATAATAGCAAGCTATTTGTTTCATATTGAAGGCTAAAACGAAGAGCAAACGCCTGAAGTCCAGTTCTCCCGGCTGTCGCCACCGACAAAAATTGATGCTGCAAACTGGTGTGACTTCTGTCTCGATAGTCCTGGCGATAATTGTCTCTCAAATATGCTCTGATACCTGGTTTTTATAGTATCTAAATTTCGATCTCATTTTTTAGGTTAAAAACAATGGGACTAGCTGTTGGACTTGGCCTTGTTGGCTAAAGTTCACTTAAACGTTTTGCTTTTCCCCTAGACCGTTTTCCTGACAGAGAGCTGTGAAGTTAGATGCTGTAGGTACTTGCCACTACTAATCAGTGTGCAAGTACAGATGTTCCCTGTGTAAATTGTATGGTGTTAGGTTGTCCCTCATTGGTAGGTTTGCCTTACTAGCAAGATCCCTAAGTGATGTGCACTGTGGGTGCCAGAGCTAGTACTCAAGAATTGTGCAGAGAGGGAAGATAGGTCTTAAGGTGTAGGGCCTGCACGCATTATGCTAAATTAGCATGTTGTCCTGACAAGTGCTATCACTTGTCAGGCCTTACTTTCCCTTTTTCATACACATGGGGCACCAGTGTAGGTAAAAGGCAGGACCTGTGGCAGTGTTGGTGCTATTCCCTGACAGTGGAAAAGGCTCCATTTCATTTTCCCTGGTGAAAGGCCATCCTGCCCATAGCACAGAATGTGGAGCCTTGGTGTAGTACTGTTAGCCTAGTTTCCCAAGAATTGGAAATGGAACAGTGAAGTTTGGTAGTCTGAACTCACAGCTTCATAACGCATCTCTTTGGGTAGATGGTTTTGTCGCTGTGTGTTTAGAAACGGCTGTTTGAGAAAATGACAGAGTTTGTGCTTTAGACCTTTTTTGCGTGTCTCAGCCGAGTGTGATTTGCCTGCCTGGATATGGGAGAGGTTAGACAGGCTGAGGGAGGTCATGCCCCAGGAGAGGGGTGGAGACGGCGCAAGGCTTGCCTGCACCTGGAGCGGGGAGAAGGAGAGGCTTTGCGAGGTGGAGAGGCCTTGTTCAGAGCCATAAAACAATAGACCCATCCCCCTCTGAGTGATTAAAGATCCAGGCCCTCAGTATCAAAGAGAGAACAGTGACATTGGGGGGGAGATATGCAAGACTGATTTAGGGAAGGGTCAGGGATCCCTGAGCACAAGGAAACTTGAAACACAGTGAGGGGTCTATGTTATGTTATGTTATGTTATGTTATGTTATGTTATGTTATGTTATGTTATATGGAATTTATTACACGCACAATTACTCCTGAGTATCCTGGCGCGGAGCGGTGACAACCAGCGGTTAGAACAGAAAATTAATAGGCCTGGTTGAAAAGGTGGGTTTTGAGAAGCTTCTTGAATCGCTGAATATCCTGGGTGTGGCACAGTGCAATAGGAAGGGCATTCCATAGGGAAGCTACTTTGACTGAAAAAGACTGGCCACCCATCCTAGAGCGACGAAAGTGGGGGGTGGTCATCAGCCTATGAGAGGCCGATCGTAAAGACCTCCTGGGTGTGTAAATAGCCACCCTTTTTCTTAAGTAGGAGGAGAGTCTTGAACTGCACCCGCTGAGCCACGGGCAGCCAGTGGAGCTCCCGCAGATGAGATTGGATGCTTGATCGCTTAGAGATGTTGAATAAGAGTCTGGCTGCAGCGTTTTGAATTAATTGCAATTTATTGACCAGAATCTAGGTCTAGAAGAACTGTAACCCCAAGACTTTGGTTAGGTTATGTTTTTGTCAGGTTGACGAGGTAGTCGAGAACGGGCTTGGTGTCATTTAGAGAAGTGCTGGGAGCGCTTTGAAGATGCTGTGGACTGGTCTGGCGGCTTTGACCTGCTCACGATCGGGGAGAAAACCTCTGCCTCTGGAAGAGTTGCTGAATAGGCTGCGGGAGACACTTGACCCTTGCTTCGTGATCTGGGGCTTGTGGGCAGTTTGTAGCTCTTAACCGAGGAGAGACTAAAGGGGTGCTGCAGTGGGTCATGTCCCTCCTTCTTCCTGAGCAGGACTTTGCTGTATGCTGTGTCCTGAACCCCAAGGGCTCGAGGTGAGCTATCTCTCTGTTCGGAAACACAGGAACATAAAGGTTTCCAGGATGTCTCAAGTGGCGCGGTGGTGGGATCGTGTCGTGGCAGCCTGAGTCCTCCGAAGGTGTGCCAAAGGTGATTGTGGGCACCCGGAGCTAATCAAGACTCCGACGCGCAGGGTGCGTGTCTTGTTGCGGCTACATGTGTTGGAGCGCCTGTGGATTGTGGGTATCGTGGAAGAGAGCCGAGATTCGGGACGCGCAGGGGGTGCATGTCGCAGTGCAGTCCGGGCACTAGTGAAGAGTGCCGGGACATCGTGTGCACTAAGTAGGAGTGAGTCTCTGACACGCGGGTCAGCGTGTGGTGGTGCAGCCAGGGTGTTAGTGGAGAGCGCCTGGTACCTCGTGTGCACCAGGAGACGGAGAAGTCCTGATAGCCCTGGAGAGGGGGGCTAAGTGATCGGGCCTTGAAGGCAATGTGCGGTAGACCCAGCGTCGTGGGAAAGGCTTCGCGGAAGGATTTTGTGCGGAAACGTTGGCGACGCGGACCGGGAACTGAACTACCGGCCCGAGCGCGCCTTGCCCGTGGTGACTAAGTTCTGGAGTGAGGCCAAGCCACTGCGGCAGGAAAGGAGAGTGGGGTCGCACCACCACAGGTAAAGTGGATCATCGCCTGTAGAGGGGTGCAGGCCTGGAGGGACACTCTCTCGGCCTTTCGCTGCTGGCAGCTGTGTGCGCCTGTTGCTTTGGCCCAGATCTCAGTCCGTGCTGGTCCTGGACAGAGCACTACAGGGGCCAGGGTCCGGAGTGGAACTTGTGTGTCATCGTTGATCTGTGTTGGGGGCAACGGGTCGCACAACTTCTAAAAACAGTTGTAAAACAATTTGCGTATTTGCTGCTAACGACTGACACTTGAGGTGCTTAATGAACTCCGGGGTTAGTGCGCTACGCACTACGTTATGTTTCTCTTGCAGGATACAGGATGCTAGCATAGCGCACTGCACTGGTTATTTACTGCACTGTACTGAATTGCACTGTGACGCTTTACCTTATTCCTTCCTTGCACAGGGCAGGCTGGTGGTGATACACATTGCATTGTTTTCCTATTGCACTGTACGTAATTGCAACGTGACGCATTGCTGTATTCTTTCCTTGAACAGGGCATGCTGGTAGCGAACCGAGTTGCATTATCTTGTGTTGACTCAGTACATCATCTAGGCGCTACGCATTGCATTGTTTCACTGTGGCACTGTACAGGAGCCCATCGTTAAGTAGGGCAGTATTCCTTGTATTTTGCAACGTGTGGGAATCTAGTGGTACGAAGTACCTAACCTGTTGAGAGCGGTTAAAAGTCAGCATAACTGTTGGTTAGAAGCGGTGGTTCGGGAATCGGACCGCCCAACCCACCGGAAACAATATTACCCAGTGTATACATGTGGGAGTTGTAGCGTGTGGTCATTTCATATATCTTTTTCGTGTCAAGCTAGTAAGGGGGTGAGCAGGGCTGTCTCGGACTGTGTTCTTTCTTGGCCTAATATGGGAGCTGGGGGGAACCTGGTCGCGCACTTGACAAAAACGGTGCGCGCGGGAACTGTGGCTTCTAACACTAGCAAACACTGAAGCAGCAATAGGACAAAACGATCATGGTGACAAATGTAGTGATTCAATTAACATGTTAGGTTACTTAATTTTGTAAAGTGCTCCAATATCTGAGGGTGTCTTGGCAATACTTTGTTAGGTGCTGTTTCGGACTGAAATTGTTTTTGGTGAGTTTTAGAGGTATGAGAGGATTTAGTGAATAAAAAGCAGTGTTTTGAGGGCTCTCCTGTAATGCAAGATATTCTTTGAGTTTGATGGGGAGTGAGTTCCATAGTTTTGCAGCACAGACCACAAAACCTCTGCCTCCTCAGTGGGCGATTCTTACTTAGGGGATGACCACATTTTTTGCCACCATGGAGCATAAGGATGTAATGGGTATGTACAAGGAAAAGTTTTGAATTAGGTAGGTTGGTCCAATGTTATGCAGTTCTTTGAATACACCGCACAGGGCTTTGAAGGCAATTCTTTTTTTTGTGGGTAGCCAGTGTAGTTTAAATGTGCGCCCGTTTCCCGAGTCTTAAACTCTCTAAATTGGTTGCCTTTTGAAACAAGAATACAGATAAAGATTACCTGCCTGTCCCACAAAGCTCTCCATTTCCAAACCCCCAAGTATCTTGTCAAAAAGCTAGAATTATCGGGAGGTGGTAGACCATCAAGAAGCGCTAACTCATTCCTCCTGAAACCACAGTTATTTCGCAAAAAGAGAACTTGTCAAAGAGCTTTCTCCGGCTCTGCCCCGAGGATCTGGTCCTCTCTCCCTCCTGAAGTTTGCAGACTCACCTCCACGGTTGCTTTCAAACTGGAGCAGTAATGTCTGTCTTTTGCAGATTATTGGGTTAAAATGGTAGAATTTTCCTGATCGTTTTTAGAATGGAAAAGGCAGAAGGAGCTATTTATTTGACCTGGCTGCTTAAAGTTAGTCGATTGTCAAAGATTATTCCCAGGTTTATAACTTTTTCAATTGGCTTTGGCAAGGTGCCTATATATTGGGGCCACCAGCTGGGGGACCTAAAATATGTATTGCTGCCAAAGATAAGAATTTCGGTTTTTCCTGAGTTGACTGTCAAGCAGTTTTCATTCATCCACTTGCCTATATTTTTCATCCAATTTAAATAGCTGGATGATCTGGGTTGCCTGATACCGAGACCGCAATTTGGGTGTCATCCTTGTAGGATATAACAGAGAATGCAAAAGATTTTTATAATTTTAGGCAGTGGTGTGATATACAAGTTAAACTGGGTAGGGTTTAAAGAAGCCTGCCACCTAAGGCCGGCATACTTTATATATACAAACACTGGAGAGGTGGAGGTATGTTAGGTGTTGGAGATCATATATGGTTGGTATTATGTGTTATGTATGGTTGGTAGGTATGTTATGTTAGCTATGGTCGGTAGGTTCGGTATGGTGGCTAGGATAGCTATGGTAGTTCAAGTTGAATATGGTAGTTTTTTCCGAAATGATACATTAGATATGGTATGTATTATATGTAGGTGTGTTAAGTAGGTTATGTATGTAATTTACATGATTTTTAAGGTATTGTAGTGGGCTAAGTAGGTATAGTAGGTAAGAAGGTAAGTAGATGTGGTTAGGTATGGTGGGTAATTTAGATGATCTATGGTAGGTAGGTAAGATAGCTAGCTATTGTTGATAGGTATGTTAGGTAGGTCTGGTTGGTGTAATAGATAGGTTAGTATATTAAGTTGTGCATGATAGGTTAGCTATCGTAAGTCATAATATTTTCATCTGATATTTAAAAGTTTGTACTATTAAAACATGTTGTAGACTTCTTACTTACAAATCATAGCATTGGTAATGAGAAGCACAAAAAGATCCAGTTATCAATAAAATATATGTTTGTGCTTATAGATGAGTAGCTTATTTTTTTTTTTATATACATTTATTGTGATTTAATTTACACCATTTACACAGCATTTGGCCTACAACCCTGGGCCGGCCGCAATATGATAATCAAATAAATCTTTAGAACGCAGCTGTTTCGCCGACAACCCGGGGGTCCAGCGGCAAATCAAAGGATGTAATATGTGTACCCTCCAGCAGTATGCAACAATACAGTGTAAATCACGCAGTTTGATAATTGGAACCTATTAACCTTACTAAAAAAGCAATAACTACACCCCCCATTTGCCATATCACTAAATAAACTTGCATCTTGTGCCCCTACCCCCTCCCACCTCACAGTCCATCTAAAAGTCATGCACCCAACAATTCCCATTGCCCTACAAGACTACACCACAACTTAAATATAATCAGCTATACCCACACATGTACAGGAGCCATCATGACAGTTCAATCCCGATCAATCCGATCTGTGCTTAGGTCCGCTCCCCCCTGAGCCAGCCAGTTCACAAATGGCCCCCAAATATCCAAGGGTCTAGATCTCGTTAGCATCAACTCCCAGTAGTTTGACAATTGATCTTTGCAATATATGACCGCATTGACCCACCCTCCTATAGCAGGCGGACTGGTTTTTGACAATATGGCCACTAGCTTTTGAGAAGGTTTAGGAATCTCAAACACAAATCCCAATAGTGCCCAATAGGACTAACCAATATAGCAGCTTGGATGCAATCTAACTTCCTAAAATTAAATGGAGAAAAAACAGAGGTACTGATACTGGGAAAGCAGAAAGACCTTTGGAGAGCACAACATTGGCCAGACAAAATGGGCATTCTCCCCACCCCTTTATTACAAGTACGGAACCTAGGCGTACTTCTCGATGAGACGCTGAGTATGAATGCACAATCGAAATTTGCCTAGCTTACGTAACGGTAAGTTTCAATTCTATTAAGGACACGGAGGCGAGGATTATGCTATATCTTCCTTCGCTTTATTAACATAAAGACTCCACAGCAGCTTAGGAAAAGATATATAATAGTAACAAAAAATGCTTTAAGGCCTAAAGCATTTGACGGAACGTTCAACAGATCAAAACAACAACTCCCAAGAGTCTCTTTGTATAATGACAGTCCATAGTCCTTCCACTCTGTCCATCACCGCTATAAACCCGGTCTTCTCTTCCTCTTCCTCCTCTTTCTTCGCGCAGATCACGCCTGAACCTCATTGATCCTGTTTAGCACCCTCGTTGCCTGTCGAAAAAGAAACAGCGTAAGCGAGGTGTCCCAGGAATGCAACAATAAGGCGAGGAGCATTCAGTGACTAATACAGCACAGACAATGTAAAGGAAAACGCTTTACTTACTGCCATACGGGTGGGTAGAAACACCACTGTGTAGCCTGGGTGGGATAATCCTCGCCTCCGTGTCCTTAATAGAATTGAAACTTACCAGCGTCTCCTGAGAGCCTCCATGCCACGAGGCGGAGAGAGCTCTGCGTGATGAGAGGATGCGGTTCCCGATCCGGATTTGTCAGGAGCAGTGGAAACAGGGGGAGTAGGATTGGAAAATCCCAAGAAAGTTCCAGAAGAACCGGAAACCACACTTGAGACCTCCAGAGCGGTGTAACCAACACCAACTCCGCTCCCTGGCGGCGTATTTGGGCCGCTGCTCGCATGATCATGGAGAACGGGGGAAACGCAAACGGCTGTTCCCGACTCCAATCCTGTAGAAAGGCGTCCGTGGCCTCCGCCAGAGGGTCTGGCCTCCAGCTGAAAAAACGCGGCAGCTGGTGGTCGAGACGGGACGCAAACAGGTCCACCGAGAAAGGACCCCAGAGGGTTTGTAACCACCGGAAGACCTCCGGGTCCAGCTTCCACTGACTGGCGTCCCTGAGGTGTCTGGAATGCCAATCCGCTACTTGGTTGGCCTGACCCGGTAGATATTCCGCCGTCACCGCAATGTGACGCGACAGGCAGTAGTCCCAGAAGTCCTTTGCCAGATCCGCCAAAGCGCGGGAACGAGGACCCCCTAGATGGTTCACATAACGAACCGCCGAAACATTGTCCATCCGCAAAAGGACACAGGCCTTGACCGAATCCTTGGTCCAACAACGGACTGCGAAGGAGCCCGCTAGGAGTTCCAAACAGTTGATATGCAATCGTTGTTCTTCTGAAGACCAGGCGCCGCCGGTGGAGAAATCCCCGCACCGGGCGCCCCAGCCCGACCTGCTGGCATCGGACTCTATGACTAGGTCCGGGGCCGAACCGAAGATCGCCCGACCATTCCATGCCTCCATGTGAGACAGCCACCAGGACATTTCCTCCTTCACTTCGTCCGTGAGGGGGACCCACTGATCGTAACTCATCTCACGACGTAGGTGTTGCGCCTTTAGACGCTGGAGCGCCCTGTAATGCAGGGGGCCTGGGAAAATCGCCTGGATGGAGGACGACAGAAGCCCTACCACCTTGGCGATATGGCGCAAGGAAGTGCGATCCTTTGCGATCGTCTGTCGAAGCAGGTGTCGTATTTTCGCGACTTTTCGGCCCGGCAGGCACAAGACCGCCAGCACCGAGTCCACCACGAAACCTAGGAAGGTGATCTTCTGAGTGGGAACCAAAACCGATTTGGAGCCGTTGATCACGAACCCCAGTCTCTGGAGAAGGTGCACGGCCTGCCGAAGCTGACCCGCCAACACCTCCGGGCACTGCCCCATGAGGAGGATGTCGTCTAAGTACACCAACATTCGGACCCCCTGACTTCTGAGAAACTCCACTACCGGATGGAGAACTTTCGTGAAGCACCAGGGGGCCGACAACAGACCGAACGGCAGTGCGGTGAACTCGAACACCTTGTCGTTCCATAGAAACTGAAGGAAACGACGATGCGGAGGATGGATGGGGACGACTAAATAGGCATCCTTGAGATCCAGTCTCACCATCCAGTCCCGAGGGAGGAGCACGTCTCGAAGGAGGTGGATACCCTCCATCTTGAAATGTCGATAGATCAACCATCCGTTGAATTCCTTGAGATTGATCACAGGTCTCTCACCCCCATCTGTCTTGTCCACTAAGAAGACATTGCTGAGGAACCCGTGTGGATGGCGCGTTGATAGACGGATGGCCCCTTTGCGGAGCAGTTCGGAGACCTCCCCGTCTATCAACCGCGCGTCGGATTCTGAAAACACCATGGGACGTGGGGGCACCGCTTGCGTGGGCCGGTCGAAGAATTCTATGTGGAACCCCCGTACAGTTTGCAAGACCCAAGCGTCGGCAGTGAGCCATTCCCACTCCTCGTAAAAGGTTGCCAGCCTCCCCCCAATCGGAACTTGATCCAAACAAAGTACACTTACCGGAGGCATTCCCTTGTCCAGAGTTCTTCCTGAACCCTCTGCCGCCGAAGCGTTGCTCTCTGGTGGGGTAGAAGTTGTTAAAGTTGGCTGAGGTCTGGTATTGGCCTCTGCCGGAGCCTTGTCCTTTATTGGTGGCTTGCTGGCCACGGCCGGTCGCGCGGCCCCTACCGCGACCGGCTCCTCCTGAGAAACGCTGGTGGAATACCCTTTTAATGCTGGATTGAGCCTTGTCCAGCGATGTGAACGTGTTCGCAAATTTTCCCAGCTCTCTGATAAAGGGCTCGCCAAAGAGGCCTCCCTGGGCAACTGCACCCGCCTCCGACGAGGCCAGGTCCCCCAACTTCGGATCCAACTTAATCAAGAGCGAACGCCGCCGCTCAGTAGATAGGGCGCAGTTGGCGTTGCCCAAGAACACGATCACCCTCTGGGCCCAATTAGAAAGCACCTCCGGTGAAATGACGGTGCCATTTGCCTTCGCCTCCTCCGCCATATCGAGGATCTTCGTGGCAGGCCCTACCGCATCCAACAGCTTATCCTGGCAGGCCCGCCAGGACCGATCGATGCCCTTCCTGGGATCTTTCATAAATTTTGCCAAGAAGGTGGCCATCTTGGCATCCAACTCCGGGGTCATGGCCACCTTACCCTCCAAAGTCGGTCTAGGGCACTCCCCACGCAGGCAACCCCTTGCCTCCTTCTCCAGCGGCTTCCGCAGCCTGCCCGCTACAAACTTCGCCACCGTCTCCCCCGGTGTCCAAGCTGCGGAGCGGGGGTGGACGATCTCGTCCGGGTCCAGCATGCCCGACTCATCCCGTGGCATCTACTTGGCAGAGGGCGCCGGAAGCCAGGATCGGGTCGACTCACCGTCGTCATCTGTGTCCGGGGAGTCGTACATCGGAGAGGCGGGGGCCGTCGACACGTCCCCTGAAGCACCCGGATCCGCCAAGGGAGCAGGGGGCACTGCCGTTGCTTTCGCCAGGAAGGCGTCCCGTAGACGCTCAAACGCGCCCCTGTCCACTCCTTGGGCCTCCGAGGATGGGCCTTCCTAACAGGGCCTCTTCGGTGCGGGCGGCAATTCGCCGGATGTCCCCGGGAGTTCGGGGGCCGGAGTCACATGCGCGGACGCCAGCTTCGCGCATTCCTCCACGATGCGGGCGGAGAGGCGGTCCTCCATAGGCCCTACCACCTCCGTCACGCAGCGATAAATCGAATTATCCACTGCTTGGTAAAATTAGTCGTCCTGCAGGTAAGAGTAGGGTTCCTCCTCGTATTCTCCTTCCATCCTGAAGCATAGGAGTAATTCCGGGGCACCCTGGAGGGCGGCAGTCGAGATAAGTCTCGGATATGGGCAGACCAACTGGCTGCGATCACTTTGTGGGCCAACTGACGTGGCAGGTGGGGCTGCACCAACCCCCCAGCGCGCAGACTCTCCTCGCCGGGACCGAGTCTCCACACCCCTCAAGCGCGCCAAGCCACACACAATCAAAGAGGTGCACAAGGTTCACCCGAAGGTGTTTCTCGCGGTCAGCGCCGCAATACAGACCCCAACGGGGCGTCAGAAACAGGGAGGTACAGACCCGGAGCACCAGGTGTCAGAGGGGTACGCGAGGGTTGGCTCCTGCGCAAGCAGACTCCACGGCGCGGCTCCTGTAACTGCGGAGGCGCGCCGAAGGGTCGGCGAGACGTTAGGGCGCCCCCTGGCGGCTTACTTACTCACCGCACACAAATGGGGAAGAAGGATCGCGTAGGAACGAGAACGTTCCCGCGACCGGGGACTCTGCAATGGAAAAAAGAAACCATGGGGTGAGTCCCCCAACGATCGTACATACAATACAATCAGTAGACACAATAAGGGAAAAACATGAAAAGCACTTATCTGGCAGCAGCGAAGAAAGAGGAGGAAGAGGAAGAGAAGACCGGGTTTATAGCGGTGATGGACAGAGTGGAAGGACTATGGACTGTCATTATACAAAGAGACTCTTGGGAGTTGTTGTTTTGATCTGTTGAACGTTCCGTCAAATGCTTTAGGCCTTAAAGCATTTTTTGTTACTATTATATATCTTTTCCTAAGCTGCTGTGGAGTCTTTATGTTAATAAAGCGAAGGAAGATATAGCATAATCTGAAGCCTCCGGTCCTGACATAGAATCAGTAAAAGTCGCAGCCACATGTTTTTCTATCCTCATATGGCTGAGGTAAATATGCTGGATGCTACCAGAAAGAACAAGAAAAACTGTAGTCAACGCCTTGATCACTTCTCGGCTTGACTATGCAAATGTCCTGTATGTGGGCTCAAACAAACCCATAATCCATAGACTACAGATGGCCCAAAATGCTGCAGTTAGACTTTTATGCAAAGTTCCGAAGACAGAACACATCTCATCACACCGACGTAAACTACACTGGTTGAATATTGAAAACTGTGTGAAATTTAAAACACTCACTTACATGCACAAAATTAAATCCAGAATGGCCCCGAACTACCTCTGTACTTTGGCCAAACTCTACACCCCATCCAGAAATCTAAGATCAGCCTCCCAAGGAAACTTTGTGGTCCCTAAATTCAACCTAGCACGGATGGGAGGAAAATCCTTTACATATTTAGGGCCGTACTATTGGAATTCCCTCCCCATCACGCTTGGAAATTAAACAAGCTACTCCAACTTCCGCAAGCTGCTTAAAACCTGGCTGTTTGCCAAATATGATTCCCAGGCACTGCTTGTTATGGCCTTTTCGTCTGCGCCTGTAAACCCTTTGTGGGTAGCTGTCGCGCAATATAAATTTAAATAATAATAATAATCAAGGGACTAGCCAGCAAGTCGCTACTAACTATATAACTAATGTGCTTAAAAATCTCTATCCAGTATTGCGAAATTGGACTGCAGTAGCAGGAAAGATGAGCAAATGTGGCGTCCGGTTCCCCACATCTCCAACAATTCGAGTCTGTTCGCAAACCCATGCGATTTAATCGTAGCGGTGTCCGATATATTTGATGCAAAAAATTGAAGTGTACAAGGCGTAACCTATAATTAGGCGAGAGTTGCTCCAACTGCTGCATCAGAGCACCATCGATATCCTTCTGCTAACAGAAACATGGATTACTGAAGACTCAGCCCCCGATATCCTCGCAGCAATTCCTACGGGATATTACATTATGCATGCCAACCGGCCTGCAGGAAAGACGGGCGGCGGGGTGGCAGCCATCATCCGCTCGGAACATAATTTCTCTGAAGTCACCGTGACACCCATTCCCAAAACCGAATGCTTAGCTTTAAAATTTTCTTCTGCTAAGTCATCCTTCATTTGTGTCATCGTATACAGATCCCCAGATAATATGCCTCTCTTTCCCCAACTCTTTAGCGATTCTATCGCTCAACTTGCGATCAATCACGCGAATATCTTGGTGATTGGAGACTTCAATTATTGGCCATCTGACGCCCATGAAAGCAAATCCTCTGCGGAATTCTCTGACTTTTTAATTAGCATGAATTTTTCTCAGCACGTCCACACCCCTACTCACCTCAAAGGTCATATCCTTGACCAAGTCTGGACGTCCAATCTCGACATCTCCCCTCCTGCTGTCCTCCCCTGCTCCTGGTCCGATCATAGTTTTATTTCTATTTACTTACATTTGCATACTATGTGCCCTCCTCCCCTTGTTAAAAATCTAATGGCTCGCAACTGGAAAAGGGCTAATATGCCTGAATTTCATGACTTACTGGCCTCCACTGCACCCAAATCATCGAACTCGCTCGGAGATCAGGCCTACCTTCTCGATGAATGGCTATGTCAGGCTAGCAACATTGTTGCCCCTTTCAAAAAGATCAATGCTAAGCGCCCCCACGATGCACAACGGTGGTTCTCGGACCAACTTAAAGCAGACAAACTTGCTCTGCGGCAAGCTGAACGCCGTTGGCGCCGTAACTACGACCCGCTGCTCAAACTCGCCTATATCGACTCCTTAAAGTCTTATAAAAAATCGATTTTAACAGCTAAGACGGCCTACTTTTCCCAAAAAATAATGGACTCGAACAATAAAACCAAGGAGATCTTTTCAATTGTCAATGAGCTTTCTCTGCCTGATAGGGTTACTCCCCAACCCCAGCCAACTCAAACCCTATGTGATTCGTTAAACACCTACTTCATCGAGAAAATCACAACCATAAAAAACAATATCCCTACCCCTGCGTCCCCTATTCCTCCTTCCCTTCCCCCCAAGAACACCAGTACCCTGACGGAATTTCCTCCCATTTCCGTACAAGATTTTTCCTCTCTTCTTCTCAAAGTCAGTTCGGGGTCTCCCAATGACTGCTGCCCCCCTCAGATTCTGAGAGAAGCTTTTCTTGCTTGTCCGGACCCCCCGCTAGCATTACTTAACAACTCACTTGCTACTGGGGTGGTCCCTCGCTCTTTCAAACAAGCAGCCGTTCTACCCATTCTGAAAAAACCCAATGCGGACCCCACAACCCTTAGCAACTACCGACCTATCTCCCTCCTCCCCTATTTAGGAAAAATTCTGGAGACCTATGTTACCCGCTGCTTGAGCTCCTTTATAGAGCAATCCTCCTTCTTGGACCCCCAACAAGCTGGATTCAGACCCCTCCATTCCACTGAGGCAGTCATAGTAGCAGTTATGGACGCCCTCAGGAAAGGGGCAGACAAAAACATCTCTCAGGCCCTCGTCCTATATGGCCTCTCGGCAGCTTTCGACACGGTCGATCATACCATCCTGATCGACCGTGTCCACAATGCCGGTATCCAGGGGGTGGCCCTAGACTGGCTCAGATAATTTCTTGACCAGCGCTCACAATCTGTTCACTTGTCCACCTTCTCTGCACCTTACACATCCCTCACTTGTGGTGTCCCACAAGGCTCTGCACTTTCCCCCCTTCTATTTAATTTGTATCTACAACCCCTTTTAGCTTCCCTCCCCAATTCCCCGGTCACAATCTTCAATTACGCGGACGATCTCCAGTTAATTTTCCCCATTGACTCCCTCCCTTCCTCCCGTCTCAACTTTCAGTCTATCATGCTGACCATCGCAGAGTGGATGTATCACAGTCAATTAAAGTTGAACCCCACCAAAACTGAGCTCGTCCTTGTAGGGGGTCCCACTCATCCATGGAACTCCACCTTTTGGCCAACATCCCTGGGGTCAGCACCCACCCCAGTGAGTACAGTCAAAAGTCTGGGGGTGATTATTTCTGATGACCTTTCTATGCGACCGCAAATCAACTCTGTCACATCATCCTGTTTCTCCCATCTCAGGCGTATCCGCAAAATCAGTAGGTTCCTCACCAGAGATGCCCTGATTCAAGTTATCATCGCTCTCATCACCTCCAGGTTAGACTACGCCAACACGCTGTATGTCGGTATTCCTGCATGCCACCTCCATCGACTGCAGTTGGTGCAGAATCAGGCTGCCCGCCTGATTTTCCGCCAACCCAGACATCAGCATGTCACTCCTCTTCTTCGTAGTCTGCACTGGCTCCCAGTCTCCAAGCGCTGTACCTTCAAGCTGGCATGTTCAGTTTTCAAGGCCCTCTCCGATGCAGCCCCTGCCTTCATCTCTTCTGCCTTGACTCGCCACATCCCCCTGAGAACTCTTCGCTCAGCATCTCTCAACCTCCTTGTGGTTCCCAAATTCAAGCGGAATAAGCACGGTGGCTTGAGTTTTTCTGTTCTTGCCCCCTCCACTTGGAACTCTTTGCCACCTTCCCTTCGTTTATGCCCCAATTATGATTGTTTCCGCAGATTATTAAAAACCTTATTATTCCAATCTGTATATGCATAACTCCCTCACCTTGATCACTGCACCTGTCAAAGAGCGCCATGAAACCGTTGGTGAAAGTGCGCGGTACAAATAATTTAACGTAACGTAACGTAACTGTGTGCACAATGCCATTGATTGTCAGTGATTGGGATCTCCAACTCCCTCTTCCACTCCGCCCTAGATGTGTTAGCGATTATGGGGGAGGTTTCTTGTGTTATGTTATATATCCTCGTAATTAACTTACTCGAGGATTTGTTTGACAGTATATTTTCCAGGGCCGGAAGTGGTGCCGGAGCAGCCGGAAACCCTGCATAGCGGGCCCGACATGCCGCCCCTTAACTGATAGTATAATAACATGTCTGAGGCTGTAGGTGGGAGTGGGTCACACATCATCTGTAGAGTAAGCTCTTTCAGTGGTTGCCCTGTCCGTCAATGGCCCCAGGAGTGGGTTCCCTCCCAACGGCATGGACAGAGCAAACAGTTCCTTGTGGCCTGCTCTCTTCGCAATGCGAGTCCAGGCCCATTTCAATGCTTCCACCGGTCGCTTATTAGGATGATACACCGCTACCTCCAAGGGGGTGGGTGCGGTCCTGTCAATTTCTATGGTCACATGTGGCTGATAAGGTGTTGGGTGTTGCCAATAATGAAGATACTGTGCTTGCGCACTATAAACATATAATTCTATATCTGGGGCCGCCAGCCCTCCCTGAGAAAACGATTCAAAAAGGGGGTGGTGATGAACAGAGTGTCTGAATTAAGCAGACCACTCTTACCCAGTCAAGAGATCAGGGCTTGATCCATCATCGTTATTTAGCTCACTGCATCACCCCAGTTCAGAACCTGGCTCTATGCAAATTAGTCTGACCCAGGGCCTCATGGGAACAGGGCAGACCAAACTACCAAGCCAATTCTTCACCGGAAAGGAGACAAGCTTCCGGGGACCGGTTTCTGGCATTTCAGCCGTCGTCGGCCCGGCTTGCTTGAATCCTGGTGGTGCAGTGAGCAAGGGACTCATGTCTGAGTATACCCTGCCACACTTGTGGTGGCCAAAAACGATTCAAAAAGGGGGTGGTGATGAACAGAGTGTCTGAATTAAGCAGACCACTCTTACCCAGTCAAGAGATCAGGGCTTGATCCATCACCGTTATTTAGCTCACTGCATCACCCCAGTTCAGAACCTGGCTATATGCAAATTAGTCTGACCCAGTGCCTCATGGGAACAGGGCAGACCAAACTACCAAGCCAATTCTTCACCGGAAAGGAGACAAGCTTCCGGGGACCGGTTTCTGGCATTTCAGCCGTCGTCGGCCCGGCTTGCTTGAATCCTGGTGGTGCAGTGAGCAAGGGACTCATGTCTGAGTATACCCTGCCACACTTGTGGTGGCCAAAAACTATTCAAAAAGGGGGTGGTGATGTACAGAGTGTCTGAATTAAGCAGACCACTCTTACCCAGTCAAGAGATCAGGGCTTGATCCATCACCGTTATTTAGCTCACTGCATCACCCCAGTTCAGAACCTGGCTATATGCAAATTAGTCTGACCCAGTGCCTCATGGGAACTGGGCAGACCAACCGACCAAGCCAATTCTTCACCGGAAAGGAGACAAGCTTCCGGGGACCAGTTTCTGGCATTTCAGCCGTCGTCGGCCCGGCTTGCTTGAATCCTGGTGGTGCAGTGAGCAAGGGACTCATGTCTGAGTATACCCTGCCACACTTGTGGTGGCCAAAAACAATTCAAAAAGGGGGTGGTGATGAACAGAGTGTCTGAATTAAGCAGACCACTCTTACCCAGTCAAGAGATCAGGGCTTGATCCATCACCGTTATTTAGCTCACTGCATCACCCCAGTTCAGAACCTGGCTATATGCAAATTAGTCTGACCCAGTGCCTCATGGGAACAGGGCAGACCAAACTACCAAACCAATTCTTCACCGGAAAGGAGACAAGCTTCCGGGGACCGGTTTCTGGCATTTCAGCCGTCGTCGGCCCGGCTTGCTTGAATCCTGGTGGTGCAGTGAGCAAGGGACTCATGTCTGAGTATACCCTGCCACACTTGTGGTGGCCAAAAACGATTCAAAAAGGGGGTGGTGATGAACAGAGTGTCTGAATTACGCAGACCACTCTTACCCAGTCAAGAGATCAGGGCTTGATCCATCACCGTTATTTAGCTCACTACATCACCCCAGTTCAGAACCTGGCTATATGCAAATTAGTCTGATCCAGTGCCTCATGGGAACAGGGCAGACCAAACTACCAAGCCAATTCTTCACCGGAAAGGAGACAAGCTTCCGGGGACCGGTTTCTGGCATTTCAGCCGTCGTCGGCCCGGCTTGCTTGAATCCTGGTGGTGCAGTGAGCAAGGGACTCATGTCTGAGTATACCCTGCCACACTTGTGGTGGCCAAAAACGATTCAAAAAGGGGGTGGTGATGAACAGAGTGTCTGAATTAAGCAGACCACTCTTACCCAGTCAAGAGATCAGGGCTTGATCCATCACCGTTATTTAGCTCACTGCATCACCCCAGTTCAGAACCTGGCTATATGCAAATTAGTCTGACCCAGTGCCTCATGGGAACAGGGCAGACCAAACTACCAAGCCAATTCTTCACCGGAAAGGAGACAAGCTTCCGGGGACCGGTTTCTGGCATTTCAGCCGTCGTCGGCCCGGCTTGCTTGAATCCTGGTGGTGCAGTGAGCAAGGGACTCATGTCTGAGTATACCCTGCCACACTTGTGGTGGCCAAAAACGATTCAAAAAGGGGGTGGTGATGAACAGAGTGTCTGAATTAAGCAGACCACTCTTACCCAGCCAAGAGATCAGGGCTTGATCCATCACCGTTATTTAGCTCACTGCATCACCCCAGTTCAGAACCTGGCTATATGCAAATTAGTCTGACCCAGTGCCTCATGGGAACTGGGCAGACCAACCGACCAAGCCAATTCTTCACCGGAAAGGAGACAAGCTTCCGGGGACCAGTTTCTGGCATTTCAGCCGTCGTCGGCCCGGCTTGCTTGAATCCTGGTGGTGCAGTGAGCAAGGGACTCATGTCTGAGTATACCCTGCCACACTTGTGGCCAAAAACGATTCAAAAAGGGGGTGGTGATGAACAGAGTGTCTGAATTAAGCAGACCACTCTTACCCAGTCAAGAGATCAGGGCTTGATCCATCACCGTTATTTAGCTCACTGCATCACCCCAGTTCACAACCTGGCTATATGCAAATTAGTCTGACCCAGTGCCTCATGGGAACAGGGAAGACCAAACTACCAAACCAATTGTTCACCGGAAAGGAGACAAGCTTCCGGGGACCGGTTTCTGGCATTTCAGCCGTCGTCGGCCCGGCTTGCTTGAATCCTGGTGGTGCAGTGAGCAAGGGACTCATGTCTGAGTATACCCTGCCACACTTGTGGTGGCCAAAAACGATTCAAAAAGGGGGTGGTGATGAACAGAGTGTCTGAATTAAGCAGATCACTCTTACCCAGTCAAGAGATCAGGGCTTGATCCATCACCGTTATTTAGCTCACTGCATCACCCCAGTTCAGAACCTGGCTATATGCAAATTAGTCTGACCCAGTGCCTCATGGGAACAGGGCAGACCAAACTACCAAGCCAATTCTTCACCGGAAAGGAGACAAGCTTCCGGGGACCGGTTTCTGGCATTTCAGCCGTCGTCGGCCCGGCTTGCTTGAATCCTGGTGGTGCAGTGAGCAAGGGACTCATGTCTGAGTATACCCTGCCACACTTGTGGTGGCTAAAAACGATTCAAAAAGGGGGTGGTGATGAACAGAGTGTCTGAATTAAGCAGACCACTCTTATCCAGTCAAGAGATCAGGGCTTGATCCATCACCGTTATTTAGCTCACTGCATCACCCCAGTTCAGAACCTGGCTATATGCAAATTAGTCTGACCCAGTTCCTCAAGGGAACAGGGCAGACCAAACTACCAAGCCAATTCTTCACCGGAAAGGAGACAAGCTTCCGGGGACCGGTTTCTGGCATTTCAGCCGTCGTCGGCCCGGCTTGCTTGAATCCTGGTGGTGCAGTGAGCAAGGGACTCATGTCTGAGTATACCCTGCCACACTTGTGGTGGCCAAAATCGATTCAAAAAGGTGGTGGTGATGAACAGAGTGTCTGAATTAAGCAGACCACTCTTACCCAGTCAAGAGATCAGGGCTTGATCCATCACCGTTATTTAGCTCACTGCATCACCCCAGTTCAGAACCTGGCTATATGCAAATTAGTCTGACCCAGTGCCTCATGGGAACAGGGCAGACCAAACTACCAAGCCAATTCTTCACCGGAAAGGAGACAAGCCAGAAACCGGTCCCCGGAAGCCAGGGACATACTAATTTGCATGTAGCCAGGCTCTGAGCTGGGATGGTGCAGTGAGCTAAAAAACAGTGATGGATCAAGCCCTGATCTTTGGACTGGGTAGGAGTGTTCTGCTTAATTCAGATACCCTGTCCATCACCACCCCCTTTTCTGAATCTCCCTGAGAAAACGGCAGTGTCAACAAATTCCAAGACACCCTAGGCTGTCTACCCGCCCATACCAACTCCAGAAGAAGCGTACGCAAGCGTTTAAAAAAAATGAAAATTTAGGGGCATAGGTATATTGATAAACATATATATATATATATAACAGTTTGGGGAGGATCACCATATTGCAATGCGGCCGTAAGCGATAAGGGGAGTTGCCTCCATCTCTGCACCCTCCCTTCTAACCAGCCCACCACTCTCCCATAATTTGACAACCATATCTCTTGAGTAGACCGACTGATCCATATCCCCAGATATCGTGTAGCCTCCATTGCCCATTGGATAGGGAACTCAGTATTGCATTGCTCAGTGGTGTCCTTGAGAGGTATCAACACTGATTTTGCCCAATTTATCTGAATCGCTGTTAACCCCCTATAGCGTATCAATTCTCTCATGACAGTATCAAAATGATCCTTTGGATTAACTAGGTAAATCGTCATATCGTCCGCATACATGGATATCAACAGCCCCCTGGATGTAAAACCTATACTACACTGAGTATGGTGTTTTCTCAGTCTGGCCGCTAGCGGCTCGGTCGCAATGGCGAACAGCAGGGGCGATAGAGGACAGCCCTGTCTTGTACCTCTCGTAATGGCACACAAATCTGATATTTGACCGTTTACGTTTACTCTAGCCCGGGGGTTGGTGTATATTACCTGAATCTGTTTGATAAAAATGGGGCTCAGACCCATCCTGGTGAATAAGGCAAACCGGAACTTCCATTCCAATGAATCGAACGCTAATTGTAAATCATCTTTAATACCCAATAACATTTCAGCAGCCCTGGGATGGTGTTCACGATCCGCACCTCGCCGGTCAGCAGCAGGCGACAGAACAACATTGAAATCCCCCCCAAAGTATTGCAACTCTTTCCAATGATTGAATTCCATGCCACACTGTTTGAAAAAATTCCGGACAATCCGTATTGGGACCATAAGTATTTACAATCACTGTCGGTGTGTTAAACAGTGTGCCCTGGAGCAATACATATCTACCCTCCTTATTGATCACCGTATCATGTGTCTTCCATGGCAATCCTTTGCGTATTAAGATTGCTTCCCCTCTGAAGTAATTAGAATAAGTAGCCTCCAGTACTACACCCCAACTTGCATGCTTAAGTGTGTTTGTGGCTGGTGAAGCAAGATGAGGTTCTTGTAACAAACATATATTCACCCCGTGCCTACTCAGATAGGAGTGAACAAGTCTAGTTTTCCGTCTGTCATTTAAGCCTCTTATGTTCAATGAAATACATTTAACAGTAGTCATAGGCACCAGTTGTGAACCACAATATTACACACATCGTCAGCATCCAGAATTGAATTTAACCTAATATACCAACAAAGAGTGTGTAGGTGCATAGCAACAGACAGTCCAAGATAAACCGCTGCCGCGTAAGAAGGCGGACCCGGTATAGGCAACAATATGACGAAAACATGTGGCATGGCAATAATAACTGTGACAAACATCCCCCTTCCCCCCCACCTCCCACTCCAACCCCCCAATTAGGTTGAGTCCCATCCTCCCCTGACCCTCCCCGACCAAAACCCTCAAACCCCAAAAACAAGCAAAAGGGAATCATCCCATAGGGCACGCAAGGTCACCAGCATACTTCCCCACACTCTTGGTAGGGTGGCCGAGGCCATACCATGTAATATCTCCAAGTACCTTGTCCAATGTGCATCTATATAACCGACCATATAACACAGCCTCTCCCAACAGTAGTGGGGGAAACGCTGAATTGAAGAACATATATCCCCCAATCCCCTAATCCGGTTTCTTATCTATCCGCTTCCCCCTCCTGAGTAACAAGGTTCTAGTGCTGGGATACCCTCGTGGTGACTACGCGCTCTACAAAACTCTAAAATAAAAATAAATAAATTATATAAACGTTACCACATAGTACACTCATGTCTGAACAGAGCACTTTCAACACAATTACACTTATCTGCGCCTTCAGCGATCCGTCCCGTCGCTTCAGTCATTATTGGTCAAAGGCCTTTCAGACTGAGAGTCAATTTGTGGAGCCAGTTGCTTATGTTCTTTCGCCATCTGTTTGGCATATGCAAGGGCCGCCTCCACGTCCGTGAAGAAAGTGGGCTTCCCATGGCCCTGGACTCTCAACTTGGCCGGGTAGATCAACGCATATCTGGTCCCGTTCTGCTGAAATATTTTCTTTGCAGGAAGGAATTCGCGACGAGCCGCCTGTACCTGGAGTGTGAAGTCCGGATATAGCGCTATATTGTTTCCTTTGTATTGGATATCTCCCTTACAAGCCAAAGAGTCGTATCCCTGTCTCTGTAGTTCAACACTCGTGCCAGGATGGGTCTTGGCGGTGCTCCCGGCTTAGGTCTAGGGCCCAATGTACGATGCGCATGTTCAATCAAAAACATGGTCGATAGTTCCGACCCAAACAGATCCCACATCATTTCTTCTATGTATTTTTCCATGTTCTGAATGTCCGTGGATTCTGCGACTCTCGTAATACGAACGTTATCTGAAAGAAACAGGTTAGTATTAGATTCCTTACCTTAGAATATCCCCAGGCGTCAGACTGGATCCTGAAAATTTTGCGTAGCAGTACCCTTGCATGTCGGTAGGCGTTGTCTGCGGCTCCGCGTCGGTCGTCTGCGTCGTTGGCGCCGGGATGATGTCGTCGGAGTACTTAGACGCCGCCCTCGCGCGCTAACGTCAGTTCTTCTTTTTTCCGCGCCAGCAAGCGCAGGTCCGGAGAAAGTTGGACCCTTTGGTCAATTTTTGACTAAACTTTTTGGATCTTTTTGATCTGCTTTTCGAGTCGACCGACTCCGATGGTGCCGGTAGGGATGCCCGTGTTCAAACCCTGCGTCGACTGCAGCCGACTGATGTCGGTTACCGACCCATATCGCCGGTGCCTTCCTTGCCTGGGGCCCGACCACGACGACAAGTCGTGCCCAAACTGCCGGGCCTTCACGTCGAAGGCTAGGCGGGAGCGGTCCCACAAGCGCCTCGAGCTCCAGTAGTCAGCCCGCGCCGTTCGAGATCCCGGTCCGGAAGGAGGTCGAGGGGCTGGTTGCGGGGCCAGAGTCGTCATAGTTCCGGGAGTCGACATCATTCCTCGGGCTCCAAGTCCTCAGGTAAGAGGCACAAGAAGTCGAAGAGGCGTCATCGCTCTTCTGACTCCCCCCTGATGCTCGTGTGACGCGGGGGTTCGGGCGACACTGCCCACGCGGCTCCATCGGAACCGTCGCGGCCTGCTCCATACCCGCCGGCAGAACGCGACGCCGGAGGAGATCGAGGCCTTCCTCATGACCATGAGGTTGCTCGCTTCTCCGTCGGGTTCCGTGGCGCCTTCGGGCCCAGCGGCCCCGACTGGGTCCCCAAGCGGGCCGGGTGCTTCGGCTCCGGCGACGTCGGGTGCTTCGGCCCCGGTGCCGTCGGCAACTTTGGTCCCGGCGCCGCAGGGCCCCACCGGATCCGGCTCCGGCTCCGGATCGTCGCCGGGCGACCTTACGACCTCGCCGGCGCCGACCCCCAGGGTGTCGCCCCCGGCGCCGTCCCAGGACGACGCCTCCCCTGGTCCTACCCTCTATTCGGGTCCAGCGCCAGAGCGGCGCCATATTGGACGCCGCTAGGAGATTTCTACTTCTATGACCCCGTCCCCATCCTTTGACCATGAGTATCAGGAGATGGGTGGTGAGGAGGATTGGTAGGGGTCTGAGGACCCTCTGGCACGACGCCAGTGGGGGGCAAGGTTCGCCATCACCTCCTTTACTGGCGCAACATCACTTTGGACAGGTGGATGCTGTAAATCGTCCGAAAGGGCTACTCCCTCCCCTTCGAGGCGACCTCTCCAGCCCTGCCACCGCATTACCACCGCGTGTCGGGGGATCACTTGAATCTTCTGCGAGAGGAAGTTACGGCCCTCTTGGCCAAGGGGGACATTGAGCGCCTTCTGGGCCAGAAGTAGGGTGTGGTTGCTACTCCCACTACTTTCTGGTTCCCAAGAAGGGCAAAGGGGGCCTACGCCCTATCTTGGACCTGTGGAATGTCAATGGCTTCCTCCGGAAGGAGAAGTTCAAGGTCCTGAATTTTGGCTCAGGTCTTAGCTGCCCTGGACCCTAGAGACTGGATGGTAGGGTTGGACTTGCAGGATGCTTATTTTAACATCCCCGTCCTGCCGGCCCACCGGCGTTACCTGCAGTTCACGGTAGGCCACGAGCACTTTCAGTTTACCGTGCTCCCCTTCGGCCTTACCAGCGCCCCACGGCTGTTCACGAAAGTGATGGCGGTGGTCGCAGCTCATCTGCGCAGGTTAGGGGTTTCAGTTTTCCCCTACCTCGAACACTGATTGTTGAAGGCGGGCTCGCCCCAGACAGTCGTCAGCCACCTCCAGACTACGGCCGACCTCCTGCACCAGCTGGGGTTCTCCATCAATGTGCCGAAGTCACACCTGTGTCCCTCTCAGAAGCTCCTCTTCATCGGAGCGGTTCTAGACTCGGCACCGTTTCGGGTATATCCTACCAAACAGCAGGTTCAGGATATTCAGGCTCTGAGTCCGATCTTTCAGCCGTTATCTCGAGTCTCGGTCAGGTTGACTCTGCGGCTTCTGGGGCTGATGGCCTCCTGCATCCTTCTGGTGCATCACGCCAGGTGGTGGATACGGGCTCTGCAGTGGGACCTGAAGTTTCAGTGGGCCCAGTATTAGGGCAACTTGTCCGAATATGTCTTGATTTTGGAGGGCACTGCAAGACAGTTGCAGTGGTGGTTCACGGACGGCGTTTGGGTCAGCTGCAGATCCCTTTCCCTAACCCAACTGAAGCACGAAGTTGTGACGGACGCGTCCCTCCAGGGCTAGGGAGGCCAAATGGGAGAGGCGGAGATCAGAGGCCTCTGGTCTCCGGCGGAGTCCCAGCTCCACATCAACCTTCTGGAGCTGCGGCCGATCCGGCTTGTACTGAAGGCATTCCTCCCCTCTATCCGGGGGAGTGTAGTGCAGGTGTTCACGGACAACACCACCGCCATGTGGTACTGCAACAAACAGGAGGGGTGGGGTCGTGGACCTTACGCCAGGAGGCTCTGCGCCTCTGGCAGTGGCTGGAACATCAGGGCGTGACCCTGGTAGTTCAACACCTGGCAGGTTCCCTGAACGCCAGAGCGGACGAACTCAGCCGTGGGAGCATGATGGATCACGAATCAGGTTCACGGTATGCCACGAGCACTTTCAGTTTACCGTGCTCCCCTTCGGCCTTACCAGCGCCCCACGGGTGTTCACGAAAGTGATTGCGGTGGTCACAGCTCATCTGCGCAGGTTAGGGGTTTCAGTCTTCCCCTACCTCGAACACTGATTGTTGAAGGCGGGCTCGCCCCAGACAGTCGCCAGCCACCTCCAGACTATGGCCGACCTCCTGCACCAGCTGGGGTTCTCCATCAATGTGCCGAAGTCACACCTGTGTCCCTCTCAGAAGCTCCTCTTCATCGGAGCGGTTCTAGACTCGGCATCGTTTCGGGTATATCCTCCCAAACAGCAGGTTCAGGATATTCAGGCTCTGAGTCCGATCTTTCAGCCGTTATTCCGAGTCTCGGTCAGGTTGACTCTGCGGCTTCTGGGGCTGATGGCCTCAGACAAACTCAGCCATCGGTGCATGATGGATCACGAATGGAGTCTGAACTCGGACGTGGCGCAAGGCCTCTTTCAGCAGTGTAGAGAGCCTTGGTTAGATCTATTCGCCACAGAAGAAAATGCGCAATGTCATCAGATCTACGCGTTGGAATTTCCAAGGCGGCCTCGCTCGGAGATGCTTTTCGTCGCGAGTGGAGCTGCGGTCTGTTGTACGCCTTTCCGCCTATACAACTTCTGCCCAGAGTGCTGAAGAAGATCAGACGCGACCGGGCCCAAGTCATCCTTGTGGCTCCGGACTGGGCACGAAGATACTGGTATCTTGAGCTACTCAGTATCTCTGTCGATCCCCCGATTCGTCTGCCTCTTCAGGAGGACCTTCAGTCGCAGCAGCAGGAGACGGTCCTCCACCCGAACCTGTCCAGTCTCCACTTACATGCGTGGAGATTGAGCGGCGGCAGTTGAGGCCATTTGACTTGCCTCCTGAAGTCTGTAATATCATTCTGGCAGCCAGGCGTCACTCCACAAAGTCGGTATACGACTGCAGGTGGAACAAATTTGTGGCATGGTGCACAGCAAAGGCTGTGGATCCCCTTTCTGCCCCTCTTTCAGAGGTTCTCCTCTTTCTTATCTCTCTTGCCCAGCAGGGCTCTGCTCTGGGCACTATCAAGGGCTACCTCTCTGCTATTTCCGCCTTCTTAAGGCTGACTGATCAGCCCTCTTTGTTTAAGTCCCCAGCTGTAAATAGGTTTTTGAAGGGCATCACTCATATGTTTCCTCCTGTTCCTTTCGTGATGCCTCAGTGGGACTTGAACCTTATTTTGACTTACCTGATGTGCGCTCCTTTCGAGTCACTTCATAACTGTCCTCTTCGTCTCCTTACTCTCAAGACTGCATTCCTGGTTGCCATCACCTCTGCCAGGAGAGTGAGTGAGCTCCAGGCTCTTTCCTCTAAACCTCCTTTCCTTTCTGTCCATCCGGACAAAGTTGTGTTGCGGACGTGACCCTTTTTTCTACCCAAGGTAGTCACAGCCTTCCACATCGGGCAGTCCATCACCTTGCCCACCTTCTTTCCGCCTCCGCATTCCTCGAAAGAGGAAGAGAGGCTCCACCGTCTGGACCCAAAACGTGCGCTCTCATTCTATTTGGATCGCACATGCCAGTTCCGGATGGATGACCAACTCTTTGTTGGTTAGGTGGGCACTTAGAAAGGTCGGGCGGTGCACAAGCGGTGGGTCGTGTTGTGCATCAAGGTATGCTACTCTTTGGCTAAAAAGGAGCCTCCTGTTGGGCTGAGGGCCCATTCCACTCAGGCCACGGTGGCTACTACTGCCCTGGGTCGGGGAGTCCCCTTGCAGGACATCTGTCATTCAGCTACGTGGGCCTCGCTGCACACATTTGCGAGACACTACTGCCTGGACAGCCAAGTCCGGAGAGATGGCTTCTTTGGCCGTTCCGTTCTCCAGGACTTTCTGGTGTGATCATTGGTTCGCAGACACACCACCAGGGTTGGTATTCCTGGGGTATCTATTCTAAGGTAAAGAATCTAATACTAACCTGTTTCTTTCAGATGCACAAGTTACTTACCTTCGGTAACGATATATCTGTAAGAAACAGTAGTTAGTATTAGATTCCTTACCACCCTACCCATTCTCCCCGTTCTGCGAACCGATATCTAGGGTTAAGGTCATCCCCTTTTAGGGCCCTAGTTTCATTGCACCAGGGTTGGTTTTTCTCTGGCGCGGAGAAAAGCTATGTATAAGAACTGACGTCAGCGCGCGAGGGTGGCGTCAAAGTACTCCGATGACGTCATCCCGCCGCCAACGACGCCGACGATGGACGCGGAGCCGCAGACGACGCCTACTGACGCGCAAGGGTACAGCTACGCAAAATTTTCCAGATACAGTCTGACGCCTGGGAATATTCTAAGGTAAGGAATCTAATACTAACTACTGTTTCTTACAGATATATCGTTGCCGAAGGTAAGTAGCTTGTGCATTTCTCCTCGATCTCGCCTCCAAATCCTCATTCTTCTGTTTAATGAGCTGCAAGACCCCGTCCATACCACGCAGCTTTCTGTCCATTTCTGTTTGACCCTCTTCCAATTCCGTGATTCTCGTCTCCATAACGTTCATGCGGCCATCATGTTTTTCTACTCGTTGTGTGATTCTGTCTAATCTTTCAGCCAACGAGTCCATTTTCGTATCTATCCCCTGTAGACTGGTTTTCAATTCCCTAAACATGGAGCGAATATCATCCTCAGGAGGTGCGGCCACTGCGTTATCTCCTGTCTGGTCCTGACGGTCCACATCGGCATCAGTGGATTTTTTGTCGAAGGTAATTTTCGGCTGTCGAGTCTCAGGCTTCCCCATTTCGGCACCTCCGGCCCACAGAGTTCGTACTTTAGACTGTGGGCCAAGCAGCTCGGGCACTATTATAATCTTCTCTTCCGTGTATATGATGATGCTCGAATAATACAATGTGCCACAGGTCACCTATGGCACCATGCGATGGGATATTAACTTTCAGAATCCCTATACTAAGCTCACCCCTGGTTTCCACCACGCACCTCCAGGGCCTTTAGGATATCTTCAATGACCGCGGATTCACTGCCCCAGGTCTCCTCAATTAGCTATGCAGTCAGCACGCACCAGCACGGCCACTGTTTTGTCTCTGGCTACACAATTATGTTTGTGCTTACGAGATGTATCACTATTCACTTTGAAAGCCTGAGCACTTTTAACCATAATCCACCTTTGTCACTGGTCTTTCACTCAGGACCGCCTAAATGGTGCCGCCTCCTACTCACCAACAACTCCCAGTACCTATATGTCTCTGAACTATAGGTGATGGGGTGAGGATGGCCATTTCCCCAGGAACTAAAAGGAATGCCTCCCTCGTGCTGTCCCAGACAGTGCCTCTGCGTGAGATACTCGAGTCTGTGCACAAGTTCAAGTGCTCCCATGCTCCTTAGCCGTCACTGCGCTCGAGGGCCCTCGTCGGATGGCATCCACCGCTTTTATTGCCCAGCAGAAATCTGCATACAACTGGCACCCATGCAACTGGACTAATGCACCCAGGCGCCCTTCTCAAAATGGCGGTCGTGCTGTTCCATGCTGAGCCGCCTCACCTTGCCGAGTCTTTATCAATAATTCCACCGCCGTCAGGGCAGAATCGATTATCGCTGTCCCCGAGCCCCAGCTCCTACCTCTCTCCTCACCCGCATGTAGCGGTCGCGTCCATCGGCAGCCCCGGGACTTCCAGTTGTGTCCCCGTGCCGCGCGAGCAGCCGGCCCGCACCGGAGATATTCCAGCCGACACCACCTCCTTAAGCAGTCGGGTCCTCAGGCTCTCCGGTCCTCCGCAACGTCTCCACCCTTCAGGCGGCCCGAACCTCCGCCTGCAGTAATCCGGCAATCTGGCTCCCGCGATCGCCGTACCACCAACCCAACGTCCCGGCTCCTGCTCCACCAAAGCACAGGTAGGCCTCTTTTCCGATGTCGGTGGGAGTTCCTCCAGCACGTCGGTATTCTCACTGTAACTCGCAGGCAGGCGGTGTCACATAACCGGCCACAGTATTCTTGTAGGTTTACGCCACATTACTGGTTTCGGACGGATATATGTCGGATTGATCGGCCTCAGCAGGCGGAGCCGCTCCCACAGCTAAGTGAAGCCACGTGCTTATTAAGTTTGATGCTGTACATTATGTATTCTTGTGGTTTCGACTACCATGGGGAGCGTGCGCAGATACGAGGAGCCTGGTTAAGGTAGGGGGTCAGAGAACGTACCTTGCCTCTGTGCATTGTACATTTCATGCATTCTTCTCTCTCTGTCTTTCTCTTTCCACTGTTTCGTAACTCTCCTCTTCTCTCAGGGTTTTTTGACATCTCCATCCAAAACCATTAGCGTACACAAGTATTGGTTAATATCATTATCATTCCTCCGGTAACTAATCAGCGACTTCCATGTCATCCAGAAGCATAGGTTTTTGTGCTCACACACTTAACCTGGCTTAGAGGCACTCATTACTGACTCCTGCATGGACCCATGTATGACTAGGCACCGGAGCTGTTACACTGCTCACCTGGCCTAGAGACACTCAATACTGCATGCTGCATAGTGCCAATATCGGCCCACTCACCAGCCTGCTCGCAGCAACATGCATGTCGCAGATATAAGCAGACAAGACAACTTTTTGTTGGAGAAAAGTAGCTGCAGGTTTATTAGCATATACACATGCCAACAAGGTGGGTTATCTTACAGACGATCCAAAGGCAAGCCGCCCCTCGCGACCTACCACCTGATGGGCCAATTTGCAATGGGGCATTAGCCAATCATTGCTTAGCGGTTGTGGTGAGGAGATAGCCCCTCCCAATTCCGGTGAACCATTGGTCCACCCTCCTGCTCACGCCCCCCCTACGAGGGGCGGAGCGTTCAAGCGACCCCCGGTTGTACAGGTTTCCAACCGCCCGTAGGATAGCGGGGCGCCGTCGCACCTCCAGGGTCCACCGCACAGACTTCCTGGGAATATTAGGCCTCAGCATCCTATTGTGCTCCTGAAGAGGGTACTCCCGGGTACCTTTCCGCCTCTGGATCGCCCTGTAACTCTGCCACAGCCCTGGGTGTGGCGACCGTCGCAGCCAGGGTCCCCCACCAAGGCTGGCATGCTGCCTCTATTTCTAGTGAATATTACTGGGTCCTCTCCCCTAACCAGCCAGAATCGTTCCAATGAAAATCGGGCAGAAGTGACGAAATATCTTCACAAAGCCCCTTGCGCATGGCGTAAGGTCTCCCAAGTCAAAGACGCCCTGTCTCCTCTGCCCCTTTAATTATACACAGCACAGGACCTCCTGCGTGTTGGCTCCAGCGCCTCCCCTGACTAGCGCCTTGCCTACAGAGATGGAGACATGTCTGACCACTGAAAATTACCTGTCCCCCACTGGTGGCGAAACACGTCATTGTGGTCGTTCTATCAGGTGCCATAGAAAACTGCAGTGACCAGCGCAATCCCTAGTAAAAGGACCTAGGTGCACACACAAGGTGTCACGGCCAGTATAAGGGGGATTGAGAGTGTAGAGTCCTGATCATGATACACTGCAAGGCTTTGCAACGGGTCAACCTATGTTGCTTGCTGAACAAGCGCCTGGTCACAGGAATGTGGACCCCGCTAACCACTTGAGACCCTTATATATACACCGGGGTGGAGTCGAACAAAGATAGTGTGTCACAAGATTCCCAATTGGTGGGTAGGAGTATCCGCTGGAACCCGTCTGAGAAAGTGTAAATACAGTTACACGCACCTCAGTCCAGAATACCCTTGACTGATCTTCAGAGTCACCTAGAGCCCGCTGCCCCCGCATGGCGAGGGAAAACTGGCCCAAAACCCCCAGACTGAGATTCGAACACTATCACCCCCACAGGCTCTAGCTAAAGATAGGCTACCCATGACCTGGCAAGGAAAAGACACTTGCACAAGTCGACCCCTTGTGCCTGGCCTTCGTAGTACCCTATAAAGCTGAAACAAGCAGCCTATACAACTGTATATAGATGCAGTGCAACTAGGGGAACTAATACTTCTCCCTCTTACCACCTGGTATGTGAACACTGCAAAAGGAATCCAGACTTTCGTACCTGAAAACAACTAAATAGATGCTGTCTTGTTGAAAAGCTTACCCAGGCACCTGGCCAAAAGGAGCAAAAGCAATTGCAAACCTGGCCGCATAAGTGCCCACATGTGACCCACGATAATAAGCAAGGAGCGGCACATAATAAATCCGCCTGAACCACAGCAGAGCCAGGGCTGAGCGGTCGTAGTGGGATCAGGCTGGGGGAGGTATCTGTGATTAATGCAGGCCCAACATTCTGTGCAAATAGACAATGTAACACCATGGTGTCAATTTGCCTGAGATAGAAAACTGTCAATGCTGTGGAACAACTATGTGAGTGTCTCGGCGTGTGCCAGGATGTATGAGAAAAGAGTGGCTCATGCAGGCCCATCAAATCTGCAGGGCTACCCATCAGTCAGGTGATGTGCGGAACTTTGCCTGGTATATGGCAGCCATGCCATAGCCTCCGACCGTAACCTTAAAAAAGTAGATACAAAACGGTTGCCTACAAGGCCATAACGCACCGAGCCTGTGAAGGCCGACCAAATGGGACACATGTGTCTAGGTGAAAGCTTACCAGAGGGCTTACCCCCAGGCCCCTCCACTTTGTGTCAACCCCAGATGCATAAAATTGACTATAAACAAAGTTGTCTGCCCACGTCCGTACCCTACAAGAAGGTAGGTCAAAACAGTTGCCTACAAAAACACCCCAAGCCTGTGAAGGCCTGAATAACAGGTACGCATGTCCCGTGAAAAGAAAAGGCTGCACTCCAAACTAGGGCATTCAGATCCAGGACCCCACACCCTGGTCCCAGTGTGTGATATTCCTTGTACCTGCTCCGCGCCCTGGCAGGCCAGCCCGATAGCGTGGGAAGGTCTTGGACGAGGGAGAAAGGGCCAGAGGAAGCCCAAAGCCAGCAACAACGGTAGGCAAAATCTACCTAGCTCAATAGGATAAAGACCTTATCAGAACGCCTATTGTTGTACGAAGGTACACATTCCATCCTCCAAAGGTGATGCATGAAAAGCCCCGTCTTCCGAAAAGTACGGAAAATAACATTACAGAATATGGCACAGGGTGTTCATGAAACTGTTTTCACGGAATACTCAAGTTGCCCTGACTCGGACAAATAAAAGGGGAACTCCCAATGTCCCGCAAGAGGTGCCTGAAACTCATACTCACCAGATCCCACCGTAATTTTTCCCCGGGGTGGAATAAAGCGCATGCCCCCTTCTAAAAGCCCCAGAGACAGAATAGAACATCAGGGCAGACGCTGCATCTTAAGTGGGTGACTACATAACACGTGGCGAGCTGAGATGCTGTGGTCCCAACCCCGGTAGACCCATCTGCTGTCCTTAACTTGTGCAAAGTGTCGAGACCAACTCTGTCCTGCTTGCTAGACAGCCCCCGGGATTACTATCCCACCACCGGAGGCGGGAAAGAGGCATGCTTGTATCATAGAGGTGCTGGCGGGCGAAAGTAGTTCAAGCGGTAGCCCTGCCCTTATCAAATCATGCGTGCATAATTGCGCGCTGACGATAGCCAAGTACAAGCCGGAGTAACTGCCCCTAAAAGAGACAAGTGGAGGACAGGAACATACCCCTTCTAGTTGCCCTATACCCAGTCAGCTGCGTCCACAGTCCCACAACCCCAGTGGGTAAGGCTCTCTACTTGGTAATACGTCCGGTGACCCCCCCGAGGGGGTAGGGTCGTTTCCCAGCGTGGTGCATGCAACTTGGGGAACACAACAAAGAATATAAACGCTACCCAATAGAAATCAGAAGAAAAGGGCAGGGCCAAATGGCGCCAAGCTACAGAGCCCAAGCCTGCTTGTAGTACGAGACTGGTAGACCACCTAATCATAATTGTACAGCAAACGAAGTGTCGCTAATCTCTGTAAAAGACCTTTCAAACTCGCAAATTAAATACTCTAACTATGGGAGAGTCCTCCCCGGGATCCAATGTAAGGGAGACTGCCAAAGAGATGAAAATCTTTCTGGACGCTGAACAGAGGAACCTAATACCTAACTCAAAAGGACTCAATCATCGACCACAGATGGATAAAAGGCTGGGAAGGCCCACCGGGGGTGAAACTCGTGTCCAAGGGGTCAGGCACCGCCCCCTTCAGTGTAAACAAAGTCCACTGCGCCAGCAAAGCCGCCTACAGGTCTGTTCCTAATGAGAAGCGCACAGACACCTTCTAGAGACGTCCACCCTAAGTGGGGATAGGAAAGAAAAGGGGCATGTTTGTCAGCTGTAGCGGGATGCCCACTGCACCCCGAGTGCGAAAACCTTTCTACCTGTAGTTCGTGCTGGTGACCCCCCACGGGAGAAGGGCAGGTCTCCAGCGCTGCTCCTGCCGGTGAGACAATACACATCCATTAAATTCCCTGCCCCCCCCTCACCTACCAGAATATATACTCGCCAAAGATGCAGGGGCCCACGATGCCCCCTATACTACCACGTACAAGCCTGATGACAGATAAGCGAACTGGTATGTCCATGATATATTCTTGGAAGGGGTGGGATGGGACAAACACAAGCGTAGTGCGAAGGCAGCAGGGAATCCGAGACTAGAAACAGAGCCTTGTTGGGATGTTAGGTCAGCGGATGACCCTAGCACTGATGTGTGTTATATTAATAACATCTAATTTGTCCCCTACCATTCTACCTAGGGACACCTCCTCATCCCAGGGCATTATGCAGACCTCAAAGATACTTTCCCTTAAAGACCCTTCCTGAAAAATGCCCCTTCTTGGGAGAGAAGAGGACCCCAAGAAAGGAAAGTTCTATTCACCTAGCCTATGGAAGAGTCTTCCCAGTAACATGTCGATAGACATTCTGCCTCTGGATGAAGACAAATTCCTACCACCTAATGTAGGTACTCTTTTGTAAACAAAACAAAGCTCACTTTGATTGGTAACACCCTGTAGCTACCTCCTACATATTGCTTGCTTCCTGTACTTGTACCAGTGCCACCAATGCCTACGACACTATAGTTCTGGTGTTAGCCAGCTGCCAAGAGATGCATTCAAAACCTCTACGTGGACAATGTACTGAGAAAATTACACCCTTGACAATGTAATCCCCCTGAAAAGCCCCGATAGCTGCTGCTCGAATCGTAGCCCAAGAAAGTCGCTACTCCAAGGACACCTATTGTTGATGCATGTGAAAAATGAAGGCCATAAAAGTGTGATTACGAGAACTGGGCACTGCGGAGGGCTGCGAGGCGGGATAGCTTCGATCCTGGTGCCCCTGCAATCCACCGAAAATCTTGCACGTCGGGGAACGCATGCGAGACACACTGCTCTGCCACCTAAAGGACCGTGGCCTCAGCAAAGACACTTGCCCCCTATCTGATAAATATGAAAGAAACAACCTGAAACTGACATGGCGGCGAGTCCGAAGCATAGCCTTCTCCTGCACCCTACACAACCTGGAAGCGGTGGCTCCACCAGAGCACTTGCCCCGCCGTGCTGCCGTCTAAGAAACCTGGACAAGCAACCGCGGCACACTAAAGCACGCACTACGGAGTGAAGTAAATGTAGCCCCCAAACCTTCGAGGGGAAAGGCAACCTGGCTGACCAGCAACGGCAGTGCCTACCGCACTAGAGAATGCCAACATTTGAGGCCGCATGCGCCTGCAGTGCCCCCCATGCACGACTAACTGAGCCCCACTGCACACAATCAAAGGCCCCAATACCGGACACCAAGGAGCTCGAGACGCTAGGAGCTCTGAGCTCCAGAGGGGACTACAGCTGTAAGAGCCAACGGGCTCTTACAGCCAAGCCAGTGCGCCCCACCCCTGCATCCGACTAGTTCCCCCGCCCTGAATCAAGTCGGATCGTAAAAGCAGAGGAAAGACGAGTCCCTGAGAAAGCGGGCGGGCAGGGAATCTGCCGCTTACCAAAGGCGAGCCTGCCCAGGTCAAAAGGCAAACCGTTCGACAAACCCCGTGCCCCACGAGAAGGCCAGGGTGGGGCGAACCCTGGAGTGCGAGGGCTTGGCTTCGCTACAAGAACCTAGAATGATTCCGAAGGGAATATATACCAGTGACGCCAAGAAGCAGAAAGCGGCACGGAAACAGCAGTCCTAGTGATAAAAGGCCGGCACTACTCGCGAGAGCAAACGCAGCTCTCTAAGCTCGTGCTGTGGACCGCGCATACCAAGATGACCGTACCATGCCCCTGCATGTAAACAAAGGTAATACAGACACGCCATATCCACTCAGTAGGAGACTTAAAGAGGCAACTCCACAATTTGGCCGCCAGCAACACTTGCACACGAATTTCATCAATAAAACCGACATGCATGTCCCCGCCAAATGAAGCAAATAATCAAAACAGGCCGTACAACGGGCCCCTTATCCCACATGCGCCAGACATCTCGCGGGAAACTGCCCATAAAAATTAGCCGCACCGTGCACCCTTACCCGCATGGGCAGGACATCACCAAGTACTGACCCTAAAATGTCCGAATACCGACGCCATTGACCACGTGCGTCGGACATAGGGAAAGAAGCTGCCCTAGAAAATGGCCGCCCTGGGCGCCATTACCCCTCTGCGCCAGACATCACGCAACTAGTGCCCCCAAAAATGGCTGCACATGTACACTATTACCCACTTGCTCTGGGCATCGGCAAATGTGTAAACGCAGCCAACAGAACACCAAAACCAAATCCAGAGCCTAGAGCCGCCCGTTCCACTGCACCGAAAGCAAGGTTCGAGGCGCCTGTCGTCAACTCCTAGAAAACTTCTACATCACCCATAATCCGGCGCCTCGCTGGACTAACCTATCATACCGCATAAGTGTACCAATAAATTTGCCCCCACTACCTCCTGTCCAGCACACCCGTTAAACACTGGGAGACTGTTGGCTCACATATGTCACCTTTGATAATGCACCGTTGGTTACCTCAGAAATTGAAGGCTCACGAAAGTCAATGTTGCTTCAATACATGTGACGTATGCTTAGTAATTTGCTCACCTGTAATGTTCACATGTAACAGTTTAGTTCCTATTGTGAAACGCTCTGACACCTTCGGGTCAAGTCCACGCTATAAAAACACGCATAGATAAATAAACTCTGCCTACCAAACCCGACACAGCCCGACTGCATGTAAACTCGGATGTTGCCGCTAAACTTGCCAAGATACTACTTGAAGGAGGAGGTAATCAGCGCTAGAAGTAACAACGAAGTAAAGGAACTCACCTCGCCTCCGCTCCTTCAGTTGGGGGGGGCTCAGGAAAGCGAGAACCCTAGCTCCCAAGCGCAGCTAAGGGGCAGGAGTCGCAACAGGGTGAAGCAAAGCGAGAGGGGTTTCCCAAGAAAACACACGCACATGAGGAGGACCCTGAAAACACCCGCACTCCTAACGCCAGGCCGCCAGCGCTACCCCGTGGTGAAAACGCCTTACCGCACCCGGAGATTGCACATGCACAAGCAAGCAGTAAAACATTTGGCCACCCAAAGGTTTGCCTGTTACTGTGGCCGAAGCCTCAAAGTCTGCAGTCCCACTTAAATGAAGCCTTGGCGCTCCAGATAACCATCCCTGAAATAGGAATACAACCTCGCCCTACACTTACAATGCTCTGCTCACTGATCAATGTATGTCCGGTAGCATGACAAAATTACCAGGCAGGCAAGAGTGAAATCCTGCTGACCTCACTCCCACCAGCTTGCCTGCCCAAGTATCCGAAGTCCAGAGAACACCCTGCGGTAGACTTCATGCTCAGTTACAGAGTCAGCTGAGTGGACGAGTGTAGAATGCATAAAGTTAAATCAATTAAAACAGTTTAAACAATACAGCGAGTAACGGGTAAATGTGCAAACATCCATACGAGCAAAAAGATTGTAAGTCTCTCCCGGCACAAGCCTCGGGGCGCCTTCGCAGCAGGATCCCGCATTCCCCGTGTACGTTCGGGCGCAGCCGATAAACTCGCTGAGCCCTCCGGCCCAAACACAACTATTGCTGCGGAACAGAAAGCACCAACATAAGCCGCTCCACACCCCGGCATCAGAGCTAAAATTATTAACAAACCTAGCGGTCCCACATGCCACAGCTCACCCTAGGAACCCATGGCGTGGAGTCCTCAAAGTGGGGGCAGCGGCGTAGAGCACATGACCCCAATTGCCTGCTCTCCCCGAAACACCGCAAGCGCACGCCACATCCCTTCGCTCGCGACCCCTCCGAGGAGCCAAGACTAACGAGGGACAATAAAACACAAACCCGTCCCCGAAAGGGGACGACTCACCCCACCGAAGGAAAACGGACATCAACGCTAGACCAGGCCTCTGGCCGGACGACCAGAGGGCAAACAAACGGCATCAGGGTGAGGGGACAGCGGACAAAGAGGCCGCTCGGTGGGCGGGGGAGGAATATATACTCTCCCCCGCCCACCCCAGGCCGGAAGTGACGCGCGGGACTCTCCGGGGTCTCAAAGAGCTGGGCTGCCCCGTGTGCCATCTTGTGGCACTACGGTGGCCGCCCTCTTATTTGTGTCCCCTGCGGAGACGTGTCGGTCGGCCTGCATTGCCCCATGTGTGAATAGGCTTGTGAGCTCATACACTGCTCACCTGGCACCAAGCTCAATTACTGCATGCTTGTGACCTCATACACTGCTCACCTGGCACAAAGCTCAATCACTGCATGCTCGTGAATGCATACACTGCTCACCTGGCACAAAGCTCAATCACTGCATGCTTGTGACCTCATACACTGGTCACCTGGCACAAAGCTCAATCACTGCATGCTTGTGACCGCATACACTGCTCACCTGGCACAAAGCCCAATCACTGCATGCTTGTGACTTCATACACTGCTCTCCTGGCACAAAGCTCAATCACTCCATGCTCGTGAGCCCATACACTGCTCACCTGGCACATAGCTCAATTACTGCATGCTTGTGACCTCATACACTGCTCACCTGGCACAAAGCTCAATCACTCCATGCTCGTCAGGGCATACACTGCTCTCCTGGCACAAAGCTCAATCACTGCATTCGTGTGAGTTCATACACTGCTAACCTGGCACAAAGCTCAATCACTGCATGCTCATGACTGCATACACTGTTAACCTGGCACAAAGCTCAATCACTGCATGCTCGTGACCTCATACACTGCTCACCTGGCACAAAGTTCAATCACTGCATGCTTGTGAGCGCATGCACTGCTTACCTGGCACAAAGTTCAATCACTGCATGCTTGCGAGCGCATGCACTGCTCATCTGGCACAAAGCTCAATCACTGCATGCTTGTGACCCCATACACTGCTCAACTGGCACAAAGCTCAATCACTGCATGATGTGACCGCATACACTCCTCACCTGGCACAAAGCTCAATCACTGCATTCTCGTGAGCACATGCACTGCTCACCTGGCACAAAGCTCAATCACTTCATGCTCATGACCTCATACACTGCTCACCTGGCACAAAGTTCAATCACTGCATGCTTGTGAGCGCATGCACTGCTTCCCTGGCACAAAGTTCAATCACTGCATGCTTGCGAGCGCATGCACTGCTCACCTGGCATAAAGCTCAATCACTGCATGCTCGTGACCCCATACACTGCTCAACTGGCACAAAGCTCAATCACTGCATGATGTGACCGCATACACTCCTCACCTGGCACAAAAGTTCAATCACTGCATTCTCGTGAGCACATGCACTGCTCACCTGGCACATAACTCAATCACTGCATGCTCATGACCGCATACACTGCTCACATGGCACAAAGCTCAATCGCTGCATGCTTGTGACCACATGCACTGCTCACCTGCTACAAAGCTCAATCACTGCATGCTCGTGACCTCATACACTGCTCACCTGGCACAAAGCTCAATCACTGCATGATGTGACCGCATACACTGCTCACCTGGCACAAAGCTCAATCACTGCACTCTCGTGAGCTCATGCACTGCTCACCTGGCACAAAGCTCAATCACTGCATGCTTGTGACCGCATGCACTGCTCACCTGGCACAAAGCTCAATCACTGCATGTTCGTGAGCGCATACACTGCTCACCTGGCACAAAGCTCAATTACTGCATGCTCATGAGCGCATACACTGCTCATCTGGCACAAAGCTCAATTACTGCATGCTCGTGACCTCATGCACTGCTCACCTGGCACAAAGCTCAATTACTGCATGTTCGTGAGCGCATACACTGCTCACCTGGCACATAGCTCAATTACTGCATGCTTGTGACCTCATACACTGCTCACCTGGCACAAAGCTCAATCACTCCATGCTTGTGACCACATGCACTGCTCACCTGCTACAAAGCTCAATCACTGCATGCTCGTGACCTCATACACTGCTCACCTGGCACAAAGCTCAATCACTGCATGATGTGACCGCATACACTGCTCACCTGGCACAAAGCTCAATCACTGCACTCTCGTGAGCTCATGCACTGCTCACCTGGCACAAAGCTCAATCACTGCATGCTTGTGACCGCATGCACTGCTCACCTGGCACAAAGCTCAATCACTGCATGCTCGTGACTGCATGCACTGCTCACCTGGCACAAAGCTCAATCACTGCATGCTCGTGACCTCATGCACTGCTCACCTGGCACAAAACTCATTTACTGCATGCTCGTGACCTCATGCACTGCTCATTTGGCACAAAGCTAAATCACTGCATGTTCGTGAGCGCATACACTGCTCACCTGGCACAAAGCTCAATTACTGCATGCTCATGAGCGCATACACTGCTCATCTGGCACAAAGCTCAATTACTGCATGCTCGTGACCTCATGCACTGCTCACCTGGCACAAAGCTCAATTACTGCATGTTCGTGAGCGCAAACACTGCTCACCTGGCACAAAGCTAAATCACTGCATGCTCGTGACCTCATGCACTGCTCACCTGGCACAAAGCTCAATTACTGCATGCTCATGAGCGCATACACTGCTCACCTGGCACAAAGCTCAATCACTGCATGCTCGTGAGTGCATACACTGCTCATCTGGCACAAAGCTCAATTACTGCATGCTTCTGACCTCATACACGGCTCACCTGGCACAAATCTCAATCACTCCATGCTTGTGAGCGCATACAATTCTCATCTGGCACAAAGCTCAATTATTGCATGCTTGTGACCTCATATACTGCTCACCTGGCACAAAGCTCAATCACGCCATGATTGTGAGCGCAGACACTGCTCACCTGGCACAAAGCTCAATTACGATTAAATGAAAAGGAGTAACCCTGTGTCCCTCAAACCTGGGTAGGTACGTAAATTGAGCAAAAGTGGTTTTGTCGGGTTTGGAGAACAACAACGTTATTAACACAGCTATAAATGCGGTCATAGATTTAGAACCTCTGACACAAAAACAACAAGCTTAATGAGTAAAGCATGTAGGAATCAATTGAATTACTAATTCTGGGATCAATTTTGTTTCACTCATGTCTTATTTACTATGTACGTTGAAACAATTGATTCCTACATGCTTTACTCATTAAGCTTGTTGTTTTTGTGTCAGAGGTTCTAAATCTAAGACCGCATTTATAGCTGTGTTAATAACGTTGTTGTTCTCCAAACCCGACAAAATCACTTTTGCTCAATTTACAAAGCTCAATTACTGCATGCTTGTGACCTCATACACTGCTCACCTGGCATAAAGCTCAATCACTGCATGCTTTGGCTAGCACCTCTTCAGAACATATGGCTAGACAGAACCCTTTTGGGAGACTGGAGAGGCGCAGGAGCGAGGTGTCTGCAGACCCCGAAACACGGGATGACTGAACATTGCACAGGTGTAGACTGGCACTTTGTGTGAGCTAGAGTGAGCTCTGGCACCAGCCCCTCTGCAGAGCAATCATCATGTCTAGACCGACCTTTAGTGTGCCACATTCAAGCCTTTCCATTGCCTTTATAAATTAAAGTTACCTACTCAAATCTTAAATCATGTTCTTGCAGCCTCAGTGCACTTCACTTCCTCCATTCTAGTGAGTTTGACAAAATGTGAAGATTTCAATCAAACATACTTTTTTAATTAAGAAATTCTGATTGTCTAGTTAAGTATAACAATTGACATTATTGTTTTCCTAGGAGATATGGTTACAGTAGATGAACTGAAATATTTTGGTGATCCGCAAGGAAACTTTAAAATCCTCAAACCTTGGTGGGATGTTTTTACTGAATACCTCACAGTGTTGATGCTTATGGTAGCTGTTTTCGGAGCCACATTGCAGGTAAATTTGATCACTATTCTACATTACCAGATTTTAATTAAAGTAACTGCATAAAGTTGTGATGAGACAGAGGACACATGTTGTATCAGCACCAATGCACTTGGGCCTACTCCTGAACCTTGTAGGGTCGAAAGTAACCAGTGTAGGGGCCATGGATGGTCCCTCAATTACTCAATTATTTCCTGCTTTCTAGCTAACCTTGTAGGTTTTCTTAGACAAGTGATCTGTGTCAAGAGCCCTTTGTTGGGTCTTCAGTGTCATTTTATTGCCTCACTACCAAAAGTTGTTGACTCTAGCGGGTTGTAAGAATCTACCTTCTCCATAACCAGGTCATAACAAGAACTACGAATAGTATATGGTCGAAAGTTCCTACATTGTACACTGTATAGTGTTAATATAAGAATAATAATTGTGTCTAAAAAAAATAATGTGGGCTTTCTGTGTTGTACTGCTAAAAAACCCAATAAAGATGGCTAAAAAAAAAAGATCGAAGTTCCTAGTGCAGTAGTCAGGTGTCTCCTGATCCCTCGTTTTTCATTTTGACTGATATGTTATATTTTACTGTGCAGGAGACTCTGGATATGAATCCCAGAACAGGTGCTGGGTTACAACCCACATGGTACCTCTTTCATCACGAGTGACTGTTGTCCCCATGACTAAGCCATGGCATGACACATGGTTAAGTATTCTAGTTTTCACTTTCAACCTAGTGGACACAAATCCTCTTCCCCAGTTGAAACTGCAAACCACTAAGAAATGATCACAAAAGGGCAGCAGAGACCAAAAAGGAGAGGTTGAGCACCTAGCCTCGCCTGCCTCTACTCTTTCTACCTGTCACCCTATACTTTTTATTGACGGGGTGAGGAAGATTTTTACGACCAATATCTCCTACACCTTGCCACCTCGTTATAATGTGTGGTGCGACCTTACTTGTTTGTAATATGTTGTGCTTCCCTTGTGAATTGTCAACATATTTCGCCACAGAAACCTAGTTTTAGTGTCTTATTTGGTGGTTGTAAAAATGTAAAAAAAAAATAGCACAGTTGATTACCTGAGGCAGCGTCAGGTTACGTCAGACATTGTGGGTTGGTGTTGATTCCTCATTTTAATGGGTTTCTCACGGTTTAATGCTTGTTGGGCTGGTAGTGGTCCCTTGATGCAGCCATTTTTCAGGCCAGGAGGCTGGCAGTCTTTTTACCTCTTTCAACATTGCTGTGCCATAATGGCATTTATCAGCATTTGAAAAGTGTCAGCATCGCACAAAGCAGATATACTAGGATGCACTGAATAGTTTGTCATAAAGCAGACAGTGAAAGCTACAGTAATATCAACAAGCTCTCTAAATCCTTGCATGCAGTGTCGCTGGCTTATCACCGCACAAGGACTACAGCCCGCTCCGCACGGTAATCTCTTCATGGAGACCCCACCTAACATTCAGAGTCGCCGGCTTCTCACTAAACGTGAGCATTGACCTGATTGGTGCAGCAACGATCACAGCTCACTTCACGGTACCCCTCCTCTGGTATACAACGGTTGCTGACCTTCCCTGCACAATGGCAGCCACCCAATTGGTGCAGCAGCGTCTACTCACTTTACTATGGGGTTCCTCTCACTAGGATTCCCTGCTGAGTTTTGCTCCCTCCAAAACTCTCCTCTTCCTCACATGGCACACAGGTCTTGGCAAGCAGGGAACCACTGGTGTTCCAGGCTCCTGTGTAGGTTGTCTTGGACTGCCTTGGTGATGTCCTGTCACCGAGCTGGAAACCAGCAGACTTTGGCCCCAATCCTGGCGACAGGCAGAAGTGTTGCACAGCTTCTTCTCCTCACACAACCCTACTACGTTCTTGACAGCTGACAATTTTAGGATCTCAAGCTCCCGTCCTTATAGTCGATTTCTAGAGACAAATGTAATTTAGAGACTTTTACCTTTATTTTGCAGGCCTGCTTCCTTTTGAAGTTAGCCCTTTTCTGCCCTGTCTTCCTCTTGAAAGTAGTCTGTCACAGCACGATTGAGTCCAAATCTGAAAGCCCAATAGCACAGGCCATGGGAGTGACTAGAAATTCAATCCTGTATATCAGCCATAGATCTCCAACATTAGATCTTTTATATATTCATATATTTGAATCATTCCCCGTCTTTAGGCTGGGAATCCGCAGTAGAGTAAAATAGCAGTATAAAGTGTAAAAATATATATCACATATAGTATATAGTGCAAAAGGGTAATAGGCCTAAAGCAGCAAAGGATATTTAGTAATGCATCCACTTCATTTGAAAGAACCCAAACTTCAGCCAATGACGTGGAAGCTGAAGCACCCTTACTCCGCCTAGAAGCCACCATAGCTCCGATTTCCACTGCACATCGTGTGTGTGGGAGTCCACTGTCAGAGCTCTGCTTTAACCTTTCAGGTAAAGATTGTTTCAGTTTCTGGCCCAGAGAGATCTTTGGTCTGACAAGCAACTGCGCCAACTGCCACCATAACTGACAAGGTGAAGAGATCTCTTTTTAAAAAATGTTTATCGGGGGCGTGGCCGAGCGCGGAGCGAGATGGCCGCTTAGTCCGCGAGCTCCGCTCGCCACGGCATTCATCCTTTGAATATCCTGCTCTTCCCCGGGTCGCACAAGCTCGGGCAATGCTGACACGGCATCGGAAGTTGCGAGGATTAGCGGGCGGCAACTCCGGCGCTTGGCCGTGATCGGCGGCCCTTCCATTCACCCTTTTTGCTTGATGCCGTGGTGGCGTCCGACTGCTGGCCGAGGGACCGGATGTTGATGCCGGCCGCGGATGCCACTCGAGGTCGCGGCTTTGCGGGCCACGAAGCCCATATCTTGGAGCTGCGGGAGAGACACTGCGCCATCCCAGACGGACGTGGGGATTTAGCGCCGCCACAGACACGGACGCACACGCTGGAGATCTGATCCACCGCCTAGTAAGACTGTTCCTTTGTTCTCTGTGCCGCGTGTGGATCTACTGGACGGGCTGGGATCGCCATTTTGGAACGGGAGCAACGTTGCTGGCGCTGGCGGACCTGGGGCAGACCGGTGCATCGTTTTCAGACCTCGGAGGTATGGAGGTCGGCGCTCCTGCGCACAGTTGGTGGGTCTGTCCCTGCTACTGAGACTCTGTGCCACATAACGCTAATGCTGCCCGCGCTTCTTATGGGGCATCCTGTGACTGAGTGAACTGTGTATTGGCAAAGTGTAATGGCGGATTGATCGTAGCAGCTGGAGGTGGCGCCAGCCCCCGCTCTGGTGGATTTCATACTAACTTTTTGGCTGGGCGGTTCGGTGGGGGCCACTGACACTGGCCGGGGTAGAAGATACCCAGAGAGCGAGTGAGTTTATATCTGCTAAGCACCATGGAACCTACGGCTCGTGACCTCATTGCTGCTCTGAGCTCCCTGCGCCTTACCTGGGTGGATGGGGTCAGGGACCTTGGACGGCGCCTAGACGCTATTATCACCCAACCGTGGGAAGAAGGCTCCGGCGATCCCGTGAGAAGTAGTGTCGTGAGCGGATCTTTGCCGCCATTGAATGCGCCTGCTACGTGTCTACTGCTGGTGCCATGGAGGGCCCTGGATGATGTTGGTCACAGATCCCACTTAACCGGCCGCGTGAATGTGACATCGGGGCCTAGTGCTGCAACACGTGCGGATTGCCTTCATGGGCCTGTTTCACCACCCAGCCATCTTGTGCTGCCCCTACTGGGTCGCAATCTGAGGGATTTGCTCGGAGCCCTGTTCTTGTGCCTACATGTCTTGAGGAGATCACTTCTCAGTCCCTTGCTTCTGGGGTCTCTCACGGAATTGCTTTTGTTCTACCCGCCTGGCCACCTTGTTCGTCCGGGGCGGTGCCCCATTGCAAACTTCCAGTGGCTACGTATTGACGGAAGGGTCAAGTTGGGACAGGGGTGAACTCTTCCTCTATACATCGCAGGACTGATCCCCGGTCACCCATTATGATGTGGACGCTTTGCTGAACTATACTACGACGCCGCCATTGCTTGTCGACCTGCTGGTCTGTTTGTGATCGAGCCTAAGCTGCTTTGTGCGAATGGGGTGGGGCGGGAGTCTGGTTGTGTTGACTTTCCCCCGTCTTTTCCCTTATGTGGGTATTCTTGGGGCGACAGGCACGTTAGTAGGGGGGGGGGCGTAGCCTCTTCGACGTGCAGGGTGGGGGGGTTGGGGCTTGATTTTCGTTTTCTTTTTTGTTTCTATGGCCTTTTCTTCTTGTTTTTTCTCTTGTTTCTCTTCTTCTTTCCTATATATCTCGGGTCAGATGGGGGTTGGGTTTAGTTCTTTCCGGGACGATTTTTCGCGCTTTGCGTCTATGTCACTATCGCAAGGTTTATTGATTCACGACCAGGATATCGATTTTAATGCATAGTTACTGAATGATTACATATCCTGCTTTTCCTCCCCTCTTATACTACTGTTTGAGGGCGCATTTTCTGTTGCGAATTTTCCCATGTAATAAGTGCCTTTTTGTATGTCGTAGGATCCTTTCATCGTTGTTATAGAATGATCCCTCTTATATCCTACTATACCGTAGACAAGCTAGATTGCAACTCCTGATGTGATATATTGACTGGGCGGGCGCTAACTGGGGTGATATGTACTTCGGTGCTTGTGTATCCTTATTGTAATGATTTACGCCAGTATTTTGATAATGATGTTTAACTCGTGGATATCCTTTTACTTGGTCCGCCCTTTCAGCTACCCGATCTGACTTTAGGACGATTCGTCAAAATTACAAAATTAAACCCTCTCTATCCTTTTCCTGTGGCTCCTTGCCAGTCTATCGTAGTGTTGTTATTTTTGTCATCTATTGCAACGCAAGGTACCTTGGAAGGTTATATATTGTCATAGCGGCCGGCCCGCAGTGGTTGTAGGCAGACGCTGTGTACCATGTTTATGATAAATAAAGGTTTTCCAAAAAAAAAAAAAAAACATGTTTATCTTTTGGCTGTTAGAAGGTTTACACTGATGATCCACACTCTCAGTGTATTTATTGGCTTTATCCTAAATGTAAAGCAGCAGATTGCAAGATTTGTAAGTCTTTCTTCACTAAGACTCTTAAGTATAGAGAGATGAGGTTGGCATTACTTCCGACAAATGAAGTATATTTTCCTCCTTCTAAAGGAGATGCCACCTCTTCAGCGGACTATTCTTGGGCATTGCCACCCCCCAAGCACTTCCATGAAGGCAGTGCATAAAAGGAGACTTGTTTAGTTTCCCGAGCATGATTTATTTGGTATAGCTCCTGCAGTCACCTCCTCTGCTGACAAATCTGAGAAATCTTCAAAAGACATCTCATCGACCTCGAGACCGTCGATGAAAAATCATTGTTGACGCTGAAGATGTAGACGACGTAGTCACCATCGATGATGACTCCACCGCTGACGGCAACACTGTCGGCATCAAGCATTCCGTCGATGAAGGCACAGCCGATATCCAACATGCTGTTGATGGCAAAGATTATTCCATTGATGACGACCATTCCATCGATGACGACCATTCTGTCGAAGACCCTGCAGTTGACAGTGATAGCCTTACCGTCATCGATGACGACTGTACAGTCGCCAACGATGGACCTACTGTCGAAGGCTATACAGTCAACGTCTATAACCATACTTTCAACATCATCACCGTTGAGATACATGCAATCAATAGAGTCAATGGGAAGAGATGTTTTTTCGCCTTTAAAGGTTATGGATGTGCCTCCAGTGCAATTATTGGCTAAGAAGCTAGTGATTATGTCTCATTCAAAGCTTATAGACCAACACAATTGAATGTGAGATATGTCCTAGATTTTTGAGAGGATGTAATGGATGATGATGAGCCCCACAGTAATTATGTGTGTCTACAGGAGTACATATCTGGATGTTCACTTTAATTGTTCTACCTATTCTGATGTAAAAGGAGAGGAAGCTGAGCTACCAGCAAACGGTGATGGAAGGGAAGATGATGACATAGATAATATTGTCCCAGGTGGAAGTAATTGGCCAATTCCACACGATGCTACGGGTGATATTTCTGAATGTAACTCTTTGAAAAAGATGCTAATTTAAAGTACCAAAGACCTCTTTTGATAAATCATGTTTTCTATATGACTTCAAAGAGCAACCTTGTTAAATCCATTCCTGTTCTTGATTGTGTCTGGTCAGATAGTCTGAAATTGATTAGGACACTGGCTACCGTTCCAGCTGTGCTACCTCGTCCGAAAAAGAAATATAGAGCCCCGGATTTAGATACAGCTTGCCTCACTGCTCAAACTAACCCAGATTCATTCATTGATTCAGCAGCTCAGAGAAGGACCGAGACCCTAATAACACCGTCATCCAGTCCTCCAGACAAAGATAACAAATGTATTGACAATCTGGGTCAGAGAATTTCTTCTACACCATAAATCTCAATTAAGACAGCCAATGTTCTGATGAGCCTAGGTTGTTACAATCGTTATAAGTGGCATAACATAGCCCCATAACTGGATCTTATCCCTGAGGATAAGAAGGAGACAGCAAGAAATATTTCAAAGGAAGGAGAACCTACTTCTTCTTTCATTATCGACACTGTGATGGATGTTTCAAATACAGGTTTCGCTAGTTGGCAGGAGGGACGGTGCTACTGCGTCAAGGCTAGTTGAAATCCACAGCCTTCCATACTGATGTCCAAGCTAAAATCCTAGTCATGCATTTTGAAAGGCTAAGTCTTTTTGGTAAGCATGTTTATAAAGCTCTGCAGGGCCTTAAGACCAACACTGATATAGCAAGGGTGTTTGGACTCTTGCAGTATCGCAGATTGGGGTCATTTACATCTCGTGACTCAGAGGTCACATCATTTGAGAGCAGGTTTCAACCATTATGGACAAGGACACCCTTATTATCTTCAAAGACAGTCTGGATATGATCAAGGATACTCAAACCAAACCCAACCTTTTTCGAAGATCTGCAGGAAAGAAAAAAGGTTCCTCACAAGTTCTAACCAACTAATGATAATCAGAAGAGAGCCTAACTCCCAGCTTGGCCCCCTTTTCCCTCTAGTCCTCAGAAGCTGGGGGGGGGATTTCTTTTTTTGCTCCAGCAGTGAGGAATATAACATCAGACAAATGGGATTTACAAATTGTCCAGTCAGACCATACATGCAAGTTCATCCAGAAACCTACAGTTAGTCCACCAAGAAAGGAACATAATCTTCATTTGAAGGAGCTGCACCTGGAAATTCTTATTCCTCTTTCCAAGGGAACCATAGATATTTTCCCCAAGTCACAAAATAACCATGGCTTCTATTCTACATTCTGCCTAATAATGAAGAAAACAAGTCAATGGATGCCTATACTAGATCTCAGAGAGATGAACACTTTTCTAAAGAAAAAAATCATTTGGATGCTTACCCTGCAGGAAGTGCTTCTGGTGGGGATTTTTCTGAACTCCCTGGATCTTCGTGATGCTTATTTCCACATACCTATTCAGCGAAAACACAGGAAGTACCTTTGATTCTCAGTTTGATTCTTCTGGTTTGAGGTGCTTCCTTTTGGGAGCATATCGGCATTGAGAATATTCACCAAATGTCTTGCTCCACTTCCAGCTTTTCTCATTAGAGAGTCACCAGGTGCTCCCATACCTGGATGACTGGTTAGTTAAAGCACCATCTAGAGAAAAAAAACACAAGCTTCCACGAAGGCTTGCATCAATATCTTCCGGAGATTAGGCCTCACTTTGAACAGGGAGAAATCTTTCTTGGTGAGCCAAACAAAGATCACATTTCTGGAAGCGATACTTGAAACTCAGTTGGGAAAAGCCTTCTCATCGGCAGAAAGAATACTAAAATTACAGACAGCGTAAAAGACACAGGCTGGAAAGCAGTCAAACAAAGTGAGGGTATACAAGTCTCTAATAGGTATGATTGCATCATGTATTGTCCTTGTTCCGTTTTGCAGACTTTGTACGAGACCTGTTTAGCAAGAGCTGGATTCGCAATGGAGGCAGAAGGAAGGCTCATGGAAAGATATGGTCTGCGTCACAACGTGCTTAAAACAAGCTCCTGTCTGAGGGAGAATTCCCGTAAATCTAACTGCAGGTCTTTCTTTCCTACCAATAACAAAAAGGCTATTGCTCACCATGGATACCTTCATGGACGGATGGACAGCCCACTTGCAAGAGCTTTCAACAAGAGGCCTTTGGTCAGATGCAAATAAAAAGCTCCACTTCAGCGTGTGTGAACTCCATGCCGTAGACTGGGTTTTCAAGTATTCGTTTCCAGATTGGCAGGTCAGATAGTACTAGTCAGAACAGTCAACACAAAATCCATGTTCCACATATCCAAGCAAGGAGGAACATGGTCTAGGATCCTTTCAGAAGAAACTCAACTGCTGTGGAACTGGTACATTCCTCACAGGATAGCCATTGCTGTGGAACATCGGACAGGTGGCCAGAACGATCAGGCAGATAAGCTCAGCCGGTAGATGACAGATTGTAATGAGTGGGAACTGGAGCTGAAACAGATGGATTACATCTTCAATCAGTGGGGTCACCCCACATGGGTTTGTTTGCCACTCCGAACAACAAGAAATTGCTGTGCTTTGCAAACAGGTTCTGGCACCCAGGAACAATGTCCAATCCTCTTTCAATCAGTTGGTCCAAGATATTTGCCTATGTCCTTCTTCCTAGTCCCCTGATCTCTATGGAGTTGAAGAAAGCGAAAATAGACCATTACAATCTGCTCCTCATTGCTCTGACTTGGCCTTGCCAGTACTGGTACAGTGAGCTGCCACCATTGGCGGCCCGGCCAGCTATTCCCTTGAAGGTGCATCCCAGGATATTGTCCAGGCATCAAGGTGTCGTACATCCCAGGATATTGTCCAGTCATCAAGGTGTCGCGCCTCATGCTTACTAGGATAGGATTCGCCAGGTAGGAGCACCATTATATGCAATAAGAACAACCTCTTATCTGGCCTATCTAGTTTCTAAAATGGTAATTACTCAGACTGGACATTTCCCCATAACACAAAGTCTTAGCACAAAAATTACTTTCTTTCTAGTTTAGTTTATTTATCAAAAATATATATATTTTTTTATTATATATTTCTGTATTTTCATATACTTTTTTTCTTTATTTGTATTAAACTCATATACTCATAAAAACATTTAGACATTAGACAAAATCATTTCAGTTGGAAAGAAACCATTATTAGCTTCTCTCAGATTGGATACAAATTATAGTCTCCCCCAGATTTACACCATCATCCTTCCATTCTCACCTTTCATTCTTACTCATACAAACCATCAATCATACCACACAAAAGAGTCACAATAAAAACACATCTGTAATGGAGTCCTGCTCACTAATCCTATTTGTCACAATCTGACATTCACAAGTCCATCAAATTTATTTCTGGTTGATTCTTCTTTTAGTTTGGTTCTTGGGTAGGACTACTAGATGTGTGATCACTGGTCTACGCACGTTTCGGTGAAAACAACAAATTTATGTCACATTCTTCAAGACCAAGCGAGAGATATACTTTTAATCTGTATAGTGGTCTGGGGGTCTATCTGTAATTATACATTGATTTACATGAAAAGGGGGAATGTCTGTTACTACAGAGTTTATATAAAACAATCATGTTACTTCCAAAACATTTTATAATACACCTTCATAGCAAAACATGTTTTTTAGTATTAGCAGCAACTCATTTTAAGATTCCAACCGCTGATATGTGTTAGTCTTGTGTCAATGTTATGAAATGTTGCCCGTGAGTATATTTTTACTCTTGTAGATTGAATCCCTGTGAATAATCAATCCAGCAAATATAACCCTCCCAAGACAAGGAACAAGGCATATAATAGCACATCAGGATATCAACAGATATTTTAAAAAGTAGGTAAGAGACTGTAGGATTTCGCCCCTAGTGGGCTGTATAATGCTAAAACCTAATTGTCACACTGTAGACAATCTTGATACCTTATATTACAGATGGAGATACAATATTCTTAATAATATGGAGGACATATAACGACTGCAATATAACAACAGATCGGTTTGCAACTAACCTAAGGCACTCCTCCCACGCATGAGAGTATATCCATTAGGAGTAAGCCGGTACGACTCTGCTTCCATCTAGTAGTGATAGGAAATAGAGACTTAAATTAATGGAAACTAACTATCATTATTTTTGCTCCTGACTGTAGAACTACTCTCTAATATAATATTGGAGCTTACAGTTAAGTGCCTCTGGGGCTTACAGTAAAGTGCCTTGACACTCATACGCAGGACATCCAATGTATTCTTCTCTCGAAGGCCGATCTATCCAACCTGGCTATTATTAATGTATACTCTAGACCGGTAAAGTACGGGTATACATCTCCAACTTTAGATTACTTGGCAGCCCTGTTGGAAATACTCTCAGGGAAAGCACTCTACATCATAGGTGGCAATTTTAATTGCCACTTCGAGCCCCTAAATGGGCTACCGTGAGCAATCCTGTCTGAGGAAGATGCAGTCCTATCGATCCCTGCAGCAAATGTTTATCCAATAAGGGGATGGACCCCCTTGGTCCTCCAATTGACCTCCCTAACTCTCAAACACTCATTGAGGGCCTGCAATGGCAGGTTTGCTGACGATAATCCGGGCCACTTTACCTATAATAAATCAGGCCATGAATCCACTATAGATTATATCTTTTTACATACTGAAATTTGGCATAAGGCTATAAAGTTCTGTGTCCTCCCCCGGCCAGAAAGTGACCACAACCCTGTGGTTCTGTGTTTGGACATATTAGTCCCAGAATCGGGGGAAGCTGTGGACCAGGATAATTTAATAGTGGTCGACGGAGGCAGACGTATCCGTTGGGGTGCTGTATTCCAGTCTCAAGAAACAATAAGTAAAATCTACCAATGTGTCATTTCCACGCTGGAAAATGTAAACCTTATTGCCAGCTTTGGAACTTGTGAGATGTTTAATACAGAGCTAGCAACCCTCCAGCAGGAACTTGTTACATTACTGGCACCATTTTTTTACACTAATAAATTAATGAAGAGTAATCGACCAAGGTGCAAAAGTCCTTGGTTTAATATGAACTGTAGAGATGCCAAAAAGGCGCTCTTGACATCCCTAAAAAAGGGCGACGGCGCCATTATTTAGGAAAAAAGGTCTATTTTGAATAAGCTGATTGTAAGTGCAAATGCTGAATGGGAATTGGATAGATGGGAGGCAATAAAAAATGCCTTAAACCAAAAAGACTTTAGAGGATTTTGGAACTTCATCCACTCGGGACGTGCCGAGAGTAAGTCCACTATAGAGCCCAACATCTCTGAGGACGCTTGGCGTCTTTACTTTAAGAAACTATATTCAAGCACGATAGGAAACCGTCCAACAAATGGCAATATTATTGACACTTTATTCCCAACTGCCCCTGTAGACCAACCTGTCTGTACTCTGGCCGAGGTCTCCACTGCAATCGCGAGGACAAAGCCCCTGGGTTAGATAGAATCCCCGGGGACCTCTATAGAACTGAACAGGCAGTGTGGGCCCTATACTTTCAAATTCTTTTTAATGCAATTTTAAACGGGATGCCGCACCCAGCCACTTGGGCTGGGGCCGAAATCATCTCGGCATACAAAAAGGGGTCCCAATTGATCCTGTAAACTACAGACCAATAAGTCTGATAGACGTATCCCAAACAATCTATGCCAGAGTGCTACTAGTTAGGCTAAACAAGTGGATGGAGGAAAACGATATTTTGACCCCCCTCCAAGCGGGTTTCAGAAGCAAAACTTCGACCATTGACCAGCTGTTTAGGTTACAACTGATCCATTGGAAAAACATAGTCTTGGAGGGTGGAAGTCTGTTCCTTACGTTTGTTGACTTGAAATCAGCCTTCGATATGGTTGATCGCGAACAATTGTGGGGCATATTGCTGGTATAAGTCCTGTGTCTCTTTGTATTAATGTGCTCTATTGTGGTATGCTGTGCAGAGTGCAAAGCGGCACCTTGAGGGAGGGTGATGGATGATCCTCCATGACACCTCCCAATTCTTCTTTCTCTTTTCTCCTTTCTTATCTTCCTTTCTTCCTTCCCTGTTTTCTGTTTTTGCTGTGGTCTGAAAGGTAGGGGATGATGTGCAATGGTTGTGTGGTTGGTGCGTGTGGAGTGCAGTGATTCCCCCCCCCCCACTGAGGGCTGTGTGAAGATGCTGTAGTGGAGGACCATCTTGAGGCCAAAGCATACTTTGGGCCGATCACCTGCTGGTTGGACCTGAGGCATAGCTCGCCCAACGATACTATTATTTTTCTTAGGGGGTGAAGGGCTCAGTTTCCGCTACAAGAATCCCTTACAGTTAGTTTCGTATGTTGGGGGAGGGGTGGGAGTTTGTTATGGGTGGGGAGACACAGTTCTTGTTTGTGAGTGTTTACCCATGGAGGGGGGTGAGACGAAGTTAGTTTTTTAGATTTAGATTTATGCAGCATAATGGTGTACAACACCCATATTGTGGGTGTGCAATGGAAGCACGGTTGATCTGGATGCCTGGTGGGGGCGGAACAGTCTGAGACAATAGGAGGTGGGGTTATCAGTTGAAATTAATATATCAGGGCACATGTGTATGAACAGCTGGAATGTGCAGTGTCAAACGTTTTAGAGTTAATGACAATCTACAAAGATTGGGTGTACATATAGCAATGTTACAAGCAACTCATCTACAGGAGTGGGAGGTGCAGAATTTGCAGAAGAAATGGAGAGGCCAGTTCTAGTCTTCTACCTAGTCAAGCTGTGCCGGAGAGGTTTCGATCTGGATGGCAACACATGTCTCATTCCAGCTACACAGTTTCACAACAGACATAGAGGAGACAAATGTTTCAGCACCTGGTATACTAGAAGGGGTGGAAATGTGCTTCCTCAATATGTATGCGCCTAATTTGGATGCTGGGGTGATCTTCTGTACATTGGAAGGGGAGTCGCCCCATATGTAGGGATGCCCATTATCTGTGTGGACGACTTCAATTGTTTCCTCGATGGGCAGTCGATGGGCAGCTAGATAGACACCCCCCCCAACTGCGGACTAAGCCTCATGTCACAACTAAGCTCCGGGAGACCATGAAATGACTGAACTGCAGGGATATTTGGAGGGAGCTGCACTGAAGCGTCGGGGAGTTCTCCTGCCTTACCCCTGCCCAAGGGTCATACAGTAAACTGGATAGATTTTTGGTGACATACAATAGTGCGAGTAATATCCAGGAGGTTTGATATATGGTGCGATTCATATCGAACCACATACCACTACTGTTGGAGTATGGATAGGGGCAGGATCAAGATTATATGTATGAAATCCAGGTGGTATTGCTGGTGATATTTCGAGATCAGTCGGAGCTGGTGGATGCTCAGGGGTATGGAGTGGAGTTCACTGAAGGTGGTGGTGAGGCTGGAGAGCCTCTCAAAGGTCTGTGGCTCAAGACGGCGACTGAAACAAAACCTTCTAGAGGGAGAGGGGATATTGAACCAACTACAACTGCAGGTGGCAGGCCAGCATACGGCGGATAGGGCTCTACTTGCTGCACAGTGTAGAGTAGGAGAGTTATGGGACAGATTGGATTTTTACAAGAGGCAGGAATACAGACAGTGGCTTCACAGGGAGGCAGACAAGTCAGGGCAGCTGCTGGTGTGGTTGCTCAAGCAGGAGAGATCTCCCACATTGAGTCTGTCCTTGATTCACTGAGACAGAAGTACCGTAGCAGTCCAGCTTAGGATAAATGCTTCATTGAGGGACCACCTGGCGGACACACTGAATGGGATGCTTGTCTTCCTGCTTCGGGTTGATGTATTCCAGATAACAGAGGCCTAGAGGGGGAGAAAGAAGTAATAACAGCCATAAGGGATATGGTTCGAGTTAAGTGGTCGGGTCCTGTTATTCTCCCAATAGAGTATTGTCAGACTTACTCTGATTTGCTGGTCCCCCAGCTCCTGGGGAGGTTTTTGGAGGCCAGGCATCAAGGTGCACTGCCTCCACTTATGTGCAGTGCCCTCATTATGATGATCCCTAAGCCTTATAAAGACCCGAGAGACCAGGGATCCTAAAGGCCATTATCCATGCTGAATGTTGTTACAAAAAAAGTTTTGAAACTGCTTGCAAAAATATTATTATGAGTCGGGTCTCACCTGGTAGGTAACAGCCAGTATGGGTTTATGCTGGGACGTGGAACCCATATCAACCTCCTGCTCCTGTCACATGTTATGAACTCGGTTTAGGGGACAGATATAGAACCTGCACTAGTGCCGCTGGACGTTGAAAAAGTTTTTGACACCCTAAGCTAGGAATGTCTGTGGGAGGGGTTGAGGTGCGTGGTGCTGGGGCCAGGTTACTTGTTCTGGGTGTGGTTGCTGTACACCGAGCCCACCGAGGGAGTTCTGAAAAAGGAACATAGTGTTTGAGATTCCCCATATAGAGAGGGCAAGCAGCAGGGCTGCCCTGTGTCCCAACGCCTATTCACTGTGGCGATGGCGCCACTGGTGATAAGTCTGAGACAGGATCTAAGGGACCGGGGTATACGAGTTGGGAATACAGTCCATATCGTGTCAATGTATACCAATGACACCCTCCTTTACTTGAGCCAACTGGAGGGCTTGGTGCTGGTGATGTTGGGGACAATGGAGGACTTTAGATGGCCGTCCGGGCTATGCATCTACAGTAATAACACTATCCTATTTCCTTTGGCAGGGCTGACGGATCAACTGAAGACGGACCTCCCAAGGTGAGGCTACCTTGTGAAACTGAGAGCTCACAGTAGTTGGGTATTCAGATAGAGCATGCCCCAGGTCCACAGTATGACCTCAATATGGGCCGGGTCATTGACAGTTTACATGCTTTCATTAGGTTCTGGAACATGCTGCTGTTTACGGTGATGTGCAGAGTGGCCCTAACTAAAATGGTGCTACTGCCCTGGTGTCTTTACATGATGCCAAATTCATTCTGTGACCTGCCACATCTATGTTTACAGAACTCACTAGCCTACTAGTGTCCTTGGTGTGGGCGGGTAAGAGGAGCAGAGTCAAACTGGGCATCCTAAAAGTGGACACTGAAAAGGGTGGATGGGACTTCCAGGTCTGCAGTTGTTCTATGTTGCCGGGCTTCTACAGTACGCAGCACAATTATATGCAGAAGGTAGTAACAGGGAGAAGCAGTTATGGCTGGCCTGATGGAGGAGGGTAACCTCTCCTAACTCCTTATGAGCTGCATGAGGGTGTCAATGGACAGCCCATACGTAGTGAGACAAGAGGGGAAGGTCTGGGAACTAGCAGTAAAATTAGTTTTGGGAAGACCTTATGTGCTCAACTTCTCCCTCTCTGGAGACTGAAGCCTTTTCAGCACATATATTTGTTGATAGATATGTCCCAATGGACAAAAGGTGGCTGGCAGAGAGTGGGATATCTCTACCTGAACGGTTCCTTTGTTACTATCGAAGAGGCTGATCTTATCTTATCTTAAGTGACATTTATAGAGCGCACTGACACCATAAGTTTCCTGGCGCTAGAAGAAAGAGTGCAGACAGTTCATGCAGTATACCAACCTTTCCCGTAGAGCCTGGGAGATCTGCTCGACTTTCCTGGCGGAGCCGAAGGAGTCACACACTCTCAACACAGTTCTGAAGCAGAGGTCTAGTGTGGCCTCATCTCCTGTCTGTCTGTAGCACTTAAAGGAGACAGACGCATTGCCACAACGACTATCCTCAATAGCTGCACTGTGGCCTTGGATGAGCAATATACAGATGTGGGGTGGAAGCGTGCATATGCCCAATTAAAGGAAACCACTAGTAATGCATGATTTTAGCTCATGCAGTTCTATTACCTGCAACCAGCTTATCTTAAGCCGCGGCGCCTGCACAGAATATTTATGGACTGGGCATGGGTTGCACCAGATGTAGTTTAATTCCCAGCTCATTTTTGCACATGACATGGGAGTGCCACAGGCTGGAAGCCTACTGGGTTGGGGTGGTGCAGACACTCCAGGAGTTCATGGGCACCCGGTTGGAGCTAACCACTCGCCATTGTCTCCTCGGTTTCCTACCGATCGCCAAAACAGGGAGGAAGATGATGTATTTGTTTGCTTTGCTAGGACTAGAGTTAGCAAGGCGCGTATAGCGATCCAATAGATTAAGCCACAGCCAACCCTAACCCATTGAACAAATGGCTGGCCAACCTACAAGAGTGGTCCCTGGCTGATGAGTGCAGGCTGTAAAGGGATAGGACCAGAGATATTGGGTGGGATGGTGGAGCAATTGAAGTGGCTGGAGTGGGAAGTTGGTGTTTTCCACCCACTAGCCCCTGCTGCTGACGAGGAGGCCCTTAGGTGAGAGTGGATTCTTGGAGTGGTGATGAGACACTGCGGGAGTGTGCTGCTACCTGGTAGCAACTGACAATATGAGCTTCACTGGGCCTGTGGTCTTAGGCTAAGCCACTGTATGGTATTGACAGTAGGACTGTAGTACAACTGATAGACACCTCACTATGCCTCCTGGTGTGAGTTTCTATATGAAGGGAAATGCTGCAATGTTTAATTGATGGCATTGTCTTGTATATGTCTTTATCTTGAAAAACTATAATAAAAATTATTTTTAAAAAAAACCTATGAGAGGTCTCTTCAGAGCTTTTCCACTACTTTGATATCCTCCTGTTCTATGGAATTCAATATAGTTATCAGTCAATTGATGTTACCTCCTTTTGAGCCTATACATAAAACAGACTTAAAATGTGTTTCTTGGAAAAAAGCTCTTCTCCTAGCTCTAACATCTGCCAGGAGAGATTCAAACATTCACCATTAGGGAACCTTTTCATTCATGCCAGGGTGGTCCACAGAAGCAATTATAAACTTATTTCGAATGTTTCAATCGATTTTCACCTGAATGGGCCTGTCATTCTTAGATCTTTCTTTCCAAACTCATCTCCAACTGCAGAAAGATTGTTTTTTTTTTTTGTTTTTTTTTTTTTTTGCGTAAGACCTTTATTGAAAATCAAGCAGTTGACACAGCATGAGCCTACAACCCTGGGGCCGGCTCGCTACGTTCATTCCATTAACCAACATTGTGAGTGAATGTTACATATGTCGCAGAATATTGTAGTTTATCGTATGTATGGCTAATAGCTGGTTTTAGAACTGAGTCTCACATTTTCTCTTTTAATAACAAGAACAATATAACAACATACCCCAATTCAGACCGTACAGTGTAACCTTAGCGTACTACCTAGCAGTTGTGTTGTCATACATAGGTTCCCCCTCTTCCCGCCGTCATCCTGCACCCGTCCCGTTAGTACTCATGCAGTCGTTCAACCCATTCAGTCCATGGGTGGAAGTTCCTCATCATCCTGTAGGGAGGTCAGATAATCCTCCAAATAAACCCACATATTTTTTGGTCGCGACTTAGCTGGTAACAATTCTTCATAAGTTTGTAACTTGTCACGACAGGTGGACATGTCATGCAACCATGTTTTTAACTTCGGCACTTTACGACTGTGCCAGCATTGCGCCACTTGTCTCTTAGCCAATAAGAGTGCTACCGCACAGAACTTCCTCTTCAAGGCCCTGAACTGCGGTACTATCCCCAGTAAGCAGACTTTGGGTGTACAGTGTACCTCCTCCTCCAGCATAACAGACAAAGTGGCAGTTACCTCCCCCCAGTATCCTTCCACCTTGGCGCAGCCCCACGCCAAATGTGCAAAGCCCGCACCCTCCTGGTTACACCTTTTACATCTGTCCTCCTCCTGAAACCCAAAGTTTAGCAATTTCGCTGGTGTGTAATACACTTGATGGAGGAATTTAAAGTGAATTATCCTCAGATTACCATTGGGTGTAAGTATCTGTGTCAGGGCGCATGCGCTAGCCCATTCTTCATCAGACAATGGTGTGTCAAGTAGTGCATCCCACCGCCCCTTTGCCTTCAACTCCTGCCCGTCTAGTTCCGATTGTGTGGCTGAATACAGCCTAGACACCAGGTGTGACAAATCATTAGTTGTGATCAACAGTTGCAATGGTGCAAGGCATTCCGGCTCCGATGGGAACGTAGGGTAGTGCTCCCTCAGGGCTCTAGTGAGTCTGAAATATGTGAAGCGAAACATGGATGTTTGGTTATGAACATAACCCAGTTTGTCTAGGCCCACGAACTCGCCACCCTGGAACACGTCTCCCATCCTATCAATACCGGCTCTGGTCAGTAGGGACATTCCGACGCTTTCCCCAGTTACCGAGAGCTCCTGATGGTGGTGTAGCATCATGGCTGGTGCATATAGTGGGGTCTTGTGTGCTAGGTGCCCTAGTCTATGCCAGGCTTTGATCGTAGCATCCACTGTGTTGATATCTCTAGCATGCAGCGGGGGGCGGGTGTGTGAGATTATTGCTGTGAGTGGAATAGGGTGTGCGTCGCTCTCCTCTATAGCGGTGTGAGTGAGGTATGGAACTGCGTGATACCAATACGCCGCGTATTGAGCCTGCGCGCACAGGTAGTACAGGAGGAAATCAGGTACCCCGAAGCCGCCCCGTGCAAGTGGAAGTGTAAGAGTCCGCAGATCCACACGGGCCTGCTTACCCGCCCAAATCAAAGTCCGCACCAGGGAGTTTATGTGACGGAAGATAGCCTGCGGCGGTGTGATTGGAATGTTATTAAACAGGTATAGTAGCTTGGGTAGTATGTTCATTTTGACAATCGCTATCCTGTCTGCCAGTGAAAGGGGCAGACGTATCCAACGTTTTATACTGTCCTCCAGTTTCGACAGTACCACCCCGTAGTTTGCCCTAAGCACCTCATCCGGATCTCTGTGGTACATGACCCCTAGGTATCTGATAGGGTCCTGTTGCCACTCCAGCGGAAAGTCCACTACAAATGTAGAAGTGGTGTCAGTGAGGGGTATTATAGAGGATTTGGACCAATTTATGGCCAGACCCGAATGCCCTCCGAACCTGATGTATTCCCGGAGTATGGCGTTCAAGTGAGTCTCCGGGTCCCGGACATACAGTAACATGTTGTCCGCATATAATGATATGTGAAGCGGCCTGGCTATGAAGTGCAGTGCCGATTCCTTGTAGTTCTGTCGTATCAGACACGCCAGAGGTTCTAGTGCTAACGCGAATAATAGCGGCGAGAGCGGGCAGCCTTGCCTCGTCCCTCGCTCAATTGCAAATTGATCCGAAATGTACCCATTGATTCTGACCCTGGCACGTGGTTGCGTGTAAAGCAGGGTGACCCATTGCACAAAACGCTTAGGGAACCCCATTCTATTGAGGACAGTGATCATATACCGCCATTCAATGGAGTCAAATGCCTTCGCCGCGTCTAACATGACCGCTACAGCTTTGACCGAAGGTTGCAGATAGTGTGAGAGTGCAAATAGAGTCCTGGTGTTATGTGCTGTTGATCTTGAGGGCACAAAGCCGGACTGGTCCGGCAGTACCAGACTGGTCATCAGTGGTGACAGCCGCTTGGCTATAAGCTTCGCAAGAATTTTCGAATCTACGTTTATTAAAGATAGCGGTCGGTACGAGTCACATTCCTCCGGATCTTTAGATGGTTTCAGGAGAGCGATAATCATAGCTTCGCGTAATGTGGGGGGGAGCACCCCTTTCTCAAAGGAGGTGCCATACATATCCACTAAATGTGGCGCTAGGACGTCTGCATATTGTTTGTAAAATTCCGGGGTGAACCCATCCGGGCCAGGTGCCTTGCCATTCGGAAGTGAGCCTATGATCTCAGTAACCTCATCCGCCGTGATAGGCCTTGCTAAGTACTCCCTGTGCGCATCTGACAGCCACCCTATCGCTACATCGTGCAGGTATTCATAGGTGTCAGCAGCCGGGGCAGTGGGCTGGGACTTGTAGAGGGACCCAAATGAATTAACAAAGCATTTCAATATGTCGGTAGCATGGGTTTGTGTGTCTCCCTCCCCGTTCTTCACCCTAAGGATCGCAGTTGGGCCGCGACCCGTACATATCTTTCGAGCTAAAAAAGCCCCCGGTCTACCTCCTTCCCCAAAGGCTCTAGCCACATGTGCGCGGTTCAAATATTTCATTTCGGAGTCGAGAAAGTCTGCGTGCTCTGTGTGTATTTCACAGAGTTTGGCCAGGTGCAGGATATCCTGAGTGGACTCATATAGGGATTCCAGGTCTCTCATCTGCTGCTCGCATCTGCGTATCTGAGCTCTAATATCCTTCAGAACCCCCACTGTGGTGCTAATACAGACCCCTCTAATCGTGGCCTTGAATGCCTCCCAGAGGATGCCAGGGTCATCAGTCGATGGGGCATTAAGGTCAAAGTAATCCTTAATCGCCTTCTTGATCGTGTCTGCGTAAACTGCGTCACTTAGAGCACGCGCGTTAAAGCGCCATTGGAAGGGGGGAGGTGTGTATCTTGGAATGTCTAGTTGCAGGAGGACAGGATTGTGGTCTGATAGCGTGCGAGGGAGCACCTGCAGGTGTCGCACCCATAGCGCCAGGTCAGAGGAGCCCAGCCAGTAATCCAGCCTGGACCAGCTGTTGTGGGAAGCCGTAATGTGTGTGGCCCCAGGCGCGTCAGTGTTCCTCAACCTCCAAAGATCCTCCAGACCCAGGTCTTTCATCATGTGTCCCACCAGTATGCGTGATTGCTTGTGTTGTTCTACTGAGTTAACTGAACGGTCCAAACCGTCACGTAGTGTCACGTTCCAATCACCACCACATAATATGTGCGTGCTATTGTGTTTCTGCAGGTGCCCCCATACCTCTCGGAAGAAATCCGGGGCGTCTGTGTTAGGACCGTACACATTCAACAATGTCACTTTCTGCCCTCTCAATGTACCTGATACCAGTAAAAATCTGCCTGATGGGTCCTGTGTTACTGTGCGAGTCACGAATCCCACCCCCCGTTTCACCAAAATGATCACCCCTCTAGAGTAAGAAGAGTACGAGGCCCTGTAAACCTCCTCCGCCCACCTTGACCCCAGCTGTGCGTGCGAATGCGGTGCCAGGTGAGACTCCTGTAGGAATGCTATGTCCACATTCCACCTTGTCAGGCTGGCAAATATCTGCCGTATTTTACGTGGCTGTGAGAACCCTCTAATGTTCCATGTAAGTACGTTTAAACTGTGCCTACCCGCCTCCCTGGTCCCCATCAAAATCCAATGACATAAGGCATGACCGCATACTACCAATCAATTGCATAGGGATTGCCAGTACCTCTCCTTTAGGTGTCCCATTCGGCACAGCAGTAGCTAGGACTAACTGGGAACCAGCACGAAAAGACATTACATACTCTGTCGGTCTAACAGTACATTCAAACAACCCGCCCCCCCTGAACCCACCCACTCCAGCAACCCCAACCTGCCGAAGCCAGTCCCATCCAGTGCACCAATCCGTAACTTCCACAACCATAAATACAGTACCCAGAACCAAACTCTTACTGGGTTATACCCTTGTAGAGGTCCGCCAGGGGCACAACGCTCCACTTGGTGTACAGGTGTGGGCGATGCTAAAGAAGCTGTATGAAACGCAGTTCAGGTGAATACTCGCCGTCCCCCCCCCCCCCACCCCCCGAAGAGCCAACAACAGAACCACTGGCTGAGCAACATGTCTGGAACAGTGCGTCCCCAATGCAGTTACATCATTTAAACAGCAAGGAACAGAACCCCTCGCCTCCCACTTGTACTGCTCGCCACATAGAGTGCATCGGGGATCGCTGACAGTCAGTGAGTGAGGCGTCCCATAGTTAATGCATATTGAGCAGAGTACAGCAAACAAAGGGGCAGCCTTCTGCCACACGTGAACCAGCCTGCAGAGAGCAAACGCCATAGGGTATTAGTATCTCTCAGCCGTGTAGGCCAATATTGTGTTATGCAGAGTGCATGGGTCATGAGGCATTCACAATTCAAAGTTAGCAGTGATCCGCATCATCGAGCAGCAGCCTCTGAGCTCCAACGGGCCCTCTTCACCCAAACACGCTGTGCATGTTGAACCAACCCCACAATCGGTCAAACTGGAAAACAGTATCAAGCAGGCTAGCCAAGTGTGGAGAATAGTGTCCATGCTAAAACGCATGATTTTGAACAGAACGGTACACTCACCAGTGGCAGACCATGAATCAAACCCATACCTTTAGTCCGAGTCACGTCGCTGTTCATTTTGCGAATTGTCTCTCATCTCCCGTTGCACCCTCTTGACAAATTCTTGTGCTGCCTTCGGTGACGGTAGTACAGTCGCTTTCTCTTTCCATACCACCCTGAGGCGCGCCGGATACATCATGGAATACACAATGTTCAAATCACGCAATTTGGCCTTCACTGCAGTGTATTCTTTCCGGGCCTGCTGGACCGCAACTGTGTGGTCAGGATAAAATTCCAAGGAGTTCCCTTGATGCTGGATCTTCCCTTTCTCTCTTGCTAGCCGAAGGATCGTATCCCTGTCGCGGTAGTTGAGGATTCGCGCCACAATCGGTCTCGGCGTGGCGCCGGGCGGTGGTTTCGGGGCCAGTGACCTATGTGCACGCTCCACGATGAAGAGGGGCGATAGGGCCTCAGCCCCGAACAGGTCTTTGCATAGGGTTTCCACGTAGGTTTCCATGCGGCCTGTGTTGGTGGACTCCGGCAGGCCCGCGATCCGTACGTTGTTGCGCCTCGAGCGCGCCTCCAAATCCTCCTCCTTCGCCCTGATCACCTCCAGGAGCCGTTCCATATCTGCGCATTTTGAGGTGGAGGCCCGCGCCTCATCCTCGACCGCGGAGATGCGTGTTTCGGCCTCATCCAGTCTCTCTCCATGCTTTTCTTGCCGTGCCGCCATGGTGTCCATTCTGCAAGTTAAGTTGTCCAGCTTGCCATTAATGTCCTGTAGGTTCGATTGTATCGCCAGCAGGATCTTTTCTATGTTGTTATTGGGCGCAGGCCCTGCCTCATCCTCCACCACCCCGTCAGTGGATTTCTGCGTTTTTTTCGCCTCAAAGGGCAGCTTCTGTTGGTGTTTGTCCGGCTTGCCCATGTTGGCGGGCGGGGAGACTGCCTTCCTGCACGTGGGCCCCGATGCCCTCGTAAGCCTGGTCGCTGACGCCGTGGTGAACCCCACCCGTTAGTTGGCTTGTGGCCGCTCAGTCGTGCAGAGAATGCGACCCAGTGTGGTAGCTCACTGTGCAGATGATATCTCGGGCCTCACTGACCCTTCAGGTGGCGTGTTGTCGCGGTATGGCCAGCACACTCCCTCCACATGCGGTATCTCTAAGCAGCCATCGCAGCAGGTGTGTCGCCTCCGCAGGCCCAAACGCATGTCAGGCTGCAATCCTCCTTTCCAGCCTCGGCGGGCCTGCAATGCCGGGGTCTGCGAGCTCCGAACCAAGAGGGGTGGCCACGCACGTGGTCGCTAGTCAGCCCCCGTTACTCTCGTCAGCCACCGATCCGGGCGCCACAGAAGGAAAGCACCGGCTCTCATGGGCTGAAGGGGCAGGGCAGCGATGGCCACAGGTTCCTGAAGTAAGGGCGAGCCCCCGCAGTGCATCAGGCAGCACTGACAAGCGCAGACTGTCCGTTGCTCTCAACGCGCGTCGCCATCAGCCATCACCACCTAACCTGTAGGAGCGTGTATATGCCACCTTCTGTGCTCGCGCTCAGTACTGCCCTCCACGCTGGGTGTATATCAGCTTGCTGTTACCTCCTCCGCTGCACCGGGCCACCGTCAGGGTCGTGGCACAGCCGCTTGATCCGGAGACGGGTCGGCTATGCCCGCGTTTTTTGAGCTGCGGCCGCCATCTTGTCAGGCAGTCACTCCAGCGCTATAACGGGGGTCTCTGGCGCTCTGCAGCGCGACAAAGGATGGTGCAGTGGCAGCAGAAGGGTCAGTCCTCAAGACCCTACCTTCGAAACGCTGCGGTGAGCATGGATGGTCGATCGGTGACTGCCTGCTTCATCGCTGCTGCGCTCATGTCCCATAGCGGCGGCCATCTTGTCAGGCACTCGGACATTCCGCTTTGGTCATCCGCAAATTGAGGAGCAATCCCTGTCCGCCGGGGGCCTTTCCTCACCGCATTGTGTGCTACAGCACTTCCCACATCCGCTGAGGTGCTCGGGGGGCCGGCGGCCGGGGCGAGACCGGCGAGATTCACCAGAGTTGACGATCGCCCGGCGGAGCTGCTGCTCAGGCAGCCATGTCGCTGTGCGCCCCCTAGCGCCTCCACTCAACTGCAGAAAGATTGTTACATTGCCAAAATGTGGACGTACAGGCTGACACAGCTGTGAGACAGACAGTCCTGAGAAACCTGTTTCATTCAAGGTGAGCCTGCTTCCCATTTCCTTGTATTGCATAATGTATACTGCTTGCTGTTCTGATTCAAGTATGTGAATATGTAAAAGATCCAATGTTGGAAAAGAAATGAGTTACTTACGTGTAACTCCAGTGCTCCAACATTGGTATCTTTTATATATTCACATGCGACCCTTCCTCCTCCGGGGTCAGTGGCTCATTGTATTTTATTCTCAAACTTGTATTTTGATAACTGAGCTCTGGTGGCCTCTAGGGAGAGTAAGTGTGCTTGAGCTTCTACCTCATTGGCTGAAGTTTGGGTTCTTTCAAATGAGGTGGATTCATTACCAAACATACTGTGCAGTTTCGAGCGTTTGCCCTTTGTGTATTATATACTATATGTTATATATATTTTTAGACTGTATACTGCTATTTTAATGTACCAGAGATGCTCAGCCTGATGACTGGGAATGATTCAAGCATGTGAATATTTAAAAGATACAAATATGCGAGAACTGTATTTACAGGTAAGTAACTCATTTCTGATATTTGTATCAAAATATTATCCCATGGCCTCATCCCTACTCTTTATTGTTCTCGTATCATCCCCCATCTCCTCCCTGAGATGCTCCTTGGCCCCTCCCTTGTCACCTCTGTCTAAATCAAAGAGTACCCTTTGAGGTGTTCAGGAGAGACTGGCTCTTCCTTTCTCCAGTGTGTCCCACCCAGCTTACAGGATTGCAGCTGTACACAAATCTGTTTGGGAGAATTACTCTACATCCTCATGTTTCTCCATTCAGTCCTGGGTCTACCACAATGGTACCCAGAGTCTGCCTTATATTGTACCATTTGTAGGCACACATACACCCAGCACATGCATTCATATGCCAGGCTCCCCTGAACATACCCATACTGTACAGTACTGCATTATCCCTGAATTGTACCATTCACAGGCACACATACACCCAGCACATGTAGATCACACATGCACTGTGCAGCACTGCACACCAAACCGATGTAGGTCGGGGTGAGTTAAGCACACAGCAGCAAGACTTTAGGACAGTGATCCTGTAGGCCTCACTACAGTGACCCAGGTAAAAAGGGCCTGTTCACTCCTACTGATCACTACACTGTATGTTGCCACCACCACGCTCATGAAGCTTAACTCCTGGTAAAGGCACTATCAGGGTAACGCTTTGGGCGCCCCTTCCTGCCCAACACAATGCTATCTGTAAGACAGGCCTAAATCATTGCACACACGCATGATCCTTGTTTGCCTATGACAACAAGAAATCAGCATTAGGCATCCAGACATCAGTACCATTGCGGCACTCAGGGCAGGTGTAAACGTCAATTACCATGCAGAGAATTTTTCCATTCTAACAGGCTGGAAATCACAATACTTGAATGGATTAGTGATGCTTTGTATTAATCGTTTTTTAACTGAGGCCGTTCAAGCAGGTCAGCCTGCGACCTGAAAGAGGGAACAGCTGAACAAAAATCTGGTCAAGGGCATGGCCAAAAATGCATACAAATGCAAGTGCGTGGAGAGCTGGATTAGACTATTTTATGGGTTTGGAGCGCCCAGTGTTCGAGGCCAGAGGTTGTCCCAGGAAGCATTATAAAATTTGGAAGCGGTGGGCAGACTACAGGAGTTTGACTCTTGATCCATTGGCAGAGCCTGACGACGATCTATATTTGGGTGATGGACGCCAGGCCTAGAGTGCGCATAGCACTGGACTTCCAGATGGCACGTATAGAGGGCTTGACATGATCGCGTGTACGGGGTTAGGGAGGGATAAGGGGCGGGTAGTGGGGTTATTGGGTGGCTGTGGGAGTTGGGGAGTTTAGGGAGAAACTTTTCTTTTTTTTTTCTTGATTGGGATACGATATATATGTGTTGATGATTTCGCAGTGACCTCCTGCTTGTGGAGTACTGTATACCTGCTTCTACCTGATCACTTAATAAAATTTGTTGTGAAAAAAAAATGCATACAAATGCAAAGGAATGCTTTCCCATCCCCAATCTACAAAAACAGTCATTGTTCACTTTGGTAGCTGCAACATTCCTAAGGTAATAGCTCTTTTGAATGAATGGTTACCCCCCAAAGGTTTGTGGCCTTTCCCTTGCTCTGGCACAGTGGATGTCGGGATGTCCTTAGAACTGAAGTGGTGTGAAGAGGTGCATGTGACATTCAGACCTGTTGCATAAGAATAGTGGGGGGGAAAATCCCCTTTTAGGGCTAGTGAAATGGACAATAGCGACACCACAGTAACTGTGTAAACACATGAACAACTTCAGCACCCCGAAAAGACAATGAAAATTACATTTCTTGATACTACTCCTCTGAACCTCTCAAATGATGAGTGAACTAAGTGGGTGGGCACATTGTTGCAGCTATACTTATTTCGCAGAGTGTATCTTCCAGAGAGGGTAATGCAATTGCACAGTAATTGGGTCTTTATATCATAATCCAGGAAACACAGCAACAACTGTCGGACTGAAAGGTCAGATAATTAAATCGTAACTTGGTTTCGTTTCCAGGGGATCATCATCAATAGTCATAAGCACTGAATAGCCCTGCCCACGTGCGGAAATCCTGTAGCACTTTAAAACATATATATGTACATAAAACCTTGTACATAAGTACATTTACACATATGTTTTCAGGCTAAAAAAGTCAAACAATTACCAAGTTTCATTTTATTTTTTTGTTAATTTTATTTTATTGAGTTCCATGCAATGTAAATCACATCATACAAGGGGAACAGAGTACAGCAATCAAACATGGCCTTATCGTGCCTCCCACCTGCCCTCCATGTAGCTACCTGAACCAATGGGAGAACCGCTTGTCCGTGAAATGTCCCAGATTGCCGACGGAGCCTCTGCATATGCTAGATTCTCCTATCCGAAACTCAGTTTCCAAATAAGGACTAAGAAAAAAGGAACCCAGAAAGGAACCCCCAACCCCCACGCCCCGCCCCACCCAGAACTGGTGCGTCCAAGGGAGTCTTGTCACATATCTACCCCTATGCAGAAAGTGTCCACCTATTCCCTCTGGTTCTTTTCCGTAAAGGGAGAGTCAGAGAGCCTAAGCAAATGGAGGTATTTCGGGCATGTAACTGCGTTGAATTCTGATGATAGGAGTGCCAGCAGCGGTTGCCAGGTGGTCGCAAAAGTTGATAGGGACTGGGTAAGGGAAGCCTGGATACGCTCCATGCCCGCTATGAACCAAAGCCTGTGAAGCCACCCTGTGTGGGATGGCCGCGTCTGTGTGCCCCAAAGTGATAGTGTTTGCTGAACTGCTGCACCCAAGGCCAGGCCTATCTGTTTGCCTCGAATGGATTAAAGGGGGAACGTAAGTTTGTTGGGTAGACCTATGAGTGTGTACGCTGGAGAACTAGGGATTTTGGTGTCAAAGTGCAGGTCAACTTCATCAAGAACTTCTCCCCAGAATCCCTCCACCTCTCGACAGCCCCACAGCAGATGGGTTAGAGTACATTCCTCCCTGCAGCCCCTCCAGCAAGCAGCGCTCCGACGCGGATTACCTCTATTCAACCGGACCGGGGTCAGGTACCAGTGGGTGGCAATTTTGACCGCCGCCTCCCTACTTGCAACCAGAACAATTTCCACCTCATCCACTAACGGGTAACGTTCTGAGCAGCCGAGGAAATGGTCAAGCCGTGCATACGTGTGATGTACGTGTGAGTAAAATGTATATCGAGTGCTCTGTGGGTGGGCCTCCCGCCAAACATCCAAAAGCCCTCTCTGGCTCAACCACGCCCTCCCATCCAGTGAAATCGCCCCAGTCATGCCATACCTGTGCCTCGACCTATCTATGTCCCGGTCCATAACAAGGTTGAGGTCTCCCCCTATCAGATCATATTTATTGTGAGACTGTAAAATGTCCGACACTGCACCCTTAAGAAAAGCTTCCTGCCCTGTGTTGGGGACATAAAGAGATCCCACCACCATAGTCATACCTCCCACCGTGACCTTATGCGCCAACAGCCGCCCCTTGACCTCCGCCACCCTCTCCCCCACCGATCCCTGGAAGTGTTTGGCCACTAGAACGGCTACCCCTGCCTTTTTGTCTGCAGTGGAGGAGTAATATTGATGTGGAAAGGTGCTAGATCGCATCCTGTGCCAGTCTTTCGAGAGTAAGTGTGTTTCTTGAATGAGACAAATGGAAGCTCCTGTATTCTCCAGATATGACAAAATGGCTCTACGTTTGATGGGGTTATTGAGACCTTTAGCGTTGAAGGTCACTATCTTCATGGTGGGGCCCGAACCAGTGACATGACGCAGCATCCTGGCAACCTCCAGGAGTCCCCAGACGGCGTAAGCCGCCCCAAGACAGATCCTCCCACCCGTTGACATACCAGTTCACTCTCCCCCCACCCCCCTGCCCCCAACCCCTGCCCCCACCACCCTGACCCCCTCCAACCCCCACCCATCCCTCAACTCCTCCCCTCTCCCCCTCCCTAACCCCAACTGAACGTCCCCAACAGTCAGTCAATGTCCCATGTCTACCAACCAACCTCGCAGACATGTGGAAAAGTATGTGTTAGCGTATGCAGGCTCGACTCCTAGCGGCCCCCGCATCCCCCTCCCTCCCAGCCGCTATGACTTAGTGCTACTTTAGCCCCCACCAGATGTACTTTCAGTTTTCAGGAGAAGTGTCTCTGAGCACGGCTGTCACCGCTGCCTCACGTTCTTGCGACACGTGGCCTGATCCGGCTTCATGCTTGTCGCTGGTGAGGATCGTCGTCGGCGCACCGTTTGCCATCCGCCGCCTCAGTATTGCTAGGACCGGGGTGGCCAACCCCTGGACTTCGAGTGAGCAAGACCCAAAAGGTTGCAAGTTTCCAGAAGGGACCTCAACTGATGCAGCGTGCCATTTCACTTAAAAGGCAGTCGAAATAGGTGACCCAAGGCATATGCAACCCCTTTGTCTCTGAGAAAGGATGATTGAAAGACTTTCTTTTCTGGAGGTATATGGCAGAAAGTTCTTGGAAAAGTGCCACTGCATGGCCCTGGTATCGTAATGGTTGCTTCCTCCTAGCTTCCTGAAGAATCTTTTCTTTCAGGGGGAAATCTGGCAGAAAGGCAAGGATGTCTGGTGGAGGGGCCGAGGGCCACCGCCGCTGGCTCACCCTATGCGCCCTATCAATCCGAATGTCTGTCTCCGACTCAGCACCCAGGATGTCCTGGAACAGGCCCTGTAGGTATGAGACTACGTCTGATCCTTCTGCGGACGAATGCACGCCCCGGACTCGTATGCTGTTCCTGCGTGATCTATTCTCTATTCTCTTGTAACTCTACTTGCTGTTCTTTGAGGCAGAAAATTACAAAAAACAATTTGATGGACAGTATGTAGATCAATGTCTTACATTCACCCCAGTACAAGGATCTGGGCCTAAATCCATCGTTTTTTGCACTCCACACCACCCTGGGTCAGATAATGGCTTTATGCAAATCAGCTCTGACCCTGTGCCCCATGGGAACAGTCCAGTCCGAACTACAACAGCCATATCTTTCCCAGACCGGAATCAAGCATCCGAGGACCGGACCGGTTTCGAGGTAACACCTCTCATCAGCCCGGCTAGCTTGACTCCAGTGGTGTGGAGGCTCTGGGACCCACGTCTGAGCTACCCCAGTACACTCAGGGAGAAAATTACAAAAAACAATTTGATGGACAGAATGTAGATCAATGTCTTACATTGACCCCAGTACAAGGATCTGGGCCTAAATCCATCGTTTTTTGCACTCCACACCACCCTGGGTCAGATAATGGCTTTACGCAAATCAGCTCTGACCCTGTGCCCCATGGGAACAGTCCAGTCCGAACTACAACAGCCATATCTTTCCCAGACCGGAATCAAGCATCCGAGGACCGGACCGGTTTCGAGGTAACACCTCTCATCAGCCTGGCTAGCTTGACTCCAGTGGTGTGGAGGCTCTGGGACCCACGTCTGAGCTACCCCAGTACACTCAGGGAGAAAATTACAAAAAACAATTTGATGGACAGAATGTAGATCAATGTCTTACATTCACCCCAGTACAAGGATCTGGGCCTAAATCCATCGTTTTTGCACTCCACACCACCCTGGGTCAGATAATGGCTTTATGCAAATCAGCTCTGACCCTGTGCCCCATGGGAACAGTCCAGTCCGAACTACAACAGCCATATCTTTCCCAGACCGGAATCAAGCATCCGAGGACCGGACCGGTTTCGAGGTAACACCTCTCATCAGCCCGGCTAGCTTGACTCCAGTGGTGTGGAGGCTCTGGGACCCACGTCTGAGCTACCCCAGTACACTCGGGGAGAAAATTACAAAAAACAATTTGATGGACAGTATGTAGATCAATGTCTTACATTCACCCCAGTACAAGGATCTGGGCCTAAATCCATCGTTTTTTGCACTCCACACCACCCTGGGTCTGATAATGGCTTTATGCAAATCAGCTCTGACCCTGTGCCCCATGGGAACAGTCCAGTCCGAACTACAACAGCCATATCTTTCCCAGACCGGAATCAAGCATCCGAGGACCGGACCGGTTTCGAGGTAACACCTCTCATCAGCCCGGCTAGCTTGACTCCAGTGGTGTGGAGGCTCTGGGACCCACGTCTGAGCTACCCCAGTACACTCAGGGAGAAAATTACAAAAAACAATTTATGGACAGAATGTAGATCAATGTCTTACATTCACCCCAGTACAAGGATCTGGGCCTAAATCCATCGTTTTTTGCACTCCACACCACCCTGGGTCAGATAATGGCTTTATGCAAATCAGCTCTGACCCTGTGCCCCATGGGAACAGTCCAGTCCGAACTACAACAGCCATATCTTTCCCAGACCGGTATCAAGCATCCGAGGACCGGACCGGTTTCGAGGTAACACCTCTCATCAGCCCGGCTAGCTTGACTCCAGTGGTGTGGAGGCTCTGGGACCCACGTCTGAGCTACCCCAGTACACTCAGGGAGAAAATTACAAAAAACAATTTGATGGACAGAATGTAGATCAATGTCTTACATTCACCCCAGTACAAGGATCTGGGCCTAAATCCATCGTTTTTTGCACTCCACACCACCCTGGGTCAGATAATGGCTTTATGCAAATCAGCTCTGACCCTGTGCCCCATGGGAACAGTCCAGTCCGAACTACAACAGCCATATCTTTCCCAGACCGGAATCAAGCATCCGAGGACCGGACCGGTTTCGAGGTAACACCTCTCATCAGCCCAGCTAGCTTGACTCCAGTGGTGTGGAGGCTCTGGGACCCACGTCTGAGCTACCCCAGTACACTCAGCGACTGGGTTGAATGTGTGACATTGATCCACATTCTGTCCATCACCTGTTTTGTTTGCAATTGCCGCCATAAGTGCGCTGGGGATGCTCAGACGTGGGTCCCAGGCACTCCACACCACTGGAGTCAAGCTAGCCGGGCTGATGAGAGGTGTTACCTCGAAACCGGTCCGGTCCTCGGATGCTTGATTCCGTTCTGGGAAGGACATGGCTTTTGTAGTTCGGACTGGACTGTTCCCATGGGGCACAGGGTCAGAGCTGATTTGCATATCGCCATTGTCTAACCCAGGGTGGTGTGGAGTGCAAAAAAACGATGGATTTGGGCCCAGATCTTTGGACTGGGTTGAATGTGTGACATTGATCCACATTCTGTCCATCACCTGTTTTGTTTGCAATTGCCGCCATAAGTGCGCTGGGGATGCTCAGACGTGGGTCCCAGGCACTCCACACCACTGGAGTCAAGCTAGCCGGGCTGATGAGAGGTGTTACCTCGAAACCGGTCCGGTCCTCGGATGCTTGATTCCGTTCTGGGAAGGACATGGCTTTTGTAGTTCGGACTGGACTGTTCCCATGGGGCACAGGGTCAGAGCTGATTTGCATATCGCCATTGTCTAACCCAGGGTGGTGTGGAGTGCAAAAAAACGATGGATTTGGGCCCAGCGCTTTGGACTGGGTTGAATGTGTGACATTGATCCACATTCTGTCCATCACCTGTTTTGTTTGTGTTCTTTGAGGCAGATCAGTTCCTGTTGGAGTTGTTCTACCTCGGCACTCCTGGTTTGGTCATTACCTTCTAATTCCGCCACCCTTTTCCCTAGGCCATCCACATCTCGTCGCACCTCCTGCACTTCGCCTGCCACTTCCTGCTTGAGCGTCTGAAAATCTTCCAGAAGTGAATTAAAGAGCGTCTGAAGAAATGTGTGGGTATTGGACCCTCCCCCGTTGCGTCCTCCGACTGCGACTTAGGTGAGGATGTGGCCGGAGGGCCTTTACCACCTTTGGGGGGGCCCTTGACAAGCATGTCTGTCAGGGTGCACTCTCCTTTTTTGCGCGCCGAGGACATGGTGATCGCCTTACCACCCACGGCGGCACTCAAGTCTCTTGTGATGGGCCTCTTTCTGCAGGTCCCTATGGCTATAGTGACTTCTCTTCAGCGGGCGATGCCCCCCCCCCCCCAAGGCACGTGGTCCGATTGTCGCCCCCGGTCAAGGACGCTTCCCACGTGTGGTCTGCAGTTGGGAACGTTAGCCGGGTGGTCGGTAAAGCAGTGGATTTGGGGTCAGCCCCCCTCAGTCTCCCCAAATGTTGGTCTTCTGTGATCCGGGGGGGTGCTAGAATCCCACGAAGGGTGACATAAAGCCGGACTACGGGCCCCCGCCCCGCAGCCCGGTCACCGAAACACACCCGTCAGTCCACCGGGTGACCCCTGTGGGCAATCCAACAGCCAAGTGTCCCCCAGCTACGTGTCTACCGTCTTTTCAGCCAGGACACTGATAAGTGCAGCGGGGTAAGTCTTGCTGTCTATGGGCGGAAGATCCTCTCTCTCCCTGGGCCGGGCCATCCCCGCACAGCCTCCACTGGTACGCCACCACTTGGGGGTCGCTCCTCTCGCCCGGCCCGCTTCAGCAGGCTGTTCTCCGAGATTACCCAGGCAGGGGGAAAATTGCTAACCCTCCCCTCCGCCGCTGCTGCAAGGCCCCGTCACCAGGCCTGGTCGCCAAATCACCCACCCGCCCCTGGCACCGAGCCGCAGTGCAGGGACCCGGTCCGGCGACGCCCAGGTCCGCAATCGGCCACGGTCCCAACGTCCTCGTGCAGGGACTGTCCTGGATAGGCCCGGGAGGCCTGTGCGTCTGTGTCACTGGGCCCGGCCCTCCTCTCCTCAAGGGCCGCAGCGCTGGGGCATGTCTATTTGCTGAAGCCCCAGCCCCCGGCGCAATGGGCTCCCTCTCCTCACCTTCGGACCCTGCGCAGGGGCGAGCGCGGCCGGGATCCAGTAGGCCGCACGCCATTAACCTGTAGACCGACCCCGCAGCCCCGGCCTCGATTTTTGCGACTCCGTCGTCCGGAGCCAGCGGGACCTCCAGCTGCTTGCGGTGGGCAGCGGCGGGGTCGACAGCACACCCACCGCCCATGAGGTGCCGCAGGACTCTCACTGTCACCCTGGCGAGGAACAGGCACCAGGAGGCCCAAGGGAACCTCCGCAAAATCGTAAGTCCGCCGCCCTGGCGTTGCTGAGATGGTGGGCAGCGTGGAGCATGGCGCGAACAACCTCACAGTTGCCTCGTCGTCGGTCTGAGCTCCAGAGACCGCCGCTGTAAGTCGCTCACGCACCTCCACATGGAGGGGCTCAGAAAGCTATGTTTTGGGGGGCATAAAAGCGAGAATTGGCAGGGGGAAGGAGCCTGGAGCAGGGAGCCACACCAAAGTACGTCCGACTAGTCCGCCATCTTGGCCACGCCCCCTTGTTTTTTATTTAAAAAAAATAGAAATGAAACAAATTAAAAGTGGCCATACAAAATATTCTATAAAACATTTAAAACAAAGAAAGGTATTGAAGGGCAATGATAACCAATAGGTTGCAGTGCAGAGCATATGAAAAACTTGCACTGTTCCTTGAAGGACCTCACTATGCATCCTGTATCCCATCATGGCTCATTTATGGCAGTTAGGGCAGTTAATTTTTCCAGCTCTTGGAAACAAGATCCTGGGGTGCTGAGCTCTACTCTTTTAGCTCGAGATCCATTGTTAAAATTCCAAAATCTCTACTTTTATATTTCACTCAACGACTTTAAAGACATAGATTATATTTAAACATGTTTCTGTCTTGAAATACCTAGATTTTCTGGCATGCTGCCTTCTCCTTTTGTGAAGTGCCCTGCCAGTATTGAGAACATGGGCCAAACAGACACTTGCAGAATCTGTGTTGTCTTCCTGAGGATCATTTCCAGAAACCTTCAGCCACTGCCAGAATATCTCTACATGAACACTTAGGACAGACAGAGGATTAGGCTTCAGGGGCATCAAGATAGAAGACAGGAAGCAGCTGCTGGGTCATCTGAGGGCCATTAGGAAAGTAATTTTTCCAAAAGAGCTACCTTATCCCTCTCCAAGGACTACCTAAGGGGCAGATGCAGGGAAAAGAACCTCATCAGAAGAAGCAACACTCCCGATCAACTTAGCGGAGCACAACATCAAAGTTGAATAGCTTACCCACTTGCTTGCTGTCAACAGGTACGACGTTGAATACCTTGTGAGACCCCACCCAACATCAAAAGAAGTGGGAAGATTGCCAGTATTGAAACCACTATTGACTTCAAAAGCAAGCCACATAGCATCAAAACCTTTCTCGACATTGAGAACAAGGTTACTTTCAATCTGTATTTTGGTGCAGTTGTTTAAGGGCCTATGGAAGAGGAAATTGTCTGTTGTCTCCGCATTTCGGCGCAGTAGCGTAAGGGACATATGTCAACTCTGAGTACTCTCGCACTTATTCTCCTTCCCAGGAAGTCATCCCAGAAGAACTCCTGTCACACGCTCCATTGACAAGGGGTTCAAAATGTCCATGTTTTTGTGTCCAGGCACACCGCCTACTACAGTGCCTTTGTCTTCTCCTCATCCCCCGCCTTGAACACCTCGTCCTACTGCTATTATAAGACCTCTGAAGAGATAGGAGTCATCAGTCTCAGAGTCCTCCTCATGGAACTCTGCGAAGATCCTGAAGTCTAGAAAGACTACATTATTCATACACTAGATCAAGAGGTAGATCTAGTAGATCATCTAAGAGAAGATCTGTGTCTCATTCCAGATCTAGGCCGTCCAGGAAATAATCCACAAAAGACTTTCTCCATCTTGGACACTTACCCCAGTATTGGAACTTTCATAGATTCCCATGCTTTGTATCATTCCCCGTCGTCGGAATGGGAGTCTTGGTAACAAAAATACCATTCCGGCTCAAGCTTCCCCTCAGCCTCAAACGTCCTTCCATCAGGATTCCTCTGGATTACAAGAGGCCCATGATGTTGATGATTCCTCGAATGAGGACCAGCAGTCAGATCATGTCTCTAATCCCGATACGGAATATGATGAATATGTCATTGAACATCCCTCATCACCAGTTCCGGACCCGGCGGACTCCCCACCAGCGGACTTTGGGGGCTTCCATCAGCTGATGGAAAGAGCTGCTGCAAGATTTAAATTGGCCATGCCTAAAGTTACCACAGATTGTTTCTTATATGATTTTAAGGAACCCTTTCGGAAAACTACTAGGTCCATTCCTATTGTGGATCACCTATGGAAAGAGGGCATAAAAGCTATGAAACACCCGGCGACGGTGGTCCCGGTGCTACCGCGTCTAGATAAAAAAATACAAGGCGACCGATGATGCTCCTGCGGCCTAACAGGTCACCCAAGGCCAGACTCTGTGATCTCGCAGGCGGCGCAGAGAAAATCACGTAACCCTTCTGCTCCACTAACAACTCTTCCGGACAAGGAAGGGCGGAGGTTGGATAACGTGGGAAAGAGATTCTAATCGATGGCAAGTTTGCTGGTGCGAGCGGCTAATGCCCTAGCGATCCTGGGTAGGTACGACCGCCAGCTCTGGTGCGATGTCGCCCCGTACCTTGACCAGCTGCCTCCGGAATCTACGTCTGAGGCAAAGAAGATTTTACAGGAAGGAGAGGCGACGTCGATGGAAATCATCGACTGTGCAATGGATATTGCAACAACTGCATTCCGTTCATTGGTTGGAGCGGCAGTACTCCGTCGCCAAGGATGGCCCTGGTCCAGGATAACATCGGACCATTGGGTGCTCAACATCATTCGAAAAGGGCATACCTTGGAATTCACGCAAGTCCCTCCACCCAAGCCCCCGGCAGTCACTCCATTGAAACACCAGCGTCTCCTTCGGCTCGAAGTTCAACAGATGCTCCGGAAGGGAGCGATAGAGCCGGTTCCCTCAAACCAAAGAGGTCAAGGATTTTATTCCAGGTTCTTCTTGGTGAGGAAGACGCAGGAGAAGTGGCGCCCCATTTTAGACCTCAGGGGGCTAAACACCTATCTCATTTCTCTGTCCTTCCGGATGGTGTCTCTCCAGGACATCTTGAAGCTTATCAGCCCGGGGGATTTCATGGCCACGCTCGATCTCGAGGATGCCTATTTCCACTTTCCGATTCACCCAGCGCACAGAAGGTTTCTGCGATTCACAGTAGCCAAGAGCCATTACCAGTTCAGGGTTTTACCCTTTGGACTCCGCTCAGCCCCAAGAATTTTCACAAAGGTGCTGGCGCCAGTAGCAGCTTTCCTGCGAAAAAACAATTTTCAGGTCTTCCCCTATCTGGACGACTGGTTACTGAAAGCTCCGTCCAGAGAAGCAGCGCTGAAGGCTGTTCAAGCTTGTACCAATTTGTTTCAGAACCTGGGACTCACTCTGAACAACGAGAAGTCTTGCCTGGTCCCGTCCAGAAGAGCTCGTTTCCTGGGAGCCATCTTGGATTCGAAGCTCTCAAGAGCTTTTCCTACTCCGGAAAGGAGGCAGAAATTACAAACCATGGCCCAAGACTTACAAACAAGAAAGTCTCTTTCAGTACGCCGCTACAAATCTCTACTGGGAGTGATATCGTCGTGTATCCCACTAATTCCCCATTGCAGACTAAAGATGCGTCCTTTGCAGGAGCAACTAGACAATCAGTGGAAACAGGTCCACGGTTCATTCGAGGACAGGGTGACGGTCACTCCAGAGATGAAGGAGGCGGCCTTATGGTGGACAGATCAAAACAACTTGTCCCAAGGTCTATCCTTCGCAAACGACCCGTCTCCACAAGTGTTAACAACGGACGCGTCATTGGAGGGTTGGGGAGCAGTGATGCAAGACCTACATGTCAGCGGTCATTGGTCACCCCAGGAGAAACGCCTCTACATCAACCTGTTGGAACTCAGGGCTATACGACTGGCTCTACAAGCTTTTCATCCTCGCCTGGAAGGTTCACAATTGCTTATCAGGACGGACAACACCACGGCCATGCACTATGTGAACAAGGAAGGAGGAACCAGATTGCGCCCATTGTCGCAAGAAGCTCAGCAGGTCTGAGAATGGGCGATCCATCACAGGATGTCTCTGAAGGCAGAACACTTGCCGGGCGTCCTAAACGAAAACGCCGACAGACTGAGCAGGTCATCCTCGGTCAGCCACGAATGGGAGTTGAATCAGAGAGTCTTGGAGCAGGTCTTCAGCCTGTGGGGCAGGCCGGACATCGATCTTTTTGCCACTACGACCAACAAGAAATGCCGGTCTTACGCAAGCAGTCTTCCCCATCGAGATTCACTGGGAAATGCACTTTCGATAGCTTGGTCGAAAACATTTGTCTACACTTTTCCTCCCATTCCTCTGCTACCACGACTGATCAGGAAACTCAAGGTGGAACCGTGCAGGATGATCCTGATAGCCCCGGCTTGGCCGAGGCAGTTCTGGTACACGGAGCTTCATCTGTTGTCGATAGCTCCTCCCTTACCTTTGAGGATTCTGCCGGATCTTCTCACGATGTCCGGCGGATAAATTTGGCACCCAGAGCCACAGTCGTTATACCTGACTGCATGGCTCCTGAACAGCGAGAGTTTATGAACCTGCCCTTGTCAAGGGAGATTAAGGAAGTTCTGTCCCAAGCAAGGGCTCCTTCAACGAACAGGACTTACCGCCTTAAGTGGAAAAGATTTTGTTGCTGGTGTAGGAAACAAAGCATTGATCCTTTCAATTCCAAGCCTCATCAGATCCTACCTTACCTGCTGTCCTTGGCCAAGTCTGGACTAGCTCATTCATCAATTAAGGCCCATTTGGCTGCTTTGTCACGGTTCAGAAGGACAGGATCCGGTCCTTCCTTGTGGTCTTCCAGGATAATCAAGCAATTTCTTAAGGGCTTGTTCAGGGTCTATCCACCGGTGAGACCGCCCCCTCCTACATGGCATTTGAATCTGGTCCTTTCTCAACTCATGAAGGGTCCATTTGAACCAGTCCATCGTTCTGACATAAAATATCTTTCGTGGATATTGGCTCTCCTTCTTGCTCTCACGTCGGCTTGACGTGTGGGAGAATTACAGGCTTTGGCCATCCAAGAACCTTTCCTTCAATTCACGAGAAACACTGTGATCATGAGGACTAATCCTAGGTTTATGCCAAAGGTTCCCTCGGATTTCCACTTGAATGAACCGGTCATTCTGAAGGCGTTCTTCCCTCAACATTCTACGCCAGCAGAGAAAGCATTGCATTCGTTGGATGTGCAGCGATGCTTGAAATTCTATTTGGAACGTACTAAAGGTTTTCGAAAATCTTCTCAACTATTTGTAGCCTTCCGGGGACCTAGTAAGGGCCTTCCGCTATCCAAACAGGGTGTTTCGAGATGGATCACAAGTGCCATTCTACATTGTCACAAGGCTGCAGGAAAACCTCTGACTGGAAAGATCCGAGCACATTCCACAAGATCTGTGGCTTCTTCAACAGCCCTCTTCGCAGGGGTGCTAATTAAGGATATTTGCAGAGCTGCTACCTGGAGCAGCGTTCACACCTTTACCAAGCATTACTGCTTGGAATCTCTGCAACAAGATGATGCAGCAGTAGGACAGGCTGTCCTGAGGAACCTCTTCCACTAAGGGTGAGCTTTCCTTTCTTTCCCACCTTCCGTCTTTCATATTTTGTATCTAATGTCATGTTGTCTATTGCTATAATTTACGATGCAAAATGTGATTATCTTGCCAACTGCTTGCTACTCTGATACAAAGCATGGGAATCTATGAAAGTTCCAATACTGGGGTAAGAAAACAAGTTACTTACCTGTAACTTTAGTTCCCCAGTATTGGTAACTTTCATAGATTCCCATGCGCCTACCCACCTCCCCAAGGAAAGCTCAACCCACAACAGATATGGTGTCTAAGTACACAACGGCTACGAAAATCTGAGGCTCTGAGGTTCCTTCAGGAAGGTTCTAAGTGGTGAGGCACTTCTGATTGGCTGATGATGATGGAACGATCTGGGTGCTGGAATTCGACACGTAGTTAACCTGTCCCTGAGTACAGGGGAAGTTCCCCCGGATTGGAAGCGTGCACTGGTGAGACCACTGAGCAAAAACAACACCATCCCTTGGACTGAATTGACAAACTTGAGACCAATCTCACTCCTCCCTCTATTAGGGAAGCTCACTGAGAAGTTTGTTAATCGGCACCTGTCAAATTATATCGAACGTGCTGGGGGGCTAGATCCCTCCCAGTCTGGGTTTAGGCCGAGGCACAGCACCGAGACCGCCTTGCTGTCCGTCGCTGACGATCTTCATATGCTACAGGATAGAGGTTTTTCCGTTATCCTGGTGCTTTTAGATCTGTCAGCGGCGTTTGACACTGTGTCATATGACATCATGACCTCCAGATTAATTGACATCGGGCTGGAAGGCAAGGCGCTGGCCTGGCTAAGGAGTTTTCTCACAAAGCGTACCCAAAGTGTCATCTTGGGTCCATATCGGTCGGAGGAGGTGGAGATCTCAAAGAGGGTGCCACAGGGCTCCTGTTTGAGCCCCACGTTATTTAACTCTACGTGGCCCCCCCTGGCTAACATCATGAGATCCCACGGCTTCATCCCGGTATCGTATGCGGACGATACTGAACTCCTCTTTCCGTTTAAAACGCTGACACCTGAAGTGCGAAACTCCTTTGCCCGGGGGATGAAAGAGGTGGCCCACTGGATGGCATCAAACTTCCTGCAGTGCAACGTTTCCAAAACGGAGGTGATGCTCTTTGGGGAAGCTAAACGCCTGTGGACTCCTGACTGGTGGCCTCAAGATCTGGGCCCAGTCCCTGAGCCCAAACAGGTTGTGAAAGATCTTGGAGTAAAATTGGATCAGGAGCTCGCCTTGAAACAACATGGAAACCAAGTGGTCGTCTCCTGTTTCCATGTTATTGGACTTCTCCGGAAAGTGTTCCCCTTGCTCCCTGATACTACCAGAAGAACTTTGGTACAGTCGCTCGTGCTGAGTAGACTAGATTATTGCAATGGATTGCTGCTAGCCGCCAACAAGGGGATTATTGCAAGATTACAGGTTGTGCAAAACACCGCTGCACGCCTTGTTCTTAATGTCCCTGCTCGTACGCCATCTAAACCCCTGTTAACCAAACTTCGCTGGCTTTCAGTGAAACAGAGGGTGATGTTTAAAACATGCTGTATCATTCACAAGTGTCTCACAGGGAAAGGCCCCGACTACCTGACTAAAAAGTTTAATTTATATGTTCCCTCCAGATCTCTTAGATCAGGAGATCAAGAATTGCTATGTGTCCCCAGGTTTAAGAAGACAAGACAAGGGGGAAGGGCCTTGTCAGTGGCTGGCCCGAAGTTGTGGAATGATCTCCCCATGGAAATCAGACTATGCAGAGAACATCTTCCTTTCAGGAAAAAATTAAAAACTTTTCTCTTTCAGTACTAGGCCATCTATCTAGGGAGGAATGTTATATGATTGGGTCTTCTTTGCTCACAGATGATGCCAGAGGCACGGAGATACTCCTCTGGGAATCGATTCCTAGCGCGGTATAAGTTTGCAAATAAATAAATAAAATGCCAAAGTTTGGTCTCTTTTATACAAAGAGGGTGATATGCTACAAAAAGGAATGAGGCCTAGGCCTTTTTCCATTGTCTTTTGTACCTACAGCTATGGTATTTTTGTTACCGAGACTCCCATTCCGACGACGGGGAATGATACAAAGCATGGGAATCTATGAAAGTTACCAATACTGGGGAACTAAAGTTACAGGTAAGTAACTTGTTTTCTTACTACTACTCGTTCTTCTATCAGAGACTATTCACCAACGCTGTCAGACTCACCTCCAGCAAGGGTCTTACCAGTAACCAACCTCACCACTTTTAATGGGGTTCTGGTTAGAAGATTGGCGAAATTAAACATCACAGTGCCACTTAAACTATTTAAACATCTGCTATTTTTTTAGACCCTCCAACTGAAGATGGCATCTAAACCTCTTCTTCCAATTATTCCTAGATGGCTCAAACTTGCTTTCCAGCTGTTTCTTACACCTACCTCAGCAAATTCGGGCCATCCAGACGGTTAAAGAAATACAACCCAACTGATCATCACCCTCAGTCATTGTTGCTGCAGCAAAAAAGTTCTATTTATTTATAAAGTGCTCCGTCTTCCTACATCCCGGCGTACAAAAACAGCAAGAAGATGGAGTCTATTGGCAAGAAAATTTACATGATATCAGCATTAACTATGAAAGCTGACAGCTCCACTGTGCTTTTGGTGCAATATGATAGATCTCTCCGGGATTTTCCAATCAATTCAGTGGTAGACACTTCTCACCTGTGCGGCGATTGATACTGCCATGGTATCTGCATGAGACAGAATTCATGACTTGGATTGACTGAACTTGAACCTGATCTACAGTAACGGATCCTGAATTTAACTTTGTCAAGGAATTCTCTTTTTGGCACTCATACGGACCATAACATGAGTTACATGAAGTTTGAGATAGAACATTAAAAGATGTGGGTCTTGGGAAGAAAAAGGAATCCAGAAGAAGGTACAAACTGTAAAACAAGCATTTCTTTCCACAGAGGGTTCAAACCTCACAGTGGTCACACCTACAGCAACACCAACAGAGGCAACTTTACCCCTCTTGTAAGCCTTTCAGAAGTAGAGGAAACCAATAACCACCTTCAGCTACAGGAAATCCACTTGCTAAACAATGACTCCCTCCCCCTTTCTCCATCAGCCAACCTGATGGAGGGACGCATAGTCAATCATCTACAGAGTGGTTTCTAATAACAATAGACAAATTGGGTCTTGAATTTTTTTCAGAACGGATATTCTCTTTGATTCAAGTACCCTCCTTCACATGTACCACCAAGCAAAACTTCTGCTTACCAACAGGATTTCATGCAGAAGAAAGCAAACATCTTACAACAGAAAAATGCAGTGGAGTAGGTTCCTTAACAACAGCAAAGGAAAAAGAATGTATTCACAATCATTTCTGGTTTGAAAAAAGGACCATAAGAAGAGTTCAGACTTATTGTCACCCTCAACATACTCAACATATATATTTTAAAAGAAAACATCTGGATGCTTGCAATATACAAATCAATCCCCAATAAAATTTAGGGGACTGGCAATGGGATTATATGTGTGCAATAGACCTTCAAGATGCCTATTTTAATATCCCGATAATGAGGAAGCATTGAAAATGCCTAGGATTCATGGTAGGTATCTATCAATTCTTTACAAAGTCCTCCCTTCTGGACTCAAATATGTCCCTCGAACATTCACAAAGTCTATGACTTTTTCAGCACCACACCTAAGGAGGCAAAATATCTTCTTCTTCTTCGTATCTAGATGATGGGTAATTACAGGTCCATCTTCAGAGGAGTGTTTGAATTGAAAATATGCATCAATGCAGTATCACATATGGGTCTCTGAGTCAACCTCAAGAAATCAACAACATACCCAGTAGAAAGGATACACTACTTTGGTGTGATCTTAGATACTCGGACCGCAAAAGTGTATCCTTCGGAGGAGAGGCTATCATCAATCTGTTGGACGTGCCTCAATCCCATAAAACTCCTCAAGCAATGACACAAACAATATAATCTTTCCCAGGTTCAATGGCATCCTGCATTTTTCATGTTCCTTATGTCAGAAGCATTACAACAATGCCTAGAGGACCAGTGGAATCAGTTCTCAGGCAGCTGGAAAAGAGATTTAGCCCATCACAGTCCGCAACACAGTCATTTTCATCATGTAACCAGTCAAAGAATTTACTGAAAGGAATCACATGCCATTGGGAGCTTCCATTTCAAACACTAGTCACTGATGTCTCTTTCTCCAAAGATGGAGATTTCACATAGGTTTTAAGAGACCTGGTCAGACAAGGATATGACCTTTCATATCAACCTACTAGATCTAAAAGGGGACCATTGCACTTTGACATAATTTCATCCTTTTTTCATGATTAACTCCCTCCTTTTTCGATGGACAATAAAACAACAAGGTATCACTCCAGACCAATGTCTCTTGAATCTCAAGCCATATGAAAATTGCTAATCGCATGTAATCTGAGACCACCATTGTTCAACTTCTAGGCATCTAAAACGTGAAGCAGACTTCACCAGTCGCACATTTCAGGAACAACTGCAACTGGGTTCTAAACAACAGTTTTACAAACCATTTTTCAACATCTGGGATACCCACAAACAGACTTATTCACAGGCGCAAGAAACAAATAATGTTCAGATTACATGCCCAGATTCTACTAACCTGGGTCAAAAGGGAATGCCCTTTTAATAGGCTGGTCCAAGAAATTTCTGTACGCTTTTTGTCCACTACACTGTTAAAAACAGTTCTGATCAAACTGTACCATTCCAAGACTAGAATGATAATGATAGCACCAAAATTGCCCTAGCTATTCAATCATCCACACAGATGGATGCCTTATAGATAGGATGTCCTGTGCAAGTTCGCAGACCAGGGCTACATCCCAGCCTTCCATCATTTTTCTTTTATAACTCTGTTTATTAAGAATAAACATAAACCAAATATAAACAATACTGGTGCAGTTTCAAAACAAAATACAATTCCTGAGGACAATCGGAAATATAAATGAAACAAAAGAATGTGGAAATGTACCCTTTTATGGGGGTACAGGGTCACCCTTTTGTCCACGGGTTCAAAAACCAACAAAGTAGAGATCAGCACCGGAGTAGGAATAAATAACAAGTTTATTAATCACTCATGAGTGGGACCACATCCACTCAGCCCTCTCAAGTGCTGCCTGAGGTAGTACACTGGCTTCACAAACCAGTGCCCTCTTTATACTGGTATTGTGCAGTGTAAGCACATGAACAGAAATAGGAAGAACACGTTTAGGAATAGTTATCAGCAAATATGGACAGATGAAAACTACCTGGTCAGCAAAGTGGGGGGAGGAACAGGAGTGCTTATGGCAGCAGTAAATGATTGACAGTTAGCAGATGCACTGGCAGCTACAAATCACAGCACGTACATTGCTTGTAGCTGAATCAGGAAGTCAACTAAAATAGATAGCACAAGCAGAGTGAAAGGACGAAAGAATTATGTAGGAAATCTAAATGGATACCACAGCCAAAATGGCTGCAGCTTATGGCTAGTAAAATATTACACGTTTTCCACAGACGGCCCTTTTGACATAAGCTAAGACATTTTCTTATGCTTAAAAAGGGGTACGATAAATGTCAGACATATCAATTAGCATCAGGTTGCTGACTTTTTGATCTGCTGCTAAACAAGCATTTACATTTTGGATATTTGTTTTAGATGGTACACAAGTAGTACAAGTGGAAATACAGAGGGAACAAAGCATTGGCCTGCATTGGATACATAAACAACAAGAGAAAAGAATTGCACTGATTATAAATAAGGCTGATAATATTTTTAAGCCTCATACAGAAAATACGCTCCAGAACCATCTAGCCCAAGTCCATGTTCCTGAACCGTGATGTATCTCATTAGCTGTTTTAGGCATTTTGGAAATGGTATAAAAAACAGAAGGAGTGTGGTCAGGGATGAAGACACAACAGCTACTCCCAATAATGCAACATGCTCCACCATGATCGGCTAGAACAACGTCTAGCACCATTCGGTTTTGCAAAGTCACAATTTTCGTAATTTGGAGTTCTTCTTTAATATTTCCAAGGGCCATTCCTGGCTGATTAGTCACAGCCTCTACTACATGGGTTAAGCACCTGATTTTCCTGCTATTTAAAGCCGCACAAACAAAGAAAAAGAGTTCCAAATTAAAGTCAACATATTACTGCAATGCAGTGTCAGTTTGATCCACTTCATCATTATTTAGAGTTCTTTTGAATCGGTTCAAGGAAATGTCATTAAACAGTTTTTGATCTTTATGATAAGATGCAGGTGCTAGGAACTCAGGAGGAAGCGAGAAGGACACGTAGCATGTTCCGGACCATCCGATTGGTAGATGTTAGTAGCTTTTACTTCCACAAATGAAATAAGTATTGTGCGAGGATAGAAAACTGCTATTGTTTGTTCCAGTAATGTTCAATACTGTGGTACAGTCACTTTTTCTCACTGAGATAATACCAAAACTGCTTACACAAAGATTTGCTCGGGCTCTAGTAACAGCGATGACAAAAGGCCAGTTACTCTTAGCCATTTGAGTTTTGGGGAAAACATAACGTGTGGAGGAATTTCCTCTGCTATACTCCTCCATTTCCCATACAGTTCCTTGAGATTGTAGGTCCTCTTCCTCATAGGGGTAACAAACTTTGTTCATTAGAGGCATATAGAAGTTTGAACCAAGCTGGACATGAGCCATTGTGAAAGAATGGCAACGGTGACAGTAGCATTGCTTAGCTGGTGTGTCTGATGCACCATTTGAAGAAATGAATTGTTTCTCAGATTTTGTCGGAATCCCTGTTCATGATGCGGCAAATCAAAATGATGGTGCTCTTTTGCAGCAAGTGATGTAACAGTAATGTTAGGTAAGGAGGCTCCAGGCATTTCTTCCTCCACTACCCACATTACAGTAGCGATGATGGCAGCAGTCAAAGTCAGACCAAGGATGCAGATTGTACAGCCGTTGCACATTGTCGCAATGATCTCCTTCTTCTTAGGCGAGCTCATTTCCATCGGCAAACAACGAAACAGATGATGCCCAAAGGTCCTGAGAAGGCGTTGGTTTCTTCACTAACTTTGAGACGAGTAGTCACTAATAGGCTACCCCTCGTTGTAGTCAGTCTTTAACCATCCAGGACAGTGGCTCAAACAGTCTCTTTCTGCGAGCGATGAAATGTCTTTCTTCCTGGATCGAAGAAGATATCTAGATGTACCAGGGATCGTGTGGTCCGAGAAAACATCCTCAGGTCCGTCAGGTGACGCAGCTCGTCTTTTCTCAGTGACCAGAATTTTGCGGTGATCTGTCAATGCAGCTGGGCTTACAAGGGCATGCGGCATGGAATCGCCAGGCCGCAGATCGTGGCCTTCACCCTGCGACCTGTCTGGAAGAACTTCCTGTACCTGCTGATAAATAGAAGACAAGCTGTCAGTTAACTGGGACAAATAGTCACTCAGCAACACATGGGGTACATCATGATAGAGCGAGGCTTAGGGATTCCCCAAATATTCATAGGCCTGCCAAACACAACCTCATGTGGCTGGGCAGGGATCCAGAGCACACTATATGTATCTAAATGATATTCTCATGTTCAAGTATTCATTCATTCGGGATAGATAAAACCAAACGTAAATTTTCAAAAGTTTTATTCATCAGCAGTGTTCACCTCTTGGGAATCACTGTACCTGTCACTCAAGCCTACACGTGTTTCATCACAGCATGTGGCTGTGACTCTTCAGGGCTGATCTTAATGATCGAGGCGCGTGGTCGGGGAACCGGTGATAATTCCAACCCGGTCCTTATCGGGTGGTTTTTTGTTTAAAGGGTCACGGCACCAGTCGGTTGGTCCGGTTGCCGTCAGCAAACTGTTAAATGCGAAGTTCACAACGGATAAGATTCAGTAACGGTATTCAGGCCGTGTACAGCCCGTGATTAAGCCTTGTACAGCTTCGGTCTCCAAGTGCGGGACTTGGAGACCGAATATCATTTAGATACATATAGTGTGCTCTGGATCCCTGCCCAATCAGAATAAGAGGGAGGTTTTTGTACCTCTTCTCTTTACAGAGGTTAATGTTTTCCTCTGGCCAAGAAGCACCTACCTTGATACCACGACAATCTAATACTTTACCGTGAGAAGTTGAGCGCCAACATTTCTGAACACTTAAAAAACCTACTCATAGACTATTCAACAACCTCATGTGGCGTAAGGCCAGATCGGGTATGTGGTATTGATATGATAGAAAGTAGTGCTTGGGGCAGGGCATCAGGCCATTTCAAAGACGTGGAAGCCTGTATTTTAGCCAATTTCAATTTCAGGGTGAAGTTGTAATGGTCTGTTTAATCCCCAACCCTTTCATGACATATTCTACAACTTTCCCAGTTAAATGAGGTCCATTGTCCATTTGCAGGACCTCAAAAGGTGCAGTTGATGTCGCGATCCCTCCAGTTGGAGTTTGCGTTCACTTTCCAGGATTAAACTGGAGACAGACCATACAAGACTGGACTATCTTTTTAGAAGTGGCAGCAATATCAGGATGATCCCGAACTTGATAAGTTGTATTGCTATTGAGGATACAACAACATGTGCCGGCCCGTGTGCCATGTGAATCAAGGGATATGAGTAGGCTGTGGGTAACTTCCATTTGGTCATATCTTTATTTCTCCACCAGCCCTCATCATTCAGTGTTCTCTCCTTAGACCATTGATCTACTTCGTCAGCAGAGGCAGATTGTTGCATGTCCAGCACTTCCTGCCTGGCATCATGCCAACGTTCAGCTTGTGACTTCACCACATACATGGAGTTGGTACTTCGCTGCATTGTGGTCTCACGGGCTGGGTGATCTGCAAATGCATTTACGTGCTCCTATTTTATCAGTCACTTTCTTGCGTGCGCTACACTTAACAATTGCTACTTTTTTAGGATAGGTTAGGGCAATAAGAAGATTATGCACTAATTCTCCAAGCACTATCTGTGTCCCATGTGAGGTGAGCAAACCCCTTTCTTTCCATAAGTGACCAAAATTATATTCCACCCCAAATGCATACTGGCTATCGGTAAAAATATTGACAAGTAAGTCTGTACTAAGCTCACATGCTCTTATTAGTTAGTGTAGACTGGAGTTCCTAATACTGGTGCAGAACAACGGGCTTGACGTGACTGTTGGAAGGCATTCTGACATTCAGTAGTCCATGGGAAAGGCATTGGAGTGTCTTTAGTCAAAAGGACCAACAAAGGTTTAATAATGTGTGAAAAATTAGGGATCCACTGTCTACAAATATAAAGTAAGGCCAATCAGTGCACGGACATCCTTCTGAATGCGGGGTACAGGAGTGTCTAAAACGATCTGAATGTGGCCTGGTGTAAGTGCACATCCCTCCTTAGACAGGAGGTGACCTAAATAGGTATCCTGCTGTCTACAAAATTATAATTTCTTTCTAGAGACTTTGTGATGATGGGAGGCAAGAAATTATAACAATAACAGTGTTCGTTCTTTACACTAGGTAAGGAAGCCAGAGCGGCATCCTCATTAATAAGACAGGATCTCTCAACCATTGAGTAATTGTCATTCAAAATAACAAGTCCAAATTAAAATGACTGTGAAAGTGGGCTAGGTGTAGGTGTCCCATCAAATCCTATTGATGTTATCATTATGCCGGACAGGAGAGCAATAGGAACAATTTTTTAGACAGCGCACTACGGGTAACCCCTGTATCAACCAGAAACCGATCAGTAGATCCCAAGACATTTGCATCATTATAAGGACCCATTTGATCTACTGGCACCTCAACTGATTCCTAACCCCATCCTAGGCCTCCCTATGCATAATCGGAATCTGCAAGGGCATCAGCAGAATAATCAGACATTTGATATTGATTTTGTTTATCAAAAGTGTTAGAGTAATTTGGTCCTTGTTCAACTGCTTCAAATCTGGGATGAGTTACTGTACCTCCCCTGTTTCCTAAATTCCCTGGGCGTCTTCTCACATTACCCCTTCCCCATTGGTATTGTTGACTTTGCAAAAGAGGGCACTCAGAACGCCAATGCCCAGTATTTTTACAATAAGCACACTGATCAGGGGACAAATGTGCTTGATGGAGAGAGGGCACCCCAGGTGTATACATTACATGACTGCTTCCTCCACCTCACCTAAATGGTGGAGCATATACTTGAGCCAACATAACTTTTGTCTTTAATTCTTTAACTTTCTTATCCTCCCTGCATTTCGCTTCCTGTTCCTGTCGCTCATAATATTGGGCCATAGTCAAAAGGGGAACTGGGGAAGACGTGGTCCAAGAACTCTCGCTGGCCTTTAAGTGACTAGCTATTTCCGGTAACATTTTAGCGACAAATTTATCAACAAACAAATGCCTACCTGTATCATCGGCCAATGACTGATCACTAAAATCATGAAATGTCTCTTCAAATCTTAAAAAGAAATCAGAAACTAACTCATCCTTTTTCTGTTTACAGGACGCTAACGTAGTCCAATCTATTTTCTTAGAGGGTATGGGAGTCTTTAACTAAGTCACAATAGCTTTAGGAAGATCTAATATCTCCTTCTGAGGTTTCTTCGCAGGCTCCCTTTCCGCATCTATTTGTTGTAAATGTTCCCAGGTATCACTATATGCTACATTATCATTTATTTTACATATTGTTCTCCACATATCAGGGGGCAAAATAAGCCCAAAGAACATATCAATATCTGGCAAGGTCATAGGCCCTCTGCCGGTCTAGGCGGGCCTGAGTGACGGTGACCGCGTAGGAGCGGAAAGCCCCTGCGGCATTGGTAATTAGCGCTGCCTAAGCACTTGAAAAAGCACACAATACATTAGTTATAGGCCGAAAAAAGGAGAAAAGAAACAAATACTCATCTGTTTTGCTGCTGGAGCTGCGAAGACAGAGGGGGATAGACTTGCTTAACAGGATTTTATACGGCAGACTGGGACATGATTGTATGGACTTTGTTTTGATTTTCCCTGATGTTCATGAGAAATGTAGTCTTCCATAAATTTCATATTTATTGAAATGGCTGCTGGAGTTTATAGGTTATAAATAAAGTGAACAAAGTGCAGCCTAATCCTCGCCTCCGTGTCCTGACATAGAATTGCATTATTTGGGAGTTTAAATCTCATTCTCAAACCTTTTTAAAAAGGGAAAAGACGAAGGAGCAAAGGGTAATGCAGCCCTATAGGCTGTAGCTATGTAGATAGGAAAAGTGCCTGCACCTTTAAGGGCTCACAGCCAACCAGCTGGTGGCTGTTGCTCCTGGTGACAGGATCATTGGGGCAACATCCTTTTTCCTGTAGGCAGAATCACAGCCTGCCTTTACTCCACAGTCTCTATCCCGACTGCGACATTATCACACGTTCCTTTACCACACAAGTTTTTACAACGATTTGCTTTAGGGGGCAAGTTGTTGGACTGGTGTTGGATTTTAAGTTCAACCCATTCCCTACTGATACATTGACTGGAGTCGGAATAGTAATTTATATTATTCCAAAGTCCAGCCCCCCCCCAAGCCAAGTCAACTTGAGTGGTAAAGGAATGTGTGGTAACGTCGCAGTTGTGGTCGTGACTGCGGAATAAAGGCATGCATGGGAAATGCATGCTGGTTCCATCATACATCTGGATCTTGGAGCACTGAGGTCAGCTTCTTTGTCTTTTTTGCCTCAAAATTCTCCCTAGGACATTTTTGACAACTGTTTCACGTGACAGATTTCATCTGTGTTTTTCTGTCATTTTCTACAGAAAGTTTTTTTCCTTCATCAAATAAAATGTCATCCTTATTTGACAAGTGTCTCGCCTGTGGAAGAAAGAAAGCCAAGTCAGACCCACATGATGTCTGTATCATCTGTCTTCCTGACAGTCACATCCCTGACAGGAGTTCTCACTGCAGGACCTTTTCCAAATGTACCCTGAGGGTCAGGGAGAAGATTTGCCTTCATGGGACAGAGGAGCAACGTATGCAGCAGCAGGTGCAGTCTGAAGTTGAAATGTCACGGGCGCGAGCAGAGGGCGAGTCCTCTACCAGGATTCTTTCACCTTCCTCTCAGGATTCCAGGAGAGGGAGATCCAATAAAAGAGAACACCATCCAAAACAACATTGTTTCAGGTCGATGTTGAAAGCTGAGTCATCGTCAAAGAGGAAGTGACACTGCGACAAGACATAGGAGATCGACATCAAAGGATACCAAGATGTGGAGATGCAGGAGATGTTCAAAGTCGAGGTCTATTGACGTCAAAGCATAGGGGGAAATTGACGTTGAGAAGTCTTTCGGCATTGAGACACTGCAGACCTGTTGAAAGAGTCAGAAAATTGAGGTTAAGACGCTCACCATCAACCTCTGATTCTGAATATTCCAGGGCATATTCACCATTGTCACCTATCTATCCTCCAGACTCTCCTACACCTGCTCCGGCTCCACCACCTCCTCCTGCTCCTCTTCCACCTTCTTTGCCAGCGCCTCTTCCACAAATAGAGACACCTGTGGAAGCACCTCCACCAACGAGACCTCTTGCTTTTCCTCAAAGATCAAGATCTCCCCTCTCTAAATTCTCATGATAGTCAAAGAGCGCAAATGCCTTTGAGACATCGCCATCAGTATTAGGACGCCTCTTCGCGACAATCACTTCTTCAATCACATTGTTACCATCATGCAGCCAGATCTAAATCCAGAAGATGGTCAAGGCACAGGTCTCTTTACTCTACCTCTCCCTCCAGTGCTGAGAGATACTCACCAACTCTGACCCAATTAAGAGTTTTCAAAAGATGCTTGTGCAAGGGGCATCAAAGTTGAACATTTCATTGTCTTCCTCAGTGGGCGGCCCCTCTTACCTTTAGTTCTGCGTTTATTAAAACCTGCCATGGAGCTGTTCCTTATGCCAGATGCAGCCAAATCAGCTCTGTTGAGGCTCCAGTATAGGCCTCTGGAGCAAGACCCATTGCTCCTTCGTTATGCTCCTCCCCCTGATTCAGTGGTCATTTTAGCAGTAAAAAAGTTGCACTCTTCTACTTCTTTGTCTACAGTTCCTCGGGACAAAGAGAGTAAGAAAATGGATTCATTGGGGCGCAAGGTGTGTGGTACAGCAGCTACCATCATGAAAGCAGCAAGTGTATCAGCCTTCACTCCCACTACCCACTGCAAGTAAGAATCAACAAGCTAGTCAATTACCATCTCTGTTAACTCTTAAAAATGAAGGCACTCATCTCCAACAGTTATTTCAGATCAGTTGTACAAGCTACAGATATCTCTGGCATTCATGGCTGGAAAGCTATCCTGGACTTCCTAAATCTTACCTTGCTTAATTAAACTGATTAATCTATCAGCAGCATATTTAGTGTATAAGTGAAAAAAACACAACTCCATCACCCACTGTGTTTAAGTTACCTACTTCCAGTTACTTAACTTGACCGTCAACAAGGCACTATAATTCATTTGTTCACTTAATACCTATTGCTGAGGACAACAGCAATTGTTTGTCTACGTGTCTCACTTACTTGTTCTGCATTGCTGTTGTTTTTCATAGTGTTACTATTTTCTTTGTCTATTGTCATAAATACATTCATGTATTACTGCCACTATCAGGTCTTAAAAGGAGAGGAATTAGGCCATGTGATTGGTGAGGCTGGTGTGGGCTGCTTGAAAGTCAGAAAGGATGCTATGAAAGAAACAACAAACAATAGGAGTGGTTTCATCAGACTAGAGGTGCATCTGCGGGTACACCAAACACAGCAGATCTAAATAGGTGCTATATAGCGCATTGAGGTGTTGTTTGGGGCTCTTTCGCTCCAATCGGATTGCCATGTCCCCTATAATTGGAGAAGGGGACTTAGGGAAGTACTATTCCTAGGCCCGTGGGATGAAATAAATCGTTGATGGTTTGGATGAAACTATATGGGTTATTTGAGAATGTGGCTGCAAGCATGGGAAAGTGATTAGTAAGATGAAAGTTAACAGCTTCACCTTGTGTATGTGAGGTGTTAGTTGCTTGTAAATCACACAGTACTTCCTAAAGTTTCAGTCAGTGAGTCAATCTTCCTTGTTTAGGTACAATATATCTTTAAATGATAGTTATAAGTGTAGAAAGGGTTATGATTTCTGTCTGGGTTTTCCCCACTGATAGGTAGGCAGCAAGACGCAACTAAAGAGATTGTCACTAGTCCGTTCTAATCATGGTTTGTAACAAATGCTTTGTTGACCATGTAAATTGGATATGCATGTTTTCAACTGAACTTTTCAAATCTAAAATGGGCACTTCGAGATGTATTATCTCTCGATTCTTAATTCAGGTTTTATACTGTTTATCTCTCTCAGTGTTTGTTATTTTAAGCACTAATTTGTGGAATATATTATTAATTTTGAATGTTTGTCTTCATTCTTTCTTGTAGATGTCTTCTGCAACAAGAATTATATGCATCCCATTGCCATACGGATTTGAAATTGAGACTATGTCATGGAATACAACTTTTTTGTCAGCCCTGTATCAAACGAATGCAAATCCTAGGGTTCTCCTGGAACGGCAACAGTATAATATGGTTGATCAATGGTGTTACGATACAGCAACTTTATGGTACTCCAAATACTTTCCATACATGGTTCTTCTGCACTCACTCATCTTCATGGCTTGTTCTAATTTCTGGTTCAAGTTTCCAGGTACAAGTTCAAAAATTGAACATTTTACTGCTGTGCTGGTGAAATGTTTAGATTCACCATGGACCACCAAAGCACTATCAGAAACAGTGTATGAACATTCTGATATCAGAAAGATTACGAGAGTTTCATCAAAAAAGAAAGATGAAAGTTTGCCAAGTGAACTAAAACATGTAGATCCAACACCACCTACTGTAACATCAATGACCAAAAGCCCAAGCACTAAGTTTCCTTTGAGTGAAGAACAATTATCCGTTTCCAAATCATCTTCCAAGAGCCAAGGAGCTGTAGGTGTTTTTGGGAACCAGGCTGTGACCATCTTAGATAAAAAAGAAGGGGAACAAGCAAAAGCTTTATTTGAAAAAGTCAGAAAGTTTAGAATACACACTGAAAATGGTGACATTCTGTACAGTATGTACACGAGACAAACTATCTTACGCTTTACTCAAGCTATTGTTATCCTCTGTTACGTTGCTGTCTTAACTCCTAAAATGAATTATATTATTGGTTGCATTGATAGCCTGTATGTTACCGGCTTTTCACAATTCTTCTGCCTTCATGGCTTGTTAAGAATGTTTACAATGCTCTCATATGCCTACATTGCAGTAATCATTTTATACAATTTTGTTTGCATGTATACATTATACTGGATTTTCTTTTACAAACTTAAAGAATATTCTTTTCAAGATGTCAGAGAAGAATCTGATATTAACGATATTCCTGATGTAAAGAATGATTTTGCATTTTTGTTGCACTTAATAGATCAATATGATACATTATATGCTAGAAAGTTTGCTATATTCCTTTCAGATGTCAGTGAAAACAGGCTGCTCCAGATACATTTGAATTATGAATGGAATCAAGAAAAGCTCTTACAGCGCACAATTGTAAATGCCAATGGCAAAAATGAACTGCATCTATTTATGTTGCCAGGAATTCCTTCGGCCATGTATGAGTTATTTAATTTGGAAGTGTTGAAGCTGGAACTAATTAAAGATGTCACATTAGAACCACTCATATCTAAGTTAACTTTGCTTAGAGAGCTGTGGATTTTAAATAGCACTGTGAAGATGGAGGCAAAAGCCATTCAGTTTTTGAAAGACACTTTGTACGTATTACGAGTAAGGTTTGATAATGCACAGGAAATACCCCAATGGATGTATGGATTGAAGAAGTTGAGAGAATTATATTTGGAAGGAAACCTTCAGATTGACAGCAAAAATCTTATTCCATTGCAGTCATTTCGTGATTTAGAAGGTTTGAAGTCCCTTCATATAAGATCAAATATCGAAAAATTGCCTGTTGCTGTTATTGACATCGCCAGTCATCTTTATCATCTAAGTTTACATAACCAGGGCATTAGGCTAGTGTTTTTAGCCAACTTTAAAAAGCTTACCAACCTTTCAAGATTAAAGCTTGTACAATGCAATCTTGACCGGATTCCAAGTGCTGTCTTTAGTCTAAGCAATCTCCAGGAGTTGGATTTAAAGGAAAATAATCTCACAACTGTGAATGAAGTTGCAAGTTTTCAGAATCTTAGAAAATTCACATCTTTGAAACTCAACTATAATTCAATAGAGGCTATTTCACCACTTATTGGAAGGGTCACATCGTTAGAAACACTGAACTTCAACAAAAATAAGATATCTGAAATACCATTGAACTTGTTCAAACTAACTAAATTACGACAACTTGAGTTAGGATACAACAGCATTTCAAAAATCCCTCCTGAGATTTCCCAGCTCCAGGACCTGCAGTATTTCACAATTGAACACAACAAAATTCATGAACTACCACTTCAGCTGTTTACATGCACCAAGCTCCGTATTCTTACACTCTCGCAAAATAAGCTAACATTAATTCCTCCAGAGATTGGACAGTTGACACAACTCCGTCAACTTGAAATAAATGCTAATAATCTACGGATGTTACCACCTGAACTCGGAAAGTGCAAGCTTCTAAAAAGGAATCAATTAATTGTTGAAGAAGAAGTGTTTAAAACACTGCCTCAGAGTATACAAGAAAAATTTCTTAGTGCTGAACCAGTCCAACATTGAGGGTTAGTATTTTTTCACATTGTATTATTTTTCTTTACAATGTATTACTTATGTCCAGGGCTACTGGAACAATGCGGCAGGAGAGGGCCAAATTATGCGGCCTGGTGAGTAAATTATGTGGCTAGAAAAAGCAAATTATGCAGCTTAATGCAGCACATTTTGTGATAGTATTACTTCATTATTTTGTGGTTTTAAAATTGGTTAACATTGTCTGGGCATTAGTTGTATCTCATTAGTACCAGTTTAACACCCAAATATAGAAATAAGCGACACAAATGTAACTAGTCAACCTTTGCAAAGTGCCTTTCACTCTGCTGCAACATGTTTTGCTGCATTTGTAGTAACTTTTGAACCATTTGAGCTAGAAACTAATTTGTTTTGTTAAAATCTGCAGATTATGTGGCAAATGCAGAAAATCTATAATTATGCAAAAAGAGACACACAATCGCATAATTCCAGTGATCCTGCTTATGTCTAAGGGTGTTTGCCCGAGTCATTTTCAAAATCTTGATATTTTTATTTTAAGTTACAGTGTTCCTTGTTTTGGAGTACAATGTTTACGTGATCTTTGTATAAATAATGGGGATAACCAGAAAAGAGCAAAAGAAAGCATGTAAATCATAGAATAATATTTAATATGTTGGTTTGTTTACTAACCTTTTTCAGAATTGAACTTGTTTGGGAGTATAAGCATGTACATCAGGAGGTGGTTTCAGCATCCACATGGAGTCCGAGAAGTGACTTCTCATAGGATGTCAGTCAAGTGGGTAGGCCAAAGCCTGAAAGCATTTGTTGACAAAATGTTCAAAGACGAGACAATGTTTGTAGGAAGCTGGCTCTGTATATAATATACCAAAGTAAGATATAGTATGCACAGAGTTCAGTGGATCCCCAGAGGTATAGAAGAGGCAAACTAGTAGTGTGGTTAAGCAGTTAGGCTTACTCGGAGGACGTTTTAAGCATTTATTCTATTCACTTAATCAAGACTGATGGCACACACTCTGAGACAGAATCCAGACCAATTAGGTAAGTATAAAAAAGGTATACTTATGTTTTATTTCTAGAACCAAGCAGGACATGGCACAGGCATGGAGAATATACTTTCAAATGCAAAAGGTTACTAGCAAATGCAGTTGTGAATGGAATTGGAACTGTTACAGGTTTGTATTAACTTTTAAACCCATTAGAATACATAGAAATTACTTTTGATTACTTTTCGGGTACTTGGAGTGTTTGGAGTGATATGACAAGATATCACACACTGGGTCTTACAAAATACAGGTAAATACTACAGTTTTGGGTGTAAAATACAGGTAAATACTACAGTTTTGGGTGTAAAGCACAGTTACTTTGTTCTCAATACAAAAGTCAGTTTTAACAGAGAACATTTTTGGAACAAAAATCAAAAATTGGTTCCTATGGAAGCAAAGAAGGTTTTCGGCTTCTAGGTGAGTAAATGGCCAGCAAGAATAGCTTTTAGGAGTAAGAACTAAGGTTCCCTAAGATTCTGTTAAGCACTCAAATCACACCACCAGCAGCACTAGGGCAGGCTGGTGCAGAGTGCAGGGGCCCAACGTTAGCCGAAGGGGCTAGGGGGGTCTTTAGTCAGGGACTGCTCACGAGCGGGCCACTCGTTGTGGGAGCAGAGCTCCTGGGATTAAGATCATCACTGCAGGGGCCAACAATCAGTACAGGAGCTGCACCACCAGCAGCATGGAGGCAGCCCAATACATAGTCCCAAGAAAACATTGGGAGCCCTGTGATTTCCAATGGAGATCCTCAGTTTGAAGAAAAAGCTGCAAGCTCATGCAGGGAGGTTTCCTGTAGGCGACCACCAGCAGGAGATGTAAGTTGGGGTCTTGAGGGATGCCTGGACACCGGTGGTTGGGCCACCCAATTTTGTGGGGCGTCTGGTGCAGGGGTGTCTTTAGGCGTTGGATCTTTTTACCAGCTTTGGTCGCGGTCTGGGGGACCCCTCAGGTTGAGGCTGAAGGCGTCTGTCTGAAGCACGAGGTAGGTCGAGGATCACAGATCCCAGGTCAGGATGACTGGAGAGACTTCCTCGTAGGAATGGGCCACTCAAACTCGGGCAGTGGGTGTTGGCTTTGGGTGCAGAGTGGTGCAGAACCGCGGAGACGCCTGGATCCGGGTTCTGTGTTGGAGTCTTGAGTGCTGTTTCTATGTGTGCTGCACAAGGCAGCACACATAAAAACAGCAAAAACGAGGAAATGTTAAGCATTTCTCCTTGTTTCACATGTTTGGGTTTTCCCTGGTCTTAATTTTGACGCTGCCTCCTATTTACCCTGCCCTTAAATAGGATGCTGCATCAAAATAAATGGGTGTTGCAGTGGAATGCCCACTGCAACACCCATTGCCCTCCCCTTTCACACTAAATACAGTGTGAAAGGGTGCATTATTCACAAGGCAGCTTTATGCCACATTAAGTGGCTAACTCTGCCTTGTAAATAAGGCAAGGCCCCTATCACCATCAAGTTACTGAAAGTGACATAGTGGTGGCGATAAAGGCTTGTAAATATGCCCAGTTTTCTTTTAGATGAAGGCAGGGCATGTCCTCCGGGTTCTGGATAGCTGCTGGACACGCCAGATCTTTAATGTGAGCAAGTCGAAGTCAGGACAGGCCGGTAGAGCTGGGGCCAAAGCAATTGGTGTCCTCTTCTTCCTGGACACCAATTGCTTCTTTCTTCCTCGAATCTGAGGAGGCAAGTTTCAGGGTCACCCCTAAATACTAAATTTAGGGGCACTACAGAGGTGTGTAGGTCGGGACCAATAGATCCCTTTCTTGGAGTGAGTGCACCCCCTATTATGCCGCCCTCCAGTGGGAGGTGGGCATGAGGCTCTCTCTAAATGGCTGTGTCCCCTCATCTTCCAGATGGAGGGAACTGAGATGCGTGCTTCATCTCGCCTCCCCACCTGGCAAAATTGGACAGACCTCTCTTCCTCACTTGATTTTCCCACAAAGTCTCCCACCCAAAGTGGGGGTCAGAACCAGTGGGAGTCAGTTGCTGGAGGCAGCAAATGGCAAAGTCAGCTCACAAAGGTGGCAGGCCTTTGAAACTTACCCTTTGTGGACCCAACCCATCATGGGGGAGGAGGCATGACACCTCTGCCCAGAATGGGCTTTCTTTCTGGACCCAGAGAGCGGAGGCCATTTACCCAGGGGTCCAGAAACCTGTCTTTTTTTTTTTGTCCTCATTCGCCTTTTAACCATTGTAGACAGACCGTCTGTTCATACCCCAACTCATCGATCTAAGCTGGCACAGGCTCTTTTGGGAGATTCTTTCGATACCTGTAGGGGTATACTTCCAGACTGACATGCTACTATCCCTCAAAAGAAGACGTTTTGGTTTCACTCCCACTTGATCTAAACGATCAGAAGGACTCTTTCGGTCTCTAAAGGGGAAGGCCCAGCGTAGTCCAGGGAGTATCCAATAGGCATAATCATCAGACCCGCCCTTCATTATTGAAAAAAAAAAGGTTTTCTTTAACTATTTCCATTGAAGCAGCAGGTCCCAGTATGCGATCTTCTTTAGGCTACCAAATCTAGCCAGGTCCATCTTGGATGTTTCATATAGGGAGTTCAGCCAATCTGATTGTTTAGGAGGGTCCACATCTACCCACTCTTTACAAATTTGTCTCCTTGCCAATAAAATAGCATAACATAAGAGAGCTCTTGCTGGACCACCAATGTGACTGTTGATACCAAAAATAATCAAAGTCAGGTCCAATAGGATTGGTACTTTCAAAATTCTGTCCATTGTTGTCCGTACTTCTTCCCCAAAAATAACAATTGAGGGGCAGTCTTTGAACATGTGTATGTCGGAGGCCTCTGCTAACCCACATTTTTTACATTTAACTTGGGAGCCTTTAATGATTCTTGATAAACTAAGGGAAGATAAATATGCTTGATGAACCGTGAAAATGTGCTTCCTCCTCAGCCAGGAAGGTTTAATTAAGCTAAAAGGTGTTTTAAAAGAATCCTGCCATGATAGGTCACACTGTACCCCTGGCATATGTTCACTCCAGAGCTTGTTAGCCAATGTAAACTCCCAATCCACCTCCTCTTCTATGGCCCAATACCAGTATGACACCTCCTTCCTCCCTACTTGTCTTTCCACCAACTGCTGCTCTAGGCTGTTTCCCTCACCAATCAATGTATTCTGTCTAATCTGAGACTGAACCCAACTTTGTTGCTGAATATATTGAAATCTTGAGAGATCGCTGCCCACTCTCATCTTTAGATCTTCCCATGAGATGAACTTTTTATTACTAACCAGATCTCCCCATACTTCTAGTCCAGCGTCTTTAAGTGGGATTGCCAGCTTGTCCCGAAGGCATTCTGGAGAGCCCGGAGAGTCCCAGAGTGGTGCTAAATTGGAGAAATAGTTGAGCCCTGTTAGATTTCTAAACGTTGCCGAATTTTCTGGCAAATCCCTGTAGGACCTTCAATTTGAGCTTTTTAAAAAATGTTGGTCGCTGAATTTAAACATTAAGCCCTCCTCCGATAGGCCCACCCTTTCTAACATAGACAGTAACATATCTCCACCCCCTGTGTCAGTAGGCATTTTTAATAACATCCAAGAATATGTAAGTTGAAAAGCCCATGCGTAGTATTGAAGATCAGGTAGTGCCAGACCTCCTTTCTCCCTCCTACGCCTTAGCTTCTTCCATGTTATCCTGGTGGATCTATATGCCCAAATAAAAGAATTTATTTCTTGTTGAAATTTTTCTATAATGTGTTTGTCAAAGTGCAGAGGAATTGTGTTAAAAAGAAAAGTGGCGCTGGGTAACATGGACATTTTATCAAGATTTACCCTTCACAGGACAGATAGAGGGAGATGGGCCCATATCTTCATCTGTTTACAGCACTCTTGCCGAATTCGTGTCAGGTTAACTTCTGCTATTTTCTCGATGTCTTGTACAATTCTAACCCCCAGGTATCGCATGTTATGGCTTATATGATGTACTGAGCCTGAGATGTTCCAAGTCATAATTTCTGTTTTCCCAGCATTTATCCTGAGATTTGCCTAAAATCCTCTGCCAATTTGACGACTGCTGGGAAGGTTGTATCTAGATCTGCTGATAATATTATTATGTCGTCCGCATACAGTGCCACCTTCCTCTCCCTCATAATGCTGCACAATACATTGCTATTGAAAGGCATTTAGACTTGTATACTGTCAGCAGGGCCTCAGTGGGACGGGATCCCAAGCGTTTGGCGAAGCCCAGTAACGCTGAGGATGATCTGGTGACAGCTATGCCTTTTGCTTGAAGTTAGGGGGCCCAGGGGCCCTTTTCGTCAAAAATTACGCCCAGGTATGAGAATACCGGGACCCTGGATACCTCCTCACCATTACAGGCAAAGCGTTTTATTTTAGTAGCCTTTGGGTGTTTACCCACAACCATGACGTGATTTTTTGTTATTTACCGGGAGGTCTAGAGATTGCATAAACTCTCCGAAAGCATCAAGGAGTCTCTGCAACCCCAAGCCTGTGCGGGCTAAAAGCACTGCGTCATCCGCGTAGAGAAGAGCTGGTACAGCATAGTTCCCAGCTCGCGGTATGCCTGGTGTGACCCCCTCCAGAGATTTTTCAAGAGAATTAATATATAATGTGAACAGAAGGGGTGCCAGTATGCACCCCTGTCTGACACCTCGTTTAGACCTAAAGGACTTAGTACATCCCCCTTCCTTAGTTACTCTAGTACGGCTAAAAAGTTCACCAGTGACGGGTCTATCCCTAGGTTAATCAGGGTGGACCACAACTTTGCACGATTGACGAGGTCAAAGGCTGATGTCAGGTCCATGAAGGCCAAGTATAGCAATCCCTCCTTGGCTTGGGTATATTTACCAATTAAAATGTAAAGATTTAGGCATTGATCAAGTGTGCCTCTCTTGGCCCTAAACCCGTATTGTAATTCAGAGAGGACCCCCTTCTCCTTCAGGCAGTCTCCAAGTCTCTGCAGAATGACTCTGCCCAAGATCTTAACGGCAGAGTCAATCAGAGAGATCGGCCTGTAGCAGGCAGGATCACTCCTCGAGCCTTTTTTAAATATGGGTATTATGGTGGAAGTAGCCCATGACAAAGGGAACCCTGCTATCGATGTAGAGTTAAAGACGTTTGTTAATATTCTAGCCCAAAACTTAGGCAGAGTTCTGTATAAATCAGCAGGGACGCCGTCTGGGCCAGGTGCCTTATTTTTTGTCATCTCCTCTATGGCCTTTTGGACCTCAGCCTCATCAAAGCGTAATGGAGTAACTGGATGCATAAGTGCAAAGCCCAGCTCTTCCATATTGCCCTCCTCACTGTCATATATCTTACTGAAGTGGGCAACCCATACCTCGCCAGCGATCACACAATCCGTGACCGATTTGTCAGTTCCAGTAAAGTATGAGTGATTAATCAAAGCCCAGAATTTACTGCTATTTTTAATGACATCAGTTGACATAAGGTTTTCCCAGGCCTCCCTCTTGATGGCCTTTCTGCGATTCACCATCGCCATCTTGTAACTCTTTCTTCGCCCAGCTACAAGCGTGCGATTCCTGGGAGTTTGTTTTAGAGCTGACATTAGTTCCTTATGTGTTTTTGAGCAGTTAGCATCAAACCACCTAGGTTGGTTTGGTGCGTCCCGCCTTTTTTTTCATCTCAGATCCTGATTAATTTGAGTACAGATTGCAACAAAGGAGCCGATGATGTCTTTATCAGCTGCCATGCCATCTGAACAAGTTACCATATCAGCATGTACCTTAGTCGCAAGATCCTGCATAAAGGTATCTGGGACTACCTTGGCCCAGTTAAGTCTCCTACCCTGATCTTTGGGTACAAGGTCATTGGTAGAACCAGCCAGTCCCTCCTCCCGTCTAGGCATGGCGTCCCCAAAGGTCAATAACAGTACCAGAGGGTTGTGGTCACTAAAGGCTGATACTACAACTTCCTAGGAAATGGTCACCTTTACTATGCCTGCTAAGACGAAAATAAAATCAATCACTGTGTCAGCGTCTCTACCTTTAAAAGTCGGGGCGCTACCCTCTCCCCTGGCCCTGTCTACCTCGAAAAGGTTTGTGTTGGCAAGTAAGTCTTCCAACACTTCCCCTTGTGGTGTGTGTTCAAAATGGGTGGTGATTGAGCCAGGTGGACCAGATTGATGTTCTGCCAGGCAATCCCACCTGCAGGGGTGTATATTAAAATCACCCATTAATATTACTTCAAATAAAGCATTATGATTTGACTTGTATTCATCTAGGAAACCAGTCAGAGAACCTACATGACAATTCTGCGTGTTCTTGTCGGGGGCATTATAAAAATGTATCAGTAAAATAGTTAAGTACTTGGGGCTAACCCACTCAATACACAGGATGTTAGCTGAGGTTGTGTCCAGCTTTCTAAAAGAGCCTGATAATTGGAGTTAAATGAGCATATACAGCCCTCCTTTAGGTCTCATACCTAAACCAGGGGTCGCCTTCACAGAGTGGCTGCTATACCCATCCAGACAAAAGTTATCCCCCGTGTCCCAAGTCTCTTGTAGGGCAATAATGTCGTATTGAGATACAAAGTGTGACCACCGGTCATCTGCAACTGTGTTTCTCAGCCCCGCCACGTTCCAGCTCAGTAGACTATGGGTGACGCTGCAATCATTCTCCCTCTTCCGAGCTGTACCGCCCTGCTCTGTGTGAGTTAGTCAGTTATTGGCCTCCAAACTGGAGAGGGGAGAAAAACTATTTGACCCACTTAGGGCAAGTTGGGTCCCTTGACTCTGTAGACCTGGTAAACATAGTGGGGTTATACCCTAGTCCTCTGCCCTCAATATAGACTGTCGTGTTTGATCGGAGATGTTCTCCCTGGCTGGGACTCTTAAGACAGGACGTGAAAAAAGTGGCGCTCTTGAAATGTAAGACTTAGACTGTGGATAAGAGTTGGGAGGATAAAGGAGGGGAGGATAAAAAAAGCCAAGAGGGAGCGGCCTAATGCCAGTCCCATCAATCTCTGATCCATCCCACAGCAAACTATCAGCAATATTTGCCCTCTTAAAATTGATCACCACACAATCCCCCGGTATACATTTGTCTCTCTTTCCTACCCGTTCCACTCGTCTGACCATAATAATGTTTGCGGCGACTAAACTGTGAGCACCACCTTTTTGTCCTGTTCAAAAGATCTGCCTCAGTTTCCACTGACCCATTTGTTAAGCAAGGTACCCCAAATAGGATTACCACTAAGGGTGCGGCATGTGGGGGGAGGTTTAGTGTGCCTGACTTGCTATTACCGGGTCTAATGGCAGAACTCTCAAGGCCGGCAAACGTTTTTGACCTACCCTCAGAAGAATCAATTTGTTTCCCCCCACATGGTGTCTCAACCCTGTGCCCTCGAGTGATATGGTTTATGGGCAGAGTATGGGGAGTTATATTTAGGTGAGGGTCAGTGGTTGGCCTCTGCCTTTCTATTGAAATTGGTCCCCCATGTTCTTCCCTGCCGTGCTTTTGGGCAATGTGTTGTGCTCTAAATTCCCTTATAAACTCATCAATGTGTTCACATTTCTTTAAAATATTGGCCACACAAGAGTTCAGGAAGTCCACTATATCCTTGGTGATATTCACAAGAGCTGGCTCCAACGGAGATTCAAATAGCTCTTCTACTTGGTCCGCCAAATGGGCAGGGCAGCTAGGGATAGACTTGTCGTCAGGTTTTACTTTGGGCTGTTTACGTGGTCCTTTCTTGTAGTTGCGTTTTCCTTTGTGATTAGTAGAGTCCCGGACCTCAGGCTGCTCAACGCTACTCCTCTTTGGAGTTTCCGTAGTTCCCACTACAACAGGGTGTGCCTGCGGAGGATTTGCTATCACAATGTCTGGTTCTAGTGGAATAGATGGAACCATATCCAGGGGCAATATGCACTCAGAGTCAACTTGTGTGGTGGAAGATAAGTCAAGTCCCAATTCCTTTTCAGCGTTGGCAATTTGGACATTTAGGGCCCCCACTGCGGACGTTAAATAGGATATAATAGTTTCATTTTTTCTAGGCACTTTGGCCTTCTTACCTTCGTCCGACTTTTGATTCATTTTGCGCTTCCCCATCCTACAGGCCAAGGGGGGTGGCCCGACCAGACCTCTGCTGGCCCCTGATGGCCACAGATGGCCTGCCCTCTGCCCGGGCTCAGCCCGGCGACGCCCGCGCCCGTCCCGCGGGGCGGGAGGCGTTCCGCGGTCTTAAGCGCCTCCAGGCGCAGCGGTAGCGTCACGAGCGCGCCAGGACCCAGGGCTGCTGGGCAATGTAGTCCCCAGACACGGGGAACCGGGAGAGCACCTGATGGACAAATGCGTTGCCGTTTCCCTCACGGCTGTTGGTCGGCGAATGTCAGCGGGAATCGCTGTGCGAGCCTCCTCTCGGCCCTTTGCTGGTAGGTGATTTTGGAAGAAGCAATATCTATTGCACCGACCAGGTCTGGTGTAAGGTCTGCCAGCTGTCTCCCTTTTACAAACCCCTTTTGGTCGGGATGAAGAATATCCTTAGTTACCCCCCTAACCTAGCAGCCAGAATGGAAGTAAAAATCTTATAGTCGGCATTTAAAAGCGAAAGTGGGTGATATGATACACAGCTAGAGGGTTTTTTCCCTGGTTTTAAAATCAGGACCACTGTGGCGTCATTCCATGATACAGGTGGACTAGATCCTTTCAAAAAGATACTGTTGAATAAATGGGTTAAGATAGGGATTATACTCTCCCCAAGTGATCTATATAATTCAACAGGTAGTCCATCAGGACCAGCCGCTTTCCCCCTTTTGCCCTCTGCCAATGCCTTCCTTACTTCCTCTTGCGTTATACTCTGTTCAAGGTCTAACTGTTGCTCAGCACTAATAGATATTAAACCATGATCTTATCCTAGTCTTATTCTCTATAGAGGTCTCTTTATATATCTCCTGAAAATATTCCAGGAAGTCCTCTCCAATACCTTCATCCAAAGACGTGGAGGCTTCCCCTTCAGAGATTTCCTTTATATGGTTCCGGAGCTGGTTGGTCTTAGTTTTCCAAGCCAATAGCTTCCCAGCTCCTTCCCCATACTCAAAGAGGGCAATCTTACTAGCCTCCCATCTACGCATTATACCTTCTAACTTTTCCTTCAGAATTTTACATTTGTTGATATCCACATTTTGGCCTATTCCCATCTGACTATTCATTCTATCCTCGACTATCCTCATTTCTTGTTCGAGAGCTGAAATCTCTTCTTTATATTTTCTGCGCCTAAAACTTGATCTACTAGTTATATTACCCCTCAAAAAAGATTTAAGGGTGTCCCATAATATTTTGATATCAGCTGTACCCAAATTAGTCTCCACAAAAAAACTGACTTCGCTGAAGAGAAAGCATGTTTCCTCCTCTTCGAGTAACAGAGTGCGATCAAGAGACCACATTTTGAGCTGTTGTTCCTGTATACATTCTAAAGTCAGCAAAATACCCGAATGGTCCGACAGATGGGATGGCAAATATTTTATATCCTTTACTCTGTCCCTAAGAATGTAGCTAAGCAGGATATAATCGATACAAGACTTATGCTTATGTTTAAAATTCCTATAGGATACTCCCAGTTGTTTACCTGACCTCTCTCTCCAAATGTCACTGAGCCCCATTTGAGACATTATTGACAGAAGAGACGCCCTAGACCTCGAAGGTACTGTAGACCTACTGTTAGGAGATTTGTCTAATTTGGGATGTAAAAAAATGTTCAAATCAGCTGCCCAGATCACAGGCTCTGGGAAATCCAATAAGTGCAAAGAAATAGTATGAAGGCTTGAGGGATCGTCCTGATTCGGCCCATAATAACCAAATAGAGTTAGGAGAGCGCCCCTAAAAATTATCTTCACTATTAACCATCGCCCCCCTGGGTCGGCCTTATATTGTACGATCTGTACTTTAGCCGATTTTTTTAAGAGAATAAGCACTCCCCTGATATTAGCCGTCTGGTCAGTACACACAAAAGAATCCACCCATCTCTGAGATTTCAACATTTCTTTTGTTTCTGCCTCATGAAGGTGTGTCTCCTGGATGACCATGGCCTGTGCTGGGGAATCTTTTAAATACTCCAAAATCTTTGCTCTACGCAACCTCACACGCAGGCCATTCACATTCCAGGACAACATCTGCAATGTCATCATGTTACTAAGGCTCCGTCCTTACTTTGCCCAGATATTTGTGTGCCAGCCGTGCCCTGCCACATTAAACGAGATCCCAGCAAATAAGGTACTTTTTTTCTTTTATCCCCCTGTGCACCCCTAACCCCCCCCCCCCCCCCCCACCCTTTGGAGAACACTTCCCCCATCTTTCTGGACTAGTTGTTCTCCAGGTGTGGTGTCCGTGAGCTACCCCCCCCCCCCCCCCCCCCCTTTCGCCCTTTTTAAATGTGAATATTACCATACAAAGTGCCTCTACCTATCTAAAAAAAAAAAAAAGAACAGTGCTATAAATCTAAAATGAGCGGTATGTATATATATATATTTTTTTTCCTTTCTCTTTAGTCCAATTATTCATTCATTTTTTTTCTTCCTTCAATTCTCCTTTTTTTTCTTTTTTTTCCTTGTGTAACTTTATAAGAATAGTTATAGGGCCATAGGAACCATATGCTATACCACTCTCCTCTCTCTTCTCCTGTTCTTCCCCAACTTAGGAGTTAAAGGCCCCCCTTGTTGATGGTGGCCAGTAGCTCGTCAGCTTCCTGAACCGACCTGATATTGTGCATCTTGTTATGGTACCTGTTACAAGGGGCTTACCTGTGGCCAGAAAGGTGCCAATTGTGGGTACAAAGGTACAGCTTTGGGAAAGATCACAGCTACTGGGATCCTGATTGGCAGGGACTCAGGGTACATCAAGTCAAAGTGCATCAAGCATCAGTCAAAAAGTGGGGATCCCATGCAAAAAGGAGTCCTTTCCTACACTCACACACACACAACTAAAAGAGAATGAGACTAACCTTTCCCAAGGGAGACTCCATTGTCTAAGTGGAAAAATCTGGAAAGGCCATCTGCATTGGCATGGGCAGTCCCAGGTCTATGTTCCATTGTAAAGTCCATTCCCTAAAGGGAGATGGACCAGATTTCACCTTTCATTTGCATTCGTCATCCAAGAAGTTTGTGGTCAGTTTGAACTAGAAAGTGAGCTCAGCTTCTTCAGGACCAGACCATGGCAAAGGCCTACCTATCAATGGCACTCAAACTCTGCTCCCTGGGGAGTAGCCTTTTTCTTATGAAAGCAACAGGTTGGTCTTGGCCATCATCATTGATCTGATCTGGGGTAGGAGTGCTCCTATCCCTAGCTCAGAGGCATCAGTCTGCACAATGAACTGCTTGGAGTAATCTGGAGGCTTGAGAAATGCTGAGCCTAAATGCTTTTAAGGTGTCAAAATCCTTTTGATACGCAATTAATTGTCTAGTTCACTTTCTTGGGCATCTTGTTGGAGGTGAGTTCTGTGAGGTGTGTCACAAGGGATCAAAACCCCTTCACAAACCTCCTATAATACCAAGTCAAGCCAAGTAATGCCCTCACTTGGGCCTGGGTGCTTGGATCTTCCCAATCCAGAATTGTCTGCTCGCATTCAATTTGGCTAATTGTTATTGTGTAGCGCTTTCAGCGCATAGCCCACATCGCGCACACTGTATCTGCCAGTGGAACCTCGTAGCGCTAGTTGAGATACCTCGCATTGCTGGTTAATTAGAAATTGAGCCTGATTGTGCCGGAGCCTCTGCCCACATATTTGCAAGAACCTCGGCTCGTCCTGTTTCGCTTTTGGTTCGCTATCATCTTGTTGTTGTACCTCCCAGACCGCCTCTCCACCCCGCTCCCGCCTCCCAGCTGCCCCTCCCTCCCACTGGTAGTTAGGGGCTGACCTCTCCTCACCAACTCTGTGACCGTCCTGACTCGCTCAGAAGCGGTCGCTCCCCACGCTCCCTGCTTCAGCTGCTTGAGCTGGTATCGTGATTCAGAAAAGGGGGTGGTGATGAACAGAGTGTCTGAATTAAGCAGACCACTCTTACCCAGTCAAGAGATCAGGGCTTGATCCATCATCGTTATTTAGCTCACTGCATCACCCCAGTTCAGAACCTGGCTCTATGCAAATTAGTCTGACCCAGGGCCTCATGGGAACAGGGCAGACCAAACTACCAAGCCAATTCTTCACCGGAAAGGAGACAAGCTTCCGGGGACCGGTTTCTGGCATTTCAGCCGTCGTCAGCCCGGCTTGCTTGAATCCTGATGGTACAATGAGCAAGGGACTTACATCTGAGTATACCCTTCCACGCTTATGGTGGACAAAATGATTCAGAAAAGGGGGTGGTGATGAACAGAGTGTCTGAATTAAGCAGACCACTCTTACCCAGTCCAAAGATCAGGGCTCACTACACCATCCCAGCTCAGAACCTGGCTACATGCAAATTAGTCTGTTCCTGTCCCAGTGCATGATGGGAACATGGCAAACCAAACTACCAAGCCAATTCTTATACTGGGAAGGAAACAAGCTACCGGGGACCGGTTTCTGGGATTTCAGCCGTCGTCGGCCCGGCTTGCTTGAATCCTGATGGTGCAATGAACAAGGGACTCACATCTGAGTATACCCTTCCACGCTTATGGTGGACAAAATGATTCAGAAAAGGGGGTGGTGATGAACGGAGTGTCTGAATTAAGCAGACCACTCTTACCCAGTCCAGAGATCAGGGCTTGATCCATCACCGTTTTTTAGCTCACTGCACCATCCCAGCTCAGAACCTGGCTACATGCAAATTAGTCTGTTCCTGTCCCAGTGCATGATGGGAACAGGGCAAACCAAACTACCAAGCCAATTCTTATACTGGGAAGGAAACAAGCTACCGGGGACCGGTTTCTGGCATTTCAGCCGTCGTCGGCCCGGCTTGCTTGAATCCTGATGGTGCAATGAGCAAGGGACTCACATCTGAGTATACCCTTCCACGCTTATGGTGGACAAAATGTTCATCACCACCCCCTTTTCTGAGCTGGTATCGTAGCGCTTTGTGCTCATTGCTACCATCGTAATTACTGCATCTGTGCTCTGCTCGCACCTATTTTGCTTGCATTCAATTTGGCTAATTGTTATTGTGTAGCGCTTTCAGCGCATAGCCCACATCGTGCGCACTGTATCTGCCTGTGGAACCTCGTAGCGCTAGTTGAGATACCTCGCATTGCTGGTTAATTAGAAATTGAGCCTGATTGTGCCGGAGCCTCTGCCCACATATTTGCAAGAATCTCGGCTCGTCCTGTTTCACGTTTGGTTCGCTACCATCTTGTTGTTGTACCTCCCAGACCGTCTCTCCACCCCGCTCCCGCCTCCCAGCTGCCCCTCCCTCGCTCCGCCCCCCCCCACTGTCCACTTATGACAGTCATACTTACGCGCGGCGTTCACGCGCAGCTGATGCGCGCCGAAGGTGCCCCAAAGGTAAGCCCGTCTACGCCCGTCCGCGCCTGGACCGCGCTCAGCGCCAGACCCCCTGGCCCCCGCAAAATCCACCCCCCGCATAACTTACGACGCCGCAACCCTCCTAGCACTCAACCCCGGCCGACTTCCAGACTGCCACCAAGCCGCCCCAGGATACACCCATGGACCCTTCACCTGCCACTCCTGCAAGTTCGACTGCATCAAGACCCACACCAAATCCACAAACTCCAAACAGGGCTCCGACACTAACCACCTGAAGTGCATCCTGCTCAACACCCGCTCGGTCCACAGTCACGCCATTGAACTCTGGAACCTACTCGACACCACATCGCCGGACGTCGCCTTTCTTACAGAAACCTGGATGAACGCCTCATCAATGCCCGACATTGCCATAGCCATCCCTGACGGCTACAAGATTTTCCGTAAGGACCGCATCAACCAAACAGGAGGAGGCCTCGCCATTGTTCATAAGAACACCATCTGCATCACGAACAGCTCCGATGACATCCTCACAGCCGCCGAACACCTTCACTTCCAGATCCACATCGACCCCAAGACCACACTCAGAGGCACCCTCATCTACAGGCCACAAGGACCCCGCGCACAATTCAGCGAAGACATCACTGACTTCATCAGCCCACACACCCTTCCCTCCGAGGACTACATTCTACTGGTAGACCTCAACTTCCACCTGGAAAAGAACAACGACAGCAACACCACCACCCTTCTGGACAACCTCGCCAATCTCGGACTCAAACAACTTGTTGATACCCCCACCCACTATGCCGGGCACACGCTCGACCCAATCTTCACCTCCAGCAAGCACATCTCCTTCAATCACACCACAGCGCTCCATTGGACAGACCACAGCTGCGTCCACTTCAACTACAAAAAGACTATGACCCACAACCACCCACAACCAATTCCCCGCAGAAACTGGAACAAAATTACCACCGACCAACTCTTCACATCACTTCACCAAAAGCCTCCTGCAAAATCATCGGACCCAAACCTTGCAGCCACCAACCTCACACAATGGATCACCATCAGCGCTGACGAATTAGCACCCTTGAAAAAACATCAAATCAAGCAAGGTAGCAAAAAAGCCCCATGGTTCAACGATGACCTTAAGAAATCCAAGAAGATCTGTCGCACCCTCGAGAAAGCCTGGAGAAAAAACCCAACCACTGACAACCTGGCCACCTTCTAGAACGCCACCCGCAAACACCACCAACTGATCCGATCCACCAAGAAATCAGCATTCAAGGATCGACTCGACAACAACGCACACAACAGCAAGGAACTATTCAACATCGTCAAAGAATTTACCAACCCCACCGCCGGCACCAACGACATCACTCCCTCCCAAAACCTCTGCGACTCCTTAGCCTCATTCTTCCACAACAAAATTGCTGACATACATAACAGCTTTGCAAACCAGTCCGAAGACCAGTCCACCCCACCCACCTCCGAACTAAAACCCCCCTCCAACAACCTCTGCGCCTGGAACCCAATCACCACTGAAGACACCATCCGCCTGGTGAACTCCATCCACTCAGGATCGCCAACCGACCCATGTCCCCACCACATTTTCAACAAAGCAGACTCCATTATCGCACCCCATCTCCGAGACGTCATCAACTGCTCCCTCAACTCCGCCACCTTCCCGGAAAGCTGGAAACATGCCGAACTCAGCGCCCTCCTGAAGAAACCCACAGCAGACCCCACTGAACTCAAGAACTACCGCCCGAATGGATCAAGAACAGCCGTTTAAAACTGAACTCGGACAAAACGGAAGTCCTCATCCTAGGATCCTCCCCCTCCGCCTGGGACGACTCATGGTGGCCACCGGCCCTGGGAAACGCACCCATACCTACGGACCACGCACGTAACCTAGGCTTCATCCTGGACTCCTCCCTCTCGATGACCAGACAAGTCAACGCCGTCTCATCATCTTGCTTCAACATCCTACGTATGCTCAAAAAAACCTTCCATTGGATCCCCACCGAAACAAGAAAGACGGTCACCCACGCACTGGTCACAAGCCGACTGGAGTACGGAAACACCCTTTACGCCGGAACCACAGCCAAACTACAGAAAAAACTCCAACACATCCAAAATGCCTCAGCCAGACTCATACTAGACATCCCCCGCCAAGCTCACATTTCCGGTCACCTGAAAGACCTCCACTGGCTCCCCTCAACAAAAGAATAACCTTCCGTCTCCTCACCCACGCACACAAAGCCCTCTACGACCTTGGACCCGAATGCCTCAACACGCGCCTGTCCTTCTACACCCCCACCCGCCAACTACGATCGTCCAATCAAGCCCTCGCCGCAATTCCACGCATCCATAGATCCACCATGGGGGGAAGATCCTTCTCCTACTTAGCGGCCAAAACCTGGAATTCTCTCCCCACCCACCTCCGCCTTACACAGAACCACCTTTCCTTCAGAAAACAACTAAAAACTTGTTCAATCGAATATACAATCTCGCAGAGATACCTGCCTCTTGGGAGGGAAGTATCATCCACCCAATTTTTAGGCATGGCGATCATCGCAATCCTGCAAATTTTAGACTGATATCCTTACTAGATGTAGAGGCTAAACTCTACGCCTCTTGCATTCTACGTGAATTACAAGTCTGGATATCAGAAACAAAGATCATGCCAACATTTCAAACAGGCTTCAGGCAAGGAATGGGAACAACAACTAACCTAACCTGCCTGTCTATCCTAACGGACCAAGCGATAGCAAATGGCACTCGCTTGTATGCCTGTTTCATAGACATCAAGTCTGCCTTCGATCGGGTAAACAGAGTGCGCTTGTGGAGCAAACTAGAGAGTTGGGGGATGCCTTTACCAACTCCTAAGAGCCATCAAAGCTCTTCATCACCGTACTTGGGTAAGAGTAAAGTTGGGAAATGGTGGCAGTACCACCAGTAGCATCCAAACTCCCCAAGGCTTAAAGCAAGGCTGTGTACTAGCCCTTACCCTTTTTAACCTTTTTCTCTCTGACCTCACAAGCGCGATCGAATCAGCAGACAACCATCCCCCATTTTTGGCAAACAATCCAATATATTACTTACAATATGCCGACGATATTGTATTATTGAGCAAGACACCTATTGGATTACAAAGAGCTATTAATAAATTAACTCTGTACCTAGAACGGGAAGGCCTAGCACTTAACAAAGAGAAAACTAAAGTGGTCCGCCTAGTTGACCGGCACAACCTAAAGTACAAATGGATGGCCCAAGGGGCACCAGTGAAAGAACAAGAACACTATAAGTACTTGGGAATTACAATAACAAAATGAGCAAATTATAAGGGCCACAAAATAGCACTCAAAGCAAAAGTACAATCTTTAATCTTCGCGTATCGCTCTCTAAATGAAAAAATGGACTGCCCCAACTACAATCATTTATTAAAAACAATGGCTGCACAGATTATGCCCACTTTATCTTATGGCTTAGTCACGTGGTGCGGTAAGGAGGTGGACCTTTTAAATGAACTACAAATTAAAATTCATAAAGCGGTCTTCAATCTTCCTAAATCTGCTTCAGCCGCACAAGTCAGGCTCGAATTTGGACTGCAAAATCAGAAGTTCCGGAGCATGAGCGGCTTCGTGAACTTCTGCCACAAACTTAAATCTGCAGATCCAGACTCCTTGGACTGGCTAAGCTGGGAGGAAATTAAAAAACGAGGGGAAACTGAATCCATGAACAATGGGGGAAAGTATTTGACATTCTGCGTGGAAAGGTTAGAGCTAGAAGTCGCTTGGAAATCAGGGACAGATAAAGTAAGTCTAAAAAAATCAGCCAATGCGGCAGCAAAATGGAAATCTTTTTTTGAGGACAAAGAGTTATTGGCGAAACGGCGGCATGCCTGGACCATCCTGAACAGCTTCACAACCCCAAAAACACACACATATCTAACATCCCACTTCAGTGGTTACCTAAAAAAGTCTTTTACAGCCTATCGGATGGGGATGCATGTCACAAAGGATTTACTACCGTCCTGGAAATCATCACACCAGACGAATCAATGTCGCCTTTGCGGGTACAAAACCGAAACACTTGTCCACCTTTTCTGCTTATGTCCGGCCCTGATAAGTCAGAGACGACTCTTATTGAAACCCATCTTCAATGCTCTAAACATTCGATCCTGCAGACACGCAGTCACAAGCTGGCTCAGTGGTTCCAACATAATCCTAGTATGCTGTGGAGTCAAATTCTTTGCAGAAGCAAGAAAACTTTTAGACCTAATAGAATATGAGGACCATCCAGTTGGTGGGCAAACAGGGCCAGCTTAACCCCAGGACCTCACAAGCCCCGCCCCCAAATAAAACAATAGCAGAGAGACAATAATTTTAGTAATTTTTTTAAAATAAATTTTGTATCGTTATTTTATGCGTATTTTGTAATAATTTTAACTAATTATGCAAATAAAAACCTTTGAACCTTTGAACTAAAAACTTGGATATTCGATAAGTAAGTACCCCCCTCCCTCAAGCGCCTTGAGACCCTCTGGGTGAGTAGTGCGCTATACAAATGCTAACCTTGAAACTTGAACTTACAAGCTGGCCCAAGTATACAGCAGTTCCCTGCCCTATCTGGCATTTGGATGCCTTGATAGTTAGGCCTGCAGTTTGCAATGTCTGTAAAACCTTCCCCAGGTGGATCAGGTGGACCAGGTGATCCTGCCAGGAATAACTAAACACAGCAATATCTTCAAGATAAGCTGCACTAAAGCCTTCCAGCCCAGCAAGGATTTGAAGAAGCTTTAGAAGGTGGCATCTCAGTAAACTGGAAGTGCCCATTAGGAGTGGGGAATGCTGTATTTTCCTTTGCTCCTGGGGCCATGCCAATCTGCCAGTACCCTGGAGTCAACTCAAAGGTACTGAAACATTTGGCAGCCCCTAACTTATCTATCAATTAATTTGCTCTGGGTATGGGGTGTGCATCTGTCTTGGTGACAGTACTGAGGCCACTGCAGTCCATTCAAAACCTAATTTCTCCCAGTGGGTGAGATTTGGGGACTAAGACCACTGTGCTGGCCCAGGGATGCTCAGAAGGCTCAATGACCCCCACCTCCAGCATCTTGCTGACCTCAGGCTTGATGCTTTTCTTAACCTGGTCAGACTGGTGATGGATTTTGGTTTTGACAGGCAAGCTGTCCCCAGTGTCCATATCATGGGTACACCAATGGGCCTGACCATGGGGTAAGGAGAAGAGCTGTGCATACTTTTGTTAAACCTGTCTGTAGTCAGCTTGCTGTTGGGCAAAAAGGGTGTCTGAATAGACAACTCCATCCACTGACCCATCTTGGGGGTGTAAGAGAGTAGGTCAGGGAGAGGTTTACTCTCTGTCTCCTGATCCTCATCAGTAATCATCAACATGGTTACATCAGCCCTGTCACAGAAAGGTTTCAGGTGGTTCACGTGTATCACCCTTTTGGGGAACCTACTAGTGCCCAGGTCCACCAAGTAGGTGGCCTCACTCTTCTTCTCTAGGATAGGGTAAGTGCCACTCCATTTATCCTGGAGAGCCCTTGGTACCATAGGCTCCAAACCCCAAAAATGCTACCCTGGTTGGGACTCCACCAGTGCAGCTTTCTGGTCATACCAGTGCTTCTCGAGCTCCTGGCTGGCCTCAAAATTTCTAAATGCTTTCTGCATGTACTCTGCCATTCGGGAATTAAGGGTTAGTACATAGTCCACTACATCTTACTTTGGTACATGATGGGTTTCTCCCATTCTTCCCTCACAAGAGAGAGTAGTCCCCTTACAGGGTGGCCAAACAGAAGTTCAAAGAGGGAAAATCCTACTCCATTCTGAGACACCTCTATAAGCAAAATGCAGGCAGGGTAACAGAACATCCAATTTCCTTTTAACAAGGCCATTGTTATGTGGGTGATGAGGTGTTGTGAACTTATAGAACAGTCCAAACTCATACCACATGTGTTTCAAGTATGCAGACATCAAGTTGGAATCTCGGTCAGATACTATCTCCTAAGAAACCCTACCCTGGTGAAGACACCAATGAGGGCCTTGAGTACTGCAGGGGCTGTAGTAGACCTAAGGGGAATGGGTTAAGGATACATTGTAGCATGATCGACTAGTACCAGTATGTATTTGTTTTTCTGAGGCTGTGGAAGGTTTAAGTGGACCCACTACATTCACACTTAACTTTTCAAAGGGAACCCTAACCTGGCTTTTCAGATGACACAAGAACCTACAAACTCCTTCACTTTTTGGGACATCTGTGGCCAGTAGAAGTGGTAAACAAGTTTTACCCCAAGTTTTTGTCTGGCCAAGATGTCCAGCTAGGCGGATGTCATGGGCCAAGGTGAGCAGGAACTCTCTATACAACTGAGGCACTACCACCCTCCTAGTGGCACCATGTTTGGCATCTCTGTTCTCAGTGTACAGGAGCCCCTCCTCCCAATTGACCCTGTGAGAGCCACTGACATCTCACTGCTCCTGTGCAGCAGCTTGCTGCCTCAGGCTTTCAAAAGTGGAACAGACCTGCAGCCCAAGACACAGCTGTTCCTTCGAGGGCCCCCCTGGGCCCAATAGCTCTACCTCGTAAGGTTCAAGTTCCATGGGCTCAGTTCCCTCTGGGCAGGCAAGTCCTCTCCCTGAGGAGAGGGATCCTGATCCTTGTCCTGTGTGAAAGCTGTTTCACCAGTCTTCCTACCTTTTTTTTGGGAGGTTGGGCCATCATTTCAGGCTTCAACTCTTTTTTCACCCTAGGCTCGAGTTTGTGCTCTTGTCTTCACACACACTATCTAGGGGATTTGCAGCATGGCTGCATGTGTATTGCTTTCTACTTCAGTCCATGCTGAGGTCTCCAGATAATTTCCAAGCAGACAGGTAGATGTGAGTTTTGGAGAGACTACTACCTGTTTCAGGCCAGTAACCCCTCCCCACAGTCTAATGTCACCATAGCCATGGCATGGTTAGTAGTGACACTGTCAGCACTGGTAACTTTATAGGTTTTTCCAGTCAGGTATTGCTCTGGGGAAACCAGTCTGTCTCTCACCTTAGTGATACTTGCACCTTTGTCCCCCAGGGCCTCTATCCTAGTCCCATTCGCTAAAAGATATTGTAGTTTTTTCTTTTTTAATTAGGGGGCCAGACAGCCAAAGTGGCTAAACGTGTCCCCCCCTTCAGAGACTAGAACAGCCTCAGTGTGGACCCTGATTTGCTCTGGGCACACTGTTGAATCCTTCTGGAGATTTGCCACACCAGTAGAAACTGGAGGGGGACTGTATTGCTTCGCCCTCCCAAAAAATAGGAAATACTGCCTTCCCACAGCGGAGGCACAAACACTGCACAGCAATATAATTACCTGGAAAAGGATTTCACTCTCATAACATGAGGCACATCAAAAGACTGTTTTCATAATAAGGCATGAGGTTTTATTTGTGCAGCACTCTCTATGTGCAAGCAATAATGTCACATTTATGAGTAGGCAAATGCAACTGTTAAATGCATGGAATAAGATACATGGAATGAAATACAAGCAGATAATAATATGGACGTCCACTGCAAGAAATCAGAAAGATATATGCACTAAATACATCAGATGATTATAACCACTCAAACTTGAATATGCACACACAACACTCACACATCACAATGAAAACACCTCAGATGATTATAATCACTGGAGACCTGAATGCACACAAAGACACATTCACATATCACTAAGTCAATAATCAAAAATAAAACACATCCCCGGCTGCAAATGCTGCATCTTAGCCCAGACTGGAGGATTCACAGCCGAGGTTAAGAGACTCAGCAAACCAGGCATGGCTACACTGAAGTAGTTGCTCCGTCTACATTCAGGTTCACCAAATCCTGGTCTCCAAGTCAACAACCCCCAGTTTTATCATCTCAAAGCACTAGAAGTTTCCGAGAGGCCCTCCTCTGCACCAAGGAAACTTACTGGAGTTGGCCACTCTTCATGCAAGCATTCCAAAGGCAAAAGTACAGAATACAACCTCAAACGTGAATACCCTGAACAACTTGAGTAACCTGGGGGCCTGCCTGTGTGCCCAAAAGCCCAAGCCACATGGAGTCAGAATTCAAGATGGAATAAGGGCATGCCAAAGCCAATAGTAAGATCTTCATAATATTTCCCAATGTACAACACAATGCACATTGAGCACCACTGCTTATAACACTACGCTTCGAGACCAAGAAGTACTTTCCACACCTCTCTCTCATGCTTTCAAATGCACATCCCACATGCACTGTTCCTGGCAAGGCTGTTCTACTCTGTGAAAACACTCCCACTATAGAACTACAAGGAGACACAAAAGAAATCTTCAAGGGAAAAAGGCACATGCAGGAAATATGATGTAGTACATTCAGGCCAGGGTAAAGTAAAACACCAAAAGTCAATTATAATAATGATAACCAAATGTCATCACGTGGTCCCAATACATGGGTGTGCCTCTGGCACTACAGGGACTAGGAGCATTCTTGTTGGGATAGGCAGGATCTCCAGTTCTGTGTCTCTTCTTGTTACAGTGGTAACACAAGGCCTTTGCAGGATCAAAGTTTCCCCTTATACCCAACATTGGGCTGGGAAGAGTTCTTGAGTCCACCACCCTGGACAGGATTTTGGGGGCCTTTAGAGGACTCTTGGTCTTTCACCCGGGGAGGCTTTGTAACCCCTTTCCTTTGGTCAACCCCAGTGATTATCTTGGTCACCCTTGTATTGACCCAGTGGTCTGCCTTCTTTCCCAATTCTTGGGGATATATTGGACCTAGGTCTACCAGATGCTGATGCAGTGTTTCATTGATGCAGTTACTTAAAATGTGTTCCTTCATAAACAAATTATAAAGTCTCTCATAATCCTACACTTTACTTCCAGTCAACCTGCCACCTAGTGTTTTTACTGAGTGGTCTGCAAATTCCACCCAGGACTGACCAGGATTTGTGAGCCCCCCTGAATTTAATTCTGTACTCCTCAAGTCCTTTGAGTCCAAATCCTTTAATCAGGGTACCCTTCATGAGTTCATAAGAGTCAGCTTCTGCCCCAGTAAGGGTCAGGAGTCCATCCCTGCACTTACCCGTGAACAGTTCCCAAAGGAGTGCCACCCAGTAAGCCTTTCTCACTTGGCCGCAGAATCCCTCTCAAAGGCTGTGAACCATTTGATGATATCTTCTCCATCCTCAAATTTAGGGACAACGCCTTTAGGGATTTTTGGAACATAAGATCCTTCCTTCTCTTGGTTGTTTAACTTGCTGCCACCATTGCTAGGACCTAGCCCCATCTCTGTTCTTTCTTTTTCTAGAACTAGGAGCCTGGGGCCAGATGTAGGTGAAATAGATTTACCGATTTTAAATTACCGAATTTTACCGATTCGTTAATTGAAAATCGGTAAATCTATGGTGTCGACATGTCGGTATTCCAGATGTGCTGGAATACCGAATCGGATGATTTTGAATCGGTAATGCCCATTCATTCCTATGGGCTTTGAAGCCCATAGGAATGAATGGGCATTACCGATTCGGTATTTACCGAATCGGTAAATACCGATTTTCACAAGGGTGCAGGGGGTGTCACTTTGACACCCTCTGGCACCCCCAAAACAAGCTTGGGTGCCATGTGGCAGGCACACATGCCCTAAGGGCAGGTCTGCCTGTCACATGGCATAGGTGTGCATGCACACATGTGCATGCACACCGGAATCGGTATTTTACCATCAAATTGGATTTGATGGTAAAATACCGATTCGTTAAGGCTCCTGGGACTCTGAAGAGTCCCACCTACATATGGGTGGCTCAGAATCGGTAAATTTACTGATTTTTTTATTTTACCGAATCGGTAAAATTACCGAAACGGTAATTTTACCGATTCGGTAAAATAATGCCCCCTACATACCATTCACCTCTTTACCGATCGGTAACAGCAGAAAATACCAATTTTCGGCCGTTACCGACCGACCTACATCGGGCCCCTAGTCTCTAGTTTTTTGATCAACCTTGCTAAAATGAGGTCCTCCTCAGTGAAGTTGTCCTCACTTTCTTGTACAGAGTTTGCCCTACCTCTGTCAAATCTAGTCCCTGTACTCCTTGGTCTGGAGGGTAAGGGTACACCGTCCCCATCCTCCCTAAGTAGTTGAGGTGGTGGGTTTAGGACCTCATCATCCTCACTAATTTCTCCATCTGCCTGGAGATCTTCTCCTTCTGTAGTGAGGTGGTCCCATGCATGCACTGCCAGAAACTCCATGAGTTGTGCTCTGGTAGAGGGAATCCAGTTCTTATGTTTTTAAAACTTTACAGAAAAGCCTTAACTCTCTAATCTCTAGGCTGGAGTAAGATATAACGTTGAGCTCCACAGCCATCTTCTCTGGGTTTTTCATTATTAAGTCTGAGCGGTGGACTCCGCTCTGTTGGCAGAGTTTGCAGAGTTTTTTTCCCTCACCCGCTTTTGCCAACGTCAAGTTGGTGAGGAAAATCCGCCTACCAGCAAGATGTTTCCTTGTTCGCAATCATCAACATCAAGTTGGCGAGTACGAGCGTGGAAAGCCAACCTCCCGGTGTGATTTCTCAACGTGGGCAGTCAGATTTCTCATTGCGAGTGATTGCGTACGCTCTTGACCGCTCGTGTTGAGAAACCGTCCGTTCGTGCTGAAAAAGCTGCTGCTCAAGTAAAAATCTACTCGAGCAGCAGAAAGGAAGCAGTGCCCACTTGCTCTGTGCAGGGTGCCTTTCTCAATGATTGCACAGTGCGGACAAGCTCCTTGCACTGAAAATCACTGCAAACCGCATTTATCTAATGCACTCCACCACTTGCAGAGCTTTGTGTAGCACAGCAGTTTTTTTTCCCAAAATCTGCCTAGTCTTATTCATTATGTTACTAAAGTGGGGTTCTTTTGCTGAAGTTGTGTTTATTGTATATCATAAAAGCAAATCATACACATCACAGTGTCAGCATTGGGGGATAGGAACAATAGGCAGTCCTGTCAGGATATCAAAGTGGCGTAAGACATATCTTCGCAAGTGATTAGCATAAATAAAGCAACATCAGATATGTGTAAGATACAATAGGCCACAATGAAATAGCATCTGATAAATGCACAATAAATTGTCTAGAAAAACCTTATGACTGAATACACAAATAAAAAGAAGAAAGCCGGCACAAAAACATTCATATGTAAATCTAAGAGTCCATAACAAACATGGCTAGTACAGGTCAGGGTCCGCTGCAGGGAGGGCATGAGGAGAGGTGATGACATCATGATTGGGAAAGAAGGGTATGGTATTCCCCTCTACATAGTAATAGCCATTACAGTAAAGTGGGGTACTAAGGGCAATTTTATTAAAAAAACTGGAGCATCCGGAGTTTCACGGGCTAAAGCAAGTTAACACTATGCACATGAGATAGTGAAGTAAAGGCTTCCACAAATCTTAGATTTTTTTTCTCTGTTGTTGCTAAATTATGTGATATCCTTTCCATTGCTAGAATATGCCAAACATGGGTAAACCATTGCGCTATGGAGGGAGGGGCTGTCTACTTCCACATGATTTGTTGTGCAACTTTGAGCAGGTAGCCGATGAGCTTCTAGTCTCCATGTGTCCCTGCGGCTAAGGCCTGGGGTCTGATGCCCAAAATGACCATGAGGTACAAGAAAGGAAGCAGGTAGCCTACAATGTCTTATATATGGCCCAGTATCTCCTTCCACTATGTGGTAATTACCTTACACGACCACTAAATATGGCAGAAGTCCCCCACGTCCTCATTACAAAGCCAGCAGAGAGGGTAAGTACCTGGGCAGATCATGGAGAGGCGGGTCGGTGTGTGATACTATTGAAACGTTAATTTGTATGCTGTTTCTCTGAGAGAGAGACTACAGTAGGTTTTGGGTATATGTTGCCACAATGTCTCCCATTGTGACATTGAGGTGCTCTGCATATGGAGAAGAGATAGCATGAGAGGGCGCTCTGCGCCTATATTGGGGGAATTGATCACTACCCAATCCGTCCCCTGAAGGAGGCAGCCTGAGGAAACCCAATCTAAGCCCTTAATATTGGGAAATTAGTAGACAGAGCCATGAAAGATTAGACTATACGGTATGCACCTGCATCTCCCCATCACTCCTGATGTTGATCGTGACAGTTGTCGTATGCTGTAGAGCCCGCAGACAGAATAAGTCGATCTGAAAAGGAAATTAAAATACAAACAATAGAAACAACAGACCAACAGGGTCCAACAGTGACTTCCACGTTTTAAGGAGGCCGGCACCTAGGCGTTCCAGACCCGCCAAAGGAGTCACCCTCCTGGGGCATAAGTGGCCGGGGATGGTCATCAGAGGAAGAACAGAGGGGGGGGGGGCGTGGCTTGGCGCGCAATGGCGACGGACGTGGAAGGGTAGAGCTCCAATCTGAGCTCCCCTTCCCGGGGCCGTTTCTCCGTTTCCAATATCCTGTTCGAGCCATGGCTGTGAGCGGACCCGGAGACAACCCCCACCAACGCGCCAGCCGAGTCTGCGACTCTTCGCATACTGGGAACCGCACCGGCAGAAGTGGTGCAACCGTAGCCGCGCTGGGTGAACCCCCCCCGGGCGCGACCAACTACATGAGGCCGAGGGTTTGGCGGTTGCAACAGGCCCAACGGCGCGGCCTACTTGGCGCCATCCAAAGACGGAAACTGGGCGGCCCCCTCGCATCTACAGTACAGCAACCTCTACACTACCTCCGCGAGGATTCGTGGGCATTCGCGGGACGGCTGGTAAGGGGAAGCGTTTGCCCGCGGCGGACATTGGTGGAGAGACCCTACGCTCCAACGGACCCGCATCACACCTGCAGCGGAGTAAAGAGGACTGTCTTGGACCCTGGCCCAGTGTGGCTGTGGAGACACGCTCCAACTCCTTTCGATCGCCCATAAGAGCCACATCGGAGAGTGAAGGGCCGTGACCACCTCCTGAACTACACACTCAGGTGGCCGACCCTGGTGACAGAGAAGAGCTGGAAGGGGCCGCAGGCAGCGACCCGACTTTGCTGGCCTCCATATACGAGGACAGACTTTCGGGGTAAGGAGCCTGGGCACGCGGGCAGCTGAGGAACACTCACAGATGGCCGATCCCTGACACGGCGGCGCTGACACCTGGAAATCTCCCCCGCACCCCCACACCCCATACCCTCAGAAGAATCAATTTGTTTCCCCCCACATGGTGTCTCAACCCTGTGCCCTCGAGTGATATGGTTTATGGGCAGAGTATGGGGAGTTATATTTAGGTGAGGGTCAGTGGTTGGCCTCTGCCTTTCTATTGAAATTGGTCCCCCATGTTCTTCCCTGCCGTGCTTTTGGGCAATGTGTTGTGCTCCAAATTCCCTTATAAACTCATCAATGTGTTCACATTTCTTTAAAATATTGGCCACACAAGAGTTCAGGAAGTCCACTATATCCTTGGCAATATTCACAAGAGCTGGCTCCAACGGAGATTCAAATAGCTCTTCTACTTGGTCCGCCAAATGGGCAGGGCAGCTAGGGATAGACTTGTCGTCAGGTTTTACTTTGGGCTGTTTACGTGGTCCTTTCTTGTAGTTGCGTTTTCCTTTGTGATTAGTAGAGTCCCGGACCTCAGGCTGCTCAACGCTACTCCTCTTTGGAGTTTCCGTAGTTCCTACTACAACAGGGTGTGCCTGCGGAGGATTTGCTATCACAATGTCTGGTTCTAGTGGAATAGATGGAACCATATCCAGGGGCAATATGCACTCAGAGTCAACTTGTGTGGTGGAAGATAAGTCAAGTCCCAATTCCTTTTCAGCGTTGGCAATTTGGACATTTAGGGCCCCCACTGCGGACGTTAACACCTTAGCTGCGTGTAAACATTTCTCCCCAGTGCTGCGCTGTCCATTAGAACTAGTGCTGAATGGACGTTCAATGGTCGTGCGCAGCACTGGGGAGGTAGCGCTGCTGACGACCATTGGCCGTCAGCAGCACTTAAGGGGTTAAATAGGATATAATAGTTTCATTTTTTCTAGGCACTTTGGCCTTCTTACCTTCGTCCGACTTTTGATTCAATTTGCGCTTCCCCATCCTACAGGCCAAGGGGGGGTGGCCCGACCAGACCTCTGCTGGCCCCTGATGGCCACAGATGGCCCGCCCTCTGCCCGGGCTCAGCCCGGCGACGCCCGCGCCTGTCCCGCGGGGCGGGAGGCGTTCCGCGGTCTTAAGCGCCTCCAGGCGCAGCGGTAGCGTCACGAGCGCGCCAGGACCCAGGGCTGCTGGGCAATGTAGTCCCCAGACACGGGGAACCGGGAGAGCACCTGATGGACAAATGCGTTGCCGTTTCCCTCACGGCTGTTGGTCGGCGAATGTCAGCGGGAATCGCTGTGCGAGCCTCCTCTCGGCCCTTGCTGGTAGGTGATTTTGGAAGAAGCAATATCTATTGCACCGACCAGGTCTGGTGTAAGGTCTGCCAGCTGTCTCCCTTTTACAAACCCCTTTTGGTCGGGATGAAGAATATCCTTAGTTACCCCCCTAACCTAGCAGCCAGAATGGAAGTAAAAATCTTATAGTCGGCATTTAAAAGCGAAATTGGGTGATATGATCCACAGCTAGAGGGTTTTTTCCCTGGTTTTAAAATCAGGACCACTGTGGCGTCATTCCATGATACAGGTGGACTAGATCCTTTCAAAAAGATACTGTTGAATAAATGGGTTAAGATAGGGATTATACTCTCCCCAAGTGATCTATATAATTCAACAGGTAGTCCATCAGGACCAGCCGCTTTCCCCCTTTTGCCCTCTGCCAATGCCTTCCTTACTTCCTCTTGCGTTATACTCTGTTCAAGGTCTAACTGTTGCTCAGCACTAATAGATATTAAACCATGATCTTATCCTAGTCTTATTCTCTATAGAGGTCTCTTTATATATCTCCTGAAAATATTCCAGGAAGTCCTCTCCAATACCTTCATCCAAAGACGTGGAGGCTTCCCCTTCAGAGATTTCCTTTATATGGTTCCGGAGCTGGTTGGTCTTAGTTTTCCAAGCCAATAGCTTCCCAGCTCCTTCCCCATACTCAAAGAGGGCAATCTTACTAGCCTCCCATCTACGCATTATACCTTCTAACTTTTCCTTCAGAATTTTACATTTGTTGATATCCACATTTTGGCCTATTCCCATCTGACTATTCATTCTATCCTCGACTATCCTCATTTCTTGTTCGAGAGCTGAAATCTCTTCTTTATATTTTCTGCGCCTAAAACTTGATCTACTAGTTATATTACCCCTCAAAAAAGATTTAAGGGTGTCCCATAATATTTTGATATCAGCTGTACCCAAATTAGTCTCCACAAAAAAACTGACTTCGCTGAAGAGAAAGCATGTTTCCTCCTCTTCGAGTAACAGAGTGCGATCAAGAGACCACATTTTGAGCTGTTGTTCCTGTATACATTCTAAAGTCAGCAAAATACCCGAATGGTCCGACAGATGGGATGGCAAATATTTTATATCATTTACTCTGTCCCTAAGAATGTAGCTAAGCAGGATATAATCGATACAAGACTTATGCTTATGTTTAAAATTCCTATAGGATACTCCAGTTGTTTACCTGACCTCTCTCTCCAAATGTCACTGAGCCCCATTTGAGACATTATTGACAGAAGAGACGCCCTAGACCTCGAAGGTACTGTAGACCTACTGTTAGGAGATTTGTCTAATTTGGGATGTAAAAAAATGTTCAAATCAGCTGCCCAGATCACAGGCTCTGGGAAATCCAATAAGTGCAAAGAAATAGTATGAAGGCTTGAGGGATCGTCCTGATTCGGCCCATAATAACCAAATAGAGTTAGGAGAGCGCCCCTAAAAATTATCTTCACTATTAACCATCGCCCCCCTGGGTCGGCCTTATATTGTACGATCTGTACTTTAGCCGATTTTTTTAAGAGAATAAGCACTCCCCTGATATTAGCCGTCTGGTCAGTACACACAAAATAATCCACCCATCTCTGAGATTTCAACATTTCTTTTGTTTCTGCCTCATGAAGGTGTGTCTCCTGGATGACCATGGCCTGTGCTGGGGAATCTTTTAAATACTCCAAAATCTTTGCTCTACGCAACCTCACACGCAGGCCATTCACATTCCAGGACAACATCTGCAATGTCATCATGTTACTAAGGCTCCGTCCTTACTTTGCCCAGATATTTGTGTGCCAGCCGTGCCCTGCCACATTAAACGAGATCCCAGCAAATAAGGTACTTTTTTTCTTTTATCCCCCTGTGCACCCCTAACCCCCCCCCCCACCCTTTGGAGAACACTTCCCCCATCTTTCTGGACTAGTTGTTCTCCAGGTGTGGTGTCCGTGAGCTACCCCCCCCCCCCTTTCGCCCTTTTTAAATGTGAGTATTACCATACAAAGTGCCTCTACCTATCTAAAAAAAAAAAAAAGAACAGTGCTATAAATCTAAAATGAGCGGTATGTATATATATATTTTTTTTTTCCTTTCTCTTTAGTCCAATTATTCATTCATTTTTTTTCTTCCTTCAATTCTCCTTTTTTTTCTTTTTTTTCCTTGTGTAAATTTATAAGAATAGTTATAGGGCCATAGGAACCATATGCTATACCACTCTCCTCTCTCTTCTCCTGTTCTTCCCCAACTTAGGAGTTAAAGGCCCCCCTTGTTGATGGTGGCCAGTAGCTCGTCAGCTTCCTGAACCGACCTGATATTGTGCATCTTGTTATGGTACCTGTTACAAGGGGCTTACCTGTGGCCAGAAAGGTGCCAATTGTGGGTACAAAGGTACAGCTTTGGGAAAGATCACATCTACTGGGATCCTGATTGGCAGGGACTCAGGGTACATCAAGTCAAAGTGCATCAAGCATCAGGCAAAAAGTGGGGATCCCATGCAAAAAGGAGTCCTTTCCTACACTCACACACACACAACTAAAAGAGAATGAGACTAACCTTTCCCAAGGGAGACTCCGTTGTCTAAGTGGAAAAATCTGGAAAGGCCATCTGCATTGGCATGGGCAGTCCCAGGTCTATGTTCCATTGTAAAGTCCATTCCCTAAAGGGAGATGGACCAGATTTCACCTTTCATTTGCATTCGTCATCCAAGAAGTTTGTGGTCAGTTTGAACTAGAAAGTGAGCTCAGCTTCTTCAGGACCAGACCATGGCAAAGGCCTACCTATCAATGGCACTCAAACTCTGCTCCCTGGGGAGTAGCCTTTTTCTTATGAAAGCAACAGGTTGGTCTTGGCCATCATCGTTGATCTGATCTGGGGTAGGAGTGCTCCTATCCCTAGCTCAGAGGCATCAGTCTGCACAATGAACTGCTTGGAGTAATCTGGAGGCTTGAGAAATGCTGAGCCTAAATGCTTTTAAGGTGTCAAAATCCTTTTGATACGCAATTAATTGTCCAGTTCACTTTCTTGGGCATCTTGTTGGAGGTGAGTTATGTGAGGTGTGTCACAAGGGATCAAAACCCCTTCACAAACCTCCTATAATACCAAGTCAAGCCAAGTAATGCCCTCACTTGGGCCTGGGTGCTTGGATCTTCCCAATCCAGAATTGTCTGCTCGCATTCAATTTGGCTAATTGTTATTGTGTAGCGCTTTCAGAGCATAGCCCACATCGCGCACACTGTATCTGCCTGTGGAACCTCGTAGCGCTAGTTGAGATACCTCGCATTGCTGGTTAATTAGAAATTGAGCCTGATTGTGCCGGAGCCTCTGCCCACATATTTGCAAGAACCTCGGCTCGTCCTGTTTCGCTTTTGGTTCGCTATCATCTTGTTGTTGTACCTCCCAGACCGCCTCTCCACCCCGCTCCCGCCTCCCAGCTGCCCCTCCCTCCCACTGGTAGTTAGGGGCTGACCTCTCCTCACCAACTCTGTGACCGTCCTGACTCGCTCAGAAGCGGTCGCTCCCCACGCTCCCTGCTTCAGCTGCTTGAGCTGGTATCGTGATTCAGAAAAGGGGGTGGTGATGAACAGAGTGTCTGAATTAAGCAGACCACTCTTACCCAGTCCAAAGATCAGGGCTTGATCCATCACCGTTTTTTAGCTCACTGCACCATCCCAGTTCAGAACCTGGCTACATGCAAATTAGTCTGTTCCTGTCCCAGTGCATGATGGGAACAGGGCAAACCAAACTACCAAGCCAATTCTTATACTGGGAAGGAAACAAGCTACCGGGGACCGGTTTCTGGCATTTCAGCCGTCGTCAGCCCGGCTTGCTTGAATCCTGATGGTACAATGAGCAAGGGACTCACATCTGAGTATACCCTTCCACGCTTATGGTGGACAAAATGATTCAGAAAAGGGGGTGGTGATGAACAGAGTGTCTGAATTAAGCAGACCACTCTTACCCAGTCCAAAGATCAGGGCTCACTACACCATCCCAGCTCAGAACCTGGCTACATGCAAATTAGTCTGTTCCTGTCCCAGTGCATGATGGGAACATGGCAAACCAAACTACCAAGCCAATTCTTATACTGGGAAGGAAACAAGCTACCGGGGACCGGTTTCTGGGATTTCAGCCGTCGTCGGCCCGGCTTGCTTGAATCCTGATGGTGCAATGAGCAAGGGACTCACATCTGAGTATACCCTTCCACGCTTATGGTGGACAAAATGATTCAGAAAAGGGGGTGGTGATGAACGGAGTGTCTGAATTAAGCAGACCACTCTTACCCAGTCCAGAGATCAGGGCTTGATCCATCACCGTTTTTTAGCTCACTGCACCATCCCAGCTCAGAACCTGGCTACATGCAAATTAGTCTGTTCCTGTCCCAGTGCATGATGGGAACAGGGCAAACCAAACTACCAAGCCAATTCTTATACTGGGAAGGAAACAAGCTACCGGGGACCGGTTTCTGGCATTTCAGCCGTCGTCGGCCCGGCTTGCTTGAATCCTGATGGTGCAATGAGCAAGGGACTCACATCTGAGTATACCCTTCCACGCTTATGGTGGACAAAATGTTCATCACCACCCCCTTTTCTGAGCTGGTATCGTAGCGCTTTGTGCTCATTGCTACCATCGTAATTACTGCATCTGTGCTCTGCTTGCATTTATTTTGCTCGCATTCAATTTGATTAACTATTATTTTGTAGCGCTTGCAGTCGCTCACCACGCTCCCTGCTTCAGCTGCTTCAGCTGGTATCGTAGCGCTTTGTGCTCATTGCTACCATCGTAATTACTGCATCTGTGCTCTGCTCGCACCTATTTTGCTTGCATTCAATTTGGCTAATTGTTATTGTGTAGCGCTTTCAGCGCATAGCCCACATCGCGCGCACTGTATCTGCCTGTGGAACCTCGTAGCGCTAGTTGAGATACCTCGCATTGCTGGTTAATTAGAAATTGAGCCTGATTGTGCCGGAGCCTCTGCCCACATATTTGCAAGAATCTCGGCTCGTCCTGTTTCACGTTTGGTTCGCTACCATCTTGTTGTTGTACCTCCCAGACCGTCTCTCCACCCCGCTCCCGCCTCCCAGCTGCCCCTCCCTCGCTCCGCCCCCCCCCACTGTCCACTTATGACAGTCATACTTACGCGCGGCGTTCACGCGCAGCTGATGCGCGCCGAAGGTGCCCCAAAGGTAAGCCCGTCTACGCCCGTCCGCGCCTGGACCGCGCTCAGCGCCAGACCCCCTGGCCCCCGCAAAATCCACCCCCCCCGCATAACTTACGACGCCGCAACCCTCCTAGCACTCAACCCCGGCCGACTTCCAGACTGCCACCAAGCCGCCCCAGGATACACCCATGGACCCTTCACCTGCCACTCCTGCAAGTTCGACTGCATCAAGACCCACACCAAATCCACAAACTCCAAACAGGGCTCCGACACTAACCACCTGAAGTGCATCCTGCTCAACACCCGCTCGGTCCACAGTCACGCCATTGAACTCTGGAACCTACTCGACACCACATCGCCGGACGTCGCCTTTCTTACAGAAACCTGGATGAACGCCTCATCAATGCCCGACATTGCCATAGCCATCCCTGACGGCTACAAGATTTTCCGTAAGGACCGCATCAACCAAACAGGAGGAGGCCTCGCCATTGTTCATAAGAACACCATCTGCATCACGAACAGCTCCGATGACATCCTCACAGCCGCCAAACACCTTCACTTCCAGATCCACATCGACCCCAAGACCACACTCAGAGGCACCCTCATCTACAGGCCACAAGGACCCCGCGCACAATTCAGCGAAGACATCACTGACTTCATCAGCCCACACACCCTTCCCTCCGAGGACTACATTCTACTGGGAGACCTCAACTTCCACCTGGAAAAGAACAACGACAGCAACACCACCACCCTTCTGGACAAACTCGCCAATCTCGGACTCAAACAACTTGTTGAAACCCCCACCCACTATGCCGGGCACACGCTCGACCCAATCTTCACCTCCAGCAAGCACATCTCCTTCAATCACACCACAGCGCTCCATTGGACAGACCACAGCTGCGTCCACTTCAACTACAAAAAGACTATGACCCACAACCACCCACAACCAATTCCCCGCAGAAACTGGAACAAAATTACCACCGACCAACTCTTCACATCACTTCACCAAAAGCCTCCTGCAAAATCATCGGACCCAAACCTTGCAGCCACCAACCTCACACAATGGATCACCATCAGCGCTGACGAATTAGCACCCTTGAAAAAACATCAAATCAAGCAAGGTAGCAAAAAAGCCCCATGGTTCAACGATGACCTTTAGAAATCCAAGAAGATCTGTCGCACCCTCGAGAAAGCCTGGAGAAAAAACCCAACCACTGACAACCTGGCCACCTTCAAGAACGCCACCCGCAAACACCACCAACTGATCCGATCCACCAAGAAATCAGCATTCAAGGATCGACTCGACAACAACGCACACAACAGCAAGGAACTATTCAACATCGTCAAAGAATTTACCAACCCCACCGCCGGCACCAACGACATCACTCCCTCCCAAAACCTCTGCGACTCCTTAGCCTCATTCTTCCACAACAAAATTGCTGACATACATAACAGCTTTGCAAACCAGTCCGAAGACCAGTCCACCCCACCCACCTCCGAACTAAAACCCCCCTCCAACAACCTCTGCGCCTGGAACCCAATCACCACTGAAGACACCATCCGCCTGGTGAACTCCATCCACTCAGGATCGCCAACCGACCCATGTCCCCACCACATTTTCAACAAAGCAGACTCCATTATCGCACCCCATCTCCGAGACGTCATCAACTGCTCCCTCAACTCCGCCACCTTCCCGGAAAGCTGGAAACATGCCGAACTCAGCGCCCTCCTGAAGAAACCCACAGCAGACCCCACTGAACTCAAGAACTACCGCCCGAATGGATCAAGAACAGCCGTTTAAAACTGAACTCGGACAAAACGGAAGTCCTCATCCTAGGATCATCCCCCTCCGCCTGGGACGACTCATGGTGGCCACCGGCCCTGGGAAACGCACCCATACCTACGGACCACGCACGTAACCTAGGCTTCATCCTGGACTCCTCCCTCTCGATGACCAGACAAGTCAACGCCGTCTCATCATCTTGCTTCAACATCCTACGTATGCTCAAAAAAACCTTCCATTGGATCCCCACCGAAACAAGAAAGACGGTCACCCACGCACTGGTCACAAGCCGACTGGAGTACGGAAACACCCTTTACGCCGGAACCACAGCCAAACTACAGAAAAAACTCCAACACATCCAAAATGCCTCAGCCAGACTCATACTAGACATCCCCCGCCAAGCTCACATTTCCGGTCACCTGAAAGACCTCCACTGGCTCCCCGTCAACAAAAGAATAACCTTCCGTCTCCTCACCCACGCACACAAAGCCCTCTACGACCTTGGACCCGAATGCCTCAACACGCGCCTGTCCTTCTACACCCCCACCCGCCAACTACGATCGTCCAATCAAGCCCTCGCCGCAATTCCACGCATCCATAGATCCACCATGGGGGGAAGATCCTTCTCCTACTTAGCGGCCAAAACCTGGAATTCTCTCCCCACCCACCTCCGCCTTACACAGAACCACCTTTCCTTCAGAAAACAACTAAAAACTTGTTCAATCGAATATACAATCTCGCAGAGATACCTGCCTCTTGGGAGGGAAGTATCATCCACCCAATTTTTAGGCATGGCGATCATCGCAATCCTGCAAATTTTAGACTGATATCCTTACTAGATGTAGAGGCTAAACTCTACGCCTCTTGCATTCTACGTGAATTACAAGTCTGGATATCAGAAACAAAGATCATGCCAACATTTCAAACAGGCTTCAGGCAAGGAATGGGAACAACAACTAACCTAACCTGCCTGTCTATCCTAACGGACCAAGCGATAGCAAATGGCACTCGCTTGTATGCCTGTTTCATAGACATCAAGTCTGCCTTCGATCGGGTAAACAGAGTGCGCTTGTGGAGCAAACTAGAGAGTTGGGGGATGCCTTACCAACTCCTAAGAGCCATCAAAGCTCTTCATCACCGTACTTGGGTAAGAGTAAAGTTGGGAAATGGTGGCAGTACCACCAGTAGCATCCAAACGCCCCAAGGCTTAAAGCAAGGCTGTGTACTAGCCCTTACCCTTTTTAACCTTTTTCTCTCTGACCTCACAAGCGCGATCGAATCAGCAGACAACCATCCCCCATTTTTGGCAAACAATCCAATATATTACTTACAATATGCCGACGATATTGTATTATTGAGCAAGACACCTATTGGATTACAAAGAGCTATTAATAAATTAACTCTGTACCTAGAACGGGAAGGCCTAGCACTTAACAAAGAGAAAACTAAAGTGGTCCGCCTAGTTGACCGGCACAACCTAAAGTACAAATGGATGGCCCAAGGGGCACCAGTGAAAGAACAAGAACACTATAAGTACTTGGGAATTACAATAACAAAATGAGCAAATTATAAGGGCCACAAAATAGCACTCAAAGCAAAAGTACAATCTTTAATCTTCGCGTATCGCTCTCTAAATGAAAAAATGGACTGCCCCAACTACAATCATTTATTAAAAACAATGGCTGCACAGATTATGCCCACTTTATCTTATGGCTTAGTCACGTGGTGCGGTAAGGAGGTGGACCTTTTAAATGAACTACAAATTAAAATTCATAAAGCGGTCTTCAATCTTCCTAAATCTGCTTCAGCCGCACAAGTCAGGCTCGAATTTGGACTGCAAAATCAGAAGTTCCGGAGCATGAGCGGCTTCGTGAACTTCTGCCACAAACTTAAATCTGCAGATCCAGACTCCTTGGACTGGCTAAGCTGGGAGGAAATTAAAAAACGAGGGGAAACTGAATCCATGAACAATGGGGGAAAGTATTTGACATTCTGCGTGGAAAGGTTAGAGCTAGAAGTCGCTTGGAAATCAGGGACAGATAAAGTAAGTCTAAAAAAATCAGCCAATGCGGCAGCAAAATGCAAATTTTTTTTGAGGACAAAGAGTTATTGGCGAAACGGCGGCATGCCTGGACCATCCTGAACAGCTTCACAACCCCAAAAACACACACATATCTAACATCCCACTTCAGTGGTTACCTAAAAAAGTCTTTTACAGCCTATCGGATGGGGATGCATGTCACAAAGGATTTACTACCGTCCTGGAAATCATCACACCAGACGAATCAATGTCGCCTTTGCGGGTACAAAACCGAAACACTTGTCCACCTTTTCTGCTTATGTCCGGCCCTGATAAGTCAGAGACGACTCTTATTGAAACCCATCTTCAATGCTCTAAACATTCGATCCTGCAGACACGCAGTCACAAGCTGGCTCAGTGGTTCCAACATAATCCTAGTATGCTGTGGAGTCAAATTCTTTGCAGAAGCAAGAAAACTTTTAGACCTAATAGAATATGAGGACCATCCAGTTGGTGGGCAAACAGGGCCAGCTTAACCCCAGGACCTCACAAGCCCCGCCCCCAAATAAAACAATAGCCGAGAGACAATAATTTTAGTAATTTTTTTAAAATAAATTTTGTATCGTTATTTTATGCGTATTTTGTAATAATTTTAACTAATTATGCAAATAAAAACCTTTGAACCTTTGAACTAAAAACTTGGATATTCGATAAGTAAGTACCCCCCTCCCTCAAGCGCCTTGAGACCCTCTGGGTGAGTAGTGCGCTATACAAATGCTAACCTTGAAACTTGAACTTACAAGCTGGCCCAAGTATACAGCAGTTCCCTGCCCTATCTGGCATTTGGATGCCTTGATAGTTAGGCCTGCAGTTTGCAATGTCTGTAAAACCTTCCCCAGGTGGACCAGGTGGACCAGGTGATCCTGCCAGGAATAACTAAACACAGCAATATCTTCAAGATAAGCTGCACTAAAGCCTTCCAGCCCAGCAAGGATTTGAAGAAGCTTTAGAAGGTGGCATCTCAGTAAACTGGAAGTGCCCATTAGGAGTGGGGAATGCTGTATTTTCCTTTGCTCCTGGGGCCATGCCAATCTGCCAGTACCCTGGAGTCAACTCAAAGGTACTGAAACATTTGGAAGCCCCTAACTTATCTATCAATTAATTTGCTCTGGGTATGGGGTGTGCATCTGTCTTGGTGACAGTACTGAGGCCACTGCAGTCCACTCAAAACCTAATTTCTCCCAGTGGTTGAGATTTGGGGACTAAGACCACTGTGCTGGCCCAGGGATGCTCAGAAGGCTCAATGACCCCCAACTCCAGCACCTTGCTGACCTCAGGCTTGATGCTTTTCTTAACTTGGTCAGACTGGCGATGGATTTTGGTTTTGACAGGCAAGCTGTCCCCAGTGTCCATATCATGGGTACACCAATGGGCCTGACCATGGGGTAAGGAGAAGAGCTGTGCATACTTTTGTTAAACCTGTCTGTAGTCAGCTTGCTGTTGGGCAGAAAGGGTGTCTGAATAGACAACTCCATCCACTGACCCATCTTGGGGGTGTAAGAGAGTAGGTCAGGGAGAGGTTTACTCTCTGTCTCCTGATCCTCATCAGTAATCATCAACATGGTTACATCAGCCCTGTCACAGAAAGGTTTCAGGTGGTTCACGTGTATCACCCTTTTGGGGAACCTACTAGTGCCCAGGTCCACCAAGTAGGTGGCCTCACTCTTCTTCTCTAGGATAGGGTAAGTGCCACTCCATTTATCCTGGAGAGCCCTTGGTACCATAGGCTCCAAACCCCAAAAATGCTGCCCTGGTTGGGACTCCACCAGTGCAGCTTTCTGGTCATACCAGAGCTTCTCGAGCTCCTGGCTGGCCTCAAAATTTCTAGATGCTTTCTGCATGTACTCTGCCATTCAGGAATTAAGGGTTAGTACATAGTCCACTACATCTTACTTTGGTACATGATGGGTTTCTTCCATTCTTCCCTCACAAGAGAGAGTAGTCCCCTTACAGGGTGGCCAAACAGAAGTTCAAAGAGGGAAAATCCTACTCCATTCTGAGACACCTCTATAAGCAAAATGCAGGCAGGGTAACAGAACATCCAATTTCCTTTTAACAAGGCCATTGTTATGTGGGTGATGAGGTGTTGTGAACTTATAGAACAGTCCAAACTCATACCACATGTGTTTCAAGTATGCAGACATCAAGTTGGAATCTCGGTCAGATACTATCTCCTAAGAAACCCTACCCTGGTGAAGACACCAATGAGGGCCTTGAGTACTGCAGGGGCTGTAGTAGACCTAAGGGGAATGGGTTACGGATACATTGTAGCATGATCGACTAGTACCAGTATGTATTTGTTTTTCTGAGGCTGTGGAAGGTTTAAGTGGACCCACTACATTCACACTTAACTTTTCAAAGGGAACCCTAACCTGGCTTTTCAGATGACACAAGAACCTACAAACTCCTTCACTTTTTGGGACATCTGTGGCCAGTAGAAGTGGTAAACAAGTTTTACCCCAAGTTTTTGTCTGGCCAAGATGTCCAGCTAGGCGGATGTCATGGGCCAAGGTGAGCAGGAACTCTCTATACAACTGAGGCACTACCACCCTCCTAGTGGCACCATGTTTGGCGTCTCTGTTCTCAGTGTACAGGAGCCCCTCCTCCCAATTGACCCTGTGAGAGCCACTGACATCTCACTGCTCCTGTGCAGCAGCTTGCTGCCTCAGGCTTTCAAAAGTGGAACAGACCTGCAGCCCAAGACACAGCTGTTCCTTCGAGGGCCCCCCTGGGCCCAATAGCTCTACCTCGTAAGGTTCAAGTTCCATGGGCTCAGTTCCCTCTGGGCAGGCAAGTCCTCTCCCTGAGGAGAGGGATCCTGATCCTTGTCCTGTGTGAAAGCTGTTTCACCAGTCTTCCTACCTTTTTTTTGGGAGGTTGGGCCATCATTTCAGGCTTCAACTCTTTTTTCACCCTAGGCTCGAGTTTGTGCTCTTGTCTTCACACACACTATCTAGGGGATTTGCAGCATGGCTGCATGTGTATTGCTTTCTACTTCAGTCCATGCTGAGGTCTCCAGATAATTTCCAAGCAGACAGGTAGATGTGAGTTTTGGAGAGACTACTACCTGTTTCAGGCCAGTAACCCCTCCCCACAGTCTAATGTCACCATAGCCATGGCATGGTTAGTAGTGACACTGTCAGCACTGGTAACTTTATAGGTTTTTCCAGTCAGGTATTGCTCTGGGGAAACCAGTCTGTCTCTCACCTTAGTGATACTTGCACCTTTGTCCCCCAGGGCCTCTATCCTAGTCCCATTCGCTAAAAGATATTGTAGTTTTTTCTTTTTTAATTAGGGGGCCAGACAGCCAAAGTGGCTAAACGTCTCCCCCCCTTCAGAGACTAGAACAGCCTCAGTGTGGACCCTGATTTGCTCTGGGCACACTGTTGAATCCTTCTGGAGATTTGCCACACCAGTAGAAACTGGAGGGGGACTGTATTGCTTCGCCCTCCCAAAAAATAGGAAATACTGCCTTCCCACAGCGGAGGCACAAACACTGCACAGCAATATAATTACCTGGAAAAGGATTTCACTCTCATAACATGAGGCACATCAAAAGACTGTTTTCATAATAAGGCATGAGGTTTTATTTGTGCAGCACTCTCTATGTGCAAGCAATAATGTCACATTTATGAGTAGGCAAATGCAACTGTTAAATGCATGGAATAAGATACATGGAATGAAATACAAGCAGATAATAATATGGACGTCCACTGCAAGAAATCAGAAAGATATATGCACTAAATACATCAGATGATTATAACCACTCAAACTTGAATATGCACACACAACACTCACACATCACAATGAAAACACCTCAGATGATTATAATCACTGGAGACCTGAATGCACACAAAGACACATTCACATATCACTAAGTCAATAATCAAAAATAAAACACATCCCGGCTGCAAATGCTGCATCTTAGCCCAGACTGGAGGATTCACAGCCGAGGTTAAGAGACTCAGCAAACCAGGCATGGCTACACTGAAGTAGTTGCTCTGTCTACATTCAGGTTCACCAAATCCTGGTCTCCAAGTCAACAACCCCCAGTTTTATCATCTCAAAGCACTAGAAGTTTCAGAGAGGCCCTCCTCTGCACCAAGGAAACTTACTGGAGTTGGCCACTCTTCATGCAAGCATTCCAAAGGCAAAAGTACAGAATACAACCTCAAACGTGAATACCCTGAACAACTTGAGTAACCTGGGGGCCTGCCTGTGTGCCCAAAAGCCCAAGCCACATGGAGTCAGAATTCAAGATGGAATAAGGGCATGCCAAAGCCAATAGTAAGAACTTCATAATATTTCCCAATGTACAACACAATGCACATTGAGCACCACTGCTTATAACACTACACTTCGAGACCAAGAAGTACTTTCCACACCTCTCTCTCATGCTTTCAAATGCACATCCCACATGCACTGTTCCTGGCAAGGCTGTTCTACTCTGTGAAAACACTCCCACTATAGAACTACAAGGAGACACAAAAGAAATCTTCAAGGGAAAAAGGCACATGCAGGAAATATGATGTAGTACATTCAGGCCAGGGTAAAGTAAAACACCAAAAGTCAATTATAATAATGATAATCAAATGTCATCACGTGGTCCCAATACATGGGTGTGCCTCTGGCACTACAGGGACTAGGAGCATTCTTGTTGGGATAGGGAGGATCTCCAGTTCTGTGTCTCTTCTTGTTACAGTGGTAACACAAGGCCTTTGCAGGATCAAAGTTTCCCCTTATACCCAACATTGGGCTGGGAAGAGTTCTTGAGTCCACCACCCTGGACAGGATTTTGGGGGCCTTTAGAGGACTCTTGGTCTTTCACCTGGGGAGGCTTTGTAACCCCTTTCCTTTGGTCAACCCCAGTGATTATCTTGGTCACCCTTGTATTGACCCAGTGGTCTGCCTTCTTTCCCAATTCTTGGGGATATATTGGACCTAGGTCTACCAGATGCTGATGCAGTGTTTCATTGATGCAGTTACTTAAAATGTGTTCCTTCATAAACAAATTATAAAGTCTCTCCTAATCCTACACTTTACTTCCAGTCAACCTGCCACCTAGTGTTTTTACTGAGTGGTCTGCAAATTCCACCCAGGACTGACCAGGATTTGTGAGCCCCCCTGAATTTAATTCTGCACTCCTCAAGTCCTTTGAGTCCAAATCCTTTAATCAGGGTACCCTTCATGAGTTCATAAGAGTCAGCCTCTGCCCCAGTAAGGGTCAGGAGTCCATCCCTGCACTTACCCGTGAACAGTTCCCAAAGGAGTGCCACCCAGTAAGCCTTTCTCACTTGGCCGCAGAATCCCTCTCAAAGGCTGTGAACCATTTGATGATATCTTCTCCATCCTCAAATTTAGGGACAACCCCTTTAGGGATTTTTGGAACATAAGATCCTTCCTTCTCTTGGTTGTTTAACTTGCTGCCACCATTGCTAGGACCTAGCCCCCATCTCTGTTCTTTCTTTTTCTAGAACTAGGAGCCTGGGGCCAGATGTAGGTGAAATAGATTTACCGATTTTAAATTACCGAATTTTACCGATTCGGTAATTGAAAATCGGTAAATCTATGGTGTCGACTTGTCGGTATTCCAGATGTGCTGGAATACCGAATCGGATGATTTCGAATCGGTAATGCCCATTCATTCCTATGGGCTTTGAAGCCCATAGGAATGAATGGGCATTACCGATTCGGTATTTACCGAATCGGTAAATACCGATTTTCACAAGGGTGCAGGGGGTGTCACTTTGACACCCTCTGGCACCCCCAAAACAAGCTTGGGTGCCATGTGGCAGGCATACATGCCCTAAGGGCAGGTCTGCCTGTCACATGGCATAGGTGTGCATGCACACATGTGCATGCACACCGGAATCGGTATTTTACCATCAAATTGGATTTGATGGTAAAATACCGATTCGTTAAGGCTCCTGGGACTCTGAAGAGTCCCACCTACATATGGGTGGCTCAGAATCGGTAAATTTACTGATTTTTTTATTTTACCGAATCGGTAAAATTACCGAAATGGTAATTTTACCGATTCGGTAAAATAATGCCCCCTACATACCATTCACCTCTTTACCGATCGGTAACGGCAGAAAATACCAATTTTCGGCCGTTACCGACCGACCTACATCGGGCCCCTAGTCTCTAGTTTTTTGATCAACCTTGCTAAAATGAGGTCCTCCTCAGTGAAGTTGTCCTCACTTTCTTGTACAGAGTTTGCCCTACCTCTGTCAAATCTAGTCCCTGTACTCCTTGGTCTGGAGGGTAAGGGTACCCCGTCCCCATCCTCCCTAAGTAGTTGAGGTGGTGGGTTTAGGACCTCATCATCCTCACTAATTTCTCCATCTGCCTGGAGATCTTCTCCTTCTGTAGTGAGGTGGTCCCATGCATGCACTGCCAGAAACTCCATGAGTTGTGCTCTGGTAGAGTGAATCCAGCTCTTATGTTTTTAAAACTTTACAGAAAAGCCTTAACTCTCTAATCTCTAGGCTGGAGTAAGATATGACGTTGAGCTCCACAGCCATCTTCTCTGGGTTTTTCATTATTAAGTCTGAGCGGTGGACTCCGCTCTGTTGGCAGAGTTTGCAGAGTTTTTTCCCTCACCCGCTTTTGCCAACGTCAAGTTGGTGAGGAAAATCCGCCTACCAGCAAGATGTTTCCTTGTTCGCAATCATCAACATCAAGTTGGCGAGTACGAGCGTGGAAAGCCAACCTCCCGGTGTGATTTCTCAACGTGGGCAGTCAGATTTCTCATTGCGAGTGATTGCGTACGCTCTTGACCGCTCGTGTTGAGAAACCGTCCGTTCGTGCTGAAAAAGCTGCTGCTCAAGTAAAAATCTACTCGAGCAGCAGAAAGGAAGCAGTGCCCACTTGCTCTGTGCAGGGTGCCTTTCTCAATGATTGCACAGTGCGGACAAGCTCCTTGCACTGAAAATCACTGCAAACCGCATTTATCTAATGCTCTCCACCACTTGCAGAGCTTTGTGTAGCACAGCAGTTTTTTTTCCCAAAATCTGCCTAGTCTTATTCATTATGTTACTAAAGTGGGGTTCTTTTGCTGAAGTTGTGTTTATTGTATATCATAAAAGCAAAACATACACATCACAGTGTCAGCATTGGGGGATAGGAACAATAGGCAGTCCTGTCAGGATATCAAAGTGGCGTAAGACATATCTTCGCAAGTGATTAGCATAAATAAAGCAACATCAGATACGTGTAAGATACAGTAGGCCACAATGAAATAGCATCTGATAAATGCACAATAAATTGTCTAGAAAAACCTTATGACTGAATACACAAATAAAAAGAAGAAAGCCGGCACAAAAACATTCATATGTAAATCTAAGAGTCCATAACAAACATGGCTAGTACAGGTCAGGGTCCGCTGCAGGGAGGGCATGAGGAGAGGTGATGACATCATGATTGGGAAAGAAGGGTATGGTATTCCCCTCTACATAGTAATAGCCATTACAGTAAAGTGGGGTACTAAGGGCAATTTTATTAAAAAAACTGGAGCATCCGGAGTTTCACGGGCTAAAGCAAGTTAACACTATGCACATGAGATAGTGAAGTAAAGGCTTCCACAAATCTTAGATTTTTTTTCTCTGTTGTTGCTAAATTATGTGATATCCTTTCCATTGCTGGAATATGCCAAACATGGGTAAACCATTGCGCTATGGAGGGAGGGGCTGTCTACTTCCACATGATTTGTTGTGCAACTTAGAGCAGGTAGCCGATGAGCTTCTAGTCTCCATGTGTCCCTGCGGCTAAGGCCTGGGATCTGATGCCCAAAATGACCATGAGGTACAAGAAAGGAAGCAGGTAGCCTACAATGTCTTATATATGGCCCAGTATCTCCTTCCACTATGTGGTAATTACTTTACACGACCACTAAATATGGCAGAAGTCCCCCACGTCCTCATTACAAAGCCAGCAGAGAGGGTAAGTACCTGGGCAGATCGTGGAGAGGCGGGTCGGTGTGTGATACTATTGAAACGTTAATTTGTATGCTGTTTCTCTGAGAGAGAGACTACAGTAGGTTTTGGGTATATGTTGCCACAATGTCTCCCATTGTGACATTGAGGTGCTCTGCATATGGAGAAGAGATAGCATGAGAGGGCGCTCTGCGCCTATATTGGGGGAATTGATCACTACCCAATCCGTCCCCTGAAGGAGGCAGCCTGAGGAAACCCAATCTAAGCCCTTAATATTGGGAAATTAGTAGACAGAGCCATGAAAGATTAGACTATACGGTATGCACCTGCATCTCCCCATCACTCCTGATGTTGATCGTGACAGTTGTCGTATGCTGTAGAGCCCGCAGACAGAATAAGTCGATCTGAAAAGGAAATTAAAATACAAACAATAGAAACAACAGACCAACAGGGTCCAACAGTGACTTCCACGTTTTAAGGAGGTAAAATAATGCCCCCTACATACCATTCACCTCTTTACCGATCGGTAACGGCAGAAAATACCAATTTTCGGCCGTTACCGACCGACCTACATCGGGCCCCTAGTCTCTAGTTTTTTGATCAACCTTGCTAAAATGAGGTCCTCCTCAGTGAAGTTGTCCTCACTTTCTTGTACAGAGTTTGCCCTACCTCTGTCAAATCTAGTCCCTGTACTCCTTGGTCTGGAGGGTAAGGGTACCCCGTCCCCATCCTCCCTAAGTAGTTGAGGTGGTGAGTTTAGGACCTCTTACCTTCGTCCGACTTTTGAATCAATTTGCGCTGCCCCATCCTACAGGCCAAGGGGGGTGGCCCGACCAGACCTCTGCTGGCCCCTGATGGCCACAGATGGCCTGCCCTCTGCCCGGGCTCAGCCCGGCGACGCCCGCGCCCGTCCCGCGGGGCGGGAGGCGTTCCGCGGTCTTAAGCGCCTCCAGGCGCAGCGGTAGCGTCACGAGCGCGCCAGGACCCAGGGCTGCTGGGCAATGTAGTCCCCAGACACGGGGAACCGGGAGAGCACCTGATGGACAAATGCGTTGCCGTTTCCCTCACGGCTGTTGGTCGGCGAATGTCAGCGGGAATCGCTGTGCGAGCCTCCTCTCGGCCCTTTGCTGGTAGGTGATTTTGGAAGAAGCAATATCTATTGCACCGACCAGGTCTGGTGTAAGGTCTGCCAGCTGTCTCCCTTTTACAAACCCCTTTTGGTCGGGATGAAGAATATCCTTAGTTACCCCCCTAACCTAGCAGCCAGAATGGAAGTAAAAATCTTATAGTCGGCATTTAAAAGCGAAATTGGGTGATATGATCCACAGCTAGAGGGTTTTTTCCCTGGTTTTAAAATCAGGACCACTGTGGCGTCATTCCATGATACAGGTGGACTAGATCCTTTCAAAAAGATACTGTTGAATAAATGGGTTAAGATAGGGATTATACTCTCCCCAAGTGATCTATATAATTCAACAGGTAGTCCATCAGGACCAGCCGCTTTCCCCCTTTTGCCCTCTGCCAATGCCTTCCTTACTTCCTCTTGCGTTATACTCTGTTCAAGGTCTAACTGTTGCTTAGCACTAATAGATATTAAACCATGATCTTATCCTAGTCTTATTCTCTATAGAGGTCTCTTTATATATCTCCTGAAAATATTCCAGGAAGTCCTCTCCAATACCTTCATCCAAAGACGTGGAGGCTTCCCCTTCAGAGATTTCCTTTATATGGTTCCGGAGCTGGTTGGTCTTAGTTTTCCAAGCCAATAGCTTCCCAGCTCCTTCCCCATACTCAAAGAGGGCAATCTTACTAGCCTCCCATCTACGCATTATACCTTCTAACTTTTCCTTCAGAATTTTACATTTGTTGATATCCACATTTTGGCCTATTCCCATCTGACTATTCATTCTATCCTCGACTATCCTCATTTCTTGTTCGAGAGCTGAAATCTCTTCTTTATATTTTCTGCGCCTAAAACTTGATCTACTAGTTATATTACCCCTCAAAAAAGATTTAAGGGTGTCCCATAATATTTTGATATCAGCTGTACCCAAATTAGTCTCCACAAAAAAACTGACTTCGCTGAAGAGAAAGCATGTTTCCTCCTCTTCGAGTAACAGAATGCGATCAAGAGACCACATTTTGAGCTGTTGTTCCTGTATACATTCTAAAGTCAGCAAAATACCCGAATGGTCCGACAGATGGGATGGCAAATATTTTATATCCTTTACTCTGTCCCTAAGAATGTAGCTAAGCAGGATATAATCGATACAAGACTTATGCTTATGTTTAAAATTCCTATAGGATACTCCCAGTTGTTTACCTGACCTCTCTCTCCAAATGTCACTGAGCCCCATTTGAGACATTATTGACAGAAGAGACGCCCTAGACCTCGAAGGTACTGTAGACCTACTGTTAGGAGATTTGTCTAATTTGGGATGTAAAAAAATGTTCAAATCAGCTGCCCAGATCACAGGCTCTGGGAAATCCAATAAGTGCAAAGAAATAGTATGAAGGCTTGAGGGATCGTCCTGATTCGGCCCATAATAACCAAATAGAGTTAGGAGAGCGCCCCTAAAAATTATCTTCACTATTAACCATCGCCCCCCTGGGTCGGCCTTATATTGTACGATCTGTACTTTAGCCGATTTTTTTAAGAGAATAAGCACTCCCCTGATATTAGCCGTCTGGTCAGTACACACAAAAGAATCCACCCATCTCTGAGATTTCAACATTTCTTTTGTTTCTGCCTCATGAAGGTGTGTCTCCTGGATGACCATGGCCTGTGCTGGGGAATCTTTTAAATACTCCAAAATCTTTGCTCTACGCAACCTCACACGCAGGCCATTCACATTCCAGGACAACATCTGCAATGTCATCATGTTACTAAGGCTCCGTCCTTACTTTGCCCAGATATTTGTGTGCCAGCCGTGCCCTGCCACATTAAACGAGATCCCAGCAAATAAGGTACTTTTTTTCTTTTATCCCCCTGTGCACCCCTAACCCCCCCCCCCCCCCCCCCCTCTTTGGAGAACACTTCCCCCATCTTTCTGGACTAGTTGTTCTCCAGGTGTGGTGTCCGTGAGCTACCCCCCCCCCCCTTTCGCCCTTTTTAAATGTGAGTATTACCATACAAAGTGCCTCTACCTATCTAAAAAAAAAAAAGAACAGTGCTATAAATCTAAAATGAGCGGTATGTATATATATATATATTTTTTCCTTTCTCTTTAGTCCAATTATTCATTCACTTTTTTTTCTTCCTTCAATTCTCCTTTTTTTTTTTCTTTTTTTTTCTTGTGTAACTTTATAAGAATAGTTATAGGGCCATAGGAACCATATGCTATACCACTCTCCTCTCTCTTCTCCTGTTCTTCCCCAACTTAGGAGTTAAAGGCCCCCCTTGTTGATGGTGGCCAGTAGCTCGTCAGCTTCCTGAACCGACCTGATATTGTGCATCTTGTTATGGTACCTGTTACAAGGGGCTTACCTGTGGCCAGAAAGGTGCCAATTGTGGGTACAAAGGTACAGCTTTGGGAAAGATCACAGCTACTGGGATCCTGATTGGCAGGGACTCAGGGTACATCAAGTCAAAGTGCATCAAGCATCAGGCAAAAAGTGGGGATCCCATGCAAAAAGAGTCCTTTCCTACACTCACACACACACAACTAAAAGAGAATGAGACTAACCTTTCCCAAGGGAGTCTCCATTGTCTAAGTGGAAAAATCTGGAAAGGCCATCTGCATTGGCATGGGCAGTCCCAGGTCTATGTTCCATTGTAAAGTCCATTCCCTAAAGGGAGATGGACCAGATTTCACCTTTCATTTGCATTCGTCATCCAAGAAGTTTGTGGTCAGTTTGAACTAGAAAGTGAGCTCAGCTTCTTCAGGACCAGACCATGGCAAAGGCCTACCTATCAATGGCACTCAAACTCTGCTCCCTGGGGAGTAGCCTTTTTCTTATGAAAGCAACAGGTTGGTCTTGGCCATCATCATTGATCTGATCTGGGGTAGGAGTGCTCCTATCCCTAGCTCAGAGGCATCAGTCTGCACAATGAACTGCTTGGAGTAATCTGGAGGCTTGAGAAATGCTGAGCCTAAATGCTTTTAAGGTGTCAAAATCCTTTTGATACGCAATTAATTGTCCAGTTCACTTTCTTGGGCATCTTGTTGGAGGTGAGTTCTATGAGGTGTGTCACAAGGGATCAAAACCCCTTCACAAACCTCCTATAATACCAAGTCAAGCCAAGTAATGCCCTCACTTGGGCCTGGGTGCTTGGATCTTCCCAACCCAGAATTGTCTGCTCGCATTCAATTTGGCTAATTGTTATTGTGTAGCGCTTTCAGCGCATAGCCCACATCGCGCACACTGTATCTGCCTGTGGAACCTCGTAGCGCTAGTTGAGATACCTCGCATTGCTGGTTAATTAGAAATTGAGCATGATTGTGCCGGAGCCTCTGCCCACATATTTGCAAGAACCTCGGCTCGTCCTGTTTCGCTTTTGGTTCGCTATCATCTTGTTGTTGTACCTCCCAGACCGCCTCTCCACCCCGCTCCCGCCTCCCAGCTGCCCCTCCCTCCCACTGGTAGTTAGGGGCTGACCTCTCCTCACCAACTCTGTGACCGTCCTGACTCGCTCAGAAGCGGTCGCTCCCCACGCTCCCTGCTTCAGCTGCTTGAGCTGGTATCGTGATTCAGAAAAGGGGGTGGTGATGAACAGAGTGTCTGAATTAAGCAGACCACTCTTACCCAGTCCAAAGATCAGGGCTTGATCCATCACCGTTTTTTAGCTCACTGCACCATCCAAGCTCAGAACCTGGCTACATGCAAATTAGTCTGTTCCTGTCCCAGTGCATGATGGGAACAGGGCAAACCAAACTACCAAGCCAATTCTTATACTGGGAAGGAAACAAGCTACCGGGGACCGGTTTCTGGCATTTCAGCCGTCGTCAGCCCGGCTTGCTTGAATCCTGATGGTACAATGAGCAAGGGACTCACATCTGAGTATACCCTTCCACGCTTATGGTGGACAAAATGATTCAGAAAAGGGGGTGGTGATGAACAGAGTGTCTGAATTAAGCAGACCACTCTTACCCAGTCCAAAGATCAGGGCTCACTACACCATCCCAGCTCAGAACCTGGCTACATGCAAATTAGTCTGTTCCTGTCCCAGTGCATGATGGGAACATGGCAAACCAAACTACCAAGCCAATTCTTATACTGGGAAGGAAACAAGCTACCGGGGACCGGTTTCTGGGATTTCAGCCGTCGTCGGCCCGGCTTGCTTGAATCCTGATGGTGCAATGAGCAAGGGACTCACATCTGAGTATACCCTTCCACGCTTATGGTGGACAAAATGATTCAGAAAAGGGGGTGGTGATGAACGGAGTGTCTGAATTAAGCAGACCACTCTTACCCAGTCCAGGGATCAGGGCTTGATCCATCACCGTTTTTTAGCTCACTGCACCATCCCAGCTCAGAACCTGGCTACATGCAAATTAGTCTGTTCCTGTCCCAGTGCATGATGGGAACAGGGCAAACCAAACTACCAAGCCAATTCTTATACTGGGAAGAAAACAAGCTACCGGGGACCGGTTTCTGGCATTTCAGCCGTCGTCGGCCCGGCTTGCTTGAATCCTGATGGTGCAATGAGCAAGGGACTCACATCTGAGTATACCCTTCCACGCTTATGGTGGACAAAATGTTCATCACCACCCCCTTTTCTGAGCTGGTATCGTAGCGCTTTGTGCTCATTGCTACCATCGTAATTACTGCATCTGTGCTCTGCTTGCATTTATTTTGCTCGCATTCAATTTGATTAACTATTATTTTGTAGCGCTTGCAGTCGCTCACCACGCTCCCTGCTTCAGCTGCTTCAGCTGGTATCGTAGCGCTTTGTGCTCATTGCTACCATCGTAATTACTGCATCTGTGCTCTGCTCGCACCTATTTTGCTTGCATTCAATTTGGCTAATTGTTATTGTGTAGCGCTTTCAGCGCATAGCCCACATCGCGCGCACTGTATCTGCCTGTGAAACCTCGTAGCGCTAGTTGAGATACCTCGCATTGCTGGTTAATTAGAAATTGAGCCTGATTGTGCCGGAGCCTCTGCCCACATATTTGCAAGAATCTCGGCTCGTCCTGTTTCACGTTTGGTTCGCTACCATCTTGTTGTTGTACCTCACAGACCGTCTCTCCACCCCGCTCCCGCCTCCCAGCTGCCCCTCCCTCGCTCCGCCCCCCCCCCACTGTCGACTTATGACAGTCATACTTACGCGCGGCGTTCACGCGCAGCTGATGCGCGCCGAAGGTGCCCCAAAGGTAAGCCCGTCTACGCCCGTCCGCGCCTGGACCGCGCCCAGCGCCAGACCCCCTGGCCCCCGCAAAATCCACCCCCCGCATAACTTACGACGCCGCAACCCTCCTAGCACTCAACCCCGGCCGACTTCCAGACTGCCACCAAGCCGCCCCAGGATACACCCATGGACCCTTCACCTGCCACTCCTGCAAGTTCGACTGCATCAAGACCCACACCAAATCCACAAACTCCAAACAGGGCTCCGACACTAACCACCTGAAGTGCATCCTGCTCAACACCCGCTCGGTCCACAGTCACGCCATTGAACTCTGGAACCTACTCGACACCACATCGCCGGACGTCGCCTTTCTTACAGAAACCTGGATGAACGCCTCATCAATGCCCGACATTGCCATAGCCATCCCTGACGGCTACAAGATTTTCCGTAAGGACCGCATCAACCAAACAGGAGGAGGCCTCGCCATTGTTCATAAGAACACCATCTGCATCACGAACAGCTCCGATGACATCCTCACAGCCGCCGAACACCTTCACTTCCAGATCCACATCGACCCCAAGACCACACTCAGAGGCACCCTCATCTACAGGCCACCAGGACCCCGCGCACAATTCAGCGAAGACATCACTGACTTCATCAGCCCACACACCCATCCCTCCGAGGACTACATTCTACTGGGAGACCTCAACTTCCACCTGGAAAAGAACAACGACAGCAACACCACCACCCTTCTGGACAACCTCGCCAATCTCGGACTCAAACAACTTGTTGATACCCCCACCCACTCTGCCGGGCACACGCTCGACCCAATCTTCACCTCCAGCAAGCACATCTCCTTCAATCACACCACAGCGCTCCATTGGACAGACCACAGCTGCGTCCACTTCAACTACAAAAAGACTATGACCCACAACCACCCACAACCAATTCCCCGCAGAAACTGGAACAAAATTACCACCGACCAACTCTTCACATCACTTCACCAAAAGCCTCCTGCAAAATCATCGGACCCAAACCTTGCAGCCACCAACCTCACACAATGGATCACCATCAGCGCTGACGAATTAGCACCCTTGAAAAAACATCAAATCAAGCAAGGTAGCAAAAAAGCCCCATGGTTCAACGATGACCTTAAGAAATCCAAGAAGATCTGTCGCACCCTCGAGAAAGCCTGGAGAAAAAACCCAACCACTGACAACCTGGCCACCTTCAAGAACGCCACCCGCAAACACCACCAACTGATCCGATCCACCAAGAAATCAGCATTCAAGGATCGACTCGACAACAACGCACACAACAGCAAGGAACTATTCAACATCGTCAAAGAATTTACCAACCCCACCGCCGGCACCAACGACATCACTCCCTCCCAAAACCTCTGCGACTCCTTAGCCTCATTCTTCCACAACAAAATTGCTGACATACATAACAGCTTTGCAAACCAGTCCGAAGACCAGTCCACCCCACCCACCTCCGAACTAAAACCCCCCTCCAACAACCTCTGCGCCTGGAACCCAATCACCACTGAAGACACCATCCGCCTGATGAACTCCATCCACTCAGGATCGCCAACCGACCCATGTCCCCACCACATTTTCAACAAAGCAGACTCCATTATCGCACCCCATCTCTGAGACGTCATCAACTGCTCCCTCAACTCCGCCACCTTCCCGGAAAGCTGGAAACATGCCGAACTCAGCGCCCTCCTGAAGAAACCCACAGCAGACCCCACTGAACTCAAGAACTACCGCCCGAATGGATGAAGAACAGCCGTTTAAAACTGAACTCGGACAAAACGGAAGTCCTCATCCTAGGGTCATCCCCCTCCGCCTGGGACGACTCATGGTGGCCACCGGCCCTGGGAAACGCACCCATACCTACGGACCACGCACGTAACCTAGGCTTCATCCTGGACTCCTCCCTCTCGATGACCAGACAAGTCAACGCCGTCTCATCATCTTGCTTCAACATCCTACGTATGCTCAAAAAAACCTTCCATTGGATCCCCACCGAAACAAGAAAGACGGTCACCCACGCACTGGTCACAAGCCGACTGGAGTACGGAAACACCCTTTACGCCGGAACCACAGCCAAACTACAGAAAAAACTCCAACACATCCAAAATGCCTCAGCCAGACTCATACTAGACATCCCCCGCCAAGCTCACATTTCCGGTCACCTGAAAGACCTCCACTGGCTCCCCGTCAACAAAAGAATAACCTTCCGTCTCCTCACCCACGCATACAAAGCCCTCTACGACCTTGGACCCGAATGCCTCAACACGCGCCTGTCCTTCTACACCCCCACCCGCCAACTACGATCATCCAATCAAGCCCTCGCCGCAATTCCACGCATCCATAGATCCACCATGGGGGGAAGATCCTTCTCCTACTTAGCGGCCAAAACCTGGAATTCTCTCCCCACCCACCTCCGCCTTACACAGAACCACCTTTCCTTCAGAAAACAACTAAAAACTTGTTCAATCGAATATACAATCTCGCAGAGATACCTGCCTCTTGGGAGGGAAGTATCATCCACCCAATTTTTAGGCATGGCGATCATCGCAATCCTGCAAATTTTAGACTGATATCCTTACTAGATGTAGAGGCTAAACTCTACGCCTCTTGCATTCTACGTGAATTACAAGTCTGGATATCAGAAACAAAGATCATGCCAACATTTCAAACAGGCTTCAGGCAAGGAATGGGAACAACAACTAACCTAACCTGCCTGTCTATCCTAACGGACCAAGCGATAGCAAATGGCACTCGCTTGTATGCCTGTTTCATAGACATCAAGTCTGCCTTCGATCGGGTAAACAGAGTGCGCTTGTGGAGCAAACTAGAGAGTTGGGGGATGCCTTACCAACTCCTAAGAGCCATCAAAGCTCTTCATCACCGTACTTGGGTAAGAGTAAAGTTGGGAAATGGTGGCAGTACCACCAGTAGCATCCAAACGCCCCAAGGCTTAAAGCAAGGCTGTGTACTAGCCCTTACCCTTTTTAACCTTTTTCTCTCTGACCTCACAAGCGCGATCGAATCAGCAGACAACCATCCCCCATTTTTGGCAAACAATCCAATATATTACTTACAATATGCCGACGATATTGTATTATTGAGCAAGACACCTATTGGATTACAAAGAGCTATTAATAAATTAACTCTGTACCTAGAACGGGAAGGCCTAGCACTTAACAAAGAGAAAACTAAAGTGGTCCGCCTAGTTGACCGGCACAACCTAAAGTACAAATGGATGGCCCAAGGGGCACCAGTGAAAGAACAAGAACACTATAAGTACTTGGGAATTACAATAACAAAAGGAGCAAATTATAAGGGCCACAAAATAGCACTCAAAGCAAAAGTACAATCTTTAATCTTCGCGTATCGCTCTCTAAATGAAAAAATGGACTGCCCCAACTACAATCATTTATTAAAAACAATGGCTGCACAGATTATGCCCACTTTATCTTATATCTCACGTGGTGCGGTAAGGAGGTGGACCTTTTAAATGAACTACAAATTAAAATTCATAAAGCGGTCTTCAATCTTCCTAAATCTGCTTCAGCCGCACAAGTCAGGCTCGAATTTGGACTGCAAAATCAGAAGTTCCGGAGCATGAGCGGCTTCGTGAACTTCTGCCACAAACTTAGATCTGCAGATCCAGACTCCTTGGACTGGCTAAGCTGGGAGGAAATTAAAAAACGAGGGGAAACTGAATCCATGAACAATGGGGGAAAGTATTTGACATTCTGCGTGGAAAGGTTAGAGCTAGAAGTCGCTTGGAAATCAGGGACAGATAAAGTAAGTCTAAAAAAATCAGCCAATGCGGCAGCAAAATGGAAATCTTTTTTTGAGGACAAAGAGTTATTGGCGAAACGGCGGCATGCCTGGACCATCCTGAACAGCTTCACAACCCCAAAAACACACACATATCTAACATCCCACTTCAGTGGTTACCTAAAAAAGTCTTTTACAGCCTATCGGATGGGGATGCATGTCACAAAGGATTTACTACCGTCCTGGAAATCATCACACCAGACGAATCAATGTCGCCTTTGCGGGTACAAAACCGAAACACTTGTCCACCTTTTCTGCTTATGTCCGGCCCTGATAAGTCAGAGACGACTCTTATTGAAACCCATCTTCAATGCTCTAAACATTCGATCCTGCAGACACGCAGTCACAAGCTGGCTCAGTGGTTCCAACATAATCCTAGTATGCTGTGGAGTCAAATTCTTTGCAGAAGCAAGAAAACTTTTAGACCTAATAGAATATGAGGACCATCCAGTTGGTGGGCAAACAGGGCCAGCTTAACCCCAGGACCTCACAAGCCCGCCCCCAAATAAAACAATAGCCGAGAGACAATAATTTTAGTAATTTTTTTAAAATAAATTTTGTATCGTTATTTTATGCGTATTTTGTAATAATTTTAACTAATTATGCAAATAAAAACCTTTGAACCTTTGAACTAAAAACTTGGATATTCGATAAGTAAGTACCCCCCTCCCTCAAGCGCCTTGAGACCCTCTGGGTGAGTAGTGCGCTATACAAATGCTAAACTTGAAACTTGAACTTACAAGCTGGCCCAAGTATACAGCAGTTCCCAGCCCTATCTGGCATTTGGATGCCTTGATAGTTAGGCCTGCAGTTTGCAATGTCTGTAAAACCTTCCCCAGGTGGACCAGGTGGACCAGGTGATCCTGCCAGGAATAACTATACACAGCAATATCTTCAAGATAAGCTGCACTAAAGCCTTCCAGCCCAGCAAGGATTTGAAGAAGCTTTAGAAGGTGGCATCTCAGTAAACTGGAAGTGCCCATTAGGAGTGGGGAATGCTGTATTTTCCTTTGCTCCTGGGGCCATGCCAATCTGCCAGTACCCTGGAGTCAACTCAAAGGTACTGAAACATTTGGCAGCCCCTAACTTATCTATCAATTAATTTGCTCTGGGTATGGGGTGTGCATCTGTCTTGGTGACAGTACTGAGGCCACTGCAGTCCACTCAAAACCTAATTTCTCCCAGTGGGTGAGATTTGGGGACTAAGACCACTGTGCTGGCCCAGGGATGCTCAGAAGGCTCAATGACCCCCACCTCCAGCATCTTGCTGACCTCAGGCTTGATGCTTTTCTTAACTTGGTCAGACTGGCGATGGATTTTGGTTTTGACAGGCAAGCTGTCCCCAGTGTCCATATCATGGGTACACCAATGGGCCTGACCATGGGGTAAGGAGAAGAGCTGTGCATACTTTTGTTAAACCTGTCTGTAGTCAGCTTGCTGTTGGGCAGAAAGGGTGTCTGAATAGACAACTCCATCCACTGACCCATCTTGGGGGTGTAAGAGAGTAGGTCAGGGAGAGGTTTACTCTCTGTCTCCTGATCCTCATCAGTAATCATCAACATGGTTACATCAGCCCTGTCACAGAAAGGTTTCAGGTGGTTCACGTGTATCACCCTTTTGGGGAACCTACTAGTGCCCAGGTCCACCAAGTAGGTGGCCTCACTCTTCTTCTCTAGGATAGGGTAAGTGCCACTCCATTTATCCTGGAGAGCCCTTGGTACCATAGGCTCCAAACCCTAAAAATGCTGCCCTGGTTGGGACTCCACCAGTGCAGCTTTCTGGTCATACCAGAGCTTCTCGAGCTCCTGGCTGGCCTCAAAATTTCTAGATGCTTTCTGCATGTACTCTGCCATTCGGGAATTAAGGGTTAGTACATAGTCCACTACATCTTACTTTGGTACATGATGGGTTTCTCCCATTCTTCCCCCACAAGAGAGAGTAGTCCCCTTACAGGGTGGCCAAACAGAAGTTCAAAGAGGGAAAATCCTACTCCATTCTGAGACACCTCTATAAGCAAAATGCAGGCAGGGTAACAGAACATCCAATTTCCCTTTACCAAGGCCATTGTTATGTGGGTGATGAGGTGTTGTGAACTTATAGAACAGTCCAAACTCATACCACATGTGTTTCAAGTATGCAGACATCAAGTTGGAATCTCGGTCAGATACTATCTCCTAAGAAACCCTACCCTGGTGAAGACACCAATGAGGGCCTTGAGTACTGCAGGGGCTGTAGTAGACCTAAGGGGAATGGGTTAAGGGTACATTGTAGCATGATCGACTAGTACCAGTATGTATTTGTTTTTCTGAGGCTGTGGAAGGTTTAAGTGGACCCACTACATTCACACTTAACTTTTCAAAGGGAACCCTAACCTGGCTTTTCAGATGACACAAGAACCTACAAACTCCTTCACTTTTTGGGACATCTGTGGCCAGTAGAAGTGGTAAACAAGTTTTACCCCAAGTTTTTGTCTGGCCAAGATGTCCAGCTAGGCGGATGTCATGGGCCAAGGTGAGCAGGAACTCTCTATACAACTGAGGCACTACCACCCTCCTAGTGGCACCATGTTTGGCGTCTCTGTTCTCAGTGTACAGGAGCCCCTCCTCCCAATTGACCCTGTGAGAGCCACTGACATCTCACTGCTCCTGTGCAGCAGCTTGCTGCTTCAGGCTTTCAAAAGTGGAACAGACCTGCAGCCCAAGACACAGCTGTTCCTTCGAGGGCCCCCCTGGGCCCAATAGCTCTACCTCGTAAGGTTCAAGTTCCATGGGCTCAGTTCCCTCTGGGCAGGCAAGTCCTCTCCCTGAGGAGAGGGATCCTGATCCTTGTCCTGTGTGAAAGCTGTTTCACCAGTCTTCCTACCTTTTTTTTGGGAGGTTGGGCCATCATTTCAGGCTTCAACTCTTTTTTCACCCTAGGCTCGAGTTTGTGCTCTTGTCTTCACACACACTATCTAGGGGATTTGCAGCATGGCTGCATGTGTATTGCTTTCTACTTCAGTCCATGCTGAGGTCTCCAGATAATTTCCAAGCAGACAGGTAGATGTGAGTTTTGGAGAGACTACTACCTGTTTCAGGCCAGTAACCCCTCCCCACAGTCTAATGTCACCATAGCCATGGCATGGTTAGTAGTGACACTGTCAGCACTGGTAACTTTATAGGTTTTTCCAGTCAGGTATTGCTCTGGGGAAACCAGTCTGTCTCTCACCTTAGTGATACTTGCACCTTTGTCCCCCAGGGCCTCTATCCTAGTCCCATTCGCTAAAAGATATTGTAGTTTTTTCTTTTTTAATTAGGGGGCCAGACAGCCAAAGTGGCTAAACGCCTCCCCCCCTTCAGAGACTAGAACAGCCTCAGTGTGGACCCTGATTTGCTCTGGGCACACTGTTGAATCCTTCTGGAGATTTGCCACACCAGTAGAAACTGGAGGGGGACTGTATTGCTTCGCCCTCCCAAAAAATAGGAAATACTGCCTTCCCACAGCGGAGGCACAAACACTGCACAGCAATATAATTACCTGGAAAAGGATTTCACTCTCATAACATGAGGCACATCAAAAGACTGTTTTCATAATAAGGCATGAGGTTTTATTTGTGCAGCACTCTCTATGTGCAAGCAATAATGTCACATTTATGAGTAGGCAAATGCAACTGTTAAATGCATGGAATAAGATACATGGAATGAAATACAAGCAGATAATAATATGGACGTCCACTGCAAGAAATCAGAAAGATATATGCACTAAATACATCAGATGATTATAACCACTCAAACTCGAATATGCACACACAACACTCACACATCACAATGAAAACACCTCAGATGATTATAATCACTGGAGACCTGAATGCACACAAAGACACATTCACATATCACTAAGTCAATAATCAAAAATAAAACACATCCCCGGCTGCAAATGCTGCATCTTAGCCCAGACTGGAGGATTCACAGCCGAGGTTAAGAGACTCAGCAAACCAGGCATGGCTACACTGAAGTAGTTGCTCCGTCTACATTCAGGTTCACCAAATCCTGGTCTCCAAGTCAACAACCCTCAGTTTTATCATCTCAAAGCACTAGAAGTTTCCGAGAGGCCCTCCTCTGCACCATGGAAACTTACTGGAGTTGGCCACTCTTCATGCAAGCATTCCAAAGGCAAAAGTACAGAATACAACCTCAAACGTGAATACCCTGAACAACTTGAGTAACCTGGGGGCCTGCCTGTGTGCCCAAAAGCCCAAGCCACATGGAGTCAGAATTCAAGATGGAATAAGGGCATGCCAAAGCCAATAGTAAGAACTTCATAATATTTCCCAATGTACAACACAATGCACATTGAGCACCACTGCTTATAACACTACGCTTCGAGACCAAGAAGTACTTTCCACACCTCTCTCTCATGCTTTCAAATGCACATCCCACATGCACTGTTCCTGGCAAGGCTGTTCTACTCTGTGAAAACACTCCCACTATAGAACTACAAGGAGACACAAAAGAAATCTTCAAGGGAAAAAGGCACATGCAGGAAATATGATGTAGTACATTCAGGCCAGGGTAAAGTAAAACACCAAAAGTCAATTATAATAATGATAATCAAATGTCATCACGTGGTCCCAATACATGGGTGTGCCTCTGGCACTACAGGGACTAGGAGCATTCTTGTTGGGATAGGCAGGATCTCCAGTTCTGTGTCTCTTCTTGTTACAGTGGTAACACAAGGCCTTTGCAGGATAAAAGTTTCCCCTTATACCCAACATTGGGCTGGGAAGAGTTCTTGAGTCCACCACCCTGGACAGGATTTTGGGGGCCTTTAGAGGACTCTCGGTCTTTCACCTGGGGAGGCTTTGTAACCCCTTTCCTTTGGTCAACCCCAGTGATTATCTTGGTCACCCTTGTATTGACCCAGTGGTCTGCCTTCTTTCCCAATTCTTGGGGATATATTGGACCTAGGTCTACCAGATGCTGATGCAGTGTTTCATTGATGCAGTTACTTAAAATGTGTTCCTTCATAAACAAATTATAAAGTCTCTCATAATCCTACACTTTACTTCCAGTCAACCTGCCACCTAGTGTTTTTACTGAGTGGTCTGCAAATTCCACCCAGGACTGACCAGGATTTGTGAGCCCCCCTGAATTTAATTCTGTACTCCTCAAGTCCTTTGAGTCCAAATCCTTTAATCAGGGTACCCTTCATGAGTTCATAAGAGTCAGCTTCTGCCCCAGTAAGGGTCAGGAGTCCATCCCTGCACTTACCCGTGAACAGTTCCCAAAGGAGTGCCACCCAGTAAGCCTTTCTCACTTGGCCGCAGAATCCCTCTCAAAGGCTGTGAACCATTTGATGATATCTTCTCCATCCTCAAATTTAGGGACAACCCCTTTAGGGATTTTTGGAACATAAGATCCTTCCTTCTCTTAGTTGTTTAACTTGCTGCCACCATTGCTAGGACCTAGCCCCATCTCTGTTCTTTCTTTTTCTAGAACTAGGAGCCTGGGGCCAGATGTAGGTGAAATAGATTTACCGATTTTAAATTACCGAATTTTACCGATTCGGTAATTGAAAATCGGTAAATCTATGGTGTCGACATGTCGGTATTCCAGATGTGCTGGAATACCGAATCGGATGATTTCGAATCGGTAATGCCCATTCATTCCTATGGGCTTTGAAGCCCATAGGAATGAATGGGCATTACCGATTCGGTATTTACCGAATCGGTAAATACCGATTTTCACAAGGGTGCAGGGGGTGTCACTTTGACACCCTCTGGCACCCCCAAAACAAGCTTGGGTGCCATGTGGCAGGCATACATGCCCTAAGGGCAGGTCTGCCTGTCACATGGCATAGGTGTGCATGCACACATGTGCATGCACACCGGAATCGGTATTTTACCATCAAATTGGATTTGATGGTAAAATACCGATTCGTTAAGGCTCCTGGGACTCTGAAGAGTCCCACCTACATATGGGTGGCTCAGAATCGGTAAATTTACAGATTTTTTTTATTTTACCGAATCGGTAAAATTACCGAAACGGTAATTTTACCGATTCGGTAAAATAATGCCCCCTACATACCATTCACCTCTTTACCGATCGGTAACGGCAGAAAATACCAATTTTCGGCCGTTACCGACCGACCTACATCGGGCCCCTAGTCTCTAGTTTTTTGATCAACCTTGCTAAAATGAGGTCCTCCTCAGTGAAGTTGTCCTCACTTTCTTGTACAGAGTTTCCCCTACCTCTGTCTAATCTAGTCCCTGTACTCCTTGGTCTGGAGGGTAAGGGTACACCGTCCCCATCCTCCCTAAGTAGTTGAGGTGGTGGGTTTAGGACCTCATCATCCTCACTAATTTCTCCATCTGCCTGGAGATCTTCTCCTTCTGTAGTGAGGTGGTCCCATGCATGCACTGCCAGAAACTCCATGAGTTGTGCTCTGGTAGGGTGAATCCAGTTCTTATGTTTTTAAAACTTTACAGAAAAGCCTTAACTCTCTAATCTCTAGGCTGGAGTAAGATATGACGTTGAGCTCCACAGCCATCTTCTCTGGGTTTTTCATTATTAAGTCTGAGCGGTGGACTCCGCTCTGTTGGCAGAGTTTGCAGAGTTTTTTTCCCTCACCCGCTTTTGCCAACGTCAAGTTGGTGAGGAAAATCCGCCTGCCAGCAAGATGTTTCCTTGTTCGCAATCATCAACATCAAGTTGGCGAGTACGAGCGTGGAAAGCCAACCTCCCGGTGTGATTTCTCAACGTGGGCAGTCAGATTTCTCATTGCGAGTGATTGCGTACGCTCTTGACCGCTCGTGTTGAGAAACCGTCCGTTCGTGCTGAAAAAGCTGCTGCTCAAGTAAAAATCTACTCGAGCAGCAGAAAGGAAGCAGTGCCCACTTGCTCTGTGCAGGGTGCCTTTCTCAATGATTGCACAGTGCGGACAAGCTCCTTGCACTGAAAATCACTGCAAACCGCATTTATCTAATGCACTCCACCACTTGCAGAGCTTTGTGTAGCACAGCAGTTTTTTTCCCCAAAATCTGCCTAGTCTTATTCATTATGTTACTAAAGTGGGGTTCTTTTGCTGAAGTTGTGTTTATTGTATATCATAAAAGCAAAACATACACATCACAGTGTCAGCATTGGGGGATAGGAACAATAGGCAGTCCTGTCAGGATATCAAAGTGGCGTAAGACATATCTTCGCAAGTGATTAGCATAAATAAAGCAACATCAGATACGTGTAAGATACAGTAGGCCACAATGAAATAGCATCTGATAAATGCACAATAAATTGTCTAGAAAAACCTTATGACTGAATACACAAATAAAAAGAAGAAAGCCGGCACAAAAACATTCATATGTAAATCTAAGAGTCCATAACAAACATGGCTAGTACAGGTCAGGGTCCGCTGCAGGGAGGGCATGAGGAGAGGTGATGACATCATGATTGGGAAAGAAGGGTATGGTATTCCCCTCTACATAGTAATAGCCATTACAGTAAAGTGGGGTACTAAGGGCAATTTTATTAAAAAAACTGGAGCATCCGGAGTTTCACGGGCTAAAGCAAGTTAACACTATGCACATGAGATAGTGAAGTAAAGGCTTCCACAAATCTTAGATTTTTTTTCTCTGTTGTTGCTAAATTATGTGATATCCTTTCCATTGCTGGAATATGCCAAACATGGGTAAACCATTGCGCTATGGAGGGAGGGGCTGTCTACTTCCACATGATTTGTTGTGCAACTTAGAGCAGGTAGCCGATGAGCTTCTAGTCTCCATGTGTCCCTGCGGCTAAGGCCTGGGGTCTGATGCCCAAAATGACCATGAGGTACAAGAAAGGAAGCAGGTAGCCTACAATGTCTTATATATGGCCCAGTATCTCCTTCCACTATGTGGTAATTACTTTACACGACCACTAAATATGGCAGAAGTCCCCCACGTCCTCATTACAAAGCCAGCAGAGAGGGTAAGTACCTGGGCAGATCGTGGAGAGGCGGGTCGGTGTGTGATACTATTGAAACGTTAATTTGTATGCTGTTTCTCTGAGAGAGAGACTACAGTAGGTTTTGGGTATATGTTGCCACAATGTCTCCCATTGTGACATTGAGGTGCTCTGCATATGGAGAAGAGATAGCATGAGAGGGCGCTCTGCGCCTATATTGGGGGAATTGATCACTACCCAATCCGTCCCCTGAAGGAGGCAGCCTGAGGAAACCAAATCTAAGCCCTTAATATTGGGAAATTAGTAGACAGAGCCATGAAAGATTAGACTATACGGTATGCACCTGCATCTCCCCATCACTCCTGATGTTGATCGTGACAGTTGTCGTATGCTGTAGAGCCCGCAGACAGAATAAGTCGATCTGAAAAGGAAAACAAAATACAAACAATAGAAACAACAGACCAACAGGGTCCAACAGTGACTTCCACGTTTTAAGGAGGCCGGTACCTAGGCGTTCCAGACCCGCCAAAGGAGTCACCCTCCTGGGGCATAAGTGGCCGGGGATGGTCATCAGAGGAAGAACAGAGGGGGGGGGCGTGGCTTGGCGCGCAATGGCGACGGACGTGGAAGGGTAGAGCTCCAATCTGAGCTCCCCTTCCCGGGGCCGTTTCTCCGTTTCCAATATCCTGTTCGAGCCATGGCTGTGAGCGGACCCGGAGACAACCCCCACCAACGCGCCAGCCGAGTCTGCGACTCTTCGCATACTGGGAACCGCACCGGCAGAAGTGGTGCGACCGTAGCCGCGCTGGGTGAACCCCCCCCCCGGCGCGACCAACTACCTGAGGCCGAGGCTTTGGCGGTTGCAACAGGCCCAACGGCGCGGCCTACTTGGCGCCATCCAAAGACGGAAACTGGGCGCCCCCCTCGCATCTACAGTACAGCAACCTCTACACTACCTCCGCGAGGATTCGTGGGCATTCGCGGGACGGCTGGTAAGGGGAAGCGTTTGCCCGCGGCGGACATTGGTGGAGAGACCCTACGCTCCAACGGACCCGCATCACACCTGCAGCGGAGTAAAGAGGACTGTCTTGGACCCTGGCCCAGTGTGGCTGTGGAGACGCGCTCCAACTCCTTTCGACCGCCCATAAGAGCCACATCGGAGAGTGAAGGGCCGTGACCACCTCCTGAACTACACACTCAGGTGGCCGACCCTGGTGACAGAGAAGAGCTGGAAGGGGCCGCAGGCAGCGACCCGACTTCGCTGGCCTCCATATACAAGGACAGACTTTGGGGGTAAGGAGCCTGGGCACGCGGGCAGCTGAGGAACACTCACAGATGGCCGATCCCTGACACGGCGGCGCTGACACCTGGAAATCTCCCCCGCACCCCCACACCGGCTGGAAGTGGACACACGCCGCGGGTACAGACGGGACAACACGATTGCCTCACTCGGTGGTTGAGTGGGGTGCGCCCACGTCCACGACTGCGCGCCTGTGGGGAGACGTAAATAACTGCACAGCGCCACCTCCACCGCGTGTCGAAGCGCTGCCCTGCGACGCTACCCTGCCGGGTGTGCACTCCTCCCGCTCGAGCTACTGACCCACACCTAATTACTAGGGCACTGCCACTGGCCAAGCTGCCTGCAGGACAGAACTGGGCAGTCGCTCCACTGACGCTCCTGGCACGGCTTTATTATTATTATTATTATCATTTATTTTTGTAGAGCGCGTAGTCACCCAGAGGTATCCCAGCGCTAGGAACCCTAATTCTACAGTCCAGTGGGCCAGGGGCAGAGAGAACAGGAAGAGGGGGGGGGGTGAAGATTCAGAATGAGGGGAGGGCATAGAAAAAAAAAAATTAGGGGAAGAGATGAGTCTTTAGCTGCTTCCTGAAGCGCAGATATTGTGATTCAAGTCGCAGGTCGCGAGGGAGTGAATTCCAGAGGCGAGCAGCTTGTACCGAAAAGCGTCTTCCTCCTGATCGGGCTTTCTTGAATCTTGGGGTATTGATGAGGTTTTCTGCGTCTGAACGGAGGGATCTTGTGGTTTTATAGGGGGTGATGAAGTTGCTAAGGACTGGGGGGCCTTGGTTATGCAATGATTTGTGGACAAGGCATAAGGCCTTGAATTTGACTCGCTCCCTTATGGGGAGCCAATGGAAGAGTTTGAGAGCAGGTTTAGCAGAGGTTCTGGCCGGGGTGTTTGTGATAATCCGGGCAGCGGTGTTCTGGATTCTCTGAAGCTTGTTGAGGGTCGCTTCAGGAGCGCCCAGATAAATCACATTGCTATAATCCAGCCTCGATATTATGAGGCCTTGGATTAGCAATTTTTGGGACTTGGGGGGTAGGAGGGGCAGGACTTTCCTCAGAGATTTTAGGAGACCAAAGCAGGTCCCTGCTACCTTCTTTGCTTGTGTAGCGAATGAGAGATCGGAGTCAATCCACACACCCAGACTTTTTACCTCTGTTTTTGGATCAGGGGGAGGGCCCAGACAGGCTGGCCAGATGTCCGGGGAGAGTGAGGTTCCTTTCGGGCCAAGTAGGAGGACCTCGGTTTTCATCCCATTTAGCTTTAGGGCTGATCTATTCATCCAGCGGTGGACCTGCGTGAGGCAGTTGAATAGGTCAGCTGTGTGTTGTCTGGGGTGGGACAAAGACACCACTAGTTGCGTGTCGTCAGCATAGCTGACGACGCTTACTCCGAATGGGGTGATAACCTCCTCCAATGTGGACATATAGATATTAAATAATGTGGGGCTCAGGGAGGAGCCCTGAGGCACACCACATTGGAGGGGCATTTCGGAGGAGCGGGCGTTCTTCTCCCAGATCTGGTAGGTCAGTTGGGCCAGGAAGGATGAAAGCCAGGATAGGGCTGTACCTTCCACACCAACTCATTTCAGTCTTTCAATGAGGAGTTGGTGGTCAACGGTATCGAACGCCGCACTGAGGTCGAGGAGGATCACTGCCACTGATCCTCCCCCATCCAATAGCGCTCTGGCCTCCTCTACCGCTGCCAGGAGGGCGATGTCAGTGCCCTGCCCTGGTCGGAAGCCCGTCTGGGAACTTTTTAGTTTATTGTTGGCCTCCAGAAACTGCGAGAGTATCCTATTGACTAATTTTTCCGCAATTTTGCTGACTCCTGGGAGTAGGGAGATGGGCCTGTAATTCGCCAGATTCTCAGGGTCGAGGGAAGGTTTCTTCAATAGGGCTTTTACGACGGCCGTCTTCCAGCTCAGGGGTACAACTCCTTGTTGGAGTGAGGCGTTGATCAGATGAGTGAGGGGGGGAAGATTGTGGGGGCTACCTCCTTGAGGATCCGGAGAGGAGCAGGGTCCCTAGGGGAACCGCTCTTCATGGAGTTAAGCGTGTTTCTCACTTCATCTATAGTAACTTGGCCCCACGTGGAGAGACAAGTGGGAGGTGTCGTGTATGGGGGAACGGTTTCTTCACACGGGCTCGAGGGGGGAATTGAATCCAGAATTGTTCGGATTTTATCATGGAAGAAATTAGCCAGTTGTTGGCATTTCTCCTGGTCGGCTTTAGGGTCGGAGGGGAATCCCGGTCCCTGTTCTGGGGTTTTTAAAAGCTCTTTAAGGATGATATATGATTCCTTGCTGGAGCATCCCGCTTTCTCTATTCTCTCCTGAAAGAACACGCTTTTGGTTTTGCGGATAGCGGTTTTAGAGGCTAGAAGAGAAGTAGAGTAGATGTTTTTGTTGATTTCCGATTTGTCACGTCTCCATGAGCGTTCGGTTTTCTTACACTCTTGGCGCAGAGCTTTGAGCTCTGGGGTGTACCATAGAGCGGGAGATAGTCTTTTGGGCTGTTTGAGGGTCGTAGTTTTTGGGAGCAGAGTGTCTAGGGTTGAGGTGATCCACTCACTGAACTGTTTGTCAGCCATGGTGGGGTCAGAGGAAAGCTCGGGGGTGGAATCTGTAAGGGCGGCAGCCCATTTCTCAGGTGACAGTTTGCGCCATCGTCGGTCAGTTACCTGGGTTTTAGAGGTTGGGGGGTTCAGCGTGGGGATTTCCCAGGAAATAGGGACCAGAAAATGGTCCGTCCACGGGAGGGTCATGGGTGTTTTGGTGGTAATAGTTGCTATATTGGTGAGGATGGGGTCCAATAGGTGGCCCTTCTCATGGGTTGGCTCGTTGTTCACTAGTCGGATATTTAGTGATGTTAGGTCTTGCCGAAGGTCCGAGGCTACTCGGTCCGTGGGGTCCATGAAGTGGAAGTTTAAGTCACCTAGCATAAGGAAGTTGGAGGTGGACGAAGCTAGTTGTGATACTGATTCGATGACGGCATTGATAAAATTCCCGGGAGCACCTGGGGGCACCTGGGAGCACCTGAGAACAACATTGCCCGCACGCCCGAGACCTGAGGTTTTGGTGGCTGGCCTTCGATAACGCCGCAATTGTGATCTACCCCTGGGCGCAGCTCGGTGTCCCCCCCAAGGATCAACAGTTTAGCGCCCCGGCTACGCCAACACACCTATTGCAGCTCTACCCTCTAGACTCACACGCATCGAACATAGAGGACGTTTCCACGCAACACCTCGCTCATGTCTGGGGGTGTGAGGACACGTACAGGCACAGGTGGCGCATCGCTTAAGGGGAAGCAAACCAAATCACAACCCAAGATGGCCTCTGACGCTGTGACATCGAAATTGGACAATGTGCCGGCCGTAATGGAACGCCTAGAGGCGTCTCTCCAACAGACTCGCACCTCCCTGGAAGCAAAGATAGATAACGTGGCGATTTACCTGACTCATCTAAAGGCTGACCATAAGAAACTGCAGGACCGTACCACAACATTGGAGGGCACAGTGACTGATCTTGAGCCCTGAGTGAGTCAAACGGAAAAGCATGTACGTGACCTCCTGAACAGGGTGGAATTCCTGGAAGAACGGGCGGAGGACGCGGAAGGACGGGCACGACGGAACAACATTAGACTGGATGGCATACCGGAGAAATGGGAAGGGACCGACCCCACAGACATGTGGAAGACTGGCTGAGAGGGTGTGCTATCGCTTTATTTCGTGGTGGAAAGAGCGCACCGCGTGCCTACAAGGCCCCTCCCCCCGGGCTCCAATCCCAGACCGCTGATTCTCCGCGTCCTCAACTACAGGGACCGCGACACTATCCTGCACGAATCCAGGAAACTTGGTGACATCCGGATTGATAACGCCACTTTGATGTTTTTTCCTGACTACACCATCCAGGTACAGAGACAGAGGCACTCCTTTCTGGCGGCAAAGCGCAGATTGCGACAGATGGATCTCAAATATTCACTCCTCTTCCCGGCTCGATTGCGAGTAGTGGCGCATAACAAAACACACTTCTTCACTGATCCTGAAGAGGTTGAGGCCTGGCTGGATGGTGGAGTAGAGGGGACACCCAGGAAGACTAAAGGCACCGCCACGATGTCGCGCTCCAGAGGACAGAGACGACGCCGCCGACACAAATCGCCCGTACCACATCATTCACAAGAGGCGACAGCGTGTTCCCCCCCGGCGGACCAGATTCACCAGGAACAACAGGACGCACTACGCACAGTCTCGGAGATCAGCAGCTCCCCGGCACCCTCCTCTGCACCGAATGCCAGCCCACGAGCATTCCCCAGCGACGACAAAGCCATCTATGGATTGCCGGACTCTCAACAGTCCGCCGATCTCCCTGACATCACACCACAGACGGCGGACCTGTTGGCCTGAGGGGAACCCCCCAAGACTTCTCGACTCGAAGCTTTGCAGCGGCTGGTCTCAATGGCACTGCCTTGACCTACCATGATATACATGAGGTTCGTTGGAGACGGGTGAGGGTAAGACCCCATTGCTCTGCAAACAATGGCGCTGACGAGACGCAGTGAGTAACCCCTTTGCAAACACCGCACGCACTTGTCAAGTGACACTGAGACACTCCTCCCATTGCCATGGCTACAACTCTTGTAGCGGTGTGCGAACACTGCTTGCCAATGACTTGTGCCTCCACACTACCTCTCCTACACCACGTTGCTGTAAGCGGACATACTCTTCTTTTCACTCGGGTGGATTGGCATACGGGGATACCCAGCAGCTGTGGCATACTTTCCACGGCCCGGGGTGGGAAGTAACCCCCCCTATTCCTTTCCTCTTTTCCTCATTGTGAACAATACTACAATGTCGCTATTGATGCCAACCACTTACCACCCCCTAGGCTTGTATAGCTTATTTAACTCATTAGAGTGTTTGGACGGCAACATGTTGCGAGGCCGACCTTTTGGTATTTGTTACTGTTTTGCATTGTTTGGACTATATGATTTTTATCCCGCCCCACACTCAGAAAACTGCCTGGGTTATTCCTACATGTGACAGTGCTTGTGTCTGGTCTGAACGGGGAAGGGATGCTGAGGTTCCGTGACAATTGTAAGTGGTGCTTTCGACTCGCACGAATATAGTCGAGTCTGGTATCTATGAACCGCAAATGACGAGTTTAGTGGGTGTACGCAGTTTCGTTGTGCTAACCTAAACCGTTCGCTTGTTACGTGGGTATTTCTATCTGTACCCACGGGTTCCATCTTAGATACGGCATCCATTTTGTCTCTTGCCCTCAAGTAGCCAGCGAACGGACGTTGTCCGCTTCGCGACCCTGGGACTCTCAAGATATTTGCGGAAGACACATGTCCCTTGTAAATGTCTTTATGATGAGGGGGATGCTACTGTAAAGCAGATGGTGCCGCTCGAGGCTCATCTTGCCGCACGGGCTTATTGTCTCAGCCGTGCATCTCATTAGGCACGTCTCTTTGATGCCTGTATCTCGTGTTTCTCGATGCCTCCCTTTCTACACCCTTTCCGATTTCCCCACTGTCTCCGTCTTCCTCTACACCTGTTCTTGTTCCTACTTCGATCTGTTTATTACCGATTGGAATGCACTAATGTTGGGAAGATGGGTTTTTACAGTAGGGAACCGCCAAATGTTTCCGCACTTATGTTCCGGGCCTTGTGTGTTTCAAAGTGACCAAAGCGACCCCTCTGGGGGATGATTGTGGGAACCGGGTCATAAACTTTTGTGTTCAATGGGGAAATTGTGTATAAAAGGAGCGACTCACAGAACCAATTTGAAGCAGTCTCCCCAAGTTGCACGTGTGTTACTTGTCGTGACTTCTGTGTTCCCTGCAGTAAATAAACCTTGAATCTTTGACGTCGAAGGAAGTGTCCCGTGTCTCTGTGATTCGTACGCCGGAGCAGGTTACCCACGAAGGTTTCAGGTGTTGTGCCCTGGCACCGCTGGGTCTTTAATAACCCAGTCCTTCAGTTGGCGCCCAATGTGGGGCTGCATCAGTGGTACCGGTCCAAGCCCGACGATCGTGAGGAACTTCGTGTGAAATCTCCGAGGGAAGGTGCACTCCGCTTCATCGATCCTGTTGTCGAAATAAGTGGCCCGAAGACTTTTCCCGCGAAGATTCCCGCCTCCTGACGGCTGCGACGGACTGCTGCCCTGACTGTAGACCTGTTTTGGCGCCTGGCGTAGACCTTGGTAGAGCGAGACAATTGACGGGCCTTCCTGGTGACGACATCGATCTTTGAGTTAAGTATTTGTGGGTCTCTCCCAGAGTCCTTGGTCGTTGACACTTTAGCGAGTGTTTTTGTTGTTGACGCTGCGAGTGTTTTTGTCGATGACACTTTGCTAGCGTATTTTGTCGTGTTGTTTGACGACTGCAGCCGCCAAAAACCGAGGGTTTTGTTCTTTGCTGGGACTTGGTAAATCCCGTAACCCTTGAAGTTTGTGAAACTCGACTAGTGTGCAAGATGCCTGGTTGCAGTACTTTGTTTAGTTGTTTCAGACCTTGTGGTGCGGATTCCCGACTGGAGGACTCGTGTCCGATACCTCCGGTTGGAACTCCCACTTATGAGCTGTACAGTAAACATGGGCTAGGCCCAATTACTTTTAATGATTACTGGATCAAATACACGAAGAAGGACGGTGACCTTCGTTGGCCACCCCATGGTAGCTTCGAGGCCCCGATCTTAGATAATCTAGAGATTAAATTGTTCGAAAGGAAGTCAAGGCCGGCCATGTTTGATGCCTTTCGGTTGTGGCGTAAAGAAGCCCGACAGAAAGAAATCAGACAGACTAAACGTAATCAGCGAGATAATGTTGCTACTATAGTGAAGAAAGCAGAGCAATTTCAGCGCGACAAGGAGGTTAAGGATAAGGAAGTGTTTGATAGACTACAGCGTATGACCGTGGATAAATGTTATCCCGCTTTGCCTACGGAGTCGGAAAAGAAGGAAGAGTCAGTTGAGGATCCTTTAATGTCTTATCTTATGAAGTCGCCACCTCCGTACGTACAGGGTACCGCAGCTCCTGTGGTTCCTGCCGTACCTATTCCTCCGCCTATTCTTCCTGTGCCTGTTCCTCAACCTGCACCCGCTCTTCCGACTGTTCCTGCTCCTTTGCCTACTGCTATCCCTACTGCTCCTCCGCTTCCACATACTCCTGCTCCCGCTACTGCTCCTGTTTTGTTAACTCCTGCTGTTGCTACTGTTTCTACTCCTTCGCTTGTTAGCCCTGTGTCCTATACTTCTCCCTCTACTCGTTCTCGTAATTCTCCTCTTGCGGCTAGTTTCTTTCATTCGCTCGGACCTGTTCTTGGGTCCGCTGGTTCCGATGGTCCACAGAGACGTAGTCAGCTTCCTGGTAACAGAGAACGCGCTTCGCTATATAATATGGCGATGGGTTGGATGATGCATCCTCTTCGAAATCCGCCACGTGTTGTACTCGACACATTTTGTCAATTCAATATACCAACCCAAAGGTTTGTGTTCGAGGAAATGTGTAAGGTCCTACGCGACCAGATATCGGCCGATGCACCTGACGAGGTGCTGACCGCTTTGTCTGATCTTCAGCTTCAGTTCTCGAACGGACTGATAGTGGATACCAACGTTCGACGTGCTGTTGAGCGGTTGCTATCTTTCCGTCCCACTCCTATACCTCAAGCCTTGTTTGTTGAGGATGTTGAAAGACAGCCAGATGAGTCTGGTCAGTTTCCTATGCGGGAGGTTCCACCAGTGTGGATGCCTGGTAATCCTGGGGCAAACCCCCCGATTCCGCCATTCTTTCAGAGAGTGTGGATACATCTCCCATGGAAACGCTCCGAAGTATTGCAGGTGAAGCAGTCTTTGCCTGACCCTCGCAAAAATCCTGCAGGGTACTATAAGGAATTATCGCAGCTCGTAGATGCTACGATAATGAATCTTGCCGATATTGATATGTTGTTTGGCAATGTTGTACCGCAACCGGTATGGGCCAAGATTCGTCAGGAAAACCATCCGAATGAATTAGGTGGTGCTTGGGCTGCCATAGTAGCGGCGGATGCCCGACAAATTGGTGGTGCTAAACCCGAGCAGCTGATTGCTGATCTACCTCAAAGAATAATAACGTTGATGAAAACTCTTATGCCAGCTATGAGAGTGAATTGGGATAAATTGTCAGCTTGTAAACAGAAGAAGGACGAGAGTGTCTCCGACTTCTTTACGAGGTTTGAGGAGGCTTTCATTGATCATAGTGGTCAGGATATGAGCACTGAGGGTGGTCAAAGGTTGTTCGTGGACAAATTTGTCTTTAACTTATTGCCCGATTTGAGCAATAAATTAAAGAATTCAGAGAGTGCGTGGGCCGTTTCTACTTCAGCTCAAATATTGGCCACAGCACAATATTATGAGAACAGAGAGAAAGAAGAGAACGACCGCGCTGATAAAAAGACGAAAGAGCTTAAAACTAAAGTGTTGCTTCAACAAGCGTATCCTCCGCGTTCAAATCAGAATGCATCCCAACAGAATAGATCGCAGTCACAATCGCATCGATCGCAGCCGCGTAATGATTCCTCCTCCCAAAGATCACCGTTAGGGTACAATCAATGTGCTTATTGTAGACAGGAGGGACACATTAAATTCAATTGCCCTGTTCTGAATGATCGCAATAGTGGTAATTCATCTAAAGGAGGTCGTGGTGGTTCGCATCAGGTATAACGCGGTAGGGGTCGTGGTGCTCAGAATGATCGTTCAGATAACTCCTCTAATTCTAATAATTGTTTCGATCAACGTGGATCTTCGCAAGGACGATCTGCGCAGTACAATGTAGATGATTATTACGTCGATCAGGGAACTGACGACAGTAATTACTAGGACAGCCAAAGACAAGGAGAGGGAGTGGTATCAGTTCCGGTTGATCAGAGAGGGCCTTACGTCGCAGTTGCTACATCGGGCGTCGTTGAGCCTTTTCTGTTGGACACTGGTGCAGCGAAAAGTTCCATTAAGCATTCGAAACTCCCTGGCGCACCTTTGTCTGGCTTAACAAATGTTTCCGTTGGATTCTCTGGCGCCCCCGTTAGCAATCCAGTTTCGCGCCCTTTGCCCCTTAAAATTGGGCATTGTGAGCTAGAAGCTCCGTTGATTTTGACTACTGGGTGTGGTGAAAATCTTTTGGGCCTGGATTTGCTTAAACGTTTGTATGCAACTTTGTATTGTTCTCCTGCGGGTGTAAAGCTTACGTTAGGAGAGAGGGTTGTCTCTCCTATGTACTTGTCTCTCGATAAGCTTCCACCGGAATTGAATTCTCTTCCTGCGTCTTTGTGGGCAACAGGTCCCAATGATGTGGGCCTGCTTGATATCTCCCCTTATGTTGTTCAGTTGAAATCTAATGTGCGATTGCCACGTATTCCCCAGTATCGTATCTCTCTTGATGGTGAGCGAGCATTGTTAGCGATCATTTATGATTTGATCGAGAAAGACGTTATTGAAGAGACTCGGGGAAACGTGTGCAACAGCCCTGTACTGCCCATTCTTAAACGTACTGATCCTTCGAAACCACCTGTTTATCGTTTTGTTATTGATTTACGGGAGGTAAATAAAATTGTGATTCCTCAATTCCCCGTTGTGCCTGACATCACGGCACTACTGACTCTGATTCCAGCTTCTGCATCGTGGTTTTCAGTCATTGACTTGAAGAATGCGTTCTTTAGCATTCCGATTGCCGAGGAGAGCAGGGACCTTTTCGGTTTCTCTCTCGGTGGACGCAGCTTCCGGTTTAAGCGCGCTCCTCAGGGCTACTGTGAAAGTCCGTCGATTTACAGTCAAGCCTTGAAGGGTCAACTGGATGCGTTTAGGTTGCCGGTCGGTGCGGCCTTAATCCAATACGTCGATGACTTATTGGTGGCTGCTGATACTCAGGACATTTGCAAAATTGCTACGGTGTCGTTGCTGCAACATCTCTGTGAGTTGAATCATAAGGTGTCCCCTTCTAAACTCCAATATTGTTGTCAAGAAGTAACCTATCTAGGTCACTTATTGTCAAAGGAGGGAAGGAGGTTGACCCCAGAGAGGATTGCAGCGATTGCGCGAATGGCTGTGCCAAAAACCCAAAGAGATGTGCGTGCCTTTCTAGGTATCACGTCGTACTGCAGGCAATGGATTCCTAATTTTTCATTGCTAGCGAAACCATTGGTGGCTCTTACGTGCAAGGATGTTTCAACTCCTTTACCATGGACGGATGAATGTCAGAAAAGTTTTTCTGAACTGCGTGATTCATTGTGTTCGGCTCCTGTGTTGGGTACTCCCGACTATAGCAAGCCGTTTACATTATATGTTCACGAGAGGGAAGGTTGTGCTTTGAGTGTCTTAACACAACCTTTTGGTGGTAAACAGCGTCCATGTGCATATTTTTCCTCGACCTTGGACCCAGTAGCTAGAGCATTGCCGAGTTGCTTGAGAGCAACAGCGGCAGCTGCGGTCTCCATCCGACAATCAGCAGGATTGGTCATGGATAATATGCTTACGGTGATGGTTCCGCATGCAGTCGATACTCTTTTGAATCGTACGAAAACTCAGCACTTGACGAGTGCGAGGTTGTCTGGGTACGAGCTGACGTTGCTGGCAAGTCATATTCAGATAAAACGTTGCAATGTTCTGAACCCGGCAACTTTGTTACCAATTAGCGCAGAGTCAGATGAAGTAGCAGAACATGATTGTTACTTGAGGACAGAAGAAGAAACAAAAGGTCGGGTGGACCTTAAAAACACTCCATTGGAAGACCCAGATGGTACACTGTATGTGGATGGGTCATGTTTTAAGTTGCCGAATGGCGATGTGACTACTGCTTATGCTGTTGTAACGTTGAATACTGTTGTTGAGACTGCAAGGTTGAATCAGAATTCTGCCCAGGCTGCAGAGTTGATCGCTCTCACTAGAGCGTGCGTGTTAGCGAAAGGGAATTGTGTGAATGTGTTTACCGACAGCCAATATGCATTTGGCGTCGCACATAGTTTTGGACGATTGTGGAGAGAGAGAGGTTTCTTGACGTCGCATGGTACGAAGATTCAGCATGGCCAGCTTGTGAATGATCTTTTGGATGCACTTACGTTGCCTAAACAAGTAGCGATTGTTAAGTGTAGTGCGCATCGTAAGGTGACGGATGATGTGGGTCGTGGTAATGCGTTTGCGGACGAGATTGCTAAGGAGACTGCCCGGAACCTTAGCACTCGAATGTATGTGACGAGTTCGGTTAGGTGGCCTACAGAGTCGAGCATGTGTGAAGACACTATTGAAAGTGTGAAAGAAATTCAGAATGAGGCCACCGAGACTGAAAAGGCGAAGTGGAAAGAAAGCACGGGAAAGTTGGATGTGAATGGTTGTTGGATTGATTTGTCGGATCAGAAAAGATGGTTGTTGCCCGATGCGTATGTGCTGGCCGTTGTGACAATGGCGCATGGGTTAGCACATATTAATGCAAAAGGTATTTGTAAGTTGCTGTCCCCTGTGTGGAAGAATGATGGCATTACGAAATGTGCTGAACGTCTGGTGAAGAATTGTATGGTGTGCATGATGTACAATCCTGGCAAAGGAACCCCAACTCCTCCTGGCAGTTTTGCTCCCCCTTCATGTCCCTTTGAGGTGATTCAATTGGACTTCATCCATATGGAGCGATGCAATAACCTGAAATACGTTTTAGTAGTGGTTTGCGCATTCTCCCGATGGATCGAGGCCTATCCCCTCAGAGACAATACTGCTTTGTCTACTGCGAAAATCCTACTGAAGGAATATTTTCCTCGGTATGGAATGCCTAGAGTCGTGTGGTCAGATAACGGAAGTGAGTTTGTGGGAAGTGTGATGAAGAGTGTGTGTAAGGGCCTTGGAATTAATCAGAAATTCCACAGCGCCAATCATCCCCAGTCAGCTGGTTTGGTTGAAGGGTATAACGGCACCCTTAAACTGAAACTAGCAAAGGTTCAGGCTACGACTGGTCTTTCGTGGCCTGACGCTTTACCCTTAGCATTACTGTCAACTAGGGCGACTGTACACTCCCGAGTAGGGCTTAGTCCCTATGAAATAGTGTTAGGCCGTCCTGCGAATGTTTGGGGGGTTCCTAGGCCAGGTATGTTCTGTGATCTTGAGTATCCAATGCTGATCGATTATCTTCATGACTTGACTGCTAAACTGAGGTTAATTCACCAACAGGTTTACGACGCATTGCCGACGCAGACGGAGGGTCCAGGCCACCAGCTCCAGCCCGGAGATTGGGTGGTGACGCGGAATTTTTCGCGCAAAAACAACTTGGACCCGAGGTTTACCGGACCCTACCAGGTTCTCCTTGCCACGAGGACTGCTGTTCGTCTCGAGGGACGGAAGAATTGGGTGCACGCCACCCATACCAAGAAGGTCCCTATCCCTTTGCCGGCAGACCCGTGGGTGAGGAGAGGCATTGCATCAACTGAAACAGAAGGATTGCCGGCGTTTGTACCTTTCAGCGACGCACGGCTTGTTGGAGAATCCTCAGCGCAGCAGAAAGACTCTGTTGAACAATTGTCATCAAAAGACTCAGGACCAGAACACTCAACTGATCAGCAGGACGCTGTCTCTTCTACAGATCCTTTGTTTGACGAGCAGACACGTCCTGGGAAAACCCGATACTTTTTGCGATCTAGCACTAAAGACTAATAAAAGATCCTGCTTTGCTGTATTGACAACTGCATTACCCCGTTTTCCGTGATCAGTTTTGAACGTTCATATTATTGTAATTATTCCTGTGTATATACATTGAGCTTCATTCCTTATACCTTTTTTTGCTTCCACAGCCGAGAGACATTGTTTTTGCATATATATATATATTGTGCATTAAAGGCCGTAGGGCCGCGCGCGTACTTCCTTCTGGATAGTAGGTCTTGACGCTAGGTTAAAGACCGTCGGTTCCTGGGAACTCCTAGGGATTGACTACTGCTACACAGAACGAAGTGCGTCAAGAAACGTTGCGGACGGTCGTAGGGAATGGCATTTTCGAAGCTGATGGACTTGGAAAAAGCTCAGATACAAAGATTCAAGCTGCAACAACTTAGTCGTACGAAATGTTTTATATTTCAAGTGTTTATGTTATTCTTGACTGTTTCTGCATTCTTGGCGGGTGGGGTGTATTATATGACCTCTGGTTTTCTATCTCCTGTTTCACCTACTCCTACCCCTGACTCTAAACTTACCTCCACTGCTTCCCCTCATTCCTTTCATGTCTTACCCGAACACGAGCAGGCTAGACGTGCAGAATTCCGCAATAATTCCTTTATTCAGCTCCTTCACCAGCATCAGTTAGTGGTTAACACTACTAATTGTTGGGTATGTGGGTTGATGCCACATACCACGGATAAGGGAATTCCATATCTGGTGTTACCATATAGCTCCCAAGGGTCTGCTCGAGCATTTCAAACAATGTTTCGAAGCGCACTGGGTTTCCACCCCATTCGAGAACCACGTTCCCCCTACTCTGGTCCTACCTCGTATCAAAAACCTTTGTCGATAGCAATAGAGGACTTAGACAGCGATATCTATGATCCCTCGCTTATTCCCGAAGAAGAGGTACAAGCTTATAGGGTCCTGAGTAGAGGCGAGTATAGTGTGTTCACGAGTGAAAAGCAGCTTAAAAGCTCACCTCCGATATGGGTCGTACCCCACATTGGTAATTTTTGTCTAATGGGTCGTGGCCGAAGATCGAAAGCCCGACTTGGAGAGAGTGCTTGCACTGAAAATTATATGCTGCCGATGGTCTCGTCCCCTGTGTTTCTGGCTGCCAAGGGTACATACTTTATCTGCCATGATCGTGCATATGCATGGTTGCCCGCTGACTTCATGGGCTCATGTTTCATTGCAAATCTGTTGCCTCCGACGTTCACTGTAGATGCCGATTATCATAAGACTAGAGTTGTGCGAGGCGTAATTAGCAAAGAGGATACTGCCGGTCAAGAGGCAGGAGACTTTTTCAAGGGTTTCCTCCCGTTTTGGGGACCTATGGTTAATAGTAGGAACCTGAGACAGTTGACTCGAGTGGTAGAATCGACAGCTAATATTACTGCCAGTGCCCTTGGTAATATCACCACAGAACTTCAGGCGGATAGACTTATGACATTACAAAACCGTATGGTTTTAGATGTCATCTTAGCAGACCGAGGTGGGGTATGTAAGGTGATCCATTCGAGCTGCTGCATTTTCATTCCAGATAATGCTCCGACCGTCTATCAAGCCATCTCTAAGTTGCATAAAATCTCTGAATCCATACACGTGGATGTAGGGGATTGGACGCTACTTGGGTGGTTTTGGGGCCTGATGTTGACTTGAGGTTGGAAGATTCTGATGATCATCGGAGTTGTCGTGGCGTTCCTGTTCACGTGTTGCCTTTGTGTGCAGTGCGGTCCTGCCTTATGTGGCCTCTGTGCTACAACGTGTATGAGACAGCCGCCTGTCACCAATGGGACTCGGTTGGACAGAGCTATGCTACAACAGCATCTAGATGGTCTGATGAATATCGAGTATGATTCCGACTAGTGCTTGCCTACATGAGGGCAAAAGGAGCGTCTGAGGTTCCGTGACAATTGTAAGTGGTGCTTTCGACTCGCACGAATATAGTCGAGTCTGGTATCTATGAACCGCAAATGACGAGTTTAGTGGGTGTACGCAGTTTCGTTGTGCTAACCTAAACCGTTCGCTTGTTACGTGGGTATTTCTATCTGTACCCACGGGTTCCATCTTAGATACGGCATCCATTTTGTCTCTTGCCCTCAAGTAGCCAGCGAACGGACGTTGTCCGCTTCGCGACCCTGGGACTCTCAAGATATTTGCGGAAGACACATGTCCCTTGTAAATGTCTTTATGATGAGGGGGATGCTACTGTAAAGCAGATGGTGCCGCTCGAGGCTCATCTTGCCGCACGGGCTTATTGTCTCAGCCGTGCATCTCATTAGGCACGTCTCTTTGATGCCTGTATCTCGTGTTTCTCGATGCCTCCCTTTCTACACCCTTTCCGATTTCCCCACTGTCTCCGTCTTCCTCTACACCTGTTCTTGTTCCTACTTCGATCTGTTTATTACCGATTGGAATGCACTAATGTTGGGAAGATGGGTTTTTACAGTAGGGAACCGCCAAATGTTTCCGCACTTATGTTCCGGGCCTTGTGTGTTTCAAAGTGACCAAAGCGACCCCTCTGGGGGATGATTGTGGGAACCGGGTCATAAACTTTTGTGTTCAATGGGGAAATTGTGTATAAAAGGAGCGACTCACAGAACCAATTTGAAGCAGTCTCCCCAAGTTGCACGTGTGTTACTTGTCGTGACTTCTGTGTTCCCTGCAGTAAATAAACCTTGAATCTTTGACGTCGAAGGAAGTGTCCCGTGTCTCTGTGATTCGTACGCCGGAGCAGGTTACCCACGAAGGTTTCAGGTGTTGTGCCCTGGCACCGCTGGGTCTTTAATAACCCAGTCCTTCAATGCCAAGGGACCAATGGGAGACCACACCTGAGGGATGGAGATTGGATAGAGGGGGTGATTCCTACACAAGTGACCATTATGGCTGAAATCAGGATATGTACGTGGAATGTCAGGGGCATGCACACACCGTCAAGGCGCTACCAGATCTATTCTTACTTGAAACGCCACAAATTTCACGTAGCACTGTTACAAGAAACACATTTAAATAAGGCAGAGGTACACGCATTTCGCCGCAGATGGCGCGGACAACTTTACGCCACTGAGTATTCCTCCTTCGCTCGCGGGGCACTCCTATGGATCCGACCTGGTACCCCATGGGTGGTTATGGACACACATATAGATACAGAGGGCAGGTACGTGATGGCTCGGGGTAGACTCGATGGACAACCTGTAGTGCTGGCCTCGTTGTATTCCCCAAATACTGATCAAGGCAATTTCTTTGCTCGCCTCTCGACAGAGCTGGCGACCTGGCATGGGATCCCGGGGATTCTGGGGGGTGATTACAACTGTGTCCTAGATTTGACTCTAGACAGATCTTCCGCTCCCCCAAACAATGCCCAGGCACACACCACCATGAAAACCTTAATCAACTGGGCCACACAGTGGGACCTCCACGATGCATGGAGGACATGTAACCCAACAACACGGACATACTCCTACTGTTCGGTCGCGCATGCCCTACATGTACGCTTAGACAGATACATGATCACCGCTGACCTTCTCCCGTTAGTCACAAACACGCAATATATGTGCCGCACACATTCAGATCACAACCCCCAGACACTGGTAATCGCATGGGAACATCCACGCCCACCTATTCCCACTTGGCGCCTCCAACCAGACCTCCTACTAGACGCGGCTTTCCGCGACTCCCTACTCACGCAAACAGCTCAATACTTTGAGAACAATGCCGGTACGGCATCCTCCCCCCAGATTGAATGGGACGCATTTAAGGTGGTGACCCGAGGACACTGCTTAGGCACACAAGGCCACATGCGACGACAGCTAGAGGATAATGCGACACGACTAGAGACCGAACTGTTAGACCATGAACGGGACGCAGTGGGTGGTGCAGATGATCGCCTGACGGAGGCCAAAGCTGAACATGGCCGCCTCCTGGAACGCTTGCTCAAAATCAACTTCGCGGCACACTCTGCTCGCGCACATCGCCAGGGTGACAGACCTGGCAAACTGTTGACTTGGCTGATTGCACAAGAGGACTGCACGACCCCAATATCAGCGATACAGGCGGAGGGGGGAAGGTTACTCTACACGCAGCGCCAAATACATGAGGCGCTCATAGATCACTACACAGGCTTATATTGCTCCCGGCTAAGTGTCCCACTGCCTGACATAGCAGAGTATCTTTCGCCCCTGCAGTTGCCTAACTTGATGATTCCGCAGCAGGATGACCTCGGAGCACCACTGGCCCCTGAGGAACTCTGCGACACCATTTTCAACCTCTCAAATGGCAAATCCCAGGGCCCAGATGGCTTGCCAGCCAAATTCTATAAGACCAGCTCGGACATCCTCATTCCCCAGCTGTTAAAAATGTACACTGCAGCCACGGAAGACTTCTCCCTTCTCCCGAAGCTTAATGAAGCTACCCTTATATCCTTACTCAAACCCGGCAGAGATGGCGAGCGACTGGGCTCCTATCGTCCCCTGGCCCTTCTCAATACAGACTATAAATTCCTCGCTTCCACACTAGCCCGAAGACTGGCCCCCCTAGTGCCAACCCTAGTACACCACGACCAGAATGGGTTTGTACCAACGCGCCACACCTCCTATAACATCTGCCGCCTATTCCGCATACAGGAGTACGCCGCACACCAATGGCCACACGCCGGATGTCTGGTGCTTGACCTAGAGAAAGCATTTGATTCGGTAGAATGGCCATTCTTGCGGGTGGTCATGGACAAATTCGAATTGGGGAACGACTACGAGGCCATGGTTGGCTTATTGTACCGTAGACCCACAGTTCGCGTCCGTACTGGCGCACTGCTTTCTGACTCTATTCGCGTGCAGAGGGGCACCAGACAGGGCTGCCCCCTGTCGTCCTTGCTGTTTTCCTTGGCCCTGGAACCCCTGGCCGCAATTCTCAGGTCCTGAGGTGCAGAGTGGGGTATACCGATCGCGGATGGCCTTCACACGGTATCGTTATTTGCGGACGATCTCCTCCTCTATATTAGAGATTTGACTGATGTCCCGGCGTCCCTCGCCGACATTTTCCGCACCTTTGAGGAGATGTCGGGTTTGAAAGTCAATTGGGCCAAATCTGGGGCCTATTCCTTTGACCCGGATGCACCCGAGAGCGAGGTATACATCGGAGGCGAACGACTACAATGGTATCCCACGACGTTCAGATACCTGGGAATCCACATCTACCGAAACCCTGCAGACATATTGGAGGGGAACCTGATGCGGGCGATTGCATCCATCCGGTCGCAAATTGGGTTTTGGAAAACTTTACCACTAAACGTTCCCAGTCGAGTAGCCCTGGCAAAAATGATAGTCCTACCAAGGCTATTGTACTACTTCGCCAATATCCCATCCTACGTCCCCAACCAGGTGTTCTGGGACCTTGAAGTCCTGCTTCGCAATCTGATCTGGAATAAGGGCCGACCACGCATTGCGCTAACGAAGCTATATATGCCTACTGAAGCGGGAGGACTAGCAGTTCCCAACATGGACCTATATTACCTGGCGGCGCAGATGCAGTGGGTGTCGGGATGGTTGGGTGGTAGGAACCTAGGAGACACTGCCACGGACGTTGCTGTCTGGACTCCGTTGCAGATACACGTGCTGTTTCATCCATTGACTTGGGCTCCTCGTCCCTCGCAGCTCTATCTTGCTGTAGCGCATAGATGTTTTCTGCGATGCCTGCGTCTTACCCGAACGACGGTACCATATGCCCTGATACTCCCTCTACTGGGCACCCCGACAGCAACCGGGGCGCTGACGAATCTAATACTAGACAGCTGGACCACTGCAGGGTGGAAACGCTGGGGGACCTATACGCCGACTGTGCTCTCCTCCCTTTCGCAAACCTTGCAGAGGATACATCTCTCCCAACTGGACAGTTCCTATTGCACGCGTCCCTCATCCGCACGCTGACTGCCGCCTGGGGCGACATGTCCGAAGAGCTACCAATGCACCACTTTATACAATACTTTCATGTTATTAGCAACGGCTCCCACATAATACACTGGCTAGCGCAGGCTCTCCTGCTTCACACCCAACCCACCACCATGCAGCTGAGAGAGAAATGGGCGGCGGACAGAGGGAGGGATTGGACAGACAAGGAGTGGGCAATGGTGCTAGTTGGACCGGTTAATATCCTGCGCAATCCTCGCTTCAAAATCATACAACTCTATATACTACACCGCGCATACCTCACCCCAGACAAAATAAACAGATATTTTTCGGTCACGAACACCGCCTGCAAACGCTGCTTCTTGGTGGGGGCGGACCTCCTACATATGCTCTGGCTATGCCCCGACCTCCAGCAATATTGGGATGAGGTGACAGCGCTGCTCACGCATTGCACCGGCGAACACGTGCCGAGGACTTGGGAGGCCTGCATACTGGGACTGTACAAACGCACAAAGCTAAACAAGGTACAGGCCCGATACTGGGATCTCGGGCTGATCACGGCCAAGCAGCTGCTTACCAAGCGGTGGAAAGCCGACACACCTCCACATATATGACATTGGAGCTTATCCCTCACAAACTGGGCGCGAGCGGAGGGCACAGTCTTACGACGAGAAGAGACGGCAGGACTTAGGAAATTCCCAATTGCACAACAATGGAACGACATCCTCCAATCCTTCCAACAGAAATGCTTGAAACAGGGGATCACGTGAAGGGACCCGCGCCCGGCCCCCATACCCCCTGCAGTGGATACCACGGGACGCGCTTGTACCCACCGCCGCCCACACTCATTTTGTTTCCTCCCCCCCATGCCCCCGCACCATTGCCATATTGCACATAACGCACTGAACACCGCCTGTACTGAGCCCACATTCCGAAAAGCGCACAATACATATCCGATTGCTCAGCAATGAAGTACTCATCTCCCCACCTCCACCCCCACCTCCACACATCCAACTCTTACTAGGCACCCTGACCGTGGACTATTCCACGGATCACACTCCAGTGCCGCACTCGGTACACCCTCATGGTGGCAACCCCCCTTTTGATACACACACGAACCGCAAAATGCAACCCCCTACCCGCCCGCCAGACCTATACTGACACAATGACACTGCACTTATTCCCTTAAACACATGGATACATCCGCCCACGCTCCCCCTCCATTTTGCACATACTCCCCATGTTATTGTTCTGCTGTTTTACTGATGCGCTGGTCCCCCTTTCTTTTTGACCAGGCTCTTTGAAGTTAGTTCACGAACGCATTGCACGCGGTGTACGCACATCTTAGGTTATCACATCCCAGCCTACACACTGGACCCCGTTCCTTCTCATAGATGATATACCACAGCAGCACTAGCAAACGGCCAGAAAAAGATGACTGCCGCGTATACTATCTAAGGATGGGCAAGTGGACCCGGGTTGTCTTGTACAATGCCGATTCTCTTGCTCGAATCACAGCTACGGTGACGCGCCACGCACCTAGGGGCTTCTGATAGTAACAGTCATGGCTGAGGTGATTCCAACTGAACGCCACTGTCAACATAACCTTCTCTTGCTAGGAACAATAAGCTACATAGACACTCGCTCATTGACAAACTTGCGAAGTCGCACGGAATTACCCTATAGCATTAACGCCCCGCGCCTGCTTAGAAGGCGAACCTCGCCGACACATTTACCCATAACGTTTATTAGTGGGAACGGGCTACAATCCACCTGGCGACATTGACGAGTACCACCATAGCTTTATAACTAAAGAAAGAAAAAAACCCTACAGACCTGTACATCTATAACACTAAATGGTTTGCTGAATGTGAGTGCTGCAATGAAACAATTTTCGCCGCCAAACCTCAGGGCTGTCAGCCATACGGCTGTGTTCATCTGACAATGTTCATATAGTTATTGATTCACGCTGCTGGCCCTGAGAGGTTGTAAGCTGGAAGCTGTGTAACATGCACTTTGTATAATAAAGGTCTTATAAAAAATTTTAAAAAAATCAGAGGAAGAACAGAGTCAATAACAAAGTATAGGTAGAAGGTCTCTCCCAGGCCCTGCGGCCCAGCACAGCCAGTAATATGCAGAAGAGTACACGGGACAGTGTCAACATATGCATGCTGGCGTATGGCAGCATAGTGGATTGCGTATGTTTAGAGGGAGCCTGTAGTAAAGCGAGCAGGAGAAGTTCCCCCTCCTAAGTTGCAAAGGCAGCGAATGATAACCTGTGACGCTTGTTGGGCCATTGCAGCTTTACCATAGTCCAGATAGGCTGGAGATCCCTTCCAGGTGGACCCCGAGCAGGGGAAGCATCGCTGTCCTGGGAATCAACAGCAAGTCCCAACAGGTGCTTCGCCTCAGTGAGCGATCTCTGTGTGCGGCGTTTGCCCTTTCATTTGAACAATAAGGGCAAAGGGGCGGGCCCACTGGTAGCGAACCCCCAGGTCATGGAGTTTGTCGAGGACAGGCTTGAAATCTCTCTGTTTCCGCAGAATGATGGAAGAGAGATCTTGGTAGAGTTGAACAGTATGTCCCTGGAACACTAGTTCAGCTGTGCCTCTACACACTGTATTGCTTATTTCTCAGTAAAGAAATGCGCTCTGGTCAGGATGTCTGGCACCACACCTTTGCATCCAGAGGCTTAGACCACTCACGCTGTGCTCTGTCAAGGGTCGGTGGGGAAGCGTTGTTATTTCCTTGAATTGCCTGTAGGAGGTCTGCCGTAAAGGACATGATATTGTTGCCCTCCACGCCTCTGGGCACCCTGCCCCCGATGCGAATATTGTTACGGCAGCTTCTATTCCCCAAATCCTCTTGTATGGTTTGTAAATCAATGTTTTGTTCTTTCAGAGCTATTACACTTTGCCATAACATCTTTTGGTCTTCTGACCTGGCTTCTACTGTATGTTCAAAACTGTCCACTCACTCACCTACATCTGAGACATTTTTCCAGAGGTCCCATAGGCAGGATTTGAACTAGTCCCTGAGTGAGCTAATGTTGGAGTAAATCTCCTGCGGGAACGGTTCCATATAACCACTTTTTGCGTGGTTTCATGCTCTGTGCTTCTTCCCTAAATTGGACATGGTGAGTACTTAGGTACACTCCAGATTGGCTACTGGTGTACCCTGATAAGTCCCTAGTATATGGTACTAAGGTACCTAGGCCAAATGTACACCAGGGGCTTCCATGGGCTGAAGCATGTATTATGCCACCATTAGAGACCTCTCAAATTGTGACTAGAGGCCTGTAATTGCAGCCTGTGTAAGATGGTGCTAGCACCACTTACGACAGATATAAGTTTCCTTATATCTGAGGTCACAGTACTTAAAACCTATAAGTCACCCCTATGGCAGGCCTTTGAATCCTGAAGGCAGTGTGCTTGGTTCTAAGTTTGAGGTCGCCCCTGCATGAGCAGGACACCTCTACAACCTTCGAAGTCCAATCTACCGGGTTGTTAGTGCATCAGCCATTAAGATACATAGAGTGGCCATTCGTCATTACTGGCTGGAACTGACCCTGTTGTGTTTGGTATCAATCATGTTGGAGTTATACTCCCACACTGTAAACGGTGTGGGGGGTATGATTCCATGCACTGTAAAGGTCCTCTGGGAGACTCCTCGAGCTCTCGGTACCAGTCTTCTAGACCTGGAAAGCAAACTATGACTGCTGCCAACCACAGACACGATTCTGCCCTCCTGCTGCTGAGCCAAGCTCGATCAGAGAAAGGCAGAACAATAGGTATCCTGTCATAGTGAGGTGTGACCACCTCCCAGACAGGACTTAGTATATTGGGACAGGGTAGGGGCGCTTGCCAGCACCACTCAGACTGCTTAAAGCGCATGTTTGGTGCCCTACGTGCATACTTTTGACCAAACCAGTTCAGGGAGCAACTGGCTTCCACTCTGGCGCAAAACTGGACAAAGGACATGGGAGTATCCTCCCCACTGGCCAGCCCCTCCTCCGAGAGGGAGCCCTGAATCTTTCCAACCCTTTCTTTAGTGTAAGTAAGGGCTTAACTGTGGGTGGGTCCCTAGATTCGTTGTGGGACAAGATTCAGATCGCATACTACTTCAACTTTGACCGTCTGGGCACCCTGGACCTCGCTGGACTTTGCGTTGGGAACAAATACTGCAACTGGGAAGACTCCTGCTGCTGCTGGTTTCATCGTACTTAAAGTCTGCTGCCGCATCTGTGCATGTGTTCCATACAGGTTCTTCAAAGGGCCTGTGAACATCGAAGACACGCAAAGGAATCTCTTAGAGTGAAGGAGTCACTCCCCTGCATCTGCAGACACCGCAACGCAGCTGACCGGTCTGCTGATCCTGGCTTCCCATGGATTCCAAATGGCTCAGCAACACAGATGGTGATCCGCAACTCCCTCAAGGCCTGCACTGTCTTCTCACCGAGTTTGAGGAAAGTATCCCTCGTCCAAACCGCTGGAACAGAACCCCTGTCCACCACGCCGACTTGCCGTTGCCAAGGCTTGTTGACTCTCTCCTCCAGAGAGCTTTGGGCTTCAAGAAGCTCCTGCCTCAAGCATCTCCTACAGCCAAGATCTTCCTTCGCCTGCATTGCATCCTCTGCACATTGGGCCTTTATCTTTTGGTGAGCTGCTCGAGATCCTCTTGAGACTCCTGTGCCGTCGGCCTGTGGGTCCTCAGGAGGGTCTTCTTTGGCTCTAGTGGGCTCGCCTGCTTGCTCGTGGCCTGCTCTGACTTACCTGCTCGTGGTGAGTCACTTGGACCCTGCTTGTCCCGACACTGCACCTTTTTCTTCAACTACACTGTTTGCGGTTGCCAAGGCTTATTAGTACCCCAGTCGGATATGACCCCTTGGCTCTTGACATCTGACGTGGGACAGCTTGTGGACAGCTCCTGGTATTCCACAGCGTCGCCTGGTCCGCACACCTGCAACTTCAAGGGCCCTGTCAACTCCCCTGGATCTACCGACATCGGTGGGTATTCTTCTTCCTTGCCTCCTGGTCAATCCCGAATGGCATAGACTCAGTCCCCTCTGCTTGCAGGTTCTTTTCACCTTGAATCCAGCTCTGGGTTCCACCGGACTCTTCGTCTTCTCTTCCAGCAGCACCTTTTCTGAAGTCCTTCATTCTGGCCTACTGTGGTTTACGACGTCACTTGACATCTTGAAGAACCGGGCCTTTGGGCATGGCGGCGCAGCGTACGCCTGAAATCTTCGAGTTCACCTGCCTTGTTGCACAGAGACACGGAATACTCTGTTGGCGTAGAAAGACCAAGTTTATTAGCTGCAGCTAAGCACAGTTGTCCAAGAAGTACACCAAGTAGGTTCTCAGGAGACTGCCACTTTACTCTGTGGCTCACAAACTTTTATAGCCAAAATACATCTGTACAAACATACACCCAATGCACAAAGTTTTAGCCAATCAGAAGAGTTTGAAAACAAGGTGTTGTGCAACCAGAATGCTCTCTGCTTACATGTTGTGTGTTACCAGCCCCCAGAGTTAATCAATACTGGTACCCATGGTTCAGTGTTGCAATGGCAGTACATGTCTGTATGCTTCAAAAGAAAGGTTGGGAAATAGGAAAACACAGGGAGAGAATAGCGAAGGCCAAAAAGATAAGATACGGCAAGAAAAGAATACTAAAGGCTAACAGATAGTTGATACGGGGATTAGGTAGTCCAGACAAGGATTTAGGCCGGCTGGTTTCTGAGATTGGTTTCGAAACAAGGATGGAGGGGGTTTTCGACACTTTGCAGTCCAAAAGGGCAGAGACACTTCGTTCATCGAGCAGCCTGTGTAAAGGCAACACAAAATGGAGGCGAATGTAAGACCCTACTTTTGCCATTACGCAGGCAATTCACAAAGACTCATGCTAATCTGAATCAATGTCGATGGTCATGAGGTCGTCAAGCTGTTGCTGCAACATCATCTTCATATTCTCTGTTTTCTGTGACATGGGCCTCGGGACACACATAGTAGTACAAAGACCACAGATTGCGGGGCCACATTGCAAACAAAGGCAACACGAAAAGATGATGGCCAAAACTACTCCAACAAAAGTCAATACCTTCCATGCCCATGTGGACAGTAGTCCCCAAAACCATCCCATCAGAGACCAATTTTCTTCGTCCTGGTGGATGGACTCAGCAATGTGGTGTAATTTAGAGATGGCAGTTCGGGCTGGACTGTTCCCACGAGGCACAGCGTCAGACTGATTTGCATATGGCCATGTCTGAACTGGGGTGGCAGAGTGGGCTAAAGAACGGTGATGGATTAAACCCAGATCAGTTGACTGGGGGTGAGTGCTTGTATTGTCAACGCTCCGTCCATCATTTCCTTTGGTTTTTCTTTGTTCGCCATAAGTTGGCAGGGTATGCTCAGACGTGAGCCCCTTGCTCACTTTGCCATTGGATTTAAGCAAGCCGGGCTGAAGAAGGCTGAAATGCCAGAAACCGGTCCTCGGTAGCTTGTTTCTGGTTCAGGGAAGGCATGGCTTGGCAGTTCGGGCTGGACTGTTCCCATGAGGCACAGGGTCAGACTGGTTTGCATATAGCCATGTCTGAACTGGGGTGGCAAAGTGGGCTAAAGAACGGTGATGGATTAAATCCAAATGAGTTGACTGGGGGTGAGTGCTTGTATTGTCAACATTCCGTCCATCATTTTCTTTGGTTTTTCTTTGTTCGCCATAAGTTGACAGGGTATGCTCAGACGTGAGTCCCTTGCTCACTTTGCCACTGGATTCAAGCAAGCCGGGCTGAAGAAGGCTGAAATGCCAGAAACCGGTCCTCGGTAGCTTGTTTCTGGTCCAGGGAAGGCATTACTTGGCAGTTCGTGCTGGACTGTTCCCATGAGGCACAGGGTCAGACTGATTTGCATATGGCCATGTCTGAACTGGGGTGGCAGAGTGGGCTAAAGAACGGTGATGGATTAAACCCAGATCAGTTGACTGGGGGTGAGTGCTTGTATTGTCAACGCTCCGTCCATCATTTCCTTTGGTTTTTCTTCGTAATTTAGAGATGGCCTGGTATACTGTAGGGGCGTTATCAGGTATGTAAATGCAACAACTGGATCCGATCAATTTACAGACTCCACCACGATCTGCAATAATGATGTCTAACACCATTCTGTTTTGTAATGTCATAAGGCGATCCACCTGAAGCTCGGCAGTTATATTACCCAGTGCTCCGACAGTTTCATTTATTGTTGCTTCAACTACTCGCATGAGATGCCTGATATTTCTACTATTGGCCATAGGGCCCCAAAATGGGAGGAATCCCTTAAGTAAGTCGCCTCGTTCTTGTCCTGCTGTGTCTTCCAAAGCAATAACCCCTCTACCGTACCTTGTCTTGTGATGTCCCGAAGGAGCTGTATATGTTGGAGGGAGGAGAAAAGCTATATAACAAGTTCCTGAGAAATCGTCTGGTAGCCATGTATAGGCTCTGTCATGGCAAACGAAATATGTCCCTTGAGACGCTACCAGTGGTGGAGATGTTTGGGATCCATTGGTATATGTGATGTTACAAGTGCTCTTTCACAATTGGGCCTTAGGACTTTGACCATATCCTTGGAGACATAAGTGACCTCGGTGGGGTACAGTATATATAGGTGGGGATCTTTTCCTTTTGGCTCTGTCTGTAAGACTAGTGACATAATGTGTCACATTCCAATCAATGTATGCTTGTCGTTCGTCAGTTGGGAATTCATTAAATTTCTTATAATGTTTTGACATAGCCACTATTCCTTTTATTAGTGCATCATGACTAACGTCAATTTCATTCCTATACGGACCAACAGGTTGTCGATTCTCATAGGCATTGGCAAACATAGAGGTGTAAGCCAAAGCAGATCCTTTTAGGGAGAAGGGTAAAACTAAATATGGCATTCCTTTATCTGTATTATGGGGTAAAAGTCCACATACCCAGCAATCGGTGGTATTGATCACCAATTGATGCTGGTGTAACAATTGAATGAAGGAATTGGTAAAATACTCCATTCTCCTAATTTGCTCATGCTCTGGTAGCGTATGAAATTGATGTGGGGAAGCAGCAGTACAAAAAGGTATGGGCTGGGAGGTAGATATAGGTATAGATGTTGGCTGCAAAGTGTGAGTAACCCAACCCACGCAAGCCAATAAAACACATAGCAAAGTTAAAATACATAGCACTACGCCACATCTATTAAATAATAATTTACAATATTTCTTCTTCATTTCGGTTCTTTTATCAATTTCCGATTCACCAGAAGTCATCCCCTAAAGTGTTGCTCGTGGCAATCTCAGTTGTGGTTATTAGCCGTCCTATGACACTGCAAGTCCTGCAGACCTATTGCCACTACGCAGGTCACAAACCAAGTCTCCTACCACGACCCTGCAACCTAACGTAGGATGAATCCAGTATCACATATATGATTCAGAATTTTCAAATGCAATTTAAAAAGGAAAAAGGTTTCAAATGTCTTTTGCCACTCTAGGCCTTAAAATATATCTGTCCTTCTTATGCACAGTTTGGTCTTGAAAAAGTGTCTCTGGATCAGTTGTATCTATTCTGAGATGCGTTGGTACAGCTTTTTGCAAAACGTCATCGTCCTCTTTCTCAGACTGAGTCCATTCTAGGTGTGCATCACCAAAATGTACAAACCGGGGGACCCTCTCGCCTTCACAATCACCTATACCTGTGCGGACCCACTGATCGAAAGGCAAAGGCAAGGGCACCTTTTTGCAGTGCACACCATGGATCCAGTTCTTTTTCCCAACAACTTTCACGGCTGTACGTGTCGTCAGCAGGACTTGCCTCGGCTCCCGCCAGCGAGGGTCCAAATTCCTCTTCCTTTGGAAGTTTTTCAGACACACCCAGTCTCCAGGTTGGAAGGTGTGTCCAGGATCTGAGGAAGCCTGCGGCAAGGTGTCTTGTACCTGCTGATGGAGAACACACAATTTAGTGGTGAGGTCATGCAAATAGTCAATTAGCATTGGGTATTCTATGTCAGAGTACTTCTTGGGTCTAGGGACACCCCAGACATTAGCCGAACGTCCGAACACAATCTCATATGGGCTAAGTCCCACACGAGAATGAACAGCTGTTCGAGTTGACAAGAGGGCTAAAGGTAAAGCATCGGGCCAGGCAAGACCTGTGCTGGCTTGTATCTTCGCAAGTTTAAGCTTGAGAATGCCATTATAGCACTCTACCAAACCCGTTGACTGAGGATGGTTTACCGCATGGAATTTCTGCTTAATACCAAGACCGGCACATACTTTCTGCATGATTTGACCCACAAATTCACTTCCGTTGTCACTCCAGACAATTCGAGGTAAACCAAACCTCGGGAAGTATTCTTTCAGAAGGACCTTGACTGTAGACAAGGCAGTATTATCCTTTAGGGAGTAGGCCTCTATCCATCTAGAAAAGGCACACACCACCACAAGGACATACCTTAGGTTATTGCATCCCTCCATATGAATGTAGTCCATCTGCAGTACCTCAAAAGGATACGTTGGGGGAGCAAAATAGCCTGCTGGCGTTGGTTCCTGGGTTGTGCATCAAACAAACAATGCACTGTTTAACAAGATTGTCTGCACATTTAGGAATCCCTGCATTTTGCCATACCGGAGCCAAAAGCTTGCATATTCCTCTCGCACTGATGTGGGCTGGACCATGTGCTATAGTTACTACTGGAAGTACATAGGCGTCTGGTAACAGCCAGCGCTGGTGTTCCAACAATTCTATCCAACACCCTGTCGCATCCAACATTCCCGTACCATCTCTCAACTTACTCAATTCTTTCTCTGTAGCCTCTTCCTGAATCATTTTCACACTTTCTATTGTGTCTTCACACATTCCTCCTTGACTGACCCATCTAGCAGGTCCAGCAACATACATATGACTCGTCACATCTTTCGCTGTCTCTTTCGCTATGTGATCCGCAAAAGCGTTTCCTTCACCCACTTCATCAGTGATCCTCCTATGTGCACTAAACTTCACAATTGCTATCTGAGTGGGTAAAGCAAGTGATTCCAAAAGGTCATTCACTAACTGACCATGCTGTAATTTAGTACCATGTGAGGTAAAGAATCCTCTTTCCCTCCAAAGGCGTCCAAAACTGTGGGCCACCCCAAATGCATACTGGCTGTCGGTGAACACATTCACTCTCTTCCTTTTAGCCAATACACAAGCTCTAGTCAGAGCTATCAATTCAGCTGCTTGGGCTGAATTCTGCCTAATGTGTGCTGTCTCCACAATTGTATGCAAAGCGATAACAGCATAGGCTGCAGTCGTTTCACCATTGGGGAGCTTAAAAAAACGAACCATCCACCCATAGGATCCCATCCGGGTCCAGGAGCGGTGTATCTTTTAAATCAATCCTACCCTTTGTCTCCTCCTCTGTACTGAGAAAACAATCATGTTGCTCTTGAATGTCTTTCTCTCCGGCGATCGGTAACAATGTAGCTGGATTTAGGGTATTACATCGCTTGATGTGCACGTGACTAGCCAAGAGCGTCAGCTCATACCCTGATAAACGGGCGCTCGTAAGATGCTGAGTTTTTGTCCTGTTTAGAAGTGTATCCACTGCATGTGGCACCATGACAATAAGCGTATTGTCTAGCACCAATCCAGCAGATTGGCGAATAGAAACTGCTGCTGCTGCTGTAGCTTTCAGACAACTAGGTAATGCTTTAGCTAAAGGGTCTAATGTAGCCGAAAAATAAGCACACGGGCGTTGCTTATCACCAAATTGTTGTGTCACAACTGACAACGCACAACCTTCTCTCTCGTGCACATAAAGTGTGAAAGGCTTGCTGTAATCCGGAGTACCCAACACAGGAGCAGAACACAAGAAAGTACGCAAATCAGTAAAACTTTTCTGGCATTCCTCTGTCCAAGGGAGAGGTTGGGGTGTATCTTTAATGGTAAGTGCTAACAAAGGTTTCGCTAACAATGAAAAATTGGGAGTCCATTGTCTACAGTAAGAGGTAATGCCCAAAAGGGCACGCACCTCTCTCTGTGTGCATGGTACAGACATTTGTGCAATTGCTTGGATTCTTTCTGGGGTCAATCGCCGTCCCTCCTTCGACAAGAGATGACCTAAGTAGGTAAGCTCTTGGCGACAATACTGTAATTTAGAGGGCGAAACCTTATGATGAAGGTCAGACAGGTGATGCAACAGTGAAACAGTAACTTGTTTACAAACATCCTCAGAATCAGCAGCAACCAACAGATCATCTACGTACTGAATAAGGGTGGCACCTGGAGGCAAAGTGAAAGCATCGAGCTGGGTTTTCAAAGCCTGACTATAAATGGAGGGACTTTACAATAACCTTGAGGTGCACGCTTGAACCGGAAACTTCGGCCTCCCAAAGAGAAACCAAAAATATCCCTACTTTCCTCAGCAATGGGAATGCTAAAGAAAGCATTCTTAAGGTCAGTGTCCGAAAACAAGGCAGCCGAAGCAGGTATCATTGTCAATAAAGCAGTGATATCTGGGACGACAGGAAACTGGGGTACAACAATCTTGTTGACCTCCCGGAGATCGATCACAAAATGATAAACAGGTGGCTGGGAAGAGTCAGTACGTTTAAGGACAAGCAGAACAGGACTATTGCACACATTTCCTCTAGTCTCTTCAACCACACCTTTCTCAACCAGATCATAAATGATAGCCATCAGTGCTCTCTCACCATCACTCGAAATTCTGTACTGAGGAATGCGAGGTAGCCTAACATTGGACTTGAGGGTGACAACATAGGGTGGAATCTGCAAGAGACCAACATCATTGGGGCCTGTAGCCCAAAGAGTAGCAGGCAGGGAATGTAATTCAGAAGGGAGTTGGTCTCTAGACAAATATGTCGGGGAGGTCAATCTCTTACCTAAAGTAAGATGTACACCAGAAGGAGAACAATGCAGAGTCGCATACACTCTCTTTAACAAGTCCAACAGCAACAAATTCTCACCACAACCAGTCGTTAAAATAAGCGGAGCCTCCAAATCATAAGGACCAATGGAGATAGGCAAAGGACAAGAAACTGGGTTACGAACTGGGGCGCCAGAAAATCCTACAGAAACATTTGTTAAGCCAGACAAAGGTGCCCCAGGGAGTTTAGAGTGGATAATAGAACTCTTTGTTGCACCAGTATCCAAGAGAAATGGCTCTGACACACCAAGCACAACAACATTAACATAAGGCGTATTTTGGTCCACTGGAACTGAAATGACTCCCTCACTTTGTCTACGGCTGTCCTAGCTAGAGAAACCATGATTCTCATCTTCCATATAATAATTGTCATTATAATAATGGGCAGACTGAGTATTTTGCTGATCAAAATAATTCATGGAATTTTGAGGCAGAAAGGAACGTTGATCCTGGGACATTGTACTTCGCCCCCTCCCCCTAGGTGTTGACTGGAAGCCACCTCGGCCTCGTGGCACAGGTGTACCACCAGTACGCTGCAATAAAATCGGGCAATTATTCTTGAAGTGACCTTCTTCCTTGCAATAGACACATTGATTAGAACCCAGTTGAGGCCGTGGAACAAAGGGCTCAGGTTTCTGAAACACCTTCTGAAACTGGGGAGTCAGCTGAAACTGGCAATGAGCAGGAGGAGGAGGATAAGCCTGTTGCAAAAGAACCTTCGTCTTTAACTCTTTAGTCTTTTTATCCAATTTGTCATTCTCCTCCTTATCCCTATTTCCTATTTTCGTAATACTGGGCAGTAGCCAATATCTGGGCTGAAGAAGAAACAGCCCATGAACTTTCGGAATCCTTTAATTTATTAGAGAGTTCGGGAAGCAAATTGAATACAAATTTATCTACGAACAATCGCTGTCTCCCCATGTGCTCATATCCTGACCACTGTGATCAAGGAATGTTTCCTCAAAACGAGTAAAGAAGTCGGAGACACTATCATCCTTCTTCTGCTTACAGGCAGCTAACTTATCCCAATTAACTCGCAGAGCGGGCATCATAGTTTTCATTAAGGTGATTATTCTACCAGGAAGTTCTGCAACTAAATTATCGGGTTTAGCACCACCCACCTGGAGTCTATCAGCAGCCAGTATAGCATTCCAATCACCTCCTAATTCTTGGACGTGGTCCTCTCTCTGAATCCTAGCCCACAATGGTTGTGGGACAACATTTCCCATCAACATATCTATGTCAGTCAAATTCATAATACAAGCATCAACAGTCTGAGATAATTCTTTGTTGTAACCAGCAGGGTTTTTACGGGGGTCAGGTAAGGACTGTTTAAGGGCCAGCACCTCAGATCTCTTCAAAGGTACATGTACCCATATACGTTGGAAGTGAGCTGGTATAGGCTGATTACCATCCTGGGCTGCAACCGCTTTTCTCCACACTGGGGGAACGTCTCACATAGGGTAGTGTTTCAGTTTGCGCCTAACAGAAGGATCAGGTTCAGAAAGAGACCAGGAAAAGAACATTGATCCAAAAGTGATAAGCGTCCGTACAGCATTCCCAACCTCAGGACCCACAATAATTCCCTTATCAAAATCAGTCCTAATATCCAGCAAACCCTTGGGAGCTAAACCCAATCCCGCAGCCTCCCATTCCTGACCTAAAATGCTACACATGGTGTCAAAAACAAATCTCTGTGTAGGGGCATCCCACTGCTCAAAGGTTTCCATGATATTTTGTACAGTATACTCGAGACCCTGCATGATCCATCTGCGAGCAAGGAGATCTAACGCATCTCGTTCTTGGGAATCAGGAAGTAAACTACGGGTCTGCCTACGGGGAAGAACAGGAGTCAGACTTACTGAACCAAAGAGAGGAGAAAAGAGACCAGAAACAGTCTTAACCATCAGCTGATGGACAGAAGGGGAAGTTGGCAGAAAAACAGGAGATAAGGTAGGAGACGGAGCAGGAGAAGAGGCAACAGGTAGAACAGAGGTCGAGGACAAAGGAGGCTGAGGCTAAGAAGTCGGAGGCAGAGGAGCTGGAAGCAAGGGAGCTGGAGGCAAAGGAAATGGCGGGAGTGGTAGTGCCACAAAGGGCTGTGGTGGAGGTGCAGGAGCTGGAGCTGGTGGGACGAATAACAGGTTGCTGGACGGGTAACAAAAGCGGGGGTGCATTAGCACCTTGTACATAGAGCGGGCGATCTTAACAAGTGAGACATTAAAGGATCCTTCTCAAGATCAGCATTGGGATTCGGGGAAGAAGTCGGCAGCACCGGGTAACATTTATCAATCGCCATGCGATGTTGCCTATCTGAGATCTCTATCGCATGATCTATTTCATTATCTTTAAACTGTTGGGCAGCCTGTATAACAGTCATACCTCTTTCTTCCCTATCTCTTTTTGCCTGTTTAATTTCTTTCTGCTTGGCTTCCTTGCGCCAAAGGCGAAAAGAGTCAAACATAGCCGGCCGGGCTTTTATTTTAAACAAAGTAGCTTCTAAATTGTCTCAAATATCAGACTAAAAACTACCATTATGTGGCCACTGTAAAATACCATCTTTCTTCGTATAGGGGACCCATACTTCATTAAAGGTGATGGGGCCCACACCATGTTTAGAGTAGAGCTCATAAGTAGGAGTTCCAGCCGGAGGAATTGGACAAGAGTCCTCCAGTCGGGAGTCCATATCGCAACAAAAACAACACAATTTTTTAAACTTACTGAAACCAGGCATCGTTACTTCACTGGCTTCCTACAAACAACAAGGGGCTAATCAAAACAGCACAAACGTACTCACCCCTTGGCTTCGAAAATTGCAATTATTGAATCTAAGAACCCAAAAACAAAGAAGTGGGAGTTACCCACCAGTACTTAACCTTCTCACGCCAACAGAGGTCCGTCTAACGTCTCGCAATACCAGTCTTCACCAAAAGGGACCAAGGCAAGATGGCAATCAAGGCAGCAGTCACCAGCAGCCGTTGGAAAGGAGAAGTCACACTTCAAAAGACCAGTGGTCCACTTTTCGACATACAGGGGTCGCTGGTGTGGGGGCGCCTCCTCTGGAATTTTCCTGCGGGTCTCCTCACGATCCTTGGGCTCAACCGCTACATCTGAAGCCGCCCCATGTTGGGCGCCAATTGAAGAACCAGACCTTTGGGCCTGGCGGCGCAGGGTACGCCTGAAATCTTCGAGTTCACCTGCCTTGTTGCACAGAGACACTGAATACTCTGTTGGTGTAGAAAGACCAAGTTTATTAGCTGCAGCTAAGCACAGTTGTCCAAGAAGTACACCAAGTAGGTTCTCAGGAGACTGCCACTTTACTCCGTGGCTCACACATTTTTATAGCCAAAATACATCTGTACAAACATACACCCAATGCACAAAGGTTAAGCCAATCAGAAGAGTTTGAAAACAAGGTGTTGTGCAACCAGAATGCTCTCTGCTTACATGTTGTGTGTTATCCAGCCCCCAGAGTTAATCAATACTGGTACCCATGGTTCAGTGTTGCAATGGCAGGACATGTCTGTATGCTTCAAAAGAAAGGTTGTGAAATAGGAAAACACAGGGAGAGAATAGCAAAGGCCAAAAAGATAAGATACGGCAAGAGAAGAATACTAAAGGCTAACAGATAGTTGATACGGGGATTAGGTAGTCCAGACAAGGATTAGTTAGGCCGGCTGGTGTCTGAGATTGGTTTCAAAACAAGGACGGAGGGGTTTTCAACACATTACAGTCCAAAAGGGTAGAGACACTTCGTTCATCGAGCAGCCTGTGTAAAGGCAACACAAAATGGCGGCGAATGTAAGATGGAGTCGAAATTAAAGAACCTCAATCTATGCACCCAGCTTCCCTAGTGTAGGTATCCTGGTGTCTGGGGTATCCACGGGTGGGGTGACCCTCCAACCTTCCATCTTCCACGGGGTATCTCTAGGGTCCGGGGTATCTCAAGGGTCCATTGAGAAGGGTCCTTCTTCCTTAAAATTGCAACCACAGCTTACCTATTGACTAACATTGAGCACGTGGTTGTGTTCACACTCTACACACAACCTCCCTGGAGTTCCTAGATGCTCATCTTGTGTGGTTCCTTGGGTCCACAGCTCTTCTATGTCTTCTGAGTCCATTCTCGACTTAGGTCCTTGTTCGCATTCCACTATTTTAGTTTATGGTTTGGTCTATCCCTTGAGAACACTGTGTATTCTGTGCTATTTGTGTATATATCTCTGGGTAGGAGATATTGTATTGTGTTAGTGAGTGTTATTAATAAATACATATTTTTATGGGCACACTATGTGGTTCTTTTTCACTAAACCTACACCATAAGATTAAGTACTGGTAAAACAAGCTGCTTTACACTCCTTCTGCACTAAGCCTGAAGGCTGCTCTCCACAGCTACGATTTAGAGAGCTTTCTAAGTTTGTCTAAGACCACTAAAATCACCAAACGGGTTGTCTGGATTAGTTCAGGGTGCTAAACTTACATAAGTGAGAACCATATACTAAGCTGGCCTCTCACAGTTGTTCTATCCCTGCCACTGGTGGCGTAAGTATCAGCAAAATCAGTGTAGTATAGCCGGGGGAGGAAGTGAGAGCAGACAAGTGCGTAATGCCTCAGCAGGGTATTTTCCGGCCAAAATGTTTGAGAAATATTGTGCAGGGTGATAGGTTGATGAAGGGTAGGGAGCTCTATTTTGTGCCCCCCTTGCAACAGAGGACCCATGGGCCACACCAACTCCCCACCAGGTAGAGTAGTGGTATCCCACAGCTTGTACAGTCCACTTCACTGGGGTAAAGAGGTCAGGCACAGGTGGATCAGGAGTGAGTGCAGGGGCAGCTGTCATTGATTACCCAACTGGTAGTGTAGGAAGCACTGAGACTGAGAAAGGATGATTCGGGCACCCGTCTGCCCCAGAGGCAGTCGAGAAAAGAAAATGTGGGTTGTCTAGCGCACTCCTATAGAATCTAATGTTTAAAGTTAAACTGTTTTACTCACAGTTTTGTAAAGGGTGTGCTGGGTGGGATAGAGGGAGCACCCCTCTAATTAAACAAAAAATGAACACAATCGAGGGGGCGTGGCTAGCCACCGACCTTGATGGCTGCGTAGAGAAAGAGCTCCGTGGAGAAAACGGCCCTTCCACTGATCCGAGCGCTGATCCGTCACGATTTCAAGCTCCAGAAGCTGTGCCCAGAGCGCGGGACCAAGCAGCCGCGACCGGTAAAACTCCGGAACTGCTACTCGGCGGAGAACCGGTTACAACAAAGCCGACGTCTTGCGGCCTAAACTGACATCCGGACGCTGGCCTGTAGTGTTACAGGAGCCCGACCGGAAGTAGTACCAGGGCGGCAGGACTCTACAGGAAATACCGCCCAGCCACCTTAAACCCCGGAGCCCTAGATATTCCGGTCATGGTACCGGACCTACTGTGACCAGTGGAGGAGCGGGTGTATTCAACATTGCACCGGCCCCCCAGCGGGAGCAAAACAACTGCTGATAGACGGGGACATCGGTGTAACCTACTGCAGCGGGTCTGGCGGTGCCCAAGTGAGTGATTCCTACGCCTGGGCCGGTTTAAAGTCTTCTACCCCTCACCCCCCCCCCCCCCAGGCTGTGCAAACGATCTCAACACGGCTTGACCGCCCGGTGAACTGCGGGAGTGGATAGTCCGTGGTGACCATTGATACAGCGACACGCATCATCATCCCACAGCGCTTGGGGCGCATATTGTATGGGCGCCTAGACGGATAAGTGTGGTGGTGGTACATACACAGATAGGGTGGAAAATACACAGAGAGGAAGTGCACTGGGATACTATCACTAAGGAGACGCGGCTTGAGCGGTGGACTTCCATACACATAACTGGCCAGTGCTGCCCAAGACAACAGCAGCACACACTGCCTGGAGACGCTCTGCTCCGGCGGAGAACACCATCACGGCTCCCCCTTCCCTTGCAGTGGAATTGCTGGGCGAGATCGCCATCCTGATGCGAGGGTAGTCACCTCTCACCAACAGCTGACGAGGGAATTGATCATCTCATACTGCAGCGGCGAAAGCGACCACACAAAACTTCACATACAAAGCGGAGAGATGGCACAGAGTACGAGCCACAACAGCGAAATACCGGGAGCAAGGCATCAGCGCGAGAGACACATCCTTACCACAGGGCACTCAAAGCAGCGACGTAATAGCAGGCAGGGGAAAAAAAAAACACGCATCACAGCTGAAATTGGACAAATTTGCCTATGAGAAAACTACCTCACTGGCGGCGGAGGGACGTACACCATCGGGGAAATTGCAAGAGAATGATGGGACCAAGTAAGTGACCCTTGAAGATGTTATGAAAGCCTTGGCGCAAGTACAAACCACTGTTGGGACAATATCTACCGACGTCACACTGCTGCGGGAAGACTTTCATAAACTGACAGAGCGGATAAAAGAAGTTGAGATAGTCACAAAATCTCTAGTGGAGGATGTCTCAGAACTACAGACAACTATGGTTCGCCTCGAGAACGAAAACAAACTCATTAAGGAGAAGTTGGATGACCAAGAAGGACGCTCCAGAAGGAATAACGTACGAATTTTGGGAATTCCGGAGTCTGAAGGCCTGCCTGCAATAGACCTTTATGTGGAGGACCTGATCAAGAACGGACGGCAGCCCAAGGGTCTGTCTCACTTCTTCTCTGTGGAAAGAGCGCACAGACTACCTGGCGGGAAACCAAAACCAGGAGCGGCCCGAGGCCAGTATTGGCCAGACTCCAAGCCGCAAGAATCACACCACCGATCCGGGTACAGAACTCCTCCATTGCATTTTTTCCGGATTACACAGCGGAGGTCGCCCGTAGACGTAAAAGCTTCTTGGAAGTAAAGAAAGCAATGAGAGCGAAAGAAATACAGTATTCTATGCTATTTCCGGCAAGATTGCGAGTGAGACCTTTACCCCAGCAAGCAAGTACTATGGGTTTGAACGGGGACATGCACTCTGCTAAGTTGGGGGGGCGGGCAGTTCAAAGTCCATTGTGCAGGGAGGTGGGAGGGAAGGGGGATACGGGTTTTCGTGTTATTGAGTTTAAGTAAAAAGGCAGGACACAATGGCAGAGACACACTGGCAGTGTCGCGAAGAGATAAACAATGCACACTAAGTTTGTGGTCACGCACTTACACTCACAGCCAAACTCGACATGACGCTAAGCTCACAGCGTGATAACGGAGCGGAGGGCACACAAGAGACACAGGTGACACCACTGAAATTGTTGACGTGGAATGTACGGGGACTAGGCGATAAGATTAAGAGAGGGCTAGTGATGCAGGCCATATTGCAAGAAACACATCTTATCGGAAAGGCAAATCAGGTAGGTAGATAGGCGAGGGTACAAAATAGCGATTCACTCCGACTTCACATCAGGCTCGAGAGGGACAGGCATTCTGGTGCGGAAGACATTCCCTTTCATGGTGTTAAGCACCAAAACAGACAATCAGGGCCGTTTTGCGGCCGTCCAGGGACAGTGGGAAGGTAGGTCACTAAATGTGGTATCAGTTTACATACCTCCATCACTCCACTCCATTGCACTGCCAGCGCTGGGAAAATTCCTCTTGGAATTACCAGCAGGAGACCTTATCAAAGGTGGCGATTTTAACGCAACAGCACATGAAGCAACAGATCGCCTCCCTGCTCGGACACAGACTCAAGGGCCTACTCACTTCACCAGTTTTCTGGAAGCGTTGGGACTGACAGACGTATGGAGACACATACACCCCACCTTACAACAGTACACTTATTACTCAGCAACACATAATAGCCTATCGCGCATTGATTATTTCCTGACACAGACTACGGGTGCAATGACCATTAACAACGTACACATACACCCTAGGGGAATTTCGGACCACTCCCTGATGACCCTAACACTGTCCAGCCAGGAAAAAACCCGCAAGAGAATATACCCAATATATCCGGGGTATTTTAAAATCCCCACAATTTGGAAGGACTTGAGTAAAGCAACGCAGTATTACTTCGCTGAAAACTCAGCGTCAGTTTCCTCTCCCTCGATCCTTTGGGAGGCCTACAAGACAGTCCTGAGGGGCCAAGCCATAACGTCCTTTACGGGGTACAAACGGTCGCAACAGCGGGAATTAGCAGACTTAGAACTCGCACTGCACACAGCAAACACAAATCACATGGCAGACCCTACACCGGAATCCCTACACACACTACAGTTATGTCAGCAACGACATGGGGACCACCTGAAGAAATGGACCATTGCCAATATTGCGGCAACCACACACAGAATTTATGATGTAGGAGACAAGGCAGGGAAAATGTTAGCCTGGCTGGACAAAAAAGGGGGAGGCACTAAAGGTATACTACAACTGCGTGCCCCAGACGGCTTACTTGGAGCACGTCCAGCAGATATAGTCGGCACCCGGGCAGACTTTTTCCAAACAGTATACACCTCGGATAGGGAGGTAACAAGAGAAGAGGCTGTAGCCTCCCTCAGCCACATACCAACCCCAACACTTGCGCCGGAAGCGGCAGAGGAACTAGAAGCCGACCTCACGTCGGATGAAATACAATCGGCCATTAAGGCAGTGCAGTCCGGGAAAGCGATGGGCCCCAACGGGATCCCCGTTGAATGGTATAAGTTAATGTCTGATACATTAAGCGCGCTGCTGTTGGCAATGTACACGGACAGTCTGGCACTCACTGAACTCCCACTAGACCAGAGGACCGTGACAATCATAGCGATCCCGAAATCCGGAAAACCCCCAACAGAATGCAGCTCCTATCGTCCCATATCCCTCATAAACGCAGAAGCGAAAATCATAGCGAAACTGTTTGCTACTAGACTGATGACCCACCTTCCACAACTGATCCACCCGGATAAATCGGGATTTATGCCACACAGAAGTACAGCCCTGAACCTTCGGCGAGTACATGGAGCGTTGGCTCGGGCGCAACGACTGTCGACAGCGGTAGTGATACTATCCTTGGACGCAAGGATGACATTCGACATGGTCGAATTGCAATATCTTTTTGCAGTGCTCTCGCATATGGGATTCGGTCCTAAATTTATCTCTTGGATCCGACTCCTATACGCCCATCCGATTGCACACGTAGCGGCGAACGGCCACATTTCGCGCCCGATCCCGCTTGCGAGGGGAACTCGCCAGGGGTGTCCTCTGTCCCCATTACTATTTGCCCTGGTGCTGGAGCCGCTGGCGACCTTGATTAGAACTACCCCATTGCTTAAGGGAATCAGTTGGGAAGAGGGCTGGGAAGATAGAGTTTCCCTCTACGCGGATGACATGTTGGTCGATTTGATGGAGCCGGAACGTGGCATACCAGAGCTCCTTGTACTATGCGATACTCATGGGGCGGCATCAGGCTTTACAATAAATTGGACAAAGTCCGTGATTTATGTACTACACGGGCCGGAACCAGTCCTGCCCATAGGGTGCCAGCTGGAGGTAACAGTGGATTCCTTTAAATATCTCGGGGTATATGTCACCAAGGACTCATTGGAGTTTTATGACAAAAATCTGAAACCACCGCTCGATCGACTCCGACGTGACGTGCAATATTGGGCAAGTCTGCCTTTGACGCTATTGGGGAGAGCGGCACTGTATAAAATGATGGCATTGCCCCGCTTCCTCTATGCACTTGAAAACACCCCATATCCGGTGTCACAGCGCTATTTTCAACAAGTAACAGTTATGGTCTCCGGCCTACTATGGGGAGATCGCCCTGCACAAATAGCACATGTAAAACTGAACAGAAGCTGGTATGGGGGAGGAATCGCATTACCAAACCTACAGATGTATTACTGGGCAGCGCAGCTTAAGATCATTAATCACTGGATACATATACCCCACGAAGACCCAGCATATAAGGCGGATAGAATACAGCTAGGCACGCACAGCTTGTTGGCGGCGCTCTACCACAAAGGGTTGGCGGCAAAACTTATAGGACCCACGAAGCACACAGTAAAATATGGTACGCGAGTCAGGCAAAACTTGGATGGAATGGCGTGATCACTAAACAAACTCCATTATGGGACACCAAGGCGCTGGGACACCTAAGGCAGAGCAGGGGCTTTACACAGTAGGATAATATTGGTATATCAACAGTGGGGGACTTATGGGCAGAAGGGACAGTGATCCCATTCCCCCAGCTTCAGCAAACCTATGGCCTAGGCCCTAACGAACTCTATAGGTACGTACAAGTTAGGCATGCTTTACTGACTGCGGTACATGCAGACACAGAGATCCCTGAAGCCTCCCCGCTGGAGGACCGACTGCTTACAGACTTTATGCAACACAGCGCTACCTCCCTCACATACCGCAAGCTGACAAACAACCTACCAGACCCTACTAATAAACTGCGAGAGAAATGGGGGAGCGAACTGGGCGAAATGGACGACACAGAATGGAATGAAGCACTAGCATCCCCGAAAGAAATAGGCATTTCTGCCAAATTCCGTCTGATGCAGCTTAAGATATTGCACCGGATATACTACACCAGGGCCACATTACATAAATTTCACCGGGCACAACATCCATACTGTCTTTGCGGGTGTGGGGAAGAAGGGACCTTTCTGCACACCATCCGGGACTGCCCGAATGTGATAGAGTACTGGAGGCAGGTGATGCGTACTATCTCCCAAACACTAGAGGTCTCTCTCCTACCTGAACCCCGCAAATGTCTCTTGAATATATGGGAACCAAATGATCTTTCACGCCATGGTCAAATCTGGGGAACGATAGGCATGATGGTAGCTAAAAGAGACATAGAACCGAAATGGGGAGCGGCCGATGTACCTACACTAGCACACTGGTGTAGAAATATGGATGTACTAATGCTCACAGAAAGAGCGGTATATATGACGAGGGCATGTCCACGCAAGTGGAACAAGATCTGCATGCCATGGAATGTATATAGGGGGGACCTGTGTGACCCGCTGCCTGAAGAGACCACTACAGACTCCGATGACGAGATAGAAGAAGAGGATGAACTTAGTTTATCCTGTAAGTTGTGAGTAAACTGCGACTGCAGTCCCGCGTGACTTTTGCGAGCGACTCACTACGGTGAGGTGACGCAGCCAGTGTACACATAGCCATGCACAAATGCTGAATACAAATTACAATGTTGTAATTAATATCAACTGCCTAAGTTACTGTTTGGTTACTACTACTGAACACTATTGGTGAAACGTTGCATTATATACACTATAAAAAAGTAAGACATTACTTCATCTACAGCTTACACTGACGCAAATACCTAATACTCTTTCAATATGCCCCCGGACCCAGGGTTGTCGGCTGACGGGCTGTGTTACTCCAACAAAGCGGAATGACAATTGTATATCAACGCGGCCAGCCCCTTGGGTTGTAGGCCTTGAGCTGTGTAATGGTGTTATTCTGCAATAAAGGTCTTTAAAAAAAAAAAAAAAATTAACACAATCTGGTGACGGTCGTCACCAAGCCCTTCCCGCACTACCAAAGGCGGAACTCCATCTGCCTAGATAAACTCATGAAATACTAATGTTTGTTACTTACTAATTCAATTTTAATTTGGTAAATTAACTAGGATAATTCAGTTAAGCAAACAATTTTAAAGTGCATTTTATAAATTAACAATCAATTCCAATATGTCTTTGCCCTGAGCTAGACATATGAATTCCTATCTAAACTCAAACATTAATTTGTGCAGAACATAAAAGTTTCATCCAGTCCCAATGCATTTCGGGAGTTATCCCTTCATCAGGGGCACTGTAAAGAATAATGAACATGCGATAAACATACATGTTACCGACATTCAACACATTAACAAAGCGACTCAGATCACTGTCTGTGAATCAGGTTAAGATACTTTTCTTCATAAACTGTTTAAGAAGTATTTAAAATGTAGACTAAAGATAGAGTGAGAGAAAGAAGAAGAAAAAGAATAAACACGTAAACAAGATAAAACTAAAACAAGCTTACTATAACGGGTATCAAATGAAGTTGCTGACCAATGGACGTTCAGTTGAGAAAGCTGTGACAGGTTAGACTCCGTTAAACTCAAAAATCTGAAATATTGCGAGGTAAATCAAATATCACTGTGTTCTCACATAATAAGTAACCAACAGGCAATGCTGATGTTACAACCTGAGCAAATATGAATCACGATGTCCTTACAGTCGGTATAGATCACCCCCTCGAAGTTAATAAAGACAATCTCTAATCAAACCGCTAAACATCTGCGTATACCTCTAAAATAACGTTAAACTGCCGCAACAAATGGTGTACAAATAAAGAAGAAAGTACCTGAATAATGTAATGGTGAGCCCATGAAAACGCACTGTTATAACAAAAGAACGGTGATTCAACCGAATTTGCTCGCACCTGTAGGTGATGATTAAGAACTTAGCATGCTAAACGAACAAGAAGTTTCTGCTGTTGCATATAACCTCTTCAACAACCCATAATACCTTGAGCTCGGTGCTCCTATGCAAAATGCTGTTCACTGTGTTGTAACACCACTGTTCGGGCTTCCCTCTAAAAACGGATGTTCCGCTCTCGTTCAATTCTAACAAAATAAGAAGGCACTCAGAAAACTGCGTACCTTCGAGGCTGCTGACTATAATATCAGTTCCTATTAAACTCACGTATCTGCAAGTCGTGGTGAATCATGATGTAAACCTCTTCGCGTGTAACCGCCACACACTTAGCCAAACATTTTTGACTACCATATGGCTGTACAGTAATCAATATAATTGACAGACTGAAGCTGTTAACCTCCAGCCTGACTCTTTCGGAGTAAGTGACCATAAACGATGGACTCTGGTACTTAAAAACAGCGGCGGCCATCTTAGTATGATTCAAGAACGAAGATGAAATTGTGAACCTCCAGCCTAACCTTTTCGGAGGGAATCAACGTAAACAAAGGACTCTGGTCCTAAAAAACAGCGACGGCCATCTTAGTGTGATTCAAAAACGAAACCTTGACAAACACCAGATTGGTGTATCAATGCTACCCATCGTAATTGTAAAACAATAGATAAAGCACATAAGAAAACATAGAATAGATACAGAAAAGGATAAGAAAGAGAGAAAAGATTTTATGGAGCTCATCATGATTTTACTATTGTCAAAAACCGATATTGCCATGCATCAGTCTTAATTAAATCTGTATGGAACCACAATCAACAGTCATTTTACGTACATGACACTCTACTTCAATATCATAATATGCTCTATTACTGGTTTATTGATTGGCGATCTCAATCTTTAGATGCTGACGTTCAATGTGAAATGGTGAAATTTACATTATATTAAACACTGAAAGGGAGCTTATATATTGACTGGATTACTAAATTAAAGAAAGCATATCATATCCAGTTCATCATTGAGGCCTTCGGTATCATAGTTTCAAGAAAATCTATCCACCATATTTCTCGTTGAGACAGCCATTTGGCATTATTACGATCTGACAAGATTTGTATCTGTTCTAACACTTGGAACCTAAGCTGAGGAATGGTGTGTTTCATTTCTATCCAATGAGTAACCAAACTTGATGTCAAAGTATTGTTACGGATTCGGCTTTTGTGTTACGTTAGAGGCAGTCAAGACACAGAGGCAGGGTATGGGCCTCACCCCACGTGGCAGAGAGGGGGCACAATGCCGCTGCCAGCTCACAGATATGCAGTCCCCTTGGAGATAGCTCACTCGACCTCCAGGAGCCCGGGCCATTACAGTTCAAGAGGGTGTCTCCTGTATCACGCACACAGCCCCCACACAAGCCACCCCATGAAAATCTCAGGCCCACTTTCTTCCAGGGAGGCCGGCAGGCTTGCAGTCACGAGGCCTCTAAGTCCGCACCATAGCAGGTATTAGGCAACTAGTGAGGCACAGCTCTAGAAGCCTCTTGCAGTTCGAATAGCACAACTGGCTCTCGCAACCCCCCTGCCACTCCTTAGGAGACAGGACCATGGACCACCGGCCAAAAGCAGGCAGACAGGCCAGGGTGCATCCCACGAGGAAAGCTGTAAGGGAAGGGGAATGCCAGTAAAATGTTCCCAATCAACCAACTGTACCACAGCGCCCCCCCTCCTTGTTGCATAAGTCAAAGCTCCAGTACAGGGGTGTATCAACAGGCCCAAGTACCCTAGTCTCGCCTCCAGCCACTGTAGTTAGGACAGTCCCCCGTGAGCAAAGAATGAAGAGCGGCAGGCACAATAGGCGATTCCCTCTACCCAATCATTTGCGCCTCGCCTCCAATACTTCTCCCAGGAATAAGGGCCCCCCCCTCTCCCCGGTATGCAGTTTCCATCCCAGGCACCGGAGAAGCCATTGGGACAGGAGCATGTAAGGGGAGCACCTATGCACACTCTCTGAGTGTCAAGTCGCAACGTGGTGCTTCCAGCAAACTCCACGTGCTCTTCGATAATCAGTAGCAAGGCGGCTAGCTCAACCCCGGGTTGCCATGCCTCTGATACTTCTCCCGGGGACAAGGGTGCTGATAGGCCGGCCCGCACGATGGTAGCCTCAAGCCAGGCGGCTCTCTGTCTGGTCCCCCCACCCCTCGGTATGTAGTTGCTGCAGGAGTTTCTTCAGGGGGTCCAATGGGCTGCTGCAGTGCAGGAGGAGTGCAGCCACACACTCTCGGAGTGCTAGGCAGCCGCGTGGTACCTCCAGCAAGCTCCATGTGCTCCACGATGTTCAGCAGCTGGGCATTCCCACCGAAGGCGGCAAAGAAACAGTCCTCTCTGTCAGATACAGTTCAGGAGTAGGACTCTAGGCAAGGATGTTGCGACCGCAGCTGGGCCGGGCGATGTGAGGGCTGCCGGACAAGATGGAGTCGAGGGTACTCAGCAGCCAGGGTGAGGCTCTACTGTATAGCGGCCGGTGCCAGAGGGGAAAGCAGCCCCTTCAGGGTGAGGGGGTAGGGTCTCGGCCTGCTTACGGCTATGGATCGCCCCCTCAGCTGACCTGGTGCAGTCAATGGCGTTGAATGGGCCCCTGGGAGTCGGAGAGCAAGCGAAACACGTCCTACTCCGTTCCCTCCCTGGCCACGTTCCCATGTTTTTTTTTGGAAGACCTAGACCAAAAGTTGTATGGGCCTCATTTATGAAAACTGACGTATCGCTGCGTAAAAATAGCGTTGCGTCACTTTTCACTGCGCCCTCCTTGCGACAACAATGAGACTTCATATTTACAGTATTGCGCATCATGGCGCAAGGAGTTACAGATACATCAGTATTTCTGACGTGTCTGTGTGGCGCAAAAATGACGCATTGCTGGAGTGTGTCACAAAAGTGACGCAACTCCAGCAATGTGTCCTTTCACATGGGGCAAGCCCCATGTGAAAGGGCCTGCGTCAGTCTTACGCCTGCTGTGAGGCAGGTGTAAGAAATTGACGCATTTGTGTCCTAGAAGTGGTGCAGTGAAATCTTATAGATTTCACTGCTTCACTTCTATGACCCTTTCTTGCGTCCGAACGCCCCCCCTGCATACATTATACCTGCCGTAGATATAATGTAGCGGAGGGGTTTACAAAGTGACGCATCTACCTAGATGCGCCACTTTGTAAATATGGTGCAACAAGGCACATTTTTTACGCTGCTGGTGCCTCACAAAAAGTGACGCACCAGCGACGTAAAAGTGATGCACAGCCTCATAAATGAGGCCCTAAGTACTTCCACCCTAATTTCCTTGAGTTTTAAGTTTCTAAAAATTGCTACAGGGACTTAATCCAAGGCCCTATCAAGGCTTTTAGAAATTTGGAAAATAGTCATTTTAAAAAATGGGTTGTTCTTAAGTCATTTTTTGGATTTGTGTTGTGAGAATCGGTTGTTTTCTAAGTTAGTTCAACAAATGCAAAGTCGTATTCCTCACCGCTGATCCACCAATGAAGGGAGCTGGCTCTATATATACTATACCAAAGTAAGGTATAGGATGCACAGAGTCCAGGGAATCCCCAAAGGTATAGCAGAGGGTAAATTAGATAATCACTAACAGCTCTCTTTGTGGTAGTGTGGTCGAGCAGTTAAGCTTATCAGGAGGGTGTGTTAAGCATTTATTTTATTCACTCAATCAAGACTGATAACACACACTCAGATACAGAATCCAGACCAATTAGGCAAGTATAAAAAAGGTATACTTTTGTTTTCTTTCTGGACCCAAGCAGGACTTGGCACAGGCAAGTAGGATATACTTTCAAAAGCAAAACTTTACAAGGAAATGAAGTTGTCAATGGAATTTGAATTGTTACTGGTTTGTATTTGCTTTTAAAACAGTTTAGAATCATACAAATTACTTTTGATTACCTTTTTTATTTTTGTTTAAACAAACTATATTGGGGTTTCCCGTTACCAAACAAGAAGCATATTGTTCATATTTTCTATACAGCATTGTAATTCTATGACTTATAAGGCCTGTTATTCAATAGGTTACATTGTCATCATCGTGAGTTTCTGGAGTTGTTAGATTTTTTGACTGTTTCTTTGTAGACTACTCCCACACTATAATGTACAGGTCACTTATAAGAATATTTATAATAAATCAACACCTTTTAACCCCACCCTCCACCCCTCTAATGACCACCCCCCCCCCCCCGCATCTGGCTCTGGCTGTTCAGTGTATAATTCAATTGATCATCTCCATCCAGTTAAATTACTGTGTGTACAATTTCTGATCACACTGCTCCATCGGTAACCTTCAAGGGTTACTATATACAATACCATAATATTACAGTTTTACTGGGTACTTGATATGGCGAAAGCATCGTCCGGGTTGTTATTTTTGTAGGCTTCCATCATTACATCCCATTCCAGGGAGATTGGATTTTTCCTTAGGCCGCGGGCCTCCTCTCTACTCCGCTCCGCGCTTTCAGCTCCTGCCCATCTAAGCAATTCACTATGCCACATATATAGGGTGGGGGCTCTGGCTGACTTCCAGCGCATAGTGATGGATCTCTTTGCAACTACAAGTGCTTAAGTCCAAAAACCGTAGATGAACCTTGTGTGTCTTCACCGGTCTGCGAATACCTAATACGCAATCTAGTGCTGTGTTCCCCATGGACAGCGGTGTAACATCCTCCAACATTTGTTAAACTACCCTCCAGAACTCAGCAAGACATACGCATGTCCACAACATATGAAGTAAATCTGCTTCAGGTAGTTTACATCAGGGGCTTTGATGTGCAGTTTCCGGGTACATTCTGTGTAGCCTGTGCGGAGTCAAGTAAGCTCTGTGTATGATCATACATTGGATGAACTTGGCATTGCGTGGTATTTTTCGCGGGTATTCTAATATGTCCTTTCATTCCCTGGCCGTTAATGTCCTGTCCCAAATCTGCCACCCACTCTGCCTGCATGGTATCTAGTGGGAATTGGGCATGCGTTCAGATGCTAAGGTATAACCATTTGATGAGGTGGCTTCCACGCCCCATGTAATATAGAGACTTGACAAACGCATTTGCCGGGGTTTTTCCCGCTGTGGAGCCCACTGTCTTTTAATGTAATGCAATAGGGCTGCATGTGTCATGTATAGTGTGGCAGGCGCCCCTGTAATACGAGTGAAGGTGTCGTATTCCATGAGTGTCCCATCTTCAAAACATGCCCCAATAGACTTCACACCCACATCCGTCCAAGGCCCAAGCGCACGTTGCGTCAGCCTACCACTCTCCAATGGTATCCCTACCAATGGAATGTTATCAGCATATCTGCCACCTCTGGAAGTCTATCGGAGCTCTTTTCCCCAACATTGTAGTGCTATGTGGAGGAGGTATGGTAGCGCTGTGGGTGGTTTACTATGTGGTAGCATAAGGCGTGGAGTGTTCCCTGCTCGATGTGCCTGGTACTATAATGGACAGCCACTTTACTTGGCATGCATAATAATAAGTTCTGAAATCTGGCGCCCCCAGACCGCCCTCCTGTGTGCCGATTTGTAGTTTCTTAAGACTTATTCAACGTCGGCCCGTACCCCATATTAGGTCTATCAGGATAGCATCTAATGTACTAAAAGTTGTTGTGGGTATATTAGCAGCGGCAAGTTCGTGAAATAATACAAAAGACGGGGAAGTACCACCATCTTAGATAGAGCCATGCAGCCTATAGCTGATAAAGGCAATGTGGTCCAGAAAGCTACCTTTCTGGACGTATTCCACAAATAGCCTTACCCAGGTTGCCCTCTAACATGTCCGCTTGTGAGCAATAGACGTTAATGCCAGGTATTTAAAAGTGTGTTTGGCCACTGGCAGCCGGAACTCTCCGAAAACAATACAATCTGGGTGCATTTGGTCATGAAAGAAAAAGGCATGGGATTTTGAATCATTGATGGATAAACCTGATACCATTTCAAAGTCAGCAAAGATACAGGGAAGCAAGCCCAGTCCCTCCAACATGTCTCTGATGTATAATATAAGGTCATGTGCAAATGCCGACACCAGGTGCATGGATATGCCTATAGGGATTCGGCAACGTGTGGCCTCTCGCTGTATACGGAGTACCAATGTCTCCAGTGCCAGAACAAACAACATCAGGGACAGGAGACAACCTTGTTGTGTACCCCTGTGGATACCATATTCTCTGGAGGTAAGCTTTCCCGTTCGGACTCTTGCAGTGGGTGCAGCCTATAAGAATTTTACCCATTATATATGTTCGGGGGCAAACCAAAGCGTGCAATAGCCCTGAACATGTATTCCCATGACAACGTATCGAATGCTTGCCGCATGTCCAGTGATATGCTGCAAGCTTTTGGATCAGTAGACATGATCTGGTGCAGCCTGCACAGGTTTATTGAAGCAATCCTAGCTGGTATAAACCCACATTGATCGATATGGATCAACTTATTAAGGTATGGCTGAATTCTATTAGCCAATACCTTGCTTAAGATTTTATATCCTGTGCACAGCAGTGCAGGGGTGTAATGTGATGCTTTTCATCATTAAAAAAAGAGAGATGATGTAATGTGATGCTTATGTGTTTGTTGGAATCTTGGGAATTAGAATGTTGGTAAGCTTGCAGTCACTTGATCTATGGGCTGAGCGAGATACAGACTGCTCCTGGTGGGGTTCGTTATTTATGTACTTTGGGCCATATGTAGGTGGCCAAATACCGATCGGTAACACCGAAAATGGGTCATTTTCGGTGTTACCGACAAATATTAAGCCACGTGAGATGTACGTAATACCGATTTGATTCGATAATAACGAATCGGTATTAAACATAAGTTACTGACTTGAAATTACCGAAACAATGAATACCGAATCGGTAAAAACGATTCGGTAAAATGCCCAAAAATGCTATGTAGCTAACCTCGGTAAAACCGATTTTGGCCAAAATAACGAATCGGTATTTAGCACGTTTCAGGAGCATGTGGTAATCAGGAGCAGTCTATATAAACAGACCCAAAATGCATCAGTGTGAACACAATGGCAGGCCTCTATGTCATTGCAAGGCGGCTACGCCTGAGAGCAGCAGGAATGAGGATCTGGAGACGTGAGGAGCGGGTGTACAGATTACGCATCACTCTGTTCCAATTGACAGACCCAGAAATACATGAGAGATACAGATTGCACCCAGACACCATCCTGGAGCTAATACGGGACCTAAGACCCTATCTGGAGCATCAGACGCCAAGGGCCCATGCTATCCCCACCCATGTGCAGGTACTCTGCTGCCTGCACCTCCTTGCATCAGGAAGTTTTCAGGGTGTGATAGCAGCAGTCGGTGGAGTGTCACAGAGCTGTCTATCCCGTTTCTTCAACACCTTCCTGGACGCCATGATGGACAGAATGGAACATTACATTTCCTTCCCCAGTACACAGGCGGAGCTGCAGAGAACCAAGCTGGAGTTCTATCAAATTGCCCATTTCCCCCACGTGATTGACTGCATCGATGGAACCCATATTCCCATCTGCCCACCTGCAGCAAGTGAATACATTTACAGAAACCGCAAATCCACCCACTCAATCAATGTTCAGGTGATCTGCAATGCCAAACACATAATAACAGACATCGTGGCAAAATACCCCGGGAGTAGCCACAATGCTTACATCTTCAGGAACAGTGGCATACATACACGTCTGCTTGCTGGTGAATTTGCCGACGGATACATACTAGGTAAGTAAATGTCACACACCCTGATGTACACCCTGGCACAAGCTGTTGGGCCCACCAATCAATGCCACTTACTTCTTTTCATAGGTGACAGCGCATATGCCCTCCGGCCGTATCTACTCACACCATATCTGAACCCAACCACCCGAAGGGAGAGTAGATACAATGTTGCACATAGGAGCACACGCAACGTGGTGGAGCGCACTTTTGGTTTGCTCAAAAGCAGATTCCGTTGCCTTCACAAAACAGGAGGTGCGCGCCTGTACAGCCCCATCAAATGTTGCAAGATAATTGCTACGTGTGCAATGCTACACAATCTGACCACTAAAAAAGGAACAGCAGTGGAACTAACAGAGTCAGAGGACGAGGACGAAGACAACCCTCAACCAGAGCCCAGCGCGGCTGGTGCTGCTATTGAACATGATGGGAGACAGAGACGGGCAGAGATTACATCTAACTATTTCTGAGTGAGTAACGACACTGAGCCATTTCATGTTACATGTAGAGGTGTTTATTTGGCACACCTCCAGCATTGTGAGCATTGTCCAATTGGACATGGGTGACATCACCCATCACATGCATGTGGACAGCCATTGTCCTTCACTTCTTGCGTCCCCGTGTTGCACGTGCACGTTCCCCATCGACACTGTCTTGTGAGTTTGACCGTTCCTGTGCTGGTACGTTTCGCCCACTACGCCTCCTGCACTCGTGGGTGATGGTGTAATGCTACCACGGCTGGTAGCCTCCTCACTGTCCCCCCCGCCCCCCCCTTCCATATTGGAGGCCTTAGCATTCTGCATGAGCTCCAGCCCAGAGATCATGGACACCATCCCCCTGGCCACATCCCTGCTGCAATGCGCCATCTCCTCCTGCATGGCGATGGACCGGCGACACATCAGTGATGTCGTAGCGGACAGCCGGTTCACCGACTTGGTATAGTCCTGGAGTCTCAGTCTCTCCCGGCGCATGCCAACACGGTCCTGCTCCAGCTGGCTGCAGAGGTTGTCCACCGAGGTAGCTACCCTCTCCATCCCTGCAGACAAATGCTCCCCCATCTTGTGCATATGTCTGTTAATGTTTGCCACCTCCCTGTGTAATTTCTTCATCTCCCTCCATTGCAGGCGCTGGACCTTCAGCATGTTGCCTTCCAGTCCAGCAAACACACTCTCACCCTGCTCAGATGCCACTGGACTGTCTGGCCTTGCCCTGCGGCGTCTTGATGTGAAGAGGGCGCCCTCGGATGCAGGACCAGCCCGCACCCTGTTGGATCTTTCTACGCTAGGACTTCGTTGGCGCTGTCTGCCCTCCTCTGACGACTCCTCCATCTGCTGGAGGGTGATCACGGCATGCCTCCTGCGTGACAGTGGTGGTGATGGTGGTGGTGGTGTTGGTGAACGTCGCAGTGGTGACTGAGTGAGAGGGGATTGCGGCCCTCCCTGGCGCTGTGGTGATGTCTGTGGTGGAGGATTGGCTGGCTGCGATGGCGCAGAGCTTGTGTTCCCTGCAGGCATGCTGTCTTCATCCTGCTCACTCCCCTCTGGCCTGGCTGACCTGCCTCTGCTGCCCTCAGCTGCACTGCGAGATGACTCGCCTGAAATGACACAAATGTAAATATACTCAATGCTCTGTCTGCATTGCCATTGCATTAAATTACATGCCAACAGTGCACAGTGGTTGTCCTGACCTATCCATTTCAGTTGCCATGCTATTGTGTTAGCTGCCTTGACAGTCCTGATCATGAGTTCACACTGACTACATCACCCAGAATGCATTGCAGGTAAGCAGTAAGACATGGTGTGGAGTGGGAGCACTTTTACCACTGTGGGGGTTGGGGTTGGGGAGGGGGTAGGGCAGCATGCTGGGCATGCTTCTTACCTTGTTTTCTAGCTGCTCTGGCGGAGCTGTCTGCGTCTCCTATGCCACTCACACTCTCCCGCTGGATGGTGGACTCCACCATCTGTTCCAGTGGTGTTGGTACAGGGGCTCGATTTTTTCCTCCACCAGTTTTCCCTGCCAGCCTATGTCTCTCTGCCATCCTCTGTTTAGCAGTTTTTCTGAGGTCGTACCACCTCTTTCTGATGTCCTCTATGGTGCGCAGGGTCACACCTATGGCATTGATCTTGTCCCGAATGCCACTCCATATTTGCCTCTTCTGTGCCTCTGGCACTTGGTGGGACTGTGCTCCAAACAGCTTGTGGTAATCTTGGGTGACATCCTGGATCAGGATCTCAAGCTCCTTGTCGCTGAACTTGAGTTTCCTTTTTCTTTCACCTCCCTCCTTCTCCCTGTCCTGGCTTGCCATGCTTGTTCAGTGCTTATTCTTCCTTTCTTATGGCTGTGTTGCTGCTGGCTCCTCTGCTCTCCTGCCTGCCTGCCTGCCTGCCTCACAGTGAGCTCCAGGCCCTGTGCACCTGGCTGGGTGTGGCAACTTCCTGTTTGGGAAGTAATTGGGTGTGCCAGGATTGGCTGATTCACCAAAACGCTATTTTTTAAATTACCGAATCGGTATTACCGATTTTGGGTGTGGATTCGGTAACACCGATTCGGTAATAGCCTTTCGGTATGTATTTTTATTACCGATTTGTTCAAACTCGGTATTCAATACCGATTTGCAACGAATCGGTAATGTTTAACGAATTTTTACCTACATCACGTTTACCTCATTCTTAATACCGATTCGGTATAATTCGGTATTAAGGATTCGGTATTCGCGATTTACCTACATATGGCCCTTAATTTCCTGTAACTTCTAACTTCAATAAATATTCATGAAGTTACCAACTACAAATGGACCATTATTCCTAATTTTACATCTGGCGACGGTTTTAAACGGACCTCCGTGTCAATTTCAAAGAGACTTTTGTTTAAAAAAACGGAATGAAAATAGAAAGATAAGGAACTTCGCAGCAAGAAAACCTTCAAAGCAGATCAAGCGTACTGGCACCCAGAACCCCACCAGTGACCCCTCATCTGTCGCCCTCAACATCAATTGTGCCATCAGCTGATTAATCAATTCACCGACAACGGTGAATTCCTGTTCCTGTGACACAGATCGCTCTGCACTACAGATCTGTCAGCTACATCGCGTTTCAGCCGCCTTGCCTGGTCTTCTAAATACTCAGGGCTTCATTTTCAAATTGCCGGCAGTCTAAGAACATTTTACTCTTTCCTGACAGCTTACAGTCCACAAGTCTTGTATCGGACTTAAAGGTAGGGTACAGTTCATGTATGTACCGTACCGCAGGTGAGCCCATCGTATTTGCAGCGTTTATTCGAGTGCTCTCTTTTGTTTATTTTCGCAACTGCGCAGGCGCGGCACATTGCGGTGACATTTTATTTTATTTTTGGTCATTTTCAACTACCTTTCATTGTCGCCTACCACTTGACAGTTTAACCGCCTTGCCATATTCAAAACTCGCTCGAGCTTCTCACCGAGCGCACGCACTCAGCGCATGCCACCTCACCTGCTTCCAGTGTCACCATCATCCTTTTCTATGACGTGAGTCTGCTGTCATTGTCATTTGGGAGCACGCTGTCGACGGGAGCCTCCCGGTATCTCCCTAGTTGACGTGCCGCCATTTTGATTGACTCATCGTCTCATGTGTAGTCTACAGTCCATCTGCCAAACTGAAATTTCAGTTTTCTTTACAGCGATGGGCACGCTTTGTTATTAATTTGCCTATTGCGTGTCAGCATTCTTTACAGTGATGGGCACGCTTTGTTTTTAATTTGCCTATTGCGTCTCAGCATTCTTTACAGCGATGGGCGCGTTTTGTTTTAGTCTTTTCCAATGCATTTCAGCATTTTCATCGAAGCGATAGGCACGCTGTCACTGTGTCTCCAGACTTGTATTCCACAGATTCCTGCGGTGCTTTCTATCCATTGTTTTTCGAAGGGAAAATTGGAGCGCAGATCTTCCACAGGTACTGAAGTCGTTTTCTCCTGAAACTCGTCACGTCGATCTGCTGGTTATCAAAGTACAGTACTTTGATTTGTCACAACACTGCCACCTAGTGGTTATTTTCCATCATTGCACTTCGATGATGAATTTATATGCTTATGCGAAGTGGAGATTGATAATGCAGACGTCGAAAGTTCCGTTAAGTGTTACCTAGATTATGCAGATGCTATTACCTTTATCTGCTCTGAACTTACATTATATTTACAATTACTTTATTCATAAGTATTTAATGACTTGAATTTTACTTGAATTTACGGTGAGTTCAGAATAAGTATTTTACTTTAAGCCTTTCATGATTCGTATACAGGCATGTATAAAATGAAATGATTTTACAGTCATAGTTAGTCTCCAGTGCAAATGCACTTTTAACCACACCAATGCAAATGCATTCATCCATGCACTGTTCTTAAAATGTTATGGTTTATTATGTCTGGTTCCTTGAGATGCAACTGCATTCTCCTTCGCACCAATGCAAATGCATTCATCGGTGCACTGTTCTTGAAATTTATGATTTATTACGTGTTGTTCCTTGAGATGCAAATGCATTCTCCTTCGCACCAATGCAAATGCATTCATCGGTGCACTGTTCTTAAAATTTATGGTTTATTACGTGTGGTTCCTTGAAATGCAAATGCATTCTCCTTCGCACCAATGCAAATGCATTCATCTGTGTACTGTTCTTAAATTGATGGTATGGTATTTATTACGTGTGGTCCTTTAGAAATGCAAATGCTTTCGTCTGTGTACTGTTAACCACACAAGCTTTTAAGCTCCACAGGTACAAGCTTTTAAGCTCCTCAGGTTCTTTAAAATGCAAATGCATTTGTCTGTGCACTGTTCTTTAAATTGATGGTATTTATTACGTGTGGTCATTTAGAAATGCAAATGCATTTGTCTGTTTACTGCTAACCACACCAAGCTTTTAAGCTCCATTGGTATAAATCTTTTAAGCTCCTCAGGTACATTTCATGTATTGCAATTTATGCAAATGTTGTACTGTTTTTATGGTGCTTCCCCACATCTACTTATGTGGTGTGTCCCCATCAATTTAATGTGTTTAACATGCATTCGTACTGTTGCACACGTTTCTTTGCGTGTTATATTGTTTTTATGGTGTGTTCCCACATCATGGTGTGTCCCCACATCTACTTATGTGGTGTGTCCTCACCTGTGTGGTGTGTCCCCATCTATTTAACGTCATACTGTTTTATGGTGTGTCCCCACATCTATTTATGTGATGTGTCCCCATCTATTCAATGCATTTAACACACATTCGTATTTTTGTACACATTTCTTTGTGTGTATACTGTTTTATGGTGTGTCCCCACATCTACTTATGTGGTGTGTCCCCATTTATTTAATGTCCTTTATACACATTTGTACTTTGCCAAATGTTACATGGTGTCATGTTTTCTTTTCTGATTGTACTCTTGTATTATTTCATGTCGGCCCGGCCAGCTTTCATGATTTTTGTACCTGAGTCGCTTCCTGTTCGTGTCGTGGGAGTGCTTTGGTTGTTTGTTTTCGGAAATGGGAGATGGGTGATTGAGTTGTCTTTAGTGCCTTCAGTCTTTCTTATCTTTAGTGCCTTCAGACTTTCTTATTTGTTTCTCCAGTTTTCCTCATTGTTTCTTCCATTTACTACTTTATCTTGTCATCTCAGTTTCTCCTTTTCATTATTAAGAAAAGAGAGATGATGTAATGTGATGCTTTTCATCATTAAAAAAAGAGAGATGATGTAATGTGATGCTTATGTGTTTGTTGGAATCTTGGGAATTAGAATGTTGGTAAGCTTGCAGTCACTTGATCTATGGGCTGAGCGAGATACAGACTGCTCCTGGGGGGGTTCGTTATTTATGTACTTTATTTCCTGTAACTTCTAACTTCAATAAATATTCATGAAGTTACCAACTACAAATGGACCATTATTCTTAATTTTACAAGGGGGCGATAGCCTGACATGTCTGTCGGGTCCCTGCCCGGCTTGGGTAATGACACCATCAGTGCCTGAGCAGTGGTGCAAGGAAGATGCCCCAACTCGAGCGATTTCTTATATAGCTCCTCCAGGTGCGGTATTAATATTTCAGAGGATGCGTCAAAAAATTCCAGTGCGATTCTTAGAGGTAGACCACCTGCGCCCCTCGGCATAGCAAAAACGCATGTACTCTATGCCGTTTGTATACAGAGCCTATCCCTCGGACATTCCATGTAACAAATTTATATTTGTTTAGTACATGCAGTACCATTCAATCCTGTGAGTCTTCTACTATGCAGTGGACCATGCAATCTTGTGAGATATAACGTTATTAATGGGCCAGAGCCATGTAATCCCCAACCTAAACATAATATCAGGTCACGCCTACAACCTGAAACAGGCCAGACCAAACAAGATGAACATTGAAGTAATACGTAATAAATTGTTGCAGTTGCAAAGTGGGGACTGGCAGCTACCTCCATCATGTAAAGAAGCATATAGCCTGGAACTCCCTATAGCCCAAGCGTATCATGTACAATATTACATCTGTCATAGTATCTTATAGAGAATCAAAGCAAAAGGATATGTGATTGTTAGGGGGATAGTGCACCGGCAGTGCGTTCATTGACGACAGTTTCTAACGATGCAAACAGCGTCATTGAGCTGCTATCCCAGTATTCCATCTTCTGTTTGTGGTGTCACAGTAGGAAAGAGTGTTAGGCTGCTGTCAGAGTCCGAGCAAACTGTGCTGTGTTCCGACGATTCGACAGTCTGCGGGGAGGAGCTGTCTCTGGAGGTGTGTGCAGCCACCAGGGCTGTCTCTTTGCTTGGCTGGGCATGCTGCTGTTTTGTTGGACCAGGAAAGGGCAACTCACTTGTAGATTTAGCCACCCGTTGCGATCAACGTTGTCAGGACCCCCGCTGATAAGGGCAAATGCTAGCAGCCATATGTCAGTTCCTTTTATTCCGCGCTCCCACATGCGGATCTGGAACTATCTCTTATCTCTGTTCGAGTCCAATTGACCTCAAATTCTAAATCCAGTGTGCTAGGAAATGTCACATCCAAAGAAAACAGGGTTTATACCTTGTAGGGACTGTCGGAAGCAAATGGGTGTGACAGGTCCACAGCAGGTTTACCTATGGTGTCTGTGGTGGGCTCATGACTTTAAGGTCTGCAGTGACTGCGCATGGATTAATCTAAAGGACATTCAGGACTGTGAGGCAAAGCTTTAAGTTACAAAATATGGAGGACCCTGCATAGGGACCAGTCCAGGCTCAAAAGTCTGTCTAGGTCCTGTTCCCTGTCCAGAAGCAGGTTCTGAGGTTGACTGTCATTACGCTCTAACTCCTTGGGTAAATCAAAGGAAAAAACAAAAAAATCCAGTCAGGGCCCTTTACCATCACTTTCGGACACCTGAGAAGGTGCAAGGACATTGCCATGCATCTCGATCTCACTCCTCAAATCTGTTGATAGTGGGTCTAATACCACAACTTGTCCTGGCACAACCTTAGTTTCCATGGCTGTGTGCGACACAGAGGCAGATCCAAGAGTTCGGCAAGACCATGCTGCAACTTTTTTAATCCCCTCCGGCTCCCTCTGGCATGCCTGCGAGCCCCGCAGAGCAGAGAAACCCTCCATCTTGGATACTTTCAGCATTTGCCCTCTGCACCAGATGGACCCTCTGAAACCCTCACTGGGTCTCTACTGGCGCCTTTGCAGACTCCAACTCTGGCTCCACGTTCCACACTGGTTCATGAAACATCAACATTGATGCCGACTTCATCAACGCCAGAAGATGCAGACTCCATCAATTCCAGAGCACTAGGTGCTACCCATTGTGCTCTCCGACTTAGCTCCGCCCGAAGTCAACGACGCTGCCCTAAGTGTCCATTGAGCCACAACCTTTGCCTGCTCCACCTGAGCTGCTCAACATTTCGGTTCCACAGGACAGGCCTTATATGCTACAGGCGTTATTTGAGACAGACTCTGATAATAAATATGATGTGGGAGAGAAGTTTGGGCAAACCAACCATGTTGAAAACTGGAATCAGGACCTCCAGGATGCCAGTGCCCTCATCACCTCTCCTGACAACAGCCTAGCCCCATCACCAGGCCCCGCCTCCATCGTTGTGGTTATGCGAAGTTCTAGACCTCCAGCTTCTCACTTTGGAGGACAAAACTAATGTTCTTACCAAGGTTCTTGAACAACGGCAGACCAATACCAAGCCCCTATTGCTCTTCAATGATGCCCTCACCGACACTCTGTTAGAGTCCTAGCTCAAACCTTGCTATGTTTCACCAGTGAATCAGATTTTGCAGTGCCATCATCCTGCCTCTGGCCTCACTGCTTTTTTGACTCACCACCCTTCCCTTAAAGCTTGGTGATACAAGCTTCCACCAGCAGGACACACCAGAATGCCTTCCCAACTACTTCCCCAGATAGGAAGTCTAAGAAAGTGTGGACTTTTGGGAAGAAGGTATTTTCTGCCTCAAGATTGGCTGTCAAGTTGGTCACTGGCAGTTGCCAATGCTTTCTTAAATTCATTAGCTAAAGTTCTCCCTGGTGTCCCTGAAAACCTTTGCCCTGTATTGACCCAGGCCATACACTGCTAAATGTATTATCCGCTGTGGCCTGGTTACCATAGATCCCATTGGTTGAGCTATCCATTGCCATGCCTTCTTGAGGTTTATGGGTTTCTCCGGCAATGTTTTGTCCTCCCTTATGGACATGCCCTTTGATGGGACTCTTCTTTTTTTGTGTCTGTTGCACCATGCCACCCGCATCAGCCTTTTCTTTTTCAGTGGCTCTGGTACCTGATGCAGACAGCCACTTCAGCCTCAGCAGGGTTCCTAGTCATTTTGAGGCAAAGGCTGTGGCACAGCGTTTTTTTTAAAACTGACACAGAGTAACGCTGACATGCAGCAATGCCGGTGAAGGACGCCAGTCTGATAGTCACCTATCATAGTGACCTGAAGAAACTTTTGGAATTTTGGAAAGTACCGTACACATTGAACCATTTGTGATGTGTTCTAAGAGACAGTGAATTTTTTCTCGCAAAAGTGGGAGATTATTTGAAAACGTTTCCTTGAAAATATCCGTACTTAATGGATTGATGCCTAATATTCTTTTAAAGCCCCGAGGAAGCCCCTTGTGGGGCGAAACGCGTTGGCTGTATTAATCCATCATTATACACTACCAGTGGCCCATAGAAGCTATTAAAGGATCATCTTTTTGAAATCACGAAAGAATCCGGATTGATTTATGTGCTGTGCATTTGTGCTTTATAATTTCTATGTTGCCTCTCTGTGCATTTTGTATCATTTTGAGGCAGAGGTTGTGGCACCCACCGACCCCCCCTCCCAGTCAGAGACAGCATGCTAGCTAGTCTTCCCCATTAGTATGCCATTAGTGGAGCACAGCCACCCGATTAGAGGCAGGATCCAACAATTTTTACTGGGTTGGCAGGCCATAACATCAGAAAGGTGGGTCCTGCAAATTGCTGAGAAAGGTTATGCCCTACCCTTCTTGGCCGATCCGCCGCACTGCCCACTGACCCTAGAACAGGGGTACTCATAGTACCGCCCGCGGGCCAGTGGCCGCCTGGCAAGCCTTCCTGGGCGGCCCGCAGACATTGCAGACACCTGTGTTTAAAATTAAATAAATTAAATAGTGTTCGCAAATACAGCCGCAGCAGCGCGGACTCAGACTCTGCTCTGTGGGGGCCCGGGGGATTCCAGTGATTGTCAGAGGGGAGCTGCAGGGGCCCAAGAGGTGAAATTCAACAAAGCCTAATTAACATGTAAATGGTCTTTTAACGACCCATGAAGTACTTGGTGCGGCTGTGTGTGCACTGCCGGTGAAGCTGTCTCAGCCCGGGCTGAGGGCTGACACACACACACACAGGTGAGAGGACAGAGAGGGAGGGAGGGAAACAGAGAGTGTGAGACAGGGAGGGAGACACAGAGGGAGGGAGGGAGACACAGAGGACGGGAGGGAGACACAGAGTGAGGGAAGGAAACAGAGAGTGGGAGACAGGGAGGGAGACACAGTGGGAAGGAGGGAGACACAGAGGGATGGAGGGAGGGAGGGAGACACAGAGGGAGGGAGACACAGAGGGACGGAGGGAAACAGAGAGTGGGAGACAGGTAGGGAGACACAGAGGGAGGGAGACACAGAGGGAGGGAGGGAGACACAGAGGGAGGGAGGGAAACAGAGAGTGGGAGACAGGGAGGGAGACACAGAGGGAGGGAGGGAAACAGAGTGGGAGACAGGGAGGGACACACAGAGGGAGAGTGGGAGACAGGGAGGGAGACACAGAGGGAAGGAGGGAAACAGAGAGTGGGAGACAGGGAGGGAGACACAGAGGGATGGAGGGAGACACGGAGGGAGGGAGACACAGAGGGAGGAAGGGAGACACAGAGGGAGGGAGGGAAACAGAGAGTGGGAGACAGGGAGGGAGACACAGAGGGAGGGAGGGAGACAGAGTGGGAGACAGGGAGGGAGACAGAGGGAGGGAGGGAGACACAGAGGGAGGGAGGGGGACAGAGTGGGAGACAGGGAGGGAGACACTGTGGGAGGGAGGGAGACACAGAGGGAGGGAGGGAGACACAGAGGGAGGGAGGGATACAGAGAGTGGGAGACAGGGAGGGAGACACAGTGGGAGGGAGACACAGAGGGAGGGAGGGAGACACAGAGGGAGGGAGGGAGACACAGAGGGAGGGAGGGAAACAGAGAGTAGGAGACAGGGAGGGAGACACAGAGGGAGGGAGACACAGAGGGAGGGAGGGAGATACAGAGAGAGGGAGGGAAACAGAGAGTGGGAGACAGGGAGGGAGACACAGAGGGAGGGAGGGAAACAGAGAGTGGGAGACAGGGAGGGAGACACAGAGGGAGAGTGGGAGACAAGGAGGGAGACACAGAGGGAGGGAGGGAAACAGAGAGTGGGAGACAGGGAGGGAGACACAGAGGGAGGGAGGGAGACACAGAGGGAGGAAGGGAGACACAGATGGAGGGAGGGAAACAGATAGTGGGAGACAGGGAGGGAGACACAGAAAGAGGGAGGGAGACATGGAGGGAGGGAGGGAGACACATAGGGAGGGAGGGAGACACAGAGGGAGGGAGGGAAACAGAGTGGGAGACAGGGAGGGAGACACAGTGAGAGGGAGGGAGAAACAGAGGGAGGGAGACATAGAGGGAGACAGAGGGAGGGAGGGAAACAGAGAGTGGGAGACAGGGAGGTAGACTGTAGTGATTGCATGTTGCTTTAATGGTTAATGGAATTGTAATATGTATTAGAATCTTGTTTGTGGTGTTCTGCGGATTGTAGAATGTCATGACTTCATTCTTATACTGGTTACCTGTTTGATCAGCTGCATGCACTTTTATCTTCTGTACTTCGAAACTAATAAATACTCAACTCAACTTCTTGGAAGTCTACTTATTTATGAAGGAGGTCACTTCAGATTTGACGACGAGCATGGGCACAGCGTTATTCTACAGTACGATTTTACTACTTATCTTTGAAATCACCAAACTTTCAATCGTGAGTACCGGACTATTTTAAATCCATCTAGGAGAGATTCACGTTTTGGATTGGTGCATCCAGGTATTCGTTGTGGCCCAATTACCGAAATCTACGTGTGCATATCGTTGTATGATTGCAAAAACAAGATTTCGTTTATAACGTACAGTTTGTTGCAGGCATGTCAGTAGGCATTCCTTACCGCTTAAAGTAATTCTCCGAGACCCAAAGCATGGGTAGATGATATATGTGTTTAGTTTCTAGTAAATTTATTCAGGGATAATATTAAAAAGTTAAATTGGAGTTATTCTGAGATAAAAATTTATGTTAAAATTGTTGAACTTAGTCCCAAATTTAAGGTCATCCAGGAGCCTCGTGGACCGAAAGATGTATTAAATCGTATTGATGTGAGCTTAGATAGACATGTTCGTTTTTGTTTTTTAATGTGGAACTTCGGAAAAGGCACAAAAAGGAAGAACGCTTAATTCACTCTCATGAATAATGAAAACTGTCTCATGATTTAGCTGCACTGGGTAGTATGGTATAGTGTAGTGATCGTAGACTTATAAGTTGACTAATTTGAAGCAGAGTTGTTGTAGAGTTTCGTGACTAGTTCAGGTAGTGAACTAGATTCTTAATTTGGAAAGAGGTTAGGTTTCTACACATAATTCCTTTTCTTGGGGTTACACGGTGAGCAGGTTGGTGAAGAATTATCGGTGTAGTTACACGAATGCAAGCGAAGAATAAGGAGTTTTTTTTTTTAGATTTTTGAATCCTAAGCTTTTCACTAAAATTATTTTTCAAATTTTAAGGAAGGGGATGTGCAGGGAGTGGCAGAGGTTTCTAAGTTTGCAGTCATGCCAGAGGTTAGTTCTTCAGAGGTTGTGAGGGCCAATGGTTCCCCTGAACTCCCCGTTCCTGTTTTGAACACATTGGGTGGTGTTAGTCCTGGTCCAGTTACCTCCTCTTCTAGTTCCTCACAGGTTCCAGAAATTCCTGTTGATGAAGTTACCCATGTTCCTTCCGCAGATGAGTTACGCATTGTTCGAGTAACAAAGTCAAGCAGTTCTGGAAGTCCTATTCGTACTGCAAGTAGATTTGAAGATTTTGTGCGTTTGTAATATTTACTTATTTGTTCCTTTTAGTTTTATAAAGAAGGGGGATGTGTAGTGATTGCATGTTCCTTTAATGGTTAATGGAATTGTAATATGCATTAGAATCTTGTTTGTGGTGTTCTGCGGATTGTAGAATGTCATGACTTCATTCTTATACTGGTTACCTGTTTGATCAGCTGCATGCACTTTTATCTTCTGTACTTCGAAACTAATAAATACTCAACTCAACTTCTTGGAAGTCTACTTATTTATGAAGGAGGTCACTTCAGAGACACAGTGGGAGGGAGGGAGACACAGAGGGAGGGAGGGAGGGAGACACAGAGGGAGGGAGGGAAACAGAGAGTGGGAGACAGGGAGGGAGACACAGAGGGAGAGTGGAAGACAGGGAGGGAGACACAGAGGGAGGG